>NC_059999.1:3160576-3792692 GCF_912999745.1 Papilio machaon | reverse complement strand
CGTTGAGTTAATTAGTTCAATCGAGTGACTTTTTATTATTGTCAATTTAAATTATTTCTTTATTATAATGACAACACAATGAAGCATATATGTTTTTAATTAATGTTACATATCAATTTTATTCTTCTTCTATTTCTAGTCTAGACTTATTCTAGATTTAAGATGGAGGAATAGAGAAATAGTGAAATTCTTCATGTAAGTTTGTTAGCTTGTCAGCCAAACAGTCGATCGTTGAGTCCATTCATTATCTAATATTGTTTTTATATTGACATGTTGAAGTAGATTACATGTTCCTAAATTAAAATAAAACTAATAAAGTATGCAGTGGCTTTTAGTATCTAAAATTAGAATTTTCAAACCTTATACTGTTTCTATATTTTGCGTTTGCAGCAAAAGTTAGAAAATTCCGTCAGGTGTGGTCACGCTGTTGCGGTTTTAGGATTTGGTACAAGTTATAAAGTGTTCTTTTTTTGGTACAAGTTACAATCTTTTTATATACCTCATATAGAAGTTAGGAACATCAATAGAAACATTAAAATATATGGAGAGCAAATACTTAACTAGGGAATGGAAAATATTATTAATTTGTGTGTTTTACAAGTCGTTAAATACCTAATAGTTCTTGTTAGTTAAGTTATTACGGACAGTGAGATCAAAATCTTATTAAAAACAAGATGCAAGTTAATTTTCATCGTATATCTGCTTTCTACGGATATAAACGTAATTATATCATTACTAGCTGTCGTCAGCAACTAATAAATTTAATTAAAAAAAACGTTATAAGTAGCCTATGTGTTCTTCCAGACTATGATCTACATCTCTGCCAAATTTCATCGAGATCCGTTGGGCCATTCCGGAGATACCTTCCAACAAACATCCATCCAAACATTCGCATATAAAATATTAGGAGGATGGCGTACAACACGATAGATTTGCGTATATAGTAAAATATTGTAATAAAAAATGTATTAATTTATACCATACGAAAAGTTCTTTGCGGTTTCAGTTTACAGTTGTTCTTTGTTTGCCAACTTTGCCCGCGGGCCGTCATCAACCGTTAAACGTTGTCAGCCATCGAAACACGCTCGCCTCGTACATATGCATGTTAATTTAACAGCGATGTCCTTTATCTTTTAACGCATTGTTCCCTAACATTAACTTTACCAGGTATTTGTTTTTGTGCTATTAAAGTTTCGTAGTGAATTTAACTGGTGATTTATAACTATAATTTTGGTAGTTTGTCAAAACCTAAAAAACAATCAATATCATGCTATATCTCACGACTTGGAAGATTAAATTGTTATTATGGATGCGATGAATTGTAAGAAGATCGCCGTCTCCATGTTTTTAGGGTTCCTTTCTCGAATTTTAATTTCGCAATGACACGAAAATTTATATTTCATTGTATTTTACGGATACGTGAACGTAACTAATTAATTTAAAACCTGCTTACTTAAGAATACCAACGAGTTAATTCAATTATTGTTCGCTTGTTAATTTGAGTTTTCTGGGTTCCTGAACTGATTATTTGTATTCTCTTGCCAATTCCGCGAATTACATTGGTTAATTAAAATTCTATTAATTATCGAGCTTTTGTACGACTACGATTACGTTTTCTGTCTTTTTATTTATTCTCTTTATTACGATCGTGGTTCAGTTGACTAAAAAATACAGCGCGGATTCTAGAGAGCAATGCGAAATAGAAAGTATTTCTCTCTAATTACGAGACATATCTTAATCGTTTTTTAAATAATCATGGACATATTTAGTTTTATTAATTGTATTTGTCGTTGTTATATTTTCGTTTAACATAGCTTCTACCACATTTAACAGTTATCTTAATAGATGCTTCAAAAGGATAGCGGTTGCAGTATTCATTATGTTTATTTACATTGTATGGGGAATTAAAAACTAATTTGGATACTTTACTGACTTCAACATACGTTTGAATTTCTAATATTATGTAAAACTCATATCCTTTGAACTTTGAAATAGATGGTATTTACAAAGAAGCTTAAAGTTGAGCCCACGGCAACGTCGCAAAAACGTCGCCAACTTTAAAAAAGCGAATGCTTTTGTAAGATAAGAATTGTTTTTATATGCCCTAAAAACTTAACCTCGAAACAAACAAATACCTTGTTTCCTTTTTCAACACAAGGCTGTATACAAGCGGCTTGCCTTGTGTAACTAATCTTATCCGATCTAACATAATCCATCCATGTCCCCGTGAAAAGATGAGCATGCGATGCCAGGATTATTTTAGGAAAAGGGATATATGTGCTATGGATTTAAGTGAAAGTAGGAACAGAATGGTGGCAGAAAATTTAAATTTATTTATAAGGCACTCACGGGTCCTGACACTAGTATTGGAACTTAAATTTACGTACTTTATTTTAGAAACACATATGTATTTTATTATATAACTAGCTGTCGCCCGAGACGCCGTCCGCGTTGAATAAAAAAAAACTACAGTAGCCTATGTATTCTTCCAAACTATATTCTACATCTACATCAAATTTCAGAGAAGCCGTTCCGGAGGTACCTTCCAACAAACAACCAACTATCCATCCATCCATCTAAACATTCATATTTATAATTATAAAATTAGTAAGATCAAGATTTCACATTTAGATATAAAAAAAAAATAGCTCCATACCCTTTGATTCGTATTTAGGTTTCTTTTTCATGTTCAATTGAGTATTTTGATTGATATTGAATGGACAATTGTAAAGGTAATATCACATTGTCTACATACTTAGTGGTTGTTAAGCTTTTAGCGATATTGCTTTGTGAAATGCCGGCGGTAACGGCTCGCTTTCATAATGTTGATTGAAAACCGATACAAACCCGCCGCGAGAATATTATGTGGCCGTATTCATATTTGTTTGGTTTAATCTCAAATTGTTTTCGGTAATACCTTTGTATCGAACAAAAATACGATTAAATTAATTGATACACCAGTTAGAATGATATACTATATGATTGGATACGTTACATAGAATAATATTATAATACGGTGCTGTCTTAGTTTATTTTGTTTTTAATATTATTACATGCTAATTATTATAGTTAAAAAATACTCAAGTATCAGACACTGGCTTACTCCAATTGGGTTAAGACATGAAATTTGCGGGCGTTCATTTTAAATACGTATAAACGTTTTGTAACTACGCCAAGCGAATACTTCGCTTTTGTGAATTCCACGAAATTCATTAATTAACTTAAACACGCTTAATTATCGTGCTCTTCAAATTAATCTGCTATAAATCGTCAATTTAAAATTGTTACATCGAATTTAAATTAATGATTTCTTGTTCAATGCATGAAATAATTGAAAACTGTCGTGATTCAGCTCTTAACAAATGGGGTTGACTGAAAAGCACAACGAACGCTATGTCTTAACGAACAAAACTTTGGTATTGGTAACTACGTGATTTAAAAAAAAACATGTAAAAATGCAGTACGTTAGTTAAATTTATTTTCATACTTATGTATACTTTGATAGATGTGTCGGAACCGCGCCAAATGGAAATTCGTAATCGCTGTCTACCTCTCTGATTACGGGCATGCGTTGTGTTTTTATTTATGTACTACTAACAAAGCAATATTTAGCACTTGTTACTAGCCGCACTCAATCGTACTTCATCACCTAATGCGTTATTGTAATGATCATATTTGTATAGGAAACTGTATAATGAGTGGAGCGCAGTAAACGCGCCTATTTGCGCCTGCAGAATCGGTGATAACGTTTGATAGTAGTTTCATATTGGAAATTTTAGGCTTATAACGATGAAACTCGTTTTCATATCAACAAACATTGCCGAAATTGCGTTTAAAATTTCCACAAACTGATGTTGATACTGTATGCGAATTTTAATAATTAAAAGCAATGCTTTTTTGGATATCAATTTGAAGTTGCAATTTTTTTGAAATCAAATAAAATTTTATCTTTGGGCTTAACGTTTTGAGTTAAAATAATTTAAATTTAAAAATAAAAATAAATTCTATGCCAAATCGTCACGTGTTGTTGATGCAACTAAAGGACTGGAAGTACGCCAATTGGATACTAGAAGTTGTTTCTTTTATTATATTTTCTTGACACACATAGTTATAAAAAAATGTACTAAATCTAGCTATTGCGAAAAGAAATTCTCAACAATGTAATGAAATGAGTATGACATTAGTTAATTATCAATGGAGGCTTGTAACGAGTTAAGCTACAATTTGTCTTCCCACAGCGGCGGTGTGACAATTAGAGATGCAAATGAGGTACATCGATCAGAAGCCACGCAGACTACATTATACATGGTGATTGTTACAATGATTTTGATATTAAACCTTGGTTTGTTTTAAACATTGTCCAGAACGTGATTATCACAATTTCATAGATAATGTGAGATTTTATTAGAATTTAAGCTGCTGCTACTGACACTAAATTAACCGACGTACTGGCAATTAATTTACCACATTTTGCACAGGGTTTTTGTTGAAAAAAACCTAACGTATATTGTAGCTAGAGAAGTCAAACAAATTATGACAAAAACTAAAAGTTAACAGTTAGCGAGTGTGCCGGTGTTAGGTTAATATTTCGCGCAGCCTGTTCGTCTGGACGTGCGCCAAAGTAAACTCAACCGTAACATAATTTCGGTTTAGTTGTGAAATAAATTGCGCTTTCTGTTAAGTGAAAATCTGCGAATTTAAAGCATTGGACCGTAAAAAGTGTATTTCAGTTAACTTTCGAATCCCTTTTTTAACAAAAATTGTAGTTTATCGACCTTTGAACTCGTGGTTAGTTACTTCAACCCGATTTAGGCACAAATAATATACCGCAAGGTTCTTGAGTGTTCTATTCAAATGCTGTAGAATTCATAGGCATTTGAAAAAGTTTAATCAATTTCTCATGATATTATAAATGCGAATGTTTGAATGGATGTTTGTTACAAAGTACGAGTATCTCCACGATGGCTGCATGGATCTCGATGAAATTTGGTGTACATGTAAAACACAGCCTGAAAGAACACGTAGGTTACTTAAGGTAATCAAGTTTTTTTAATTCCAAGCGGATGGATTTGCTGTCGACAGCTAGTATTATAATAAAAGTTAAAAAGGTTTGCAAAGTATTATGAAAACAAAATCGAGGGCTAAAATCTGTCTAAATAGGAATAATCTTTATAGTAGTTTAGGAGAGCATCGTATCATTTTGATACGTTCTTTGAGGTCGCAACTATAACATGTCTCGCGGGAGCAGTTATATTAGCATTTAAAGCGAACTGTTCAACAGTTCTGTACAGCCCGTACTGTATTTCGAAACAAAGTGTAACCATAAAATTTTATAGGGGTCTTTTTATTTTATTTGGACTTTAACAAAAAAATACTGGTTTGTTTTTTCACTGATAGGCTTAGCGCTTAAGTAAATGTTTTTTTACAAGTTAAAAGAAATACAGAAATAAATCTTACCAAGTAAGCTATGGTTTACCTACACCGTAACAAAAACGTTAAACATTAAACTAACAATTTTTCACAACATTATTTTAGAGGTTAAGATTTTGCCGACATGCAAGTAAATTCCAAAATCAATAGTAATAAGCCAGTGAAAT
Source organism: Papilio machaon (assembly GCF_912999745.1). Taxonomy (NCBI): domain Eukaryota; kingdom Metazoa; phylum Arthropoda; class Insecta; order Lepidoptera; family Papilionidae; genus Papilio; species Papilio machaon. The sequence continues at coordinate 3,787,095 of NC_059999.1, read as the reverse complement.
AATTATTATCAGAGATTCGATTTGTTGATTTTGGGGGAAAATCATTTACTGCAGATATACCACAATACAATCAAATTTCACTAATAATATTCAAATGTACTTGAGTTTTTTTAGGGTATATTTATTTCGTTCTTATTTATAAATAAGGTTATTATTATCAACAATCTCTATTGGTATTAGACATTCGATTAACTAAGCAATAGTCAATTAAATAATCGATAATGTATTATTTACCAATATAGACACCAATCAACAGTTCAAAAGCAATTTGCATTCGAGCTATATTAAATTGAGACAAGCGGGTGTCTACGTACAGAATAACATTGGTATAATTGACATATATATCAAGAGTATTTATATTTTGGGAAGCAATAAATGATTTCATTTCCAATTTAATCGTAATTTTTTATTATTATTTTAGTCGCCAGTGTACTGCCTGTACACACAATACTGACAATACATTAACTGTTTTTAAAAAATGAAGGGAATGGAGAAGTATATAAAACATATGGAGTGACTGGCAAGCCATACTAGATGGCTGCATGTTAGAAGAAAATAAGGAAAAATTGGTTCGTGCTTATTGGGCATATTGGGATAAAGCGCTTTCTTAATTTATACTCGAAACAGATCAAATATACTTCTAGTTGACTTGTTATGTTGAATTGTCGAATATTGTCTTTATAAATTGTGTGAATTTCAGTCTCCAAGTAGTTAAATTCCATTAAATTTGTCATTAGCGAATATTGTAAAGTAATTTCGTAGACTTTAAATCCAAAATATGTACAGAGTTATTAGTTCGTCTATGATGGTAAAACGTTAGCTTTGATGTGTATGTAATGTATAGTATAGAACTCTTTGTCTAACTGATATTAACATTGGTTAAGGTATGTGTAATTAGAAATAAGATTCCTTGTTTCACACCTCTAATCAAGATTTACGTAGCTAAAAACCTATTAGTGAAACTCAACGTTGCAAATTATGGCGTTTCGAGATAATTAAGTAGAAATTAATTAAAATTTTATCACAATAATTTGAATAAACGACGAATAGCGGTGCGGTGACGTTGAACAAAATTTCAATTAAAACAGCAGAGGAATGCAAACGCCCGCACTCCGCTCGAACGCCCGCTTAGCTTGCCCAGTTTACATTTTATGTTTACATTTTGTCAAATGAATAGGAATTTAAAATGTATTCTCACCTACGAATACCTGCCTGGTGAGTACTGATGCATGACATTATGTCTGTCTTGAATGTGAAACAACTGTTTGGAATGGATAAAGTTTACAAGGTAGCGGAGCACGAAATTAAATGTCTTAAACGTAGGTGTGGAAGGATTTGTGAAGGTTATAATGTAATAAAAGGTGACAAAGTTTTATCAAGTCATATTCTGTCTCAAATATTTTAATTATATGATTTACAATTATTTGTAAGTAAATTGAAAATTTTCATGATCAATCGCTTTTAGATATCTTGACTAATTGTAAATAAAGATTTGTATTGTATTTAAAATATATAATAGGTATAAATCCCGATCCCTATCGATGTAGAAACAAAATAATTCTGTAATTGTTTCCATTTCATTTCAATTAAATAACAAATACTCGATTAATTAAGTCCCTTAACGTTATTGAGCAGTAACAATGGTGAACCATTTGTTCTCGTCCGCATTAATTAAAAATTTTCCTTACACAAGTATCCATCGAGTTCCCGCCTACTTGTGGAATGGATCCTGTTAATTTATTTCAATTGTCATACTGTTTTATGGAGCCCATTAATTCAATCTATTGTAATTTGTTTTCTTATACTAACCTTACCTTGTTTTTAATACTTATAAAAAAAAAAAAACTGTAGGGTTTATCACGAATATTTACGTGCAACCTCATCGACAAAATTTATATGAGAACTAGCTGTCGCCCGTGACTCCGTCCGCGCGCAGGTAAAAAAAACTTAATAGCGATATGAAAAATAGATAGTAGCTGATTCTCAGACCTACTGAATATGAATATAAAATTTCATAACAATCGGTCAAGCCATTTCGAAGGAGTACGGTAACAACATTGTGACATGGAAATTTTATATATAAAAAGATTCCTGGTGAAATTTTGTCGATGACGTAACGAAAACTTTCTCACGAGTATTCGTGCTAGGCACTTTGTACAGTATCTTAGTCAACAGCAGAGTATTCATGTACTTAGTTCAATATTTATTTCAATTTCCTATTCTGAAAAGAAATAATGTAAAAGATTCAAGACAGCAACATAATATGTATAAGCTTGTCCAACAAGCATCAGCTGGTCTACATTAGTGAAGCGAAGTGAGAAAATTCAATAAAGCATTCCGAACGAGTCACTCTCATCGTTTCGTCCCTAATGGGTGTTTTCCTGACTAACTTTTTTAGCAAAAATTATCTCATATCAATATTTTAATATGTGTTGCCATTATCTTACTAATATTATAAATGCGAATGTTTGGATGTATGTATGGATGTTTGTAATATTAGAAATTAGAAGAAATCATTATTCTGTCGAAACTGGCATCTAAGAATGTACTTAGTCTGTATTGAATTAATTGGAACTTCAAATAAATTACGTAACAAAATTCTTGAATAATTTTAAGCAGTACATCACCGAATAAAGTATGTACATAGAATAAATTAAAAGCAGTAGCCAAACAGTTAATCGCTAAGTTAATGAGGTAATATATTCCAGCCGACATGCACCACGGCTTTGTCCAGTTGAGTTACACATTACAGTATTAAAGACTCAAGGGGTAATTATAGTGTGCAATTTGTATTTTAGGGACAAATGTAGGTTTAGTTAGGATTTAAACATGAAAAAAGCAAAAAATTAAAAAATTTGGATGGATGGATGGATGTTTGTTTGAAGGTATCTCCGGCTGGATGTTGATGAAATTTGGCATAGATGTAGGACATAGTCTAGAAGAACACATAGGCTACCAATTAAAACTTTGGTTTGGTTCTTTTTTAATTCCGCGCGGACGGAGTCGTGGGCCACACTTAGTAATTAAATAAAGAGAATAAATAAATTAAATAAATTTCATAAAGCGAAACGTTTTTTCAAATGTTACAAAGGCTCTTTAAGTTATATAGCAAATACTTTTATGAATATTGAGAAGGTTTCAAGTTGAAAGAGAACTTCTTCGCAGATTAAAATTTTTCATCAAACTGACCTAATTAACTTTAATATGAAACTTCGTTGCGGCTTATTCTACTTAAGAGTCTTCACTTGGTTGATTTTACAAAATTAAACGTGATTTAGTATATTATTTATTTGAGTGATATTATATTTAATAGAAAATTAAAAAGTTTTCGTTTAAATATTAAAGTAATTCTTTTACAGGAAAAAGATTTTTCTACACATTGATCTTCTATTCTAGGGCATTGGTGGATTAATTTTCAGAAATACCAAAAATGTTTTGTTCTTAGATTATGACAATCTGGTCAACTGGGACCACTGAATGAAGGATGGTAAGGGACTAACAATGTTATTTGTCACTTGTATTAAGGATAATCAAATTCGTTCCTGGTACGTTTTAATCCGAACAGCAGCGCCATATTTCAGTTTTAAGCAGCCATAAATTTTATTGGATTATTTTCCTTTCACGGCACATTTTGTGAACAACCTAATTCTGCGTATTTACGACGACACTCAAAACAAACGAAAGTCTGATAAATGTTGCTATTAATCTTTCAGCCGTTTTACAGTTTGTCCTTACGAGGTAATAACATATCATAAAAAATTAAACGTAGGAGCTTAATTATGAAGTAATAGCTACCGCCCGTGGCTCCGTACGCGCGGAATTGAAAACAAAACTTAATTAGTAGCCTATATGTTTTTCCAGACTATGTTCCATATCCAATCTGGAGATACCTTCAACCAAACAATCCAATCCATCCATCCATCTAAATATTCGCATTTGTAATATTAGTAAGATTAGACAGACTTCCTTGTTAAAAAATCAGAAGGTTGAATACAGTTTCTCCTATCGCTTACTTTATATTCGGCAAGTGGCAATTTATTCCTCAAGGTTTATTTTCAATGAAACAAGCAGCAAAATGATGTTAGCTTAAAGATTTAATACAGTTATTGCAATTATTGAAACATTTGATATGGTTTAACATCAAAAGACAATTAGTGATACAAATCCATGTCAACAAACAGTATTGGATCAGTTGAAAGCATTCGCGATTTACATTTCAACTACAGTGTTTGCATTAGATTTGCAAAGCACATGATTAGCGTATATTCATATTAAATTCAGAACATGTGTCGATTTATAATACAACACTAATCTCTCAATAACATTATTAATTTTATTTTATTAGTATTATTTTAGCTTATTTTGCTTTATAGTTTTATGAATAACTAGCTTTAACCCGCGATTTAAAAAAAAACGGAATAGAAAAAACTTAAATAGTACTTTATGAGTTTTCAGATTACTAAATTTTTATGTCATAAGGTGGCAAACGCGAGCGACCACTTGAATTCCCCGAAGTAGCGAAGCAACCGTTGCCCATAGAAATCTGCAATTTCAGATCCGTTGCCTTGCCTACCTTTGATCGACAGAGGCCCCTCCTCTCTCTCAGAAAGAAAATATTAATTTTCCTATGCATTCCGTCCTCCGTCAGATCCTTGTCCACTTCCCATCCTTTCCTTAAAAGATAAGAGTGGGAAGGGAAAGAGGACTAAAACTAGGCCTACGCCACCACACCTCATCAGACGAAACGCTTCCATTTCACGCCTGTCTTCTGTGTGGTCGTGGTATTTCACCGATCAACCCGGCCCATTCTTGAAGTAGATGTTGTTACTGAAGTCTACCACTGTTATGTTCTACATTTATGGCAAATTTCAATGAGATTCCATCAAAACTTTCGCATTTATAATATTAGTAAGATTTTATATAGTCACTATTTTATTATCGTATTGCTGTCTATGAAGTTAAAACGAACTTAAATTTTGCAAGTTAATTTCGAACAACCAAAATTATAGCTATTATTGTATTTCAAATTATACCGAATGGCGTCAAAAGCAAGTTATTGCCATAGGCTAGAGGTTGGACCTTTTAGTTTTAGACGAAGTTAATTTTGCTTAAGCATATTTTTAAATAAATTAAAAATAGCTACAAATTAAAGTGCTTAAAACGTATTTCCGTTAAATTCAGAACATAAATAATTTGAAAACTATTTGCTGAATGAAGCCACCCTTTTACGTGATCACATAAAAGGCTTTTACGGTTTAAGTATTCCACTCTCTATTCAAATAATTATTATTTCATATGTAACTAACATGAAATCTTTTGAATATGATTTTCGATTTTGAAATACAGAGAGGACGTTAAAGTACTAAGGTTTTTAATACCTACAAAATATAAAAATATATTTACATCCCTTACATTTTAAAATTAGTATTTAAAAAGTAATAGCCACATATCTTGATAAGATTATTGACAATAACAAATTTGTCCGTGGGTTTCCTGCTGATACTATTATTAACAACCGAAGTTTCTTTAATAGATCAATTTTATTAATATAAGTAAGAAATAACAATAATTTCAAAGAGAAGTTTTCCAATTAATATAATTGAGGTGCCTTACATCTATAGATTCAAAGGTACAATTAAGAAACGACGGGTTCGAATTAAAGTCATGGCTCTGTCAATCCAACAAATTATGTGGCGAGCCGCAGCGCGCCGACCGGGCCTGTCGATCCCAACAGGAACCAATTAGTCGCATTTGACGATATTTATTTGGGGTAAGCCAAAACAAATGTAGGCCTGATTGAATTTAGAAATTTAGGTACTATTAATCTAATATAACTAACTAGAGTGGCACAAAGCACGTCTCCGACAATTATTTTAGTAATTAATTAAAATGTGAAACTATAAATTTTTTACCATTAGGTTTTATAATACAGTCAAATTTCCTTGTTCAAAGTTTCATCAAATTCACGGGAAAAAAAAAATTGTAAGCTTATTCCGTATTTACGTCCAAAATATTTGGTAGCGTTTTAGGTTTTCGCGGCAAATTTCCGGAAGAACGTAACCCCCGCGAATGCGGAGATTTGACTGCAGAATAAAGATTTTTAAACCAGAAGTTCCAGAAAAGTTTTATGTTACTGTAATAAAACAGTGTAATTATTAACACTATTTACTAGTGCCTTTCTCTTGGCTCAATTTGATAGAATTTTAATGTTCCTATTCAGTGGGACCCCTCTTCGTACATAGTAAATGTAATTTTGGTTGCGTGCTTTTGCGATTGACCTTATTCCTTAGAGAAATTTTCAATATACATTACTTAAAAAAATATCATGCCCTTTATTATTATTAAACGAATTATTTTATATTTATTTAAATGTTTCACTATCCGCTTTTAAGTTCTTACTTAATTAATACAGGAAAAAAATTAAGGGGTATAAATTAATTCACGTACCCTGGGATAAGGGTCGAAAAAGTAGAGTGAAATTCATTGAGCTGTCAACCTAATAAATTAGATGGTCCACCGCAAAGCCACAGTCCACATTGCTTGTCGATTACGAAACAAACCAATTACTAGTCTAATAGAAAATAATATACATGTATTTTAGATATGCTTAAGTACTTGTGTACCTATTTCTTTTAATAATCACTGTTCTAAATATTTTTTTTAATATGATGTTTGAATGTTAACTTAAGGAGTTCAATAACTGAAATAATTATTTACATACATATAAAACGAGAAAATAAGCGTAATTTCTCGACGACTGTGATTGTTCAATACTTCCATTAAATATAGAACAATAGCGTTTCGGAAAAAAAAAGCATTGTTCGAGATAAACGCAAAATCGGACGTAAGAAAAGGCCCTTCAGAACAAGCATTGTTAAATCTTTTTTCAAGTCTTCAACTTTTGCCATTACGTGCAATTTAAGCAGGGAATTTTAAATGAAGTGGAAAAGTCACCTCGCCCAAAACGAGTTCTTACTTAATTGTCTCAAACTGCGTTTCCTTTATCTTTAATTTTTTCAAACTAATTCTAAGTGTTCTATGGTAACCAAATAGTGAAAAACCTTTACGATAACAACCATTGAGTTAGACAGTACTCCTCCTGGGGAAAAGACTTAATTCGTTAAACATAATTATTGTCTTATTATGATAATGTAGTAAGCATACTGATTTAATGGACAAATATTTCGAAGACAATGATGACTAAAATCTGAGTTTTTCATTTATTGATTTTGTTGGGTTTTAAATCTGTCAGTGGCTATTTTCTATGATAAATCATTATAGATTAATACCACAAATCAAATAAAATAATTTATTAGCATCAGTGATTTAATGAACTCCGTAAATATAAACATGAACGTAAGTTAAGGTCTGTCCAATAAATTCCGCGGTAGGCCGCCGTCCGGAGTCCGAAACGCCTGTCGAATCCAACGGGAATCATTAGTCCCGTTCGGGAATATTTATTTGGAGCGGGCTTAACTAGAACATGGTTGACTTTGTTTCCGAAATACATTAGTTAGAACAGTAAGGATTTATTTGTATTTTTCTAAATAATCATCATCTCCTTGACCTTGTCCCACTTACGTAGGGTCGGTGTACCAGGTTTCCTCCAAATCAATCTGTCTGCCGTCATATCCATTGTCACCCCCTTCTTGATCATGTCACCTTTCACGCAATCCATCCATCTCTTCCTAGTGCTACTTCTACCGGTGTACCTCCACACTCATACTTAACGTTCTCTTTGCCACATGCGATTCTTCCCTCCTCATAGCATGCCTCATATTTTTCTTATTTATATTTACACTAAAGTGTATTCATTTGTTTTGCCTATAAACCTTCATATTTCGATTTTATGGTGTACGTTATGTATTACAAAAAATATTCTTGTGTTTACATAAAAAACGAGTATAAATATATGGGATGGATCTAATGTGTAAGATCTAGGGCACTTACGTAAGCAAAAATTTTCCGGTGTTACTATCTCACCTTGATAAGGTCAGAATATCAGTTTTTCGCTCTAAATGCAAATATAACCGCGCTCTTGAGACGTGTTATAGAAATGGTACGGAGGCAAAAGTACGTAGGTGCTGTTAAATAGCTAGGAAATGTTTTCTTTCCTTTACAATATAGAAATGTTTGAATGTAGGAAGAAGGATATGCGCATAATTTCAATTTACATTTTTTCTGATAAAATGAACTTAGGTATTATGTTTGTTTACCATCGATATCTATATTACAATTGTTTTGCCTTTTGTTCTATCACATTCGGATAATGTGTACACTATATTTGTACGTTTAGACATAATGTATAACGGAAAACTATGGCCTAGAACTGTATACTTTGTTTAGTGCTTGGACTGGTTGAAAGAATGAAGGATATTATTTAGCCAAAAAAGTCATATTGCTAATACAACGCAAAAGTGAGTGACAATTTTATTTTATTTAATCTCTAACTACCCCTCTATACGTGGATAGTTTATTATTTGTTTAATCTTCCTAATATTATAAATGAGAATGTTTAGATGGATGGATGAATGGATATTTGTTTGAAGGTATCTCCGCAACGACTCAACGGATCTCGATGAAATTTGGCTTAGATGTAGAACAAAGTCTAGAAGAACATGTAGGCTACTTTTCACGTTTGTTTTTAATCCCACGCGGACGGAGTCGCGGGCGACAGTTAGTATAAAATAAACTAAAAAAAGCTTAACCTTCAAGCACCTTATTCCCTAAGGATTAAGGTGTATTGTATAAGTTAGTTTTGCTGTAATTCAACTGCTATCATTTATCGGGTGACATAAACTCCTACTATAGTTTAAATGTCGAGCAGAAATATATGGATGCTTTTTGCACCAATATAACTTACAAAGTTTCACACGGAGTGCCCGCATTAAATAACATGTGAATGCACATTGCACATATAAATCTAATAAGCATTCACAACGTGCAACAGTAGATTAGGATTTGTGACCGGGCGTTAACTTTCATGATAGATTTATTGTTACATTGCACGTCCTAATTTGACTCGCACCTCGTAAAGACGTCGTTACATTAAATTAATACCGTGAAATGCTCGACTCTGACGCGGACTTTGTTTTTAAAGAAAATAATTTAATTAATTGAAATTTTATAATACAACTACTGCTGCTATAATACATCTATCATGATATTTATTTTTTCGTCAATTGAATTGTATTAAATTAACTAATTAAAAATATGTAGCCTATGTATTCTTCCAGACTATATTTTGCATCTATGTCAAATTTCTTCAAGATCCGTTGAGCCGTTACGGAGAAAATTTCTAACAAACATCCATCTATACTTTCGCATTTATAACTTTAAGTAGTAATTTATATAAATAGTTAGTACTTCGATAATTTAAAAATACTTCTTGATATGATAAAATTTTGTGTCAAACCCAACCAAGATAAGGTCAGAATCAGTATTCCGCTCTAAATGCAAATATTAGCGCGCTCCAGAGGCACGTTAAAGAAATGGCTGGAAGTTGAAGTAAAACGAAAGGAGGACTAAAAGCCGAGAAAACGCTGACAAAAAATGTAACATTTAGATAAAAAAGACGCATGAGATATGTTGTATATGCTAATATAAGCATTGATAAGGAAAAACTATGGCAATTTTCTTATAGTGTCACGACTTTATCTCTTAAATTGTGCAGCTTAGTTTAACGTGAGACAAAACATCATAATTTAGATTGGAAATAAAGCACTAATACAGGTAACGAAAAAAAATAATAAGGTGAATTTTTTGTCGTATGAAATTTATGGAACTTATATAATCGTTAAGCAATGAAATTTTCTTAAGTAAGTTGTTACTTCTAATATAGTAAACATTCTAATAAATAAATATAATGTGCTAAAAAAAGTTTTTCTAACAAGTATTCAGAGCACGTGATCGTAAATTGCAAGTTGTGAACGGGCGTTGACTTTCATGACAGATTTATATTTCGTAATACATGTTTTCTATGAGTCACGGCTCGTAAATATGTCGTGCATTGTACTGAGACGAAAACTCACAACAAAATGTTATAATATTGCTTACGTAAACATAAAACTGATTAATGGCTATAGATGCGTTTTCATCAAAGTCTAGTTCGTCATTTAGTATTTAATTGGATTTCTTCTCGCACTGCAAGAAATTCAAATTTTCTTTAGCTAACTAAGCTAACTGACTAATAACTAGCTGTCGGCCGCGACTCCGTCCGCGCGGAGTAAAAATCCTAATAAGTAGCCTATGTGTTCGTCCAGAATATGTTGTACATCTGTGCCAAATTAGAGCGAGATCCGTTGAGCCGTTCCGGAGATACGTTCATCCATCCAAACAAGCAACCACCCGTCCATCCATCAATACATCTAAACTTTCACATTTATATTATTAGTACGATTGTTAAATTAAACCCAATATCTAGCCCCTACTAGCCTTGACCCTTAGAAAATTGTAGAGTAAATGATTGCGTTTAGTTCGACGGCTAAAATCATAGGCACCCTTAGCTGTAAAGTGAAAACTACAACTACAGTATCTTATAGTGTACATTCTCCTACAGTAGCGTGATAATATGTTACCACATATGTCTTGAATTGGGTCGCACAGAGCTTTAATTGGGACATACAATGTAGGTTAAAACGTTACAGCGCAGATTTGTAACGTGTAATCATAACTGAGACGACGCAAACTACTATGATGTAAAATAAAATTCATTTAATGATTTTAAAATTTTAAAAAATTGAACAATATAGGAGAATTTGTGCGTGTGTTTGGGAATTGAAATGTACTTAACTATTATTCATGGTGCATCATGAAAATCTGAAGATTTAAAATTACGTTGTTATCGATAGGATGTTTTGTTTGCAAACAGATGTAGTTCTCTTACCAAAAGAGGTCGAAATCTATATATATATATAGAATTCTTACAAAAAAAAAAAACATTTCATGCCTATAATCATAAGTACGTACTATTTTTCTCGTATTCGAAAATGTCAATGTAATCAGATTGTCGAAGGATCGGGCACTCTGTGACCACGTCTGCCCAATGAATTATGTTCAGGTCTGTGGTGCGATTGCGAGACGCTTTTCAATTCCTATAGGACCCAATTACTGAGTGGAATATTTATTAGACGTTTCAATTCAATATACTTAAGTCGCAAGAGAAAGGTGCCACACAATTGTTTTTATCGGTAAATATTAACATAGTTTCTTACGCACTATTGAAATACTTTGTACAGTACCAGAAGGCAATTAGATTAAATGTTAATGATGTCAAAATCAATATAGTTTACAAGTAACTAAAATAATTTTCACACAAAAATAGAAGATTTTTGTTAATGATTGTTGACTAGGAAAGTTTCATATACGTACAAGAAAATTATCTAGAAGTATAATAAATATAAGTTGACATATTGTTTTTCATATATTGTTCTTTTGACAAAGATAAATGGACTTATATATCGTACAACAGTAGGCAATATCCAACAATATTAATACTGAAGGCTATCAGACGTTTGGTCGACAATTACTCAGACACGACGAAATAAAAGTTGTCGATACCAGCGTACGCGACAACGATACCCAGACGGCACGTGTGACGAATATATAATTCGGACTATGTACAGTCACCTTCATTCGCGGTATACTAGTTACAGAATTTTCGTGTTGCATCTTTCAACGAACTTAATCTTTGCTCTTTCTTGTTATCAAATAATTAGAGACCGATGACAAATCATCAAAATCAAGTAAAACAACTGTTGGTTACCGGCACTGTAGCATTGCTATTGTCTATTGTAGATTGTTTTTTCTCTGTCTCTGTTTTTTCATAGAGAAAAAGAGGGATGACAATACAAATGTCACTGCAGTTGAAACACATAGTTATAATATTTTTAAACCTTCGCTTCATAGCATCAAAGTTAAAACGATTATGGCTTTAGAAGTGGGATACCGCAAACGAAGCTTACTGTACTATGTAATGCTAAACGTAATGCTTTTAAGGGTTTTCGTTTCACTTACAGTATATAAGTCCTTATTTAATACATATGTTTTATTTAACAATTTATTTTAGTTACAACAAAAATCTTTAATTGACCAAGTAAGAAAGAATTAATCTATTGTAAGCCTTTGCTTTTAAGATATTTATTACATTGATACTAGTCGTAAAATTATAAATTTATGAAAAGTAATTTTCCTCGTATAATGAAATTTTTAATCCAAAATTTGAGATTGAAAAACGAACCGGATAGATAACTTGGGACGCTTCATCGTCAATGAATAATTTATTTAAGAGACGCGCTTTCATAAAATTGCCGCCGTATTGTTGGAAAAAGAGATATTTCCAATCTAAATAACTTATTGGATATTGATAACAGTATTAAATGTGGCCTGTACGATCATAGGCTCAATATCGATTTATTCAATGCGAATTATATTAATATAATAGAGGTCGCCTGCGACTTTGTTAGCCCGGTGTTTTGAAAAAAAGTAGCCGAATATTGGTCGAAATTGGTACAGAGGTTCTGGTGATTATCCAACAAACGCGGCCTCACTGACAGATATACAAACAGACAGACAAACAAAAATGTTTAAAATTGATTTTTCGTTATCAGCTACGTTTACAAAATATGTTTTTTTTTCTATACAACATACAGACACTCCAATTTTATTCATATATAAAGATAAACAAAACATGGTCAATATGAGGTTTTAAAAGTATTGTGCCAATAAAATGTTATCGAAAGTTTTATAGGAGGTCTGCACGTAACTTGGATTACCTATTACATGTATTTAAAGGTTAAAAATAATATTAACCTTCTAGAACATTCTTTAAACTACTAATACATAACCTCAAATTTTACGTATCTATCAATAACTTTGGTTTAGTATCAGAAAGCAATTATAAAGTCATTGAAGGTTTGGCATATGAGAAGCTATTCAAAACAACCATTCACATTTCTCAAACGCTATCATCTTATCTTATTCTACGTTTCAAACCGACCTTAATATATTAGAGTTATCTCAGAATGTACAAACTTTGAAAGCTTTAACCCGATACCGATAGCGGCAATTCTGTGAAACGTATTACTACTTAATAATAGCTCTTCCGTTTTAATAAATGGTTCCGTATAATTGTTTTATTGATAAATACGATATTAAAGATAACGTAAATGTTAAATTGGAACAGTCACATTATAATTAAAACTTGTACATAGTTGTAAGAATGGATAAGAATTTAAGAATATTTAGATAGTACAGCCCTTGTGAATTAAGAGAAAATTAATGTAATGTATCCAATTTTTTCATTAATTTATATATTTTGTAAATTAAAAGATGTAAAAGATATGGTTAGTTAGTAAATTGAACAACTTTTACTGCAAAAATTAAAACAGCAAATAAAGAAAAAAACAAGAAAATATCCTTACATATGATAAGATAATAATTCAGAAGTAAAAATGAATAAAGAAATATTAAAATTGTAGAGGATAAACTAAACTGGTCACGCACTGTTTTGAATTACAATCACGTTTATATTTTAATTACCAATACGACCCTGTTTTATATTCAGATCATTTAACACGACAAAAATAGTTCAAATAAATATCCAGTACCCACATGATAAAAATGTGACACCGAAAAAGGTATAGATAGCGACAAGCGATGAAGCTTGTTAACTTTGACTGCAGAGGAACGGACTAGGCAAAGCTAAGTAACGCGCAAGGGGCCAGCTCGGTTGACTAATCATCTCTAACTTAGGGTAAGCCTTTCGGTAACGACGTATATGAGCTCAGGACGGCTAAGTGAATAGCCTTTGTACCAGATAAATTCTGGCATTTTTAGCGAAGGGCGAGGGCTGACTCAGTATGTAATTGTCATCTTTACCTCATAAATTTACATATTTTCATAAAAAGAGCATACAAGTAAGCAAGTTAAGAACGTATTGTTCGTTTTTATTTGACAGACAGGAATGAGGTTCTTGTCAAGTCCAGTCACATAAAAGTCATATCATGTTGATCACGGTATCGTTTCCATATGGGAGCTTATCGGACTTGTTAATGAGCCCCGGAAAGGGATAAAGATAAAATGGACAAACCGTAGAGTCTCGACATCGAACATTTTGTCTCAATCTAAAATATCTAAAGATTGGCATAAGCTCGATACAAATAGGGCAATTAATTAAAACAAAATTACTGGTCTCTCTTGTTTCTTTAATACTTTAAAGAGAATAATTTCTTTAAAGAGAATAAGATGCCTTAATTAATTGTTATTAATTACTTTTATGATTTTCATTAGATCGTTTTATGTTAAATTCAATTCGTCTAGTTAACTATTAATGGATTTCCTTTCGAGTAAGTTAGTTTAGTGGATTAATTTGCATTTTTTTATATTGGATTGGAAAAAAATAAGGATTTCTGGGATTTTATTACAAGTGGACAAAAATGGTAACGTGATGAATAACGAATTAGCAATAAAATACACCGGTAGGGCCATGAAATATTCTTAAATTTAAGTACCTACTACTTAAGAAATGAATAATTTATGTGAGGTGCGCTTTCACGAAATTGCCTAATAATTTGATATTATAATAATTTAAATTTATTGATTTATGTTTAAAGGAAATTACGATAAACTAAAAAACGGTAAAACTAAGATGTCATAATCTTACTAATATTATAAACTAGCTTTTACCCGCGACTCCGTCCGCGCGGAATAAAAAAAATGCACACAAGATAAAAAAGTTCCTATGTCCGTCTCCTAGTCCTAAGCTACCTCCCCATCAATTTTCAGCTAAATCAGTTCGACCGATCTTGAGTTAAAAATAGTGTAACTAACACGACTTTCTTTTCTAATATATAAAATTCTCGTGTCACAGTTTTCATTCCCGTACTCCTCCGAAACGGCTTGACCGATTCTCATGAAATTTTGTGAGCATATTCAGTAGGTCTGAGAATCGGCCAACATCTATTCTTCATTTTGTTTTTTTTTTTAACTGCGTGCGGACGGAGTCGCGGGCGACAGCTAGTATATATATATATATAGATGCGAACTTTTAGATGGAAGGATGGATGTTTGAAGGTATCTCCAAAACAGCTTAACGGATCTCGATGAAATTTGGCATAAGTGTAGAGCATAGTCTGGAAGAACTTATAGACTTCTTATTAAGTTTGTTTTTAATCCGCGCGGACGGTGTCGCGGGCGACAGCTAGTGTCTATATAAATGTCGGAACTTAATTAGTGAAAACCAGTTGCCGGTAGTCTATTCTATGATTATTATTTTAAATGCATAATTCTGTTTCTAATGAGAATCCAATTGCTTTATAATATCGCCTGTCAATATCCAGTAACAATCTTTATCCGGTAATATTATCTCTGACAGTTATCGATATTTTCCCAGTAATTACGCAAAGGACTTATTACGTGGGAAGAAGACGAGCTTGTATTTTATATGCAGGTATATATTAATGTCATGAAATTTTAAAAGATGTAATTGCGTTATTCAGTTTATAAATAAGATCTACATATTAAGGGTTGTAGTATTTACCTTAACATTTAGTTATAATTATTAGTTAGGGGTAATTTTACTTTTGAGTTTCGTTAGTTTTGTGCTCAATTACTACCTAAAGCTGTGAATCTACGATGTCTTGTGAAAATTATCCTCCCTTCGCTTTATTTCTTGTACTTAATTATTTGTCATAAAACTAATTTTAATTTTATTTAAAGCCGTACTGTTAAATAAAAATGTAAAAGCTGGAGGGTAGAATTCAGATTTATAAATGAAATGAATACGCGGCTTGAGGCGTTTTGTCGCCAATGAATAATTTATTTTAGAAGCGCGTTTTCACGAAATTACTTCCCATTCCATTTGAAAAAATAAGCAGTTCAACCGAATCTGCTTACGTTGATACGTGACAACACTTGTGAGGATTTTTCTTATGTTTATTTAAGCCGTCTCGATATTTACACCTCGGTTTTTTAATTTAATTTAGCCTGTCAACATGTCGCTTGTGAAAACTCTAGCGAGTAATAAAGAGTTAATTTGAATTTAATGCCAACATTGACCACATCATTATATGTTACTATCACTTGTCAATTAAGCGGCTAAGCATTATTCCTCTATGTTTTTCAATTAACATATTCTTAAAATTATGATTAAATCAGTAATTACAGCGAACTAAGGAAAGCATCTTTTTGTACGTTGTGATTTAAAATGTCATTCATTAAAAGGTAACTTTTTTGATATAGTTATTTTATCGTACGTTACTGTTTATACGTTATTATTTTCTTTTAAGCAATTATATTAACCTTGGGTTTCTGAGAACATAGTCTCTGTTAAGTCAAAGATAGTGACAATATGTTTTATACAGAGATTCTCCGAAACCAACGGTAAGTCAGCTAATTGTTATAAAAATGTTACGTCAACGGGCCAAATCACTTATATTTCACCGCCTTCATACCCGGAACTGCACAAGTTCTCGCATAAACAAGGAAAATTAACCATAACACGAAAATTAACTTCCAACACCGCGAAAGTTACTCTAGGGAGATATGAACGAGGAGGCGCAACGATTCTTAACAACAAGTTTATTAATAATGTGTCTGTAAATCATCAAAATTGTTCTGTTTTTACTGTAAGAATACCATATTCTTGCATCAGAATGTGTTCAAGCATTTCAGAAATTTTCAAGGATTCTATTATTACAGTAAATCATCAGGTATACGAGTATATCATTATTATGATTCTAAAAAACTAGTTCTTATCATCATGCAACACTCACAGAATGTTATGCGTACATTTAACATGTTTGGAGAAAAAGGATAATGTCTGTCCATTTTAAAATAGATTACAATTTACAAGATTTATTGATTTTTACAGTCTGGCTTAGTTATTTCAGTTGTGAGACAAAAAAGAGAATGTTATTTTGTTTAGTTCTATTGGATAAGAAATACAGTAGATATTGAAATAGCTTCAATTATTTGATATTAGACATCCTTTATAGCTGATTGTTAACGTTTACATTTGCAATTCATGTGGACATACCCTCGATCCCAGTTCGCATTACTGGTAACCCCAGCACGGTAGAGGGCGGTGGAGGGTTGCCAACTAACCAATTGTTATTTTGAAGCGTTCATTCGGAAAAACAATTATTGTTCGAGCTAGTATGTAAGGGACAGAACTGAAGATTTGTCACGGTTCTTGGTGAATTTCGTTCATTTTGTACCAGCTGTGTGCAAGCAAAAGCGGTTACACATTTAATCGTGTGTAAATTAATGGATAAATGTTTCATTAGCCTTGTGTTTCTAAAACCAAACTCTTTGTATAAAACATATCGTCTTCCTTGTTATTATCTTTGCCAAAACAGAGATAAGTAGCGTAAAATAAACTTGAGTCTTCCGTTCTTTTTTTTTATTAAGAAAAATGATGTCAATTCGCATAATGAAATAATCTCCAGCGAGTACTTTCTGTAAGGTGCCAGTTAACGCCTCTAGCAGGGTTAAGTGAGGATAATTTCCCTTTGCGTGCCCACTCTAATGACGAGCGGGGGCAAGTTGCCGGCAAGAAGGGGATGTGCCTCACTGGAATTTAAGGAAGCAAAAGGGGATGCTAAATGAATTCTCGGATAATACCAATTTTTTTTCTGGTATTTTTGTCTTTATGTACATTTAGTTATGTATTAATATTTATAGTTATATTAGTTAATTTTTGAAACTCGATAATAAGACTTTAGATAATTTTTTACAGTATTACTAGCTGTCGACCGCGATCCGTCCGCGCGCAGTTAAAAAAAAAAAATGAAAAATAGATGTTGGCCGATTCTCAGACCTACTGCATATGCTCACAAAATTTCATGAGAATCGGTCAAGCCGTTTCGGAGGAGTACGGGAAAGAAAACTGTGACACGAGAATTTTATATATTAGATTGAATACAGTATTGCTTATTCTAGTTTCTATGCCAATTATCCTTCTCGTGTAGTTTTTGCAGTGATATAACAGATCGTGGCCGCGTGTTTCCAGGAGCAGAGCATTTGTCTTACAACGGCACTCATTAATTTACGAC
Source organism: Papilio machaon (assembly GCF_912999745.1). Taxonomy (NCBI): domain Eukaryota; kingdom Metazoa; phylum Arthropoda; class Insecta; order Lepidoptera; family Papilionidae; genus Papilio; species Papilio machaon. The sequence goes on along the minus strand of NC_059999.1, from coordinate 3,769,042 downwards.
CAATATCGCATCGGAACGCCAGATACCGTTAATTGGAGCTTACACTAATCTTAGCATTTCCTTATAGATTTTAACAGCTTGCGCTTTTGAAGCTAATAGGCTACATTAATTTAGGTAAGATTTTACTGAAAATATTTTAATGAACTTGTTTAATTAAATTGAAATACTGGTTTTCTGATCAGTATCTAAATGGTAACTTAGTTGAACTTTAGTATGATTGTCAATATGAAATTTATTGCGTTTAAATGTATTTTTTAACTGTGCCACTATCGAATACTCGTATAACTTATTGTTATAAAATTATTCAAACTTTTGTGAGACATTATCATTAACTTATATAGGAAACTAGTCGGTAACGACACCGGATATACGTGAGTGTTTTAGCCGTTCCTATACTCAGGTATAAGTTAATAACATATTGTTTTTTTTTCTGTAACGAAGGAGTGACAAGCAGTGGTAAACTCTCACAAAAAGTTATATTAAAAGAAAGGAAAGTAAATTATAGTAAAAGAAAGTAAATATGACTTACTTTTTGTGTATTGCTTCAAGACTTTTAATGTTAGTCGGTCATCAGTAGTGAAAATAGTTCAGAGAATACACCGGATTTTAAGTAATGAGTTTCGCTGGTTTATTTAATGAATTTTGCCGCAGCTTTTGTGCAATCAAACTGCTGTAACTGAGGTTTGTTTAAGACAGTTGTTTAATGTATTTACACAAAGTTCTAGCTTAAATTCTATAACAAGTTTCTTATTTGAGTTATTTTAATATTTCCATTCAGCGGGAACCTTAGCCTGATTGACTCACTGGAGTTTTTAAATACGTAAATGGTCAGAGAAATTTGTTTTATCGCGCCAATTCAGCGGTGTCCATTTAAAGGACACTACCAAATAAATCGTAGTATACTAAGGGTTAATTTATCTGAATTTCCCCCTTTTTGTGATCCTGGTGGGAGTAGCCGGCCATATATCACCGATTCGACGGGTGTGTAAGCATTCGTGACGCCACGTGACCAACAGATGAATTAATGGCCGCTGTATTACATTTTGCTAACGTCGAAATATTGCCGGCCACCTTCATCCGCGCTAATTAATGATTTAATGTTTACACGTTTTGCTCTTTACGCTACATTTATGGTAAAGCTCTTATTATGATGACCCGTATATAAAGTAATGAATGGTTTTCTACCCATCTTTATATTCAGTACGAAAATTAAAATTGTTGAGTTAAAAATTTATTACTTTAACAACTTTAACTATTATTATTTATTTTTAATACGACGATGCTTCTACTATTGTACTTCAAGCTTTCATAAAATAGGTAGTAATTTATGTTTTATACGCTTAAAAAGGCTTAAACCTTTGCTGCGTGCAAAACCTCTACAACTATTTCAAAGCGCAGCGTGTTCATGAAACAAAAAAAATGGTCTAAACTTAAACCCACCGAAGCGACAATAAAATAAAGTAATGCCCTTTCAGATCTCTGGCTTCTCAAACATCCATAGCTCATTTTAATCGATCACGGCTGCTTTCAATACGACCCTTATTTAATATATAAATTGGACCGATATATGTAAGGCCCCTCACTGCTAAGAATTTTAGAATTAATTCCTAGAATACTTAAGATTAAATGTTTTGTATATTACATAGGGGTTGTTGTCGATAAAATTTATATGTGTGCTAACCCTTAGGTCCTGATGATGTTTAATTATTACTTGATTAGAAAATCTTGAAATAACAAGTAGAGACATTTAAAAAATAACATGGAAAAGTAAGCTTCATGGTCTTAATAAAAAGTTTTTATTTAAGTCTTTATAAAAAACCTTTTAATAAAGCGAACAAATTTTGATAGCATTTGAAATGGAACCAACTGCACTGAACAACGTTGTAGCTAAAACAATATCGTGAAATATATGTTTCGGAAACATCGAGGTGTTAATTGGACTGGGACACCTTTGGCAATAAAGGATTTCGTGTTAACAAATCACAGCAGCGGAAAGGCGACGTTTAGCTACTGCAAATTATTAATTTTAATTTATTCAGGCTGTAAGCCCGCACCGGCCATAGCAGTAAATTAAGTAAGCGGAAGAAAGCTCATTTATTTTTGGCCGGATGCGGCGAAATTCACATCCGCGTTAAATACACAAGCCGTCGCCGTCGCCGTAGCGGAGCGTACCTACTCCCTCCAGTTTCGAGTGTTTTCAGTTAAAATTTAATTTGGGGCACAAATTACTGTCTTTTTGTTATTCGCTTTCTGAATTTTAAATGATGGAATTAGCAAGCGCCGCCATTAATTCGCACTTTGAGTTGAGCTTTATCGAGGATTACTTGTTCATTATTAATCAAAGGCTTTGATTTAGTTATGCGAAGGAATTTTAATATGACTTTAATTTTTATTAAAATTAATACAATAACTAAAATGAAACCGTCATTTTAAGAATATTAAGTCTCTTTTGACATCATTTGTTTCGGATAGCTTATAAACAAATTGCATTGTAAACCTTAAAAACATTGTTTATTTACAACTAACACATTTAAGAGAACATTTTAATGATGCTTTTTTTTTCAAATCCCATATAATCCAGATATCCAAACAATAGAATGATACGGTATTAGAAAAAAAGCTAACAAAGTCGGTATAGTACAAAGCATCGTGTCTGGCGCATTTACACATATACGCTAAACAACATAGGTAAGGTACAACTGTGTAATTACAAAAGAAAACAAGAGAGTCTGAGCAACAATAACATGTGTCTACATGTTGGACTCCATTCATTAACCCTCGACTGTGGTATCGCGCATCTAAAATACAGGTAGCCAATTAAAGTTGACCTCCACGGCTGCGTTCCGCTACTGCACTCTTAATCAGGGACCAGATACACGCTTAATTAATGATGGTAGGATTTTATTTTACGTAATAAAATTGCAGCTTATAAAATAAGTACGATACTCGATAATATTTCAAGTAATCAATTTACCGTTAAATTAAATGTATGGTAGTCATTTGCGCCTCTTTTCTTTGTACAAGTTCGATTTGTATTATTTCATTTTTAAATTATTATTTAAACTGTTTATTGTTAAACATAATGATTTAGTATTGAATATATAATGATGAAAATAATATCTATTACACTAAAGTTTACCTTTCTACCCATATTTGGAAATTGAATAGATATAATTTTTTATATAAATTATTCTATTTTGATGATTTAATTTTGCTTTCCAAATGAAAAATTTCTGCTGTAAATTTTATCACGTGATAAAGCTCTTGGAGTTAACAATATAAAGCTTATAACAGTTAACCATTGATCATATTTATTCAAGAAATTCTCTTGAGTATAAATTTTTAAGATGCAATGAAAATTTGCCATGCATCGGGAAGAATCATATCTCTTGGGATGCAGCCATCAAGTATAATAAGGGAACACAATAAACTATCAAATATGCGGAGAATAAGTTCATTTTTTAATCTTAATAGAAAATAATTGTGTATATAATTTTACACATTTATTTAAGTGAACTAGTATTTTTATTTGTGAAAAACGTTCAAATTTTTGAAATGCTCTTCAAATCTGAAGCTCCTGATATTATGACACCCAAACGATTAGTTAAAAAACAAGTACTAATTGTTTTTACAGTCTTAAAATTTGAGAATCATTCACACAGTTTTCCTCTCCAAAAAGTACAATGAAATATTTGACACAATGTAGTCACGTTCGCAGCGAAGAGGAGTGCGAAAAGCTCGAAATGCAATATTTCGAACGGTCTTGTCATGCTGTCACTCAAGCGTTTACTGACTGCCTGATCGACATTGCCATTCACTATGTGTACAACATACGGAAATGTAGAGTAAATTATGTACTGTATATAATACATATAGCAACATATGAATTAAGATGAAATTAAATATTAATATGTATAGTGTCTTACAAAGTGTTGGCTTTTAAAAGTTGCAATTCTCAGTAATCATGACGTAGTAATTAATATCTCTACTTAGTACATTCAGCTAATGAAATTAACATTTGAACACGTCAAATACAATGTTTGTTGGCGTGTGTAAGTTGCATCTCTCGCGATCGAACTTTAACCAATGGATGGTTTCCCCTAGTTGTAATCCTTACTAATCCATACTAATATTATAAATGCGAAAGTGATTGTATGTCCATCCGTCTGTCTGTCTGTCTGTCTCGCTTTCACGCCAAAACTACTGAACCGATTTAAATGAAATTTGGTACACAGATAGTCTAGAGCCTAAGAGAAGACACAGGCTATATTTTAACGCGATAAAGGGGTTGAAAGTGGGGGTGAAATTTTGTATGGAAGTATCGCCTACTATCGTTTACAGAACCGATTTAAATGAAATTTCATTTGGAATTCAGATAGTCTAGATCTAGATCTTTATTCTGTTCTCTGTTTTGTTCTTTGTTCTGATCTTAGTTCTGTTATCTGTTTTGTTCTTAGTTCTGTTATCTGTTCTGTTCTTAGTTCTGTTCTCTGTTCTGTTCTTTGTTCTGTTCTTTGTTCTGTTCTCTGTTCTGTTCTCTGTTCTGTTCTGTGTTCTGTTCTTTGTTCGTTCTCTGTTCTGTTCTTTGTTCTGTTCTTTATTCTGTTCTTTGTTCTGTTCGCTGTTCTGTTCTTTGTTCTGTTCTGTTCTTTGTTCTGTTCTGTTCTTTGTTCTGTTCTTTATTCTGTTCTCTGTTCTGTTCTCTGTTCTATTCTCTGTTCTGTTCTGTGTTCTGTTCTTTGTTCTGTTCTCTGTTCTGTTCTTTGTTCTGTTCTTTATTCTGTTCTTTGTTCTGTTCTTTGTTCTGTTCTTAGTTCTGTTCTTTGTTCTGTTCTCTATTCTGTTCTCTGTTCTGTTCTTTGTTCTGTTCTCTGTTCTGTTCTTTGCTCTGTTCTTTATTCTGTTCTTTATTCTGTTCTTTATTCTGTTCTTTGTTCTGTTCTGTTCTTTGTTCTGTTCTGTTCTCTGTTCTGTTCTTTGTTCTGTTCTTTGTTCTGTTCTCTGTTCTGTTCTTTGCTCTGTTCTTTATTCTGTTCTTTGTTCTGTTCTGTTCTTTGTTCTGTTTTGTTCTCTGTTCTGTTCTCTGTTCTGTTCTTTGTTCTGTTCTCTGTTCTGTTCTTTGCTCTGTTCTTTATTCTGTTCTTTATTCTGTTCTTTGTTCTGTTCTGTTCTTTGTTCTGTTCTGTTCTTTATTCTGTTCTCTGTTCTGTTCTCTGTTCTGTTCTCTGTTCTGTTCTTTGTTCTGTTCTCTGTTCTGTTCTTTGCTCTGTTCTTTATTCTGTTCTTTATTATGTTCTTTGTTCTGTTCTGTTCTTTGTTCTGTTCTGTTCTTTGTTCTGTTCTGTTCTCTGTTCTGTTCTTTATTCTGTTCTCTGTTCTGTTCTCTGTTCTGTTCTCTGTTCTGTTCTTTGTTCTGTTCTCTGTTCTGTTCTTTGCTCAGTTCTTTATTCTGTTCTTTATTCTGTTCTTTGTTATGTTCTTAGTTCTGTTCTCTGTTCTGTTCTTTGTTCTGTTCTTAGTTCTGTTCTTAGTTCTGTTCTTTGTTCTGTTCTCTATTCTGTTCTCTGTACTGTTCTTTATTCTGTTCTTTATTCTGTTCTCTGTTCTGTTTTTTATTCTGTTCTTTATTCTGTTCTTTGTTCTGTTCTTAGTTCTGTTCTCTGTTCTGTTCAATACAGCGTGTAGTGCTAGGTTCCCAATAAACTGGTCAAATATATTAGCATAACTTTCGTTACCTTTAAAAACAACATATTTTTAAAAAAAAATAGCTTGTTGAACATTGTGAAAATATCAGAGTCCAATTTAAAAAAAGTTGAATTTGTATTGGCAAGAGCAATGTACGTTCTGCAATGTATTTAAACTAATTAACCACAAAGTGTAAACATCGATAATTGAGCATTAGCATGTTTGCGGTAAACAAAATTCTAACTAATGTTGTGCGTGGCAAATTAGTGAGATTTTTCAAAATTTTATTACACTCGTAAAGTAAAAGATACGTTAGAAGTTTATGGTTCCACTTAACTTAGTTTTACTGCAGTAGGTTAATGAAGGCAACCTCGTTTATTTTATTATCCTGTTTACCGCAAAAGGGTGAATTTTCAAATAATCTTTTTTAGTAACACACTTCAGTAGCCTAGCTTTCAGTAGACACGAGAACTTATTGCTTTCAACAACTGAGTTGTTCGACGTTTAGATTTAGAAAACCGGGCAGCAATGTTAATTTAATTAATGCTGAATAAAACAAACTATCTCGTTAAAAATTTATGAGCCCTCGAGTTAAAGGGTTGTTTTTATAATTAAACAGGTGCAACTTAACCGTACATGCCATTTCTACGGAGCTACATTACCATATAAATAAGCGGCTATCCCCGAAACCTCGGGAGTGAAATGAGACACACGGTCAACGAAGCTTTTTTACATATTTATTACGATCCAATTATAACAAGCAATTATCGAGTTCGTTCGTAAGAAAGAAAACAAACTGCATATTAAAAAGGCAAATCCAATTTAGCTTTCGATTGTCGACACTCGATTTGATTAAGTTATTAACGACGTGATAAAAATTTTGTAGTTTTCGATTGTTTTAATCAACATTTCGAGCACGTTAGGACTGATCTGATGCGCTTTTTATTAACTAATTAAAATGTTATAATTCACACCAAGTAACAAAAATTTTAAACGGCAGAATATAAAAATTAAACTCAAGGCTGTGTGAATTTTTAAGTATAGCTACATTTTGTTTCATGCATTAAAAAAGTGTGGGCTAAGCATAAATAGAGCGAAATTTTTTTAAATGTTCTTTATCTTTCTTTGATTTTATTTACAACATTTATTTCTATAATATACCACAGAATTTTCCTACTACGTAACTAGTATAACTTATGTAATATTTGTAACAAAGGCATCAAAACAAACAAATCGTCTACAGATGCTTACAAATAACCTCGTGATGTGTTGCGCTGCAACCTCACGCCTTCCCATTTATGTAAGAAGTGGTACAAGCCATGTGCTTACAGAAGCTAAGACTAACTCGACAATTTCATAATTTTATGTAATGTTTATGTTAATATTACTTTCATTTTTATAATATAGTTATTAGTACTGTATGTTTACCATTTAGAATCAATAATAGAGAATAAAGAAGGACTGGAAATGAATGAAAGTACAAAACAAATAGACGTGATATTAGGTACGCATCTGACAAATGAATTGTTAATCTCCACTAGCTTCGTATAACATACATCAGTACACGATGTTAGCTCTTTTATCTAAGCTATAAATTATCGCTTATAGCTTGTTCTATCCAATATGTGATGGTCAGGCTATGTCACTCCCGACTTGCGGACTACCGCAGGCTGACGCTGCATGTGACGTGCCCGCAAGCGCTTGCCGAGGAAATATTTGTCATCGCAAAACATAATTACTGACAGTCATTAATGGTGTAAACACATATTTGCTTGTATTAAATAATGTGTTAGCATCTTTTATAATAATATTTGGCACAGTTAAATGAGCTTAGAAGTTTTTTAGGAAGTGTTTCTTTGTTGTTGTTTGTAATTTTTAACTTATATAATTAATGCTATCTAAATCTTGTTAATTACATTGTAAATATGTATAAAGTATATCAGCTTATGAGACATTTAATTCGAACGTTAAAATGTGATACTTACCTAATAATTAATATCACTTTAAATTAAAATAACAATTCTTGAAAAATTAAAAACCGATTATAAAAGCAAACGTAATAAAACTTTAATCATACTAATTCCAAGTTCACAATCTTAGCGAATTAAAAACTAAGTTGACGATTTAATTAACTAATAAAACTTGTGTTCGGCTACGAAACAGTCGCTGCTATGGGACATTAATCTACAACTTCCAGCCTGAAGTTACGTCCAACTATGCAAATTTTAGTTAGCACTTTGCACAAACGCGCTCTTGCAAATAACTCCACGCGAGGAACGTTCCGCGCCGAGACGTCGTCTACAGTTTAGTTTTTAATTTAATTATGTCCAAAGGTGATGGCAGTTACTACTGAATTTTTGAAGATTAACATCGAATGAATATTTAAAAAATTTGTTTTGATTAAAAGAAGTTAAATCAAAATGTAATAAAGAATTAAAAGGCTGATAAGAAAGTGCGGAAAATGGCGACTACAATAGGCATCGCACTAGCATCAGAGTCGGTCAGGCGTGACGCAATTCTTTACCCGACCCACTGAATTTAAGGATTCTAATGCTTAGGAAAAAGTAGTCATCGAAAGTTCAGTATGTCTTTCCAAGTGTATTTTTAACTGAAGAAATGTAGGTGTTGTACGCCGGATAGTCGAGTAATTTTTGCAAATCCATGTTAGCATATTGACGGATTTATTTATACAGCTACCCAAACATATTTCCGCCCATGCACACGCGTAATCTCATGATGCATAGTGCCATAGTGCACGCCCTCATCTTTAGGAAGGATATGGTACAAGGTGCAAAACATAGCGGGGAATGCTTAGGCAATAATTCGCTTTGAACTGTTAATGGTATTAAAATTATATCTTGAAATCATTACGCGACTAAACGTGAGCACCACGTGCCATATTTATATTTTTGCTCAGTCGTATTGTTGTACTATGTTGTACTTCTCGACGATTTGTGCTGGACATATTATGAAAAACGATAAAAACTTATTAAGAAAATAACACGCTTTCACTTAATAAAATTGTATGGTATAATACTTCACAACGTTTGCATTTTGCAGCGATACCAACTCTAGTATAGTAGAGCCAAATTATGTGACGCGCACCACATTGGTCACAGTTTGACGTGCGGTAACTTTGGAAACGACGCATAGGGAATGTGTCTACGTACGTATTGAACCCGTCTTAAGGTAATTGCTGTACATACATATATGTCTCATATACTGAGACTGAGAAGAAGTTTTTTAGTCTACGAAATGTCATAAATGAGCTAAAATGATATTACAAATTACACCACACTTGTCGTCGTTTAAAAAATGTGTAATTGCAGTTATTTGTCTCTCGCTGAAAATATGCCAGTACAATGTCATTATATTAAGCTCCTCTGTAAAAATTGCGTTGTTTTCGTCGCGTTTGTAATAAACAAAAGTGTCGGGAGCCAACGACAGTGAGCAGCGAATTAGCGAAATTTGAAATTTTATGGCGCTCGTAAAAGTGAAGGTTAATTTTGGAGTTTGTGGATCCGCTCGACTTGGTTTTACAACACACGAGACCGGCCTAATGAAAGTAACCTTTCATATTTTAGTACGCTCCTGGCTTCGGTTGGTTGATTTTTATATGTATTGAGAGATCTAATGCCGCTGCCCGCACCATCATTTTATTAGAACTACGAGTACTTACCTACCTACCCAGTAAGATGAACATCAATCCTTGTACTCATAATGATGAAACAACCGTTATTCGAATATTTAACAAAAATGACTCAAATATAATAACTGACTTCTTCCTAAGTTATCTAGTGGAAGACAAAATTCCATTAGAAAGTATAATAACAGGAACAGAAATAAATAGAATTCCTGGTTAATATTAATAATTAATTAAGATCGGGCGTGGGACTTATCTTGTCTACTGAGAAACTTAACTTGACTCAATATTTGTCTTTCTCTCCCCTGTTGAAGTTTCGTCCACGAATAGTTATTAGCTGCTTCTACCTACAACGCCCAAGTTTTGCTTGTTCTTATAATATTAAATTATGACTCTCAGCTTGTGCTAGCAAGAGATAAAATGTCTGTACTGTCTAACTGTAGTGCCATTGAAAATACAAATATTGAAACTAAAACGTAATCGATACATGGAAGAAGGTTAGGCGAGGCAGTAAGTCGGCGTTAACTATCAAGCATTTTTACGCATTTTTTTATTTTTAATTAAAAACACATCTCGATATACCGTAAAATTAGCGCATATAAGAAGGGTTACTATAAAGTGTTAAAAAAACGTGAGTTTTATTTTGTGAATAAAATTATTACGACTATAATCTGGTATGCTTACTCAGGCAGGAGTTGATGGATGCCATGCCATCATAAGAAAAAAGTCTGCTTCGCTGCTCTGCAGACTGAGAGCTAGCTCCAACTCCATCCTGGGCACCATAGCATGGAGATTTGACTCTCCGCTGTTACTAGGAATTGTTCGTAGATGCATTTCGAACAATAACCTAGTAACAAAATAATTTAAATATGAACTGTTTTATTTTACTTAGTCGTAGGATCTGTTGTTTTATTTTAATTTCTACTAACACTATATGGATGTAAATGGTCCGAAATAAAAGTTATTTTATTTTTATTTTATTTTATTTATAAATAAAGAAAAACTCTTTATTGTCAGAAAATATTACAAACTTAGGTACAGAGATTCGAAATTTTTGTAAAAACCTCTAATTTTTAACATTTTGAATGGTAATCACCAATTAGTTTAATTGGTCGAGAGTCAAAGCATATTTTCGTGTTTCTCAAATAATGCTCCTCAATTGAATGTTGTTATTTGGAATTAGTGTTTTGTTTATTTATTTGAAAATTTGTAGCCAACATTTTAAAATTAATGATAGTGCTTTTAACTTTCTAAAATGGTAACTAATTTTCCAACTTTTTTCCTCTCCTGAATTATCTGCGTATTTTCCTAAACTAGTTATTTGTTATCCTGAGACACGAAGAAGAATTTAAGTACTTTGTACAACTATTTAGACGCGCAAATTTTTTTTTTAGAAGTATCGTGTTGAAATAATTTTGGCCATAAAATCTTAGAGTAATTATAACGTAGCGAAAGTTAGCATTCGTAAAAAAACTTTGTTACTTAGAATACATAAAAAAAATGGAATTTTCAAAGTTAATAGTTAATTAACTTTGGGGTTCGAGTTCATGTTGTCTAAGAAAAACACGTCTTGGTACATTCATTATATTCTTCTGAGGTTAATAGTACTTCATTGACGAAAATCCTTTTGTCTAGATTACATATAAATTACACAAGTTACGCTTTTATACTTGTATGAAGTAAGCTAATAAATAGATAATTAACTTAAAGGCAGTCTAAATAAAATCCAAACTCACAGACCGAAGAAAAAATTGTTGCATGCCCAGAGGACAAATTGCTAGTATATTATGAGAAAGCGTTATTAGAACTATCTTATAGAATGCGCTACATACAAACTGTGTAGATACTTTATCTTTTAAGATTTTACGCGTTTATCACCCGTACAGAGGCCGTGTAGTTTACAGTCAATAAAAGTTACTTGTTTTATGTGCTGTTAAACTATATTGTTAAATTTATAGTAACGTCTCTTATCCATACCGACACAGGGTTAGACAATGATGGCTTGCATAGTTTGTTAGTAACCTTAGTAAGAGAGTATGCTCGTAACTTTAATATTGTTGGGTCAAACCTCGTAAACAGAATATTACAATAAAACGTTTGAAATAGGTTAAAAAGGCCGTATTTTAGGGAACTGTTTTCTTTACATTTTTGAACTAAACTAAATTTTAAATTGAGTAATACATCAGTAGTATCATCATTTTAAATAAAATTAAGTGAACATCGCGTGATTATCAGTCACTTATTAAAATTCTACGAAAACTTAGTTCCAGTAATTAAAAAAAAATCCATTTTTTTTTGGAAGATAAAAACGTTTACACACTAATCTTACATAGTATATTATTAATTAGTAATACACAATATTATATTCATATTTGAAACGTAAAATGCGAAAATTATTATCAATTTCATGTTTTATATCAGTCATAAAACTGTGAGCGAAGACTTGGCGGTTCAGTTATTTTAATATGTTCCAATGGCAGGCGACGCAATCTTGCACATTTTACTGGAAACTTATCTTTGCATGGATGACTTCAGCGTTAATTGTCACATGATATATTGAACGTATTATTATAATTTATAAGTAACTATAGATTTTAAATTATACTATTAAATATTGGTATCTATTAACGACTCGTATATTTGCATATGTTATTACATATTTCCTTTAGAAATAAAGAGAAGAAATAGGAAATTCCGTAGCATCTATTGCTATTGAAGTAGTTATTCCGTTTTAATTTCCTTAGCTTTTTAAAATTTGAGAATATTTAAATCATTAAATCACAATGTGACAATGTATGATATTTATCATATATTTCCCCAGTAATTTCGAATCTAACTGCATTTTGTACTAGTTCCGAGAATTTCAAATACAATGTAAAATGCTATATTATTTAGGTCGACCTCTTTGTGAGGTTTGTGCACTGTACAAACAGCGTTGTTACACTTTTTGTGGACCATGCTTCGGGCACAATGTTAAGAACTTTTCACACTACTTGAATATAACGAATAGTAGTGTGGGTTTATACAGTCGAAATACTTAAAAACATATAATTCCTTTCATTTATTAATTTAGTAAAAGAGATATAATTTTGATAAAAGTGTTTCCACAATAGAAGTTCACTGTAAGTTAAAAATGTATAAAAACTTTCCAAATTTTGGATAACCTATATATATAAAAATACCATTATTGTAAAAGATCAATCAAGTCTTTTAAAAAACTAAATAATGTATAAATTAAGTTTGATAATACGGTTACGTGTAAACAGTTCATCAGTTTCGGTTGTCAAGTTATCTATAACAGGTTGTTTCTCACCTCGGTCGCAGACAGTAGCCACGCCAGCATACGTTGCGCCATAACCATAAAATTTTATCGTTTTCGATGCTGAAATGATACATGAAACAATCTAAATTATAGCCATGTATCCCTGGCAAACCGCCAATAAACCGATAATGACTGGCCTTTATAATTTGTTACGTCGCCTGTCGTCTTGAAAGTGACATCAAAATTTTAGCCCTGGATACCCAAATGATGGTCGTAAATATAAAGAGTAATTTAATGGGTAAACTAAGGCTATATGCGAATTAAAATGTAAACTTATTTGGGTAACCGTTAAGTAAGTTAGAAATTAAAGCTTAGAACAGATTATTTGAGTGAATTTTATTTAGAGAAAATTACATTATCCGAGTCAATTTCCCGTCGTAGTCTTAATACTGTGAATACTCCACTCCACACCGAATACCAATAGTGTAGTCTTGGGCAGATAGATGGCGTTAGTAGTAGTCTGAATCTCGCTAACTTCGTTCTACTTTAAAATTGATTTGAGCCAATAATGAGAGTGTAATTACCTTTCGCACAATTTTTGTGGTTAGTTTTCTATTGATAAAAATAAAAGGATAAACTTTACATGTTTATAACTTATGATAAACATTCAAAAAATTACTTTAATTTAAATTATTTCAAATGTAAATTTTCCTTTAACTTGGCAAAGAAACTATTGAAAAATAAAACAAACCATAATCTAAATAAAAAGAAAGCACACCATTGTTCTACTGTAAGCTTCTGAAAGTGATCCCTATAAAGTTTTCCCACTACCCTCTTCTCTAACAGTCGAGTTTATTTTCTACAAATATTTACGTTTATTGCTGTGTAACACGGTTCAGGCAACGTTTTACGGCGATGTCACAATGCCAAGTTATTGTATAAACCTTTCTGCCGCACTGATCTTTCTACTAAAACTAAAAGAATGTACTTTAACTTTTTTATTTAATTTAATTGTTTAACCTATCTATGTCGCCTTTCGAACAGATGTATATTTCTTAACTACAACAATACATCTCGCGCCCGTAATCTAGAGGGGTAGGCAGAGACCATGGACTTCCATTTGGCACGGTACTTCTAAGCGTCTCATGCTTCCACCACATTTATACAGTCATGTCGGTTTTGAGTACTGTTAATACGGGTGACATTTTCTAGTATTAATTATTAAAATTAAATTTAGTTTAATATATTTACTTTCAGCTGGTTACTTAGCTACTCCAAATAATAATAAAGACGTGTGAGCTTTAAATCCCTTGGCAAGTGAAAATAAACAATTCCCTTTTAAATCAGCACCAATGATTAACCCAAGAGCCGCCATTAAAAATAGATAAAACAAAATATTGCCGGCACTGAGTCCCTAGGGCCAGCGTGCCGACGCCGCGCCGGCTCGCTTGCAATTCAATTACTCACGTACACACTACCTATAATATTTGCACAGTAAGATCCGAAGAATAGATTCACGTTACCCCCAGTCTTTGTATTTTTTCAACTATGCAAAAAAAAAAACGATTTATTCGTCTATTTCTACGGTTACATTTAATGTATAAATCAAAATAAGTAGGTAAAGCTAGGTTTTTAACCAACTCCAAAAAGACTGCAGCCAAAAAGGTTTCAACAATTTTTTGCAGTGAGTTGTCATTCGATTGTAATTACTTTAAATTACATTACAGTAATGGATCTAAGCACAGTAGACTGTATTATAAGATATTTATATAAGATAGCTATCGCCCGCGACTCCGTCCGCGCGGAATTAACAAAATACTTAATAAGTATCCTATGTGTTTTTCCAGAATATGTTCTACATCTGTGCTAAATTTCATCAAGATCCGTGTAGCCGTTCTGGAGATACCTTCAAACAAACATCCGTCTATCCATATACTTATACCGTGATAATACATATACTTATACGCATATTCTGATGACTGAGGTTATTTGTAAAATTATGCACATGATGTGAATGACAAGTTGTCAAGTTGGGTTTGCACAGAACAATACTTAATATTGCATTCGGCAATCTGGAAATGCATCCGTGGCAACAGTTGCTGTGACAGACTGACCGATTTGATATGCACCCTTCCGCTCTGCTCGATCTAGCGTTATGGCAGCCATGTCTCTCACTGTATATCTACAACTAGTATAAAACAACTATAGTTAAATGTTTGGAGAGACGCAAGCTAAGCGAAGGGTTCCTATTATTACAGGCACGAATATCTGCCTGCTGCCTCAGAGCATGTTGCTTTTGTATATGAAAATACAGTTATTTAGTCCACTCGTGCATTTGAAAAGTTATATTTTTTAGTAAGACAACTTTCTTAGTTTTCCTAACATCTGCTATTTGTTATTTTTATGTAAAGGCACAATACCTTCTCAGTTATTTTTGCTTTCTACAATGATTTTGTTGTAATATATAGCTACATATGTTACCACAAATTCATACCAATATGAGGTCAATCAACCTTTAAGTTAGTAATTTGAAAATTTACTTCATTTAAAAATTAAGGTTTAATTTAACTAAAAATATAGTAAAGGAAATGTTACGCAACGAAGTCACAAAACAAATGTAAATTGGAGGAGTAATAGTAGAAACAATTAGCATTGGTTCCAGAACAAGCTCTATTAATTTGCATTTAGTTGTCTGCAACCTGAACGATACAGTGTCAGCGAATTTGCCTCGATTGGTAGAGAGAAGCGAAAAACAAAACCGTTGTACAAACTGCATTAATTCTGTTGCATAAAAATCAGCCAATTATTCAAATACAGGAGAGCTATGAACCGGGGACTGTATCGATGAATAATAATTGTTTCAATGGAAATAAAAAAGGATGCAAAATAGTAGAATAACTTATTTTTCTTTTTATTTAACAGTATAATTATACTAAGCACTGTTAATAATTGTTCAACGTGCAACGTTAAAAGAAAATATTTTATATCTGAACTTCGGACCGCACAATAATTATCATATTTAAATTAATAACTATTATAGTTATAATAATAATTTTGAATCTTTAGCACGTGCACGTAAAGACGTAGTATGATTTGATTGGAGCTTTAACTGCAGACGTATCACCGGAGTATTATCGTGTTTCCTAATGATAATGGAACTTTCGAGTGACTGTAACCCGACATTAATTCGACTTGTACTTTAACGTAATGGCGTCGGTTTCGCTAATTGCACGTAAGAATAATTATATTGCTCAACGCATATTCGTTTTAATGGATTCCGCGCATTAATATTGGGCTTAGTCACGTGCCACGTGTAATTTTGTTTGCTCAAATCTAATGTAACTGTAATTTGTTCTCACGATCCTGTGCGGAATGCGTTGAAAGTTATCTAATTCCGTGGTGTTCGCCGGTACGCAAATTAAGTTCGAATTAATTTATGCCTTTACCATTCACGCAATATTTAATTAGTGTTTGTAATGTACAATCTGAAGATAATGTGCATGCAATTAAAACTTTTAGTTTGAGTATTATTATCTAGTTAGTACACCAAGACGTAGACCCTATTCGTATTTCCAAAGTATGATGGAATTTTGAATATATCAGGAAATTCTTTCATTGAAATAAATAATTCACTTTTGTCCTTTGACTGTCTAATTTAAAACGTGAGCTAAAAAAATATTACAGTGGTATATAACTTCTATTTAAAGTCTTGAAAACAGCGACAATATTAAATGTGTATAAGGCAACTTCAAACACGTAACACAGCTATTTAAAGTTGTAAAACAAACTGCATACGGTCACAGCGAAAAAAAAAACCGAAACTAATAAAGGCGCAATGAAAGTCGTGTTTAACAGTACACAATGCAGTGTACGTAGCGGCTATTTACCGAACATTGGCACGGCGGGGTATACTACGGCGTCTTCGGTGCCAATATATTGCTTTCTCGCGTGATGTCGTTACGGGCAGCTGTTGCCTACTTGTTTTTGTAACCAATATATTACCCGTACAAAGTAAAACTTTCCAATTTATCATCCCCTTTTGATTGTTTTCCAGGATATCGTTTAAATTTTCCTACCAATTCATTGATTTGTATCTTTTAAATGTCATTGTTTTACATGTAATGGACAACAAAAGATTTCTTATTATTTTACTTATTTTTGACGCAACACAATAAAATTCTCCTAAAATGCCTTTGAAAAATATTGTGCGCTTTTATGATAAATTGTATAATGTAGCATAATATCATCCAGATATTACGCCAAGTATTACTTACCGTTAAAGAGGTGAAAATTATAACAAATTGAGCAAAGGTTAAAGGATAAAGCGAGATTGACAAGGGTATTTAGCACTGCTTCGGGCTACTGCCATACGCTCCACTCAATGCCTCGCCATTTCGTACAATCGGCTTGTAATTTTTGAGGCGTCCATCAGCTTTGTTTTTTTTTTCCTTTTTGTAACGTGAAATTTTGAATCGATTGTTGATCTCTACTCTGTTCGGTTTTCGTTACGTGCAGTCAATGCAGAATTCCGAATGTTGTAACCAGCCTTAAATTTACTATGTCTGGCATTGTAAAAAAAATTAAAATACTAGACATAGTAAATTTTCGATTGAAACTTTTTTCTTTGCTAAAAGTAGGTCAAAATAGATTCTTAAGAGCTTATAGAAATGTTAGTTAATGGTGGCAACATAAAAATATAACGGTTTAAAGCGCCCTACCATTTCCCACATGTGATGACGCCCCTATCTTGCCCTAAATCTTAGAATGTCGCTTTAAGAGTGTATAAGAACGTCTTGGTTGTTCAAATTGTAGCGAGATATGCAATTCTAATGACGAACGATATACTTCTAATATTTTATGCAGTCATATTGTTTATCATTGATACCAAATACAATGTTATAGTAGTATACTTTAACTATATATATTTATTTTTATCATTTTAACTAAGTATTAGGTTTATGACAATGGGATTAGAACCCACGATCATGCGATCGAATGTCTGTACACATAACCATTAGGCTAATGGTGCTTCAATGTTTCTCAGCTTCGGTATTGTAGGACGTGATGAAAAAACACAATTGACATAATTGTCTTCTCATCTCATTTGAAATTGTAGATGCCAAGTTAAAGTGAATTAAAAAAAAATCAGGTAATTAAGTAAGGTAATTTAATTTGTCGTCATTCGTAATGTCTAAGCCCGCATTCGCACAGACGCTTTTTTACGCCTTGTTACTCGTAAAACTTGGTGTTTGTGGCTCTCAAGTGATGAACGCTTTAGAATCGCTCTTGATAAATAAGCGTCGCGTTTTAAAAGCGTTGCCGTGTGAACAAATACTTGGATTATGCATCTGTTCTATTTGAACACGTTTTAACGCGGCGTATAAAAAGCGCCCGTGCGAAAGCGGCCTAAGTGAATATTTGCATGACGTTTATGAACTCTTACGTTATATCGAATGGCCGATAAAGAGCAGCCAACTTCTTGTCTTCATTACCAAACTTAATTAAAAACGTTTCCTCTAAACGACCTTTTATTTTTACAACTTTTTTAATAAAAAATTTATGAAATGGCGTATTTGAATTTGATATATTTGAATTGCAATCTATTGTTTTCTATAAGTATCTTAGCGGATAAATAAGATTTCTTTTACCGAAAAAAATTTTCTGTAATTCTTGTTTGTGTTCAATCTATTCTTAATATGTAATATGTAAAAATTACTTTTAATTTCGCTATATCCAACATGTAAAACACAACAGTTACGTTAAAAAATGGAATTTGAAAACCGTCATATACAATTTAATAACCTTGTAAACGTTTCTCTACTACGTTTTAAATTGTAATAAAAAAATTGCACATCATATTCCACAAGAATTCCTTTGAGTAGTTAAACTACTATTACTTGAACGCAAAAAGCTTATGCAAACAACATAACTACGCTTAAAGTAATGATAATCTCTTAGGAATTAAATACATTGTAAATGCTTTTTAAATGCATACTTGCGTGATTATAAACAATGCAAAGTAGGGGTGTTGTAAATTTTATTTTAGTATTTGAATATCTAATTGTCTAGTATGGATCACTACAACTGTAACATGTTCAAAAACATGTAATTTTTTGGATGAGAATGAGAGGGGTCTTTAATATTGGTATTACCATAGTGAAAACTTTAGGTATTGTGTCAGAAGAATCATTTTATTAATATTAATTTGCACAGTGAAAACTTTGTACCCCCTTTACCCTTTTTTGCCATTTTATTCAAGAATAGAAAAAAAGATATTATTATAATCCAATTTCAGCTAAAGGGCGAACAATAGTCTAAAAAATCGCAGTCGAGGCGATTCTTAACTATGAGTTCTCAAGTTTTCAGTAGTCAATAGTACCTAGAACTAGATGGTGCTATTAATAAAACAGTACACATATCACCACAAAGCCACAAGCAAAGCTTATTAATCATAAGTGAGCAGATCCACGAGCTGGTGCCGCGTGTGCAATATATTACGGATAGTAAGGAGCGCCGATGCGAACAGTTGGCGTTAATGGCCGGCCCTACCCCAGGGAAATGCGCTCTTGATAATGTGAACAGTAATTTTATGTTGCAACAATACTTGCTATCCGTACATTGTGATGGTGAGATAGCTCCAACATCAGATGTCTATCTTGGTACAATTAAAATTGTGAATTGCAGCTTTTATCGTTATTAATGTTATGAAGAACAACGTAGTAAGAATTCAAATTCTGTATAATTATTTGGACAATTGGAATACGAAAATGCCGAGATAAAGTTCTTTCGAAAAAGGCATAGGATTGAAATAACGTCCCGTTAGAATAGGATAATGGTTGAAAAACAACATGCATATTAAAAGCTGATAGATAGAAATGCGTGATTTTGAACGAGGGAGTTTATTTTTTTTTTAGCTTTATCTCTAACAAGCAGTTGTAAGCGATTTTCTCCGTGCGAGATTTAAAATAAAATCTAGTAATAAATATAGTATTTATCACCTAGGGTTACCACCAGATGTAGCTTTCCAATAGTGAAAGTATTTTGATTTTTTTAAATCGATTTAATACTTTCGGAGCATATTCAATGCAAACACACAAACAATCAAATGTTTCCTCTATACATCATTAGTATAGATAAGTACTTAATATTTTATCACAAAAAAGTGTACAAGCAGACATTGAATGAAAAAATAAATTTCCCAAACCATGAGATAAATGGTAATTTGCAATGTTTATGTAAAACAGAGTTGATCAAATTTTAACTAAATTTTTGTAAGCATCATAACTTAACTATAACAGCCATCTAACAAAACATAATATTATCTTTATAAAAATACTTTTGAACAATGGAATTAAAAACAAAAACGTGTTTGGCTTTACACTTTGAGTATTATCTACCCTAAGTCGCCCTTTAAAAAGTAAGTAATATGGGGAGTATAGAACTCCATAAATCACTAAGCATTAGACATATCGCACCCAATGCTAAGGGCCATGTATGGTCGCTACACAAACGCAACCATTTAGATACTTACTCAAAGTACTCGTACATTTTTAAGGGAAGGAGTGATAACAAAAAATCTACGATAGTGATATATTGAAGGTAAAAACGAAACAGAATATTAAAGACCTTTTGTTTAACACATTACATATTCGTATTGTTACCAATGGTGGAAGTAATTCCTAAAATGAAGAACATATTTCATTTAGAGGAGTATTGAAAAAAATACTTATGAAAAAATAAAATTAACTTAGGTAAGGCCTCTGATTATCTATTTAGGTCATCAGTAGAGGTTGTATAACTAAATCTTACTAATATTATGTATTCGAAAGTTTGGATGTATAGATGGATGGATTGATGGATGTTTGTTAGAAGGTATCTCCAGAAAGTTTCAACGGATCTCGATGAAATTTGACATAGATGTAGAATATATTCTAGATACTACTAAATAAGTTTATTTTTTTAATACCGCGCGAACAGAGTCGTGGGCGACAGCTAGTAGTCTTATTCAGGTAAAAAATTATTATAAACAGAAGTCCGCAAAGTAAATAAAAAGTTGGGAGCAATGTCCATTTTAGTTGTCCGTTTAAATTAAAGTATGTTGCCTTTTTATTTTCACTTTTGTTTGTAATTGCTGTAGCGCTGCTAAATAAGGCTGTTTATGTGACACTTATTACACTTTTTATTTGGAGTAACGTACAATAGTAACTTCCAATTTATGTAAATAGCCTGCGAAAGTGGAAAGTTATTACAGGCACAATGTAATAGTCCGTCCTTTATAAAGAATAGAATTATTTCTTGATATCAGAACGGTTATTTATTTATAATATTAAGGTAAGATATTGCTGAAAGTTTTAATTTTAAATTCAAACTTTTTAAGATTTAAATAAAAGTATTTTTCTTTATGCTTCTTTATTTAAAATGTTTTATCAATAACGTTGGCTACTTCAACGCGTGTTTGTGTAAGTCTATTTAAATAGGCTAACACGGGCTTTGTCAAGTAATGGTACGTAAATCCTTTTTGAAAGGCGGACGCAATCCTTTCATGGCTATCAAAGGAGTATGTCCTCCAGCAATAAATAGATAAAATTGCTCAATATGTAATTCTTAAAAGAATCGAATAGATCCACTAACATTTTTGGGATCACCCGATGAGTGATCCCTCAAAAGAGCCTTCTTTGTTGTCTAGCGACGTGAAAATAGAACGATTTTTTTGGTCAAAATTTTTTGCATCTTTAACGAAAGATAGCAAGGAAAGATTAAATTGCGATCAGGTAGTTCGGTTATAACGAGCTACATCTGAAATATTAGAACCGTATATAACCTTACAGTTTAATATTAAACTTCAAGTTTTAAAATATTTAGTATTCCAAGCTGTTTATTAAACTTAGGTAATTGGACATACATGAGTTCATATTATATTTTTACAAATAGAAATTGTGATTTCTCTAACAAACTTTTAACAATTAATCGCCACTTAAATACGACGAAACACACGTAACACGTGTTTAATTACACATAATAAAGGGTTGGTCAGCTTTGACCGTTTCCATCCTAAAGTTTGTAACCGAAAGATCCTTGATTTTAACAGTCAAACAGTGGCGATGTTTGCGCAAACAAAATATGCAAAGTAGGAGCGGGCGCGGGCGATACGGGCCCGCTAATTATGTGCGAGCACGCTGCGCTGTGTCCGACCACCCTCGTCCTACATTCCCCGAACCTAATAAAAAAATGCAAAAAACAATGTGGCGAATTATCAATTATAATTAGCCTCCGCGTTGGGAAGCGACGGCAAATTAAATACGAATTTAGAGGAACATGTCGCAAGCTACAAAGTTACGGTTACAAAGTTGCGACAAAAAGAAATGTTAGGAAGAAAAACGTACACATTAAATTAAGATAAAATGAAGAAGATATCTAAAATAACACTTTTATTTCAAACAATAATATTGAAATACATTGAAGCAGCTTATCTCAAAGAGACACGATTTTTATCCAACTATGCTACACACAATATGTTAATTTGATGAAGTCTCTTCAAATCTTTATATTTAACCTTTACTAACTTACCGGGTGTTGTCATTAACACAGCTGTTTCAAATTAGATCCCTTGTATGTTTATTTTTTGTTGATCTTTTCGACTTAACACCTCGAGTTTTTTACCGGATGACTACATGATTTATTGTTTGTAAGACGAGCCTCGATCTCCGGAGCAAACTAAGGTTTTATCTCCCCTAAACGCGATTTATTTAACACCGAGGTGTTTGAGATATTTCAATAAATCACAAATGCGTATCAAATTTCTAAGGCGTCACCCTCAAGAAATTCAGAAAGCGGGACTAAGGGTTGTGAGGGATTACATCTAAGCCTTTTTCAACTAGCAAGTCTTCTAATGATATACAAATAGAAATGTTTTACTGTCGTTTTATTTTTTGGGTAATAGTTGAGAAAGTCGAGATTTGTTTACACCTAAATTTTGTGTTCAAATTTAGCAGTTTTCATAGTTTATTCAACAGAATGAAAACGTATGCAAGAGTGTATAAAAAGATACTGTATTTGAGGAAACATTTTCAATAAGGTAGCAAAGAAGATACAAAAAAAAAATTAAATGCAAAAGCAAATTGAAAGCAATTTTCAACGTATATGTAATCAAATCTTTCAAAAGGAAATTTCCAGATGATAAAGGGAAGCTACAAACAATGGCAGATACGCTAACGTTCTTAAGCGTGTAAAAGCTGTGGGTGAAAACTGATAAACGATAGCAAGACATTGCGTGGGAGGGATAAGCAACACAATAAAGCTCTGTTTAAACATTTGTCTTGCACTCCTATAGATAATACCGTATGTTGCCACCACGAACATTATTATCGTTGCCAGTTGTAAACAGAAATTTGCGTCGTCTAAGAAATAAACCTCCTTAGGCGGTCAACATTATCATATATTATTGAAACAAGCAATTGTCTTACATCTTAAGGATGTTACAAGCTATGTACGTGTTTAACTTTAACTCTTTTTTATTTATAGTTGCAGTAATTATTTTGATCTTAACTGTCTTCTTCATTCATATCATCGGTAAATTTTTAATGAACTCTGTTTCTCTGAATTGCAGTAAACAGGTTTTATTGAAATATATTTAACTTTATTGACTCGGCACTAACATTCCAATTACAAACCACTCGACTAGCATAATTACAAAGTACGCTATTCTGCCTTCTCAAGTCAAACAGGCCGTCATTCGCCGTGGAAGAATTCTAAATTGAAAATGTAAAAATGCCCGTTGCCGAGTGGAGGCAGCGTGGAGGCGCATCGTGCATCGTGAGTGTAATGAATACCTGTCAGCCGCGCGTGTGGGCGATCCAAGCCTCTAAGTCGAACGCAAACATTTACCCTTCGCTCAACAGTAATTGTTTAAAATTGAACCTAACTGTGTGGGCCAGGTCTGTGGCCCGGCCAGCTCCGAGGGCTTTTACTTTCCGCGATAAGCAGCCACTTAATGAGGACTGAGATTGAGACGTTCCACGACAAAAGCGTGGGAGTAACATCTTAGTTAAACAAATATAAAACATGTTACATGACTAGCCACCGCTTAGTAACAGTAGTAACACAGCCAACAGATTCCCTGGCAATTTTAGTTTAAATGGTGCATTCTATAATAAATATACAGGGGCATGGCAGGTGTCATTATTGTCCGCTGTGATGGTAATGAAGACTGGAATATGGCATCATTGACACTGCATGCTATTTACATATTGACATTAATTGGATGGAACGGTCGCGCTGTCATTCGCTGTTCACAACGCATACCGCCATTATCTAACACGACAATTTAATGTTATTATTAGGAAGCTATTTTAAAATTTATACGTATGTCTACTACATAAATTGCTCGCTTAATTTTGTAAGTATTTTGTCAATTCGTTAATTTAATAGTTATTGCATCATATTTATGCAGATCAAAGCGATAGATAATGTCTCTTGCATTAGTACATTTTACTTTGTTGGTGCTTCAATGGATGTGACCATTTACACCTGTCTAATTGTTTCTCTATGTTATTTTTTTTTAATTAAATAGAATTGGATGCGGAAGGCGCAAGGCCACGTACTGTGGAAGGCATTGGGAAAGGCCTATGCCCAACAGTGGGCAGATAAAGGCTGTTGATTATGATGATGATGATGAAATTGACCAAAACTTACAATATACGACAGGAATGAACCTTCAATTCTAAATTCCAGTTAGTAAAAGAAATATTATACCTAATTCCTAATTTTATATGTTAGAAAATAGAACAATGTGTGATGTGTTTTAAGCAGAAGAAGACGTATAAGTATAAACCAAAATGGCTGCTCACACGCCTCGAGGTGGTGTTAATCACCTTACAAGCTTATTAAGGCTGTTGTTACTCGCACAAGAATATAAATGTTTACTTTAGAGCATTGTATACGGTGTTCTTTCGGTGAAAGTCTCAAAATAATACTTCTTAAATGCCTACATCATTATTCAAGGTATTCCTGTTAAATTTCTTAGGAAACGTTAAGTTACGCTTTTTAGCTTTGTTATGATTCGAAATTCCTCTGCTAGCTTTATAATTCAGTGCTTGTTAATTTTGGAGTATTTATGCGCAATTGTAAGAATTATAAAATGGTGGAATATTCATCACCATCTTATTCGATCTAATTTTATCTTGGTTAAAAAACTTTATTAAGAGAGCTTACGCTTTGAGCAGAACCTTATTCTATAATGTACTAGATAGAAATATAACGCCGATTAAAGGTAGGCAACGCATCTGCAATTGCGGATGTCTATAGGCAGCAGTCGCTACGCATTTTAGGCGTATTCAGGTGGCTAATTGCTCGTTTGCCACCTTATGAAATAAAAAAATAGGCCTCTTCTTCAAGATAAGCATCGTATAGTTAGATTTCGCGGTCTATCTATTTTTATTGCAGCTTTTAAAAAATCTTTCAGATGTCGATAATGTGTAAGGCAATTAATGAAATTCAATGGAAGCGTTGACAAAATAACTGACAGCGAATATTAATATAAAATAGTTAAATGCATTCGTGAGTAATCATAATTGATTCTGCCGTTTAATTAAATTTTCTACCGCAGTAAATAGATATATGGACAATTTATTGGGTGAAATCGGACGTACATTTTAAATTAAAGTGACTGCCACTGTTGGTTTCGAATCACTAATTTTGTATAAAGTGATCAACGCTTAGTCGACTAATGCATCACTAAATAATCCTATGTTAAATATGAGAATTAAATAATAATAATAATTGAGATATAAATTAGATAGGCAAATCTTTTCAAGTACATTTTACAAAATAAAAATTTATACAAGTCTCTACTATGCTCATTAGTCGGATGTCGGTTATGTTTTTATTTTTTTAGAATTTTTTCATTTTTAAAATGTTTTAACTTTGAAATTATTTTATAAAATTGTATATAGAATACAATGTAAGGTAAATTCACATTTTATTTTATATAGAATCGGTTTCTTTAGTATTCTGTGAAAATAGAGCGACATGACTTGTAGCGGGGGTTGAAAAGAGTGGTACAATGGCACAGAACCAGCGGACCGCTTCGATTGTACAAAAGAGTATTGTTCTTGCCATGTCGAATGTATCCGATGGGAACGCTGCTACCAACGTGAACTTTATTACCTATCAACTATTATAGAAATACGTACCAAATTGACTTTTTGTTTCATTCGCTAAAAGAAAACATAGCAATAGACTGGCATGAAGTTTGAAGAAACTAGATTTTTGTTGGAAATCGTTATCTATTAAAGTTCATCACAAGTAAACGATCATAAATAACTTTTCACATAGTCAAAAATTAAAACTTCATAGTACTATGTACATATCAATTTCACACTATCATCAATATGTCCACAAATCCGTTAGATTGATTTACAAAAGGAGACGAAAGCATTTGTCAGTCGAAATTGGTTTTGAAACGGAATATTTCATTTGCGAAAGGGTATTTGGTAGGATTAATGGCTGCCTGTTCTTTTTTACGACTTAATGGGATCAATAGATTTGCATAAATAATAGTATCGATTCCACTTTTACTATTTCTACATTTTTAACGAATATAAACTCTGTGTTTTTACGATTATTTTGTACTATTAGCTACAATTAGTTAAAGTACGTAAACAAAATATGGAAAAACCTTTTCAATAACTTTAATTAAACCCTCCTTTGTAGAAAATCTTTGAAAGTATTTTGTTTAATTTTTTCACTCCATGTAATTTAGATTTCTATTACATTTTTTGTTACATATTAATAAAAACAAATGACGCTATTAATTGTCACGGTCATTTAAAATTAAACAAAAACTCCATGACGTGTGTTTATTCAGCCAGTCTTAAAACAAACCAAAACATGAATTGATTCACGGCAAACTTAATTCTAATTCTACAGTTTAAGTCAATTTGATCAGACATGGCAGTTCTATAACTCATCTCAGAAATAAAATGGATTATCTGACTACGGAGGGCGATTATTTCGTGTGCTAATAGCGCATACGATACAGTTCTGACATCAATAACTCTGTCATATATCGCTTTAGTCTTATTAAAGGTCGGCACAGACAAATAAGCGTCGCAATTACGCTAAACTTATTAAATAACACACGTTGTATTTACGGACGGAGTAATTTGGCCGGGCAAATAGTCTGGCTGTGACCCTACGGTCACAATTTACCCCGCCAATGCCCTCGGCCTTGCTTGAACTTCGGTAACATTGTTATATGGTCCCCCTGCATCCCTCGAGGCGCCGAATGTCCAACATCAGTCGGATAAGTCCGCCTATAAAATTGTGGCGTAGTTTACAATCCTCAATTTCATTTTATGGACATCGCACAATAAATCAAGAAGTTTCGGTTTGATTTCTTTGTTCGGTAGTGATTCGTTGGTCATGTGAGTATCCCGTCAGTTTGTAATTGAAAACCTGCTACTTCATTTTCTTACATTCCATTGTTTCCTCTGAACGTTCCAATATCATTTTTTTTATTACAAGATAAAGGTAGCTTTATTTTTCCTTAAAACAAGTAACATAATAAATGCGTTAGACGTAAAAATTTATCATGTGAACATATAAACTATTATAAGTATTACATAATTGATATTAATATTTACAACTAGGATGAAAAATACGTTAGTTTTAGTCTTTGTAAATACTTAACTTAGTATTTAAAACAAATATTATGGTTACTATGAGTCTTCTCCTTGATCTTTCTATCTGTCTGAGCCACCTAGAGCGGTGAAAGCTTCCTACAAATTCTTCCATGACTTCTTGTCCGATGTTATTATGGTCCAGCAGTTCCCAGCAATTTTTAATAAATGGTCGTATCACCTTAAATGTAGGCGACCCTTTCTTTTTTGTATCTAGTTCTTAAAATATCCAACAAGAAAGATGTCTACTCGATTTTACATGACTTTATATAAGATGAAATATCAAAGTATTGACTCAGTTTGTGCTATTAGAGTTCTAGATCGTTATAAATACAAGCCATATACACTTTCTCTTGCGAAGTAATAGAATTCTTAATTTTTTACCTACTAGCAATGATTTTTTGTAAATCAAGTTATTCTATCCTTCCCTAAAGTTGCTTCCAATCCCCTGGGAAACGAGAAAGTCATCTTAATAGACTTAAAAACATTCTACAGACTTTGTCCCTTGAGGCGAAAACATCCCTATTCAGCAACGTTCCACGAAACATTTTTTTTAGTTATTGATTTTCTATTGGGACCATTGAAATTATTTCAAATTATTTAAGATCTATATCTACTATTTTATACTTCATCTTGACATAAAATGAGCTATTTTAAAATGAATATAAGTTTAAAAGTATGCTATTTAAAAAAAAAAAACAGCTTAGTCTAGTAATTTAACATTGAAATATCGGTATTACAGCATAGTGAAAATATCAAATGATAAATTTTATAGCACACAAAATTAATAAATGCTTCCATATTTAAAATCGTAATCAACATTATTATATCACAATAAATTTATAAATCAAACCCTCTACCAATATAGGTTCGTAGATATTATTAAATTCCTTGTGGAACGTTATTAGCGAAACGAGAATTTCATGTAACCATTACGGTAAATCAGCACGTGCTGCGGACATAAATATTCACATTATTACAATGTCGGCTCATGCCCTAAAGCTTTCGCGTTACACTTTTTTGCCTGATCTCCCGTTGTGCATTTAGATATAGGGGGATTCTGGCGTAACATATCGATGCATGAATTTGTGCAGGGTGACGCGCGCATTGCCTACTGTTTACTATTATATGCCATAATGTGGGTGAAATTTAGCTCGTTTCGACTACAACGTTCAGTAATTGTCTCCGTGCTTTTATTGAGAACGCGCTTTATTTATAACGCTGTGGGGTCGGCTTCAAAATCCCGGATTATTTGGCTAACAAATTATATCGAATCTGTTGAGAATAGGACGCCGCTGTCAATAAATCAACCGTCGGATTTATTGATGAAAGGCGACAAATTTATTGAAAGGAATTTCTTTTGCCGTTTTTGTTGGCGTTTGAGTCAAAAATATTATATTATTGGATAAAAATAACTTGTTATTGTGCTAAGGCAATAAGGTAAAACATTATTTCTTTTTTGTTATTCATTACTTAAGAATATTAACGAAACTCATATGATTGAATAGAATAACCAGAGACAATATGAAATTTTATTTTAATTAACTTTATGTAAGATCCATCCATATTATCCAAGCAGTTATAGTATGCGTCTTTAGACTTGAAATAATATGGTTAACAATGAATACAATTCTAGTATTCTAGTTCTTCAGCGGCATTCTAGTATTCTATCACCAATTAAGAGATCAAATGGGTCTGTATACCTTATATCTTGTACTTATAATATTCGACTATAACGGATAAAATAAGCTATAAGAAAGCTGCGGCAAAGGTAGCTCACAATGATTAATGAAAAAACGCGAACAAAATATCGTTTCTGTATACATGTGATCTACTTATAGCCGAGTATGCTTCACATACGTTTCGCTAAATCACGTGACAGACTGCCAACAAATTGATGAAGAACTTCCTACTTTGTGTAAGCAATTTATTGGTTCTTTTTGCGAGGAAAACTTTTTTCGATACAGTATTTGCGAAGTTACAAACTGAATCAGGCAAAAATGTCTCAATGATATGAAATATGGAATACTAGCTGCCGTCCACAACTCCGTTCGCGCGGAGTTTAAAAAAACTTAATAAGTAGCCAATGTGTTCTTCCAGATTATGTTCTACAACTGTGTCAAATTTCATAAAGATCCATTGAGCTGTTCCGGAGATACGTTCAAACAAACATCCATCCATCCATCTAAACATTCGCATTTATAATATTAGTATGATATTGCAATTATATTTAATGTTAAAAATGTAAAACAAAGTGTTATACAAAAATAAGCAAATGTATAAGATTACAGTATTTTTAGTCGCGCTAAACCAGGACAAGCCAAGTCAGGCCAAAGTAAAGTCACAGCAGCGAATAGTGGCCTAAAATATAGCTTAGTAACCTTTAATCGTAACTTTAACTGAAACATAAATTAAAATAACCTATTAGTAAAAGTTAATAAATAAGTTACTTATCTAACGCCGATAGTCTCAGAAACATCTAGTAAAATATAGCGAAGTACAAGGTAATGACTCCAGTAACGTGACATTATTCCCAGCATCATATCAGTATGATTAATTGTGACAAATACATTTGCAGCGTTTCTGTTCGTCTGCGTATTAATTATTTCATTTATGAATTATTCTTGTAATATTTTCTTGCTGACTGTTCCTTTTTTGCTGAGCAATATGTGATTGAGATACGGAACAATAAATGCGAAATTCTCATTAGTGGCGTGTTTCCGGGAGGATCATTTGTTTTTTTTTTGCTTGTGTTAAAAACTATAGATAGAAACGTAGAAATATAATATAGAAATCTCTTAATGGTAAATTGATTAATACTCGACTTCTTTTATAGCGATTAATTGATTTTTTTATATAAGGTGGCAAACGAGGAAACGATCACCTGAATTCTTCTTCTTCTTCTTCTTGAGGTGCCTCTCCGACTAGCGAAGGTTGGCGGTCAGTTCTCCATAATTCTGTTTATTCTTTGCGAGGCGAAACAGTTGGGCGGCACTCGCAATTCCAGTCCACTCTCTGATGTTGCGCAACCACGATTTCTTCCGACGTGAATTATCATTAAAATTGACATCACCTGAATTAGCCGAAATAAAAAAAAAACGACGGCTGACCATAGACATTCACAATTGCATATATGTTGCCTACCTTTAATCAATCGAGGAAGAGACGCACAGAAAGAGCATAGTTCACCTTTCTACACGGACTTGCTTCTACTTCACTGTCTTCCATGTGGTCGTGGTATTGCACTTATCGAGCCAGCGCATTCGTGCATTAAATGTTTTTGCTGGCATCTACCATTGTCATATGCCGATTGGTATTTTCGATACCTTGGATGTTAAATGCTTGGACTGATTGATTTGGACTTGTTCATGTCTATTACACATTGCTGAATAGTCGGATCGTACAACAGCTTTGTTATCCCTTACCTTCCCTGTGACGAAAAAGAAACTACAATAATATTTATTAATATAAGTCTGACTGGAGTCGAAATCCATAACAATAACAACAAACAATAACAAAAACACTAGAAGTGTAGTTTTAACGAGCTGGTGTCCTAATTCGTTATGATCTGCATCTCGCATAGTAGACGTGTCTCATAACACGCGCCGCTCCATTACGCTGCAGAATTATATGTGGCATGAACACACTACATTTTATTATGCACAGACGTCGTAAAATCAAATCCACTCACGCTATATATAAATTACGGTTGCAGAATTAATATTAGCATGGTTTACGTTAGTTATTAATAATTCGCTATGTCAGATTTGAAGAAACTAAATATATGTTAATTTATATTTCTGAAATTAAGAACCTGGCAGACTTAAATTGTAAATACCTTTTCGTAGATTCATTACGTAAAATAAATAAACGTAACAAGTATTTACCTCGTACCATTGGCATTGGCCCTTGGCAAAAAGCAAATAATGCTGTTAAATATATAAATGATTTCATGTAAATTGTATTTACACATTTATAAAATAATTTTGTCTCAACAGGTCATTAATCATTTTGTTGTAAACTAATTTAAAATTTTGTGGTAACTTATTATCAGCATCAATTAGTATAATATTTTAATTCTGTTAAAATTTATTATTTAATAACAACCATTGACATAATATACTTATCGCAACAACGACCCGGAATTTAATAAATTAAATTTTCAACGTCGAGTCTGAAAATAAATTGTTCGTCCTCACAGGTAACATTAATTATAACGATACTCTAAATATTGTATCTATTTTTGTACAAGGGAGTGAACATTTTATAACCCTTTCGCTGTGTACTTTTTATGGGCTGTGAATGACTCGGAGCATCTGTGGTAGATTTATTTCAATTTCCTTTACACTTCGAACTTCCTTCACTTTCGACTATAAATTTAGGTGATAAAAAATTAACAACCATTCTTTTTCGGGAACAATATTCTGAAATACGAACCGTAAACTGCTTTTTAGGAAGACATTAATGTTCCTTTTTATTCTAGTACTTTTAAAACCTGTTGGTGAAAGTAAAATGTATCTTCAAATTTTATTCCCGATGTAAAGTAATATCCTACTCTACTTTATTATTGCCCTCTAGCGAATAATGATATCATCATTAATATCATCAGCTCACGATACGTCCCCACCGAGGGGATAGGAGCCCACTCTAAGTTAGGGGTGACCAGGCCATAGTCTACCACGCTGGCCCAGTACGGGTTGGTTGACTTCACACATATATTTGAATTTCTTCTCAGATATGTGCAGATTGCAACACGATGATTTCCTTCACCGTAAGACCGTCGGATATATGTACATATGTAAATTGATAATCGAAAAACACATTGGTATATGGCGGGATTCAAACACTGAACCTGCACATTGCAAGTCAAAGTGCATTGCAACCGAGCCACCGACGCTCCCAATCTGATATATCAGGTTTGATTTTTTTTTCATAACATTGAATAATCTTTTATCAGAACCCTTCAATTTTGATTATTTTTTACTTTTACTTTATAATCGCAAAAAAAAGCGTTCATATTTAAAAATATAAGCTATTTTTAATACGACAATAAACAAGATAACGCGTACATTAAATTACTGAGTCGACAAAACATTTCGGTCCCAAATGTGCGCGTACAAAGTTGTCAACAGAGGCAACGGCACCCGTTTGAGACATGTGGCACCAATTAAAGTTCTTTTCAAGAGAGGGATAATAAAGATAAAACTTGAATAATTATCTGTGAAGAACATTTTACGAATGACTGCCACTTGTTCATGTGACTCTCTAACTGTTATATTATTTTATGTGAAATTCATTTTATTGTGTTCGTTATTGACGTCACCAGGGTAACGAAAATTATTTAAGTTTTAAACCAAGGATTTAAATAGAAAAGAAACTGTCATCTTAATTTACACGCAGTATGAAATTACAACTTAATATTCTATTGTGTTATTCAAGTGTGATTTCTTTTTTAGACGGGTATTTTTTATAGTGATTAACTAGCAATTGACATGTTAGATACATTTACAAGCGGACAGTTTTTACATAAAACATTGTTAAGTGGACGTAGTAAAAGGTGAAATATTTCCTTCGTACGCGCGTCACAATGATCACTTTGCGTAAACTACTCGACGGGTTCAATTAAAATAATAATTAATTGCTCGGCTCAAAGCTCTGACAACTTCAACGCGAACATCATTCACTTTTATATTTATGCGAATCCACTTGACAGGTACGGAACGGCGCTCATAACTTCTTGAAACTTAGTCACTTCCAAGTCGTCCCTTCCAAGATATTAAATGTAAAATAATTGAACGATCGATAAGTGGCGATGCCTGACCAGGTCAACGAATTTAATTTAATACTATATCGCCACGGTAAAAGTTTTTGCGTAATAAATGAAAACTTAATTTTAGTACTAATCAATTTGACGTTTGTTAATAACATTCAAAAAGATCTAATAAATATAACTTTAGAAAAAAAATTAAACTAATATTTACATAGTAATTGTGATATTTAAAAAAAATACAATGAAAATATAAAATCGAGTGTGGTTGAAATGGAGTGACCGCGTTATACCATCCCGAGAAAGACCAGTGTAATTTTTTTCTCTCTTCATATGTACGTAAGTTGTAATTATACATCTATACGATCTTTAACCTTTACGGTGTAGTAATTGAAAAAACGTTGCTAAAATATTATTTGTCATACAAAATGTATACGAAAAAATTGCGATAAATTGAAAAAGCGAACACGCATAGCTAGCAGTATCTTTATTTACTTTTCAACTAAAGTAAATTAGTTCTATACAAATTGATTTATACATTTTAAAAATCAACATTTTTTTTTATATTTACAAGATGTGAACACGTGATAGGTATGTAGAGATACAATAGTAAATAGAGCGGATTTACACAATAGAAAAAAATCAATTACGACAAGCGCACCTTAAGAGGATTTTAACAGAAATACCTATTCCCATATCGGATGTATGTACTCGTAAGTAGAATTCCCCCGTTCTTAAAAGGAGGACACCTCACAAATGCCGCCTGTTGAACACTGATAATGCTCTGTATAGAGGCTCGATCAGACCCATTCCTTTGTGTAAAATAGTCCCTTTAATACCTAGCTGCTTATCCTCAAAGCAGGATTTTCTTAACCTATTGTGTAAATGTTTTTAAAGCTCGATAAGTGGCGTTTACCTGAATATTAACAACGGCAAATCCATTTTTGTTGTACAACAACTGAATGTATAAACTCTATTGGTGATTGCCTGCCTTTTGTATAACATTAGCTGTTTGTATTCTATTTAAGACCTCTTAAAAGCATATTTTTGAAATTGAAAACTTACAATATACATATGTATGGTGTGATATATCAAAATAAATTTTATCAATGGGGAAAAAAATATTTTTTGCTCACAACAGATGTAGCTTGATTGACTGTGTTGACATATCATAGCAATTACTTATGTCAAATTTCACTCAAAGCCCTCATAAAATAAGTAATATTAATGTCGTATAAAAACTTTGATTAGGAATGGCAAACACATAAAGAACGGAGGCCGCTGGCGCCCACCTACTTCAAGATTATAAAAAGAATGTAACAATCTAAAGTAAATGTATTTATTCAACACAAAAGTTACTAGAAGACCCTTACATCTACAGGTGAGAGTAAACTAAAAAAAACTTCGGCAACATTGTTCAATCAAGCGCCGACATCACTCAATAGATGTTTCATCAATTTTACTCAGTAAATCGTTCAATCTTGTATAAAATTCATGGGGTGTAGCTCTGAGTAGAATGATAAATAAGTCAGAGGTTCGCCCGAATATTCTCATTTAATACGTGACTTGTTTTGTGAAAGTATCCCGTGATATGAGTAAAGCAATAGATGGAAATTCCTAAACGTTATCTGTCATATATTTTTATCCACGCGATTAATGTCTCATATCGATCTTTGGGTCTTACTACGCAGGATGAATCCGTAGAACTACTAAATGCGTAGAAGAGCTAGAGAGAGAAAATTCATAGAAAAGACTTAATTCGTAACACCTTTTATGTTCAAGGACCTATGTTACAAGATTGAAATAGTATGTTTCGTAAACTATGTAGATAGTAAATTAACTAAAGCTGTAAACAACTGAGGTTTCACACCGATAAAATTAAATTGGAATACAATGTAATTCCTAAAATAAAACTGTTTTTGGAAGTCTCAATTTAATAATTACGCGTTGCAGATTTCATGAATGCCATCATGCAATATGTTGGCACGCGGCGATACCGGATGTGCCGACTTACATCCGCTTCCTGAAAACGGTAGTCAGCGCTAACGTCAGTTATATTGTTCTCCTAAAAATGGATATTTGATGACGTAAATATTGTCTCTATAGACTTTTTTATATAAAGTTTATCTTTTTTTTATTCTCTATACACTTATTGATATTACAAATTTAAACTATGTATGTATGTATTTATTTTAAATTGACATTGTAGCTAAAAAAAATGGATCTTTTTGTTAGATTACTGATGTAATTGGAGACAAGTTTTTGATTATATGTTATTAAGTTTGAAAGGAGAAATTTTATATATTAATGCATAGATTCATAATAGTCTAAATATGTTTAGGCGAACCTAAATAAGAGAGAGAACAAGAGAGGGCGATATTTTTCTGTCTTATCGAGGCTTACTTCTAACCAGAGTTCCTCGCCTATGGAGGTCATTGGTCTGGACTGGAGAATTACTGTCGCTTATAGAAGGTTCTCGCTTATCCATTGTACAGTTTTGACTGTATTCGGTTCGTTCAGTTGATGTCGATCCACCATCATAATCATCACTATCATCAGCTTTTTTCTGCCCACTGCTAATATTTGTTGAAAATTACTGATGTATTCGAAATTGACTATTAGTGAAATATATATACTCCTCAAGATGTCCTTTCCGCAAGATTTTCATTAAATAATATATTTGAGATCCCCCGACAGCACTGGACACTTCGATACGGATTTAATTAAAGCGGTCATCCCAATTTCAGACTTCTGTACAATCTACGTTAAAACTAAGTAAATAAATTTTAATTTCTATTACATTTAGACATGTGGAAGAAACTATAACCTAGGAGTTTTTTTTAAAATGTGTATCACTTTGAAGCTTAAATGTTACGCAACGAATTCGAAACGAATATTAAATAATAAAGTCAAAATTAAAATATCATCACCAAAAACAGTACTTTAGTCCTGTACCGACTCTAATTTAGAAACTTTGCACAAGTAAAAGTTAAATAAAAACATTTTATGCCTAAAGTTAAAATGAAGTAGCACATTTTTAAAGCGAGCAACTAATCCAAGCGAAGTTGCCTGCGGCCACTCCAATCACTGGCATTACCCGCCGCGCCGCCGCCGCCACTGCCCACCGCACCTCTGCTGCAATTGATTTTTATCGTGACAACATTATTACTTAAATTCTTCGATAAATACTAACCTCGCATTACTGATCCCTAACCAGTTATTACCGGTATTTACGTTTAACTTTACAGAGTGCACGAAAAGTGAGTGACTTTTAAAATCTAATATTAAAACTTTTCCCAACACTACAAGACAAGAGTACAGACACGACAAATATTATAAATAATTTTAAATTCGATAGTAATTGCATTAACCAAAAATTAAGTTAGACAATGTTTTGTTAAACATCTGTTTTAACCCTCTAATTGCCGCTGTTTGATACTATGAACGTCAACGTGGTTATAAAAGAATATGGTTTACTCTTAAATGTATATGTATCACCAAAATTGCTTCCGATATAAATAAATAAGTAATTTTTAAGTAGATATTTCAATAATCCTGATTGTAATTGAAATGTTCTTAATTGAAAAACTGACATTTTATTTAAGATTTTACGAGAAAGAAACACAGCTGTGTTTCTTTCTCGTAAAAGTCCTGTTTGAATAAAAATCAACAATGTAATTATAGAGTACTGTTTAATAAATATGTCTTGCATAGAGTTCATTAAGTGTAAATTGTGTTCGTTTGTTTTGTAAAATAAATTAGTGTAAGAAAATTTTTAATGACGTAATTTCATATTGATTTTTTGTCATGTTCCATGACCAGCATCAATCATATTTTTTATTGCAAACCTGCATACTCGAGAAAATGATTTATACTGTAAGTACTCAAAGTCCTTTGCAAAAAATGTGTAAAAAATTACCTCGATTAAATATAATGAGCAATGACGTAATTTCGTACCACTTTCGGTAGTCGCATCTCATCTTTTAATGGACTTCTTTAATACGTTTACGACAACCATCTTAAGCTCTACTAACTTTTTATCTCATTTTCTGTCGTTCAGACTATAAAGAATAAAATAATTTTAAAAGCTAACCTCGACCGTAAGCATAATTGCTAATAAAACGTACCCGCGGCTATAATCGAAGCGTAAAATACCTCATGTTAAACCTAATTATCCCCCGATGAACCGGATTCGAGACAGAAGCAATACTAATATACATGAGTGAGTAAGATCAAAGTGCCGCCTTTTAAGCCTCACGAATAAATATTGAACTTTACTAATTATCATAAGAGGACGTTAGTGAGTTAGTCGGTGCGCCCATTACCAAATCGCCGTCATTAAAGTCCGCGCGGAGATAAGCCGTGGCCTGAGTAAATACCACCCACAGCGGTACCGCGGCCACGGGCACACGAACAGGAATCCTACTGCTGCTAAAACATCTTGAGAACGAGCGTTATCGCGGCGCATCGCCGACGGATACATATTAGCTTTAAGCGCCGCTTAGTTATAATTTTATCTCATATTAAACGTTGTAAACTCCAGTAATGTTTATAGCCAAGATCGTTGCGGTTCAACGATATTGACTCGGTAGATTACTGCGTATTACAAGGTGAAAGATAAGAAAAAGTAATGTGCAAAAGTTTGATCGTAAATTTGAACAGAAACGTCTGGCTTCGACTTGCCGACGATGGAAACTGTCAAGATTATCCTCACTTCGACAGCTCAAACCAACTTTTTCGTTCCAACTTTGTTATGCAATAATCTTTACTTAGGTCTTAGAATGATATAGCGCGGACATAATTTTTTTTTCTGAAATTACTTCATCGTAACAGATTACATACGTATGCCAAAAACACGATGTTTACGATCGGGAATGGCGGAAAGAAGTAAACTCATTCAAAAACTAAAAAATAATTACCTAGCTCACCTTTTTTAATTTGTTATTACTTTGTGGAAGCCAAACCACAAATAGTTGCTCTTTTAAAACACTCTTACCAAGCAGATAAACTGTTCGCAGAATCGCTTTCATATGGCGCATTTTCGTCACTGATATATTTTTTGGTCTAGTCGGGTATTTGATTTTTAAAAACTGATTTTTTTAATTAGCCTATTTCAAATTGTAAAATAATAACTATTTTTAATGTATAGAATAATAATATGAAAATAAAATTTGGTCCACAGCAAACAGTACATTTGTCTTAATGATCGATTAATTGTTTAGAGACAGGTCACGTAGATCTTAACAACGATTTGATAAAGCACCCATTTAGTTTAGTCTGCAAGTCATCTATCGACTACCCAGATTACAGAAGTTAACGACACAATAATGATCCATAAATAAATGTTGATAAGGTATATTTTTGCTTAGAGTGCACTCAAATAGTGTGTGCATTTATGTATGTCTTCGCCTTCGCAGCGGTCAACAGACAGCGGTGCCTAATTAAGAACCTAACCTCGGAGTCTTGGTGGCCTAAGGCGCACTAAATGTGAACTAAGTGAGCTTCTAAGATTGTCTTTCGAGACATCAGCCTTTGGTTAGGTTGTTACTTATTTACACTTGGTACAGAGTAACTGGCAATGTTTGTTTGTTAGAACTTCGAGACAATTTAAACCGAATAATGTTTTAACTAGCTTTTGCCCGCGACCCCGTCTGTGCGTAATTAAGAAAACTTTATGAGTAGTCTATATTTATCCAGACTATGTTCTACATCTGTGCCAAATTTCATCAATATCCGTTCAACCATTCCGAAGATACCTCCAAACAAATATCCATCCATCTGAACTTTCGCATTTATAATAATAGTAAGATTATTGAACATTATTTATAATTACCATGCCATTTAAACCAAAGAAGATATTGAGGTTACATAGAAAAAGTATAGATCTTTGTTAACTTGATCGCGTGGAAGAAACAAAGTAAGGATGCGTGGAACGCACAACATTTTTAAATTCACCTTACAGGATTAAATTCAACTTCCAAGTTACAGTACATTGCTCAGAGCAACGTGTATTTAAAAAAAACAATGTATAAACATTCAGTGTTGTTAACAATATCGGAATGTGGGAAACTCGTGTTGACAAATGATACCACCTGCATTTGGATCTAAATAAGACGGAGCAGCGGGTAAAAGGTTAATTGGCTAAGCTTGGTCAAAGACAACCTAGTTGAATTTGTTTACGAAAGCGGTGACCAACAGGTAATTTCCTTACAGGATAACTGTTTAAAAATTCTAATAAATATCAATTTCACTGAAGCAAAAAGACATACCTACTATGAAATTAAAAAAAAAAAAATTGAAGTGTAATAAGTGAATAAAGAACAACATTGAAACGCATTGTGACTACAAGTCAAAGACAGACGGGTGGTACTGCGACCTTATCTCATGTTTGCACGAAGCGGGTATTTAAATTCTAATGTTTTTTTCTTACAAACACACCAAACGATGATGAAAGTATAATTTTAGTATAAGTAGTATGACACAATTAAATTGGGAGCGAGATTAAATATGCCCGAAACACAATATCACACTTTTGTCGTGGAGTCATTATTTCATCAGGTTATAAATTATTTAGTTGGCTTTTTGTGTATATAGACTATCTTGTTAAAAGAGATTTCCACTCAAGCGGGATGTGGGACGGGACGCACGTGTGTTACGTACATTCGCAGTTATTATGCATATATAAATAAATTTGCTTTAATTTTGCAACGAAAATTCAAAATTGACATACAATACGGGGCATTGTAGCTGGTGCGCATTAATATTCCCGGTATGTAGAGCGTATCAGCATGCGACGGCGGACGTCTTACACCCGGGACGGTTATTACCCTCAAAAATACTACGCCGTCCTATCTCTTAACGTCTTTTTATAATAGCGCTCGCTTTTATGGTAATCTGTGGCGCATTTCCATCGTCTTGAGATACTAGGAACATTTAAGTGAAATTACGATTGTAGGAAAATTATTTCACACAAGCTTTTTGCCCGCGACTCCGTCCGCGCGGGATTTAAAAAAAACTTAATTTGTAGTTTGTGTTCTTCAAGACTATGTTCTACAACTGTGCCAAATGTCATCGAGATCGGTGGAACCGTTCTGAAAATTAATATTAGTAAGATAAGTAAGCTATTAAAGAAAAGGACAAAATTTTGCAATATTTGTAGAGGTTTAGCTTCATTTTTTGCAATAAGTATGGGATCACGTTAACATTTATCGTTTATAACATTAACGCATTATCGCAGGTATCGTCTTTCTAATCTGTATAAAACTTAGGCAGCTATGCAGTGGCAAATAGATTAATGCTTTTAGACTTTCCAGCAACACACGGGTTTAGACTTTATTTAATTGTCAAATGGCCGCATTTATCATTAATCTTGACGATGCACAACCTTCTTTATTTACTGAGGACACCGATTTAGTTAAAATAAATCATTAAAGGTTCGGAACATTAATATTTAAATGCACGGCTTCGCATAAACTACCTCTTAATAAAATCAAACCAACTTAATGATATCCAATAAATCACGGTGCGCAATTAATTTTAAGATATAAATAATTTAAACAAGTCATTGAGTTTGTATTACATTCATTTGCCGTCATATGACCCACCTCTGCAGAGTGAATACAAAAGCTTATTATTTATTTCATTTGTTTGTTCCCTTTCTCGATTGGTAATCACCCTTGGGCTTTCTGGAATAATATATGAAAGCATTTTCAATCAAGAATTACCGCATACCGCAAGTTATATTTGTACAACTAATTTTATTTTCTAATTGTTTTCGTTCATCACTTTTATTTCAGCCGCGAAATTTTAAATATTATGGCGTTGTAGCAGAGTATACACGCTGAAGTCGCAGGCGCGAGCGCCGTGTACCGGACTAAAGATAGTCGCTAGCTTAGAATGAAACTTGCAACGAAATGAACACTTAGAATCGACTGAAACTGGTACGAACTGTACCAACAAGAAAATAGCGCTGAATCGGCAAACTATAAATTTACCCACGAAATAGACGTGCGTGCGATGCTCTTGCACAATAATAATAAATAAATTTTACGTATGACCCGGACGTACTCGTGTTACATTTGTACAGTTTCGGTTGCATTTTGTCCATATAACCAAGAGTTTCCATTGCCGAAGCTTTCATGCAAAACATATTGTTCAACAATGTTTTTATGAATACATTTCTAGGGATGTTTCGGCAGTGGCTTAATAGTAAGCGTTTATTAAAAGCTCGGATTTGCGAATCAACAAACAATAGTATTGTTATGAAAAATGGTCACGTCCATTTATTACTATTTTGACGAAGCTTATTGAGTTACCCATTTTTAACTGCATCATGTAAAATCTATCTGTTCCAAGTAAAATTACCTAGACCTATTCTAACCTAACTTTCTGCAGTAACTTTGACGTAAGTTATTTTGTTCAGTTTATTTAGTTTAAGTTACAAAAATCACCCGTGTTAAATATCTATATATATAAAAGAAAGTCCTGTTAGTTACACTATTTATAACTCAAGAACGGCTGAATCGATTTGACTGAAAATTGGTGGGCAGGTAGCTTAGAACCAGGAAACGGACATAGGATAATTTTTACCGTACCGTTTTCTATTTTTTATTCCGCGCGGACGGAGTCGCGGGTAAAAGCTAGTATTTTAATAATGGAAAAGTGAAATGTTTGAGAATCAGTTACTCTATTACTTTATGTAAATAAATCAATAGGAAGTAATCTGAATCATTCTCTTCATCCGTTTTGGAGTTACCTTGTAACATCTATCCATCCATCTAAACATTCGCATTTATAATATTAGCAAGATTTTAATCGCTTCAAGTTCTTCATTTTTTGATACACAAGCTACTTTGTAAATGCAATTGTATTATAATGCGCGCAACATTTTATACATTATTAAAGGTTTAAAACAAAACATTGACGTTCAACCTTTTGTAAGAAAGCGAAAAAAATACCATTACCATCTTCAACAAGACGCCTCCAAAGGATTTCTTAAGCATAAAATCAGCGTATAACATTGTATCCATAGGACAGCCATATCGTGTTATGACACTGGAACTCTGTCGGAAATTTGTAATAATTTGTAATTGTAATTGAGACGGGACGACTTGGTACGGGGCATAAAACTTTACGACTGTTGTCATTCGTTGAAAGTAACGATATGAAACATGTTTTCATTCAAACTAGGAACTCTCGACTCGTTCACAATGAATTATTTATTTTCCAATCTCAGCATTTGAAAATTAATTATTAGCCTCGTCTTTGTCTGCGTGGTCGGCTGAATATAAAGTTGTAATGTAGCTGTATGAGAAATTACATATTGTACACATAAAACATTGTAAGGGTGCTTTTACAATCAGTATAAGACGTTTTAAAAAATAACAATATAGCGTTCTTTTGCGATGAATTAATTAAGACCATTATATAACCACTATTATATATGTGAATCTTTGTCCATCTTAGGACGTTTCTTATGAGTCTCCCACCAACCACCATTGTATATGTGACTATGTCCATCTTAGGATGTTTCTTAAGAGTCGCCCACCAACAACCATTATATAAGTGACTCTTTGTACATGTAAGGACGTCTTTTAAGAGTCTCCCACCATCCACCAAAAATTAGTCCTTATTCCAACTCAACATTATTGAATCGAATGATTGAATGGTGTATGATCTCAGGTATTGAGAGTTACCGCCTTTTTCACTATTTAATCTTTTTAACATCGCATTTAAAAACACTGCTTATTTACTTATCAGAATACTTCAGTTTTTTCTACTACCCTACAATTACATAATAAACTTTTTTCTACTACCCTACAATTACATAATAAACTTTTTTCTACTACCCTACAAGTACATAATAAACTTTTTTCTACTACCTTACAATTACATAATAAACTTTTTTCTTCTACCCTACAAATTCTCCTATACCTTACATAATAAACTTTTTTCTACTACCCTACAAATTCTCCTATACCTTACATAATAAACTTTTTTCTACTACCCTACAAATTCTCCTATACCTTACATAATAAACTTTTTTCTACTACCCTACAAATTCTCCTATACCTTACATAATAAACTTTTTTCTACTACCCTACAAATTCTCCTATACCTTACATAATAAACTTTTTTCTTCTACCCTACAAATTCTCCTATACCTTACATAATAACCTTTTTTCTACTACCCTACAAATTCTCCTATACCTTACATAATAAACTTTTTTCTACTACCCTACAAATTCTCCTATACCTTACATAATAACCTTTTTTCTACTACCCTACAAATTCTCCTATACCTTACATAAACTTTTTTCTACTACCCTACAAATTCTCCTATACCTTACATAATAAACTTTTTTCTACTACCCTACAAATTCTCCTATACCTTACATAATAAACTTTTTTCTACTACCCTACAAATTCTCCTATACCTTACATAATAAACTTTTTTCTACTACCCTACAAATTCTCCTATACCTTACATAATAAACTTTTTTCTACTACCCTACAAATTCTCCTATACCTTACATAATAAACTTTTTTCTACTACCCTACAAATTCTCCTATACCTTACATAATAAACTTTTTTCTACTACCCTACAAATTCTCCTATACCTAACATAATAAACTTTTTTCTACTACCCTACAAATTCTCCTATACCTTACATAATAAACTTTTTTCTATTACCCTACAAATTCTCCTATACCTTACATAATAAACTTTTTTCTACTACCCTACAAATTCTCCTATACCTAACATAATAAACTTTTTTCTACTACCCTACAAATTCTCCTATACCTTACATAATAAACTTTTTTCTACTACCCTACAAATTCTCCTATACCTTACATAATAAACTTTTTTCTACTACCCTACAAATTCTCCTATATCTAACATAATAAACTTTTTTCTACTACCCTACAAATTCTCCTATACCTAACATAATAAACTTTTTTCTTCTACCCTACAAATTCTCCTATACCTTACATAATAAACTTTTTTCTACTACCCTACAAATTCTCCTATACCTTACATAGTAAACTTTTTTCTTTTCTTCTCTTTTTTCTTATAATGGTGGTTGGTGGGAGACTCTTACAGGAACGTCCTAAGGACGACCAAGTGTCACATTTATAATGGTGGTTGGTGGGCGACTCTTACAGGAACTTCCTGAGGAGTACACCATTATACACCATTATATAAGTGTCTCTTTGTTCATTTTTGTAAGAGTTTCTGAAGGGGTTGAATTCTGAATGCTTCGATAATATGGAATTTAAAACGATCCCCGTCTTCCTTTAAGATAAACAAAGATACCTATAAATTTAATTGCAGGATAAGGTGGTGAGTAGGATTATAAATGTGTACACCAATTGGGAACATGACAAAAAGCTTTTAAGATATGCATAAGGGCTTGTTTCACAATGTCCATATACATATACATAATATATATGCTCAATTTTTGTTCAGTCAAAATGTGTTGTAACTTTGTTCAAAACATGACTTCGATTGCGCCAAAAATTAAAAGCAAATGAAAGCGACGCGAACTTAACTACAGTCATTACACAAAACGAGTCGAATCGCTGTATGTTAAGTGGTTCGAGCACTCACAGTGCACTTTACTTAAGTTGTAT
This sequence comes from Papilio machaon, assembly GCF_912999745.1. Lineage (NCBI taxonomy): Eukaryota > Metazoa > Arthropoda > Insecta > Lepidoptera > Papilionidae > Papilio > Papilio machaon. The sequence goes on along the minus strand of NC_059999.1, from coordinate 3,724,373 downwards.
ATTCAAATAGTTATATACCACTTACAGTACACTAATGCATTTTTTCGTTGACGTATTCAGTAATAACGTAGTCCATTAGTTGTTCCGATTCAAGTAACCAATGAGAAGCCAGCCATGAATTTTATAAATGGTACAACAGAGTTTCAATATTAAATAGCTCTACACTAAGTTACTGGTATATAAGAAACAATTAAAAATAAATTCGTCTTGTGCACCTGCTCACCGAAGGTCATAAAATAAAATCCCGATGTGACTTAACAATGTAAAATTAATTGCAGTTTATTCATCACTCGCGTACGTTTTAACTAGTTCACATAAAACTTTGTAGAATACAACTCTACTAGATATCCCGCGTACACGACTAGCGCAAGTTTTGCATTGCGCCATTAGTTTGTATAAACTGCGATTCTACCACAGGTTTTACTACAGAAATAATTTATGTAAGTCTAACTTACTTACCACATTGCTTTGTTCACTCTTCACTTTCATCTTAACCGTGACGAGTTGAAATATAATTCAAAGCTCTACAAATTTTCTGTCTCGGTAACATTTTAATGATGGCTTCAAGCGAAAAAATGTATTAACAATAATTTTAAGAGTGTTAAAGTAAGTCTGTTTAATTTTTGTCACTTTTCGAGATATTTAAAACTCAAATGACATATCTGGCAGACGAAGAAGCAAAGATGAATCAGTACAAAAGTGAGCCAGTGTCGTTAAGGTAGCCCCTATTATGGAATTTTATTTTATACATATCTATTACACTTTCTTTCTGAGACATTCTGAGATTCATTTCAAAGTTTTGTTTTGAGTGTGGTAGAGAAAGAACAACTTAAATGTTAAATTAGCTCAAAATGACAGTTTTTTTACTTGTTGACTTGAGAAGGAAGGAAGTTTTAGATTTAAAAAATATATTTAATCTTCTATGCACAAAAAACACTTCAGTGGCAAATGGCATGATGGCAGTTCTCTCAATTTAAATGTTCTATAAAAAAAATTCAAATTTTTTACTTACTCTTTATACCGCATTTGTACGTCGGCGGGTTGCCACACTTCAAATCAAATGAGAACAAAATCACGTGTCCGGAATAACCTCAAAATCAAATCAGATTTGTTTATTGTGATTAGTTAATAGATTCCGTTTAAAAACTTAAAGTAATGGATTAATATTGCTTAAGATAAAATACAGATTATGATGTATTCTATTGGTAAGGGAGTTGCATTTCTGAATTAAAAACATGTGGTCATTGTTTATATCCCGTGTTGAAATTTAAAAATAGATTGACAAATGTTAATAGCTTTTAAAATAATTAAAAACGTTTGATTATCAAATTGTAATAATTTGTAATGTAAAAACTGTTTTTATTGTGCAAGGGTAGGTGTTTTGTATAAATGAATGACTCGCCTAGTTTTGCTATAATAGGTCGAGCGCACGCCGAACTCAGGCACAATCCAGTAATAGTTAACAATGAAGTTACATCCCGAGCCGATGCTCTGAGGGAGCCCTTGAGCCTAGTTACTCTTAAAAGAGGTTTAGGCTAAGCGCCATCTGCGCCCGGCCACCTCAAGCCCGGTGAAACTGTAAATGCCTCCTCAAGGCAAACAGTGACTGCTCAGTCACAAAAAAAACTCAGGCATTCTCACTTGTGCCGTCGTAGCGATCGGACATCCTCAAAAATTTGAGAATAAATTGAAGAAAGTTTGACTTGTGTTTACTTTGATCACCGAAAATGAGCGACAGTCCTGAACGTAGGACTTGTGACGCCAGAAATGCTGGTGTCACGCTTTTTAAAAATAATCACGAGGGCCCTTTCCTGTCATACATAGTACAATGCATCATACATTTCCATGTCAATTAAAAGTTTTATAATTTTGTACAACATTTAAACAAACAATTTGTTGTTTTAATTGAGAGATCTAAACAAACGAATACATGAATTTTCTCACAAGGGATTAAGCATTCGAAAGGAAAATATTGTGACAACGGCGACATAACTTTAACATTCAATGTAAACATGGAATTCTTAGAATCAAACCCATCAAGCGAGTAATAGAGTTTGCTCAGTAAAGAGCAAATAAAACAAGCAAGCTATTGTAGACGCTACTTCCCCGATGATCCTACATCTAGTCTCACTTGTTACACTGCCGTTTTATTGCTTCTGTTTCCTTCAGCCACTTTCTGTGTTTACGATAGCTCGAATTGAAATTTCAAATGAAATTAACTTTACTATAAAATAACATCTCATAGAGTATAATCTAAAAACATGTTTTCATCGTTTCATTTTGCCATTGAAAATCTATTTTTTATCGTCATAGTCACTCACTCAGTACAATAAAAGTTTGACTCAGGCTTACCATATACAACTATACTTCAATATATGCATTAGTTTAAAAAACATTAATATAAAAAAAAAACTAAAGATTGACTGAGGAGCTAATTGTTGAAATAGCGCCATCTATTGGCTCCGTTTTGAAGGAAACATTTTAAAATTATAGCGTTTTTAATTTAATTTAAACTAATTAAATTGTAATGTTTTAGCAACTGTAATTGTAACTTTCTCATTTTAGAATATGTTTGAAAACATCAAAAAAATGATTGACGGTTTAAGATTTATATCCTAAATAAAAATTTACAATTCACTTACTTAATGTAATTAATATATAACATTTACATAATATTGCAACAGTATAGTTTTTTTTTTTACACAAAATATTCAAGCAATGCAAGTAGTGACAAGAATTATATACAAACAAGCAGAATTTTATTATAGAGTTGCACCGATATATACATCACTAGATGTGGCATAGAATACATTGATTAAGTAATCACATCTATTCTAATTTATTATTCAAAATTATAAAGGTTTAGATACTACTTAAATTTAACTACTTTTTAAAAACTTAACTATTTTTGTTTTTGTTTTTTATTTTTTATAGATATTAATTATAGATATGTCGGCGCCCTCGCGCCACCTGAGCGAAACTGTAAACAACACGTACACCGATTGCGTCATTCGATGCCCCCACTCTCCCCACTACTAGCTCTGCCGCTATAAAAGACGTGCAACATTATTTGAAAGGCAGTCTTGGCTCTGGCGTGGCTCGGTGCACTAGTTGTACTTCGCTTGCTTAACCTAGACGCTTTGGATAGTTAATTTGTGCGCGCCCAGGGACGCTGTCTGGGCCCGGAGCGCGGTTCTTCAGCCTTAGCTTCAGAATCGCGGCTCCGAGCTCGGCCTCAGATACGGGCGGGATTTCCTCGCCCGATACGGCCGGTCCCTCAGGATCCGGCGCCGCCATCCTCGGCGGCACCCACTCCTCCCTTGCCGGGAAGAGGGAGCTGACCACCTGCTCTGTGAGGAACGGGTCGAGAGACCTGGTTAGCGGGGGGGGCCCATGGTCGGAGCTTTTGGCTCACGATCTTATATGGGCGCCCCCACGGATCACGGTTCAGGCTCTCGAGCCACTCCTTCCAGGCTTCCTCCTTGGCGGCCTTTATGGCCGAGGTCAGCGCCGCACGAGCGGCCCGGTACGTGGCGAGCAGCAGCGCCTCTTGGTCCAGGTCCCTCCTGCTTCTTCTGCGGCTGCGGCTGCGGGTGTACGTGCGGCGTGCCACCTGACAAGCCGTACGGAGACCGGCCAGGTGAGGTCTCCACCAGTACACCCGCGTTCGCGGGAGGGCCGGACCTGCGCGTCGCATCGCCGCGTCGCAGACGCGAGTCAGTGCTCCAGCTAGTCGCTCGCACCTCGCGTCTGCGTCCAGGCCGTTCAACGTGCCATTGGCGCCCCCACCTCTCCACAATGGCCGCCTCCTTGGCCAGCTCCGGGTCCAGGGTGGACACCTTCCACCGTGAGCCCCGTGGACACCGCCCAGTCCGCCAGTGTCTCCCCCCTGAGGTCTGTCTCCAGCAACCACCACAGGGGTGGGGTGCACATCGGCCACAAGAGCGCCGACTTCAGCGAGCATCCGCTCAAAGTCGGCAAAACTCCTGCTCGGCGCGAAGTACACCGCGATCACTGCAATGCCGCCCAGCGACGCAAGAACCCAACCGCTACCCTTTCGAAGGGTGTGGGGCCCGTGCGTCGCCAGGCGACGATAGCCACCGAGCCGTCGCGATCGCCCGCCCAATCATCGCGGGCGCGGACGTAGTACGGCTCGGCGACTATGGCTACATCGATCTTCCACTGCGACGCGGTCTGGATCAATAAATCTTGGGCCGCGACGCAGTGGTTGACATTCGCCTGCAGGATCGAGACACTGGGGGCCATTATTAATGGGCGGTGTCCATCGCCTCCACATCAGCTGCAGCTGTAGACGACGAGGCGGGGGGTCCCTGATTGCCCCCGCTTGTCTTTTTCTTGCCACCTTTGGTAGCGGGCCGGTTCATCGCTGGACACTTCTTGTGTCCCAGACGATGACCGGCCTCCACGCCCTCCGACGCACAAATTGCGCAGGAGGGCTCCTCCTTGCACGACGCGGCCTTGTGGCCCGGCTGGCCACATCGGAAGCACAGCGCGCTGCGGTCGACGCCGCAGTCGCATTGGACCCCCAAATGGCCGGGGACCAGGCAGCGGTAGCAGCGCTGCGGCCGCGCCTCCAGGAGGGTTGCCCTCACCGTCGACCAGCCAACCGTGAACCGGCCAGCGTCGACGATCTTTTTGGCCGCCAGGACAGGGCATTTCACCCACACGGTGCCCTGGCGGCCGGGTGGGCGATTTATGGCGCCCACCTTCACACCTTCGGGAGGGCAACCCCCCAACTTCGCTACTCGCGCTGCCACCGCCTGGCTGGTGGCCGCGTCGCCCAGACCGGAGATGCGTATCTCAGCGCAGAGCTCCGGCCGGGAGACGCGGGCCACATCGCCGATGGTCGCCCGCAGCTTGGCCGCCAGTTCATCGGCCTTTTGGCCCTTGTCGGCGCCAGCCACCTCCAAGACTCGGCCGCCGGTTCGAAGACGGCCTCGTAGGTCGTCATGGACCCCTCGGGTAATGTTACGACGACTGCTGCCGTTTTAGGGGCACGCAGTCGCCGTCGGGGGGCCCTCTTCCTCTTCTTCTTGGAGGCGGCGGGCGCCGCGGGGGCCGGCGCCGCCGGCTTCGGGGCCTTCGCCTTCCGCGCCACCACGTTCCAGGGCTCTTCGGGTTGGGGCTGGGGAGCGGGGGGCGCCGGCTCTGGCTTGCGGGCAGCCTCAGCCTCGCGGGCCGCCAGGCTCTTCTTGCCCTTCCCCTTCCCCTTTTTCGCCGCCGCGGCATATGTCGCAGCGGGGACTGGGGTCGGGGCGGGCACCGGCTCTACGGCCGGGGCGGGGGCAGCGCGCTTCACCTCGCGGCGGGTGCAGGTCGCTCCTGCGGTGGCGGTGGCGGCGGCGGCGGCGGCATTATGCGCGTCCGCAGCCAGCGGAGGGCGCAATCTCGGCTCGGGCAGCAGGTGGTCGCCAATACCCGCGATCCGGGAGTCTACCCGCGTATTGCTGATACTTTGGTATATGTTTGGTTGGTTTTCTTTGCGTTCTTGAGGTCGTTTGAGTTCTGTAGTATTCGTTCGTTCCGCTGTTTGTTGTTGAGTCGTCCAAATTCCGGACACACGTTTCGTAGGAGTGTAAACATTTTTTATTTTTGAGTGATGCGATAGATAGTAATTAAAGTCTATTATAGCTTTTTTATTTCATTGATATTGTCTTAATCTCATTTTGAAATTATGTAAGGATTTTGTTTTTTAATGTAATCAGGTAATTTATTGTGTATTTGAACTCCTTCTTATTCAATTATTTTGCTGCCATAGTTTGTTCTTGGTGATTAAGTTATGAGCTTGTTAGCATTTCGTAATTTAATTTTCTTCACCTTGTCTTTTTTTACAATACGCTAATATAGTATGTATAGTTTTAAGAATCTTTCGTATTAATTACATGTATAATATTCGTATGTCTGTCTTATAGTCATGATTTTTGTATCTGTGTACAACTTATTCGAGGGAATGAGGTAATCGTAGTTATATAAGGTTATTATTCATTTGTTTTGTGATATTTTTAATTTACCTATGTGTGTTTTGCACACTGCGATGCAGATCTGAAATAATCAATGTGTCACTGTACCTAGCTATAAACTATGTATTTTGCGGTTTTGAGTAAGAACTTCGATGTACCTCGTGATACTCCTGAAAGTGAGATTAGATTCGAATTTATTTTATCGATATGATATTTCCAACTTAAACGATTATCCAATGTTAGCCTAAGGTACGTATTCTGACTTTTTCTATGAATTAGTTGTACATCCAGTACAAAAGCGATATTGTTGTTTATTTTTTTTATTCTTGGGATTAGAACATTAACTTGTTAGAATCGGTCCAGTCGTTTAGGTTTTAGGCCATCATAAAAGAATTTCCGTACATTAAAACTCATATTCTTTTCAGACGGGTAAAAAAAGAACAACGAAATAACAATAGGCATTAAAACAGAATGTGTTTTTATACAAGCGCTTAACTCTATATTTACGACTCATTAGTGCTTGATTTAGTCAAGTATCTGTTCTGAATAATGTTATACAAAGGATCATGTTCAATGAAACGGAAAATGCTTATGGACGACTCCAATATTTAGAAACAGCTCGGAAATCGAAAACAAATATGGCAGACATGGTGAATCATATAGTAAAACCATGATTAGTTAATATCGACTTTTGCTAACTCCAAGTGAAAGAACGTGTTATTGTATTTTACTATCAGAGAGGCGACACGGTCAATTTGTTTATTTGTTAGCTGCTGTCTAGAGGAACTTGTAGTATAGGTACGAGGCAGATATAATAAAACGCGCAATCACTGTAACAGCTGGTTTATTATAAAAGCAAATCCACTGTCCGTAAATGGCGCCTGTGTACACATACGTACACATCAGAAATACATATTTATATTAATGTTAGGACTGTTGAGGGTAGCCACACAAAAAAAAGGTTTTTTATGGAAGCGTGCGCTGCTGCTCGAGGCAGTCTCTTTCCATCCGTCATTGCGGAACGTCTGACATTTTTGTTTATTTAGTTCGGTTTGAGTTTATACTATAGCGAAGATTATTATGAAGTAGAGTTAAATTCACTGTTTCGCTGTTAGTTTAAGTCTTTTAAAATACTTTTGCATCAAATATCTTACATCAGAAGTGGGATAGGATCCACGTGATTCTATCCACTTTGCTCACTCTGTGTTTGTGTTTGCATTTTCGTAAAAAATAAATGCAAAAAGAAAAATGTCAGATCGTTACCGTGATAATTGTTGTAGTCGTAGCAAGTTGAGTCGATATCAAAGTCGTACCAATGTTTGCGAAACAAGGGTAGCGTGGACCAAGCATGTGTATTCTGCATGGGAGTATGTGGGCAGTGAGGCTCACGCGCTGTCTGTGTATTTCACAGCAGACAGGATTGTGGACGCGATCTATTCAATTTAATTCAATTACTGCGGTAAGATCGAACCAGTATTTTTATATTTCAAGTTTTGATGCCTAATAAGACATCAGTCTTTTCAATTAATTTAAAGATGTGTTCTATACTTCAATTTGAAATTGAATACCTCGATCAGGGTCGGGTAAGGCCGAGTCGTGGCAAGATTTAACACGTTACATGCCAAAATGATTTTTTCATTTTAAAGCGAACTTGTAAGGCTAGTCGGTTGCGCTGAGCGTGTTAAGCCATTACCTGAGTCAGACGTATGTCATTATGTCGTAATAGTCATTGATGCCCTTTATTAGTTCAGTTTGCTTGCAGAAGTGAGATTGTGAACGGAATGTGAGACTGTATCAAGAGATGCCTCTAGGGTATTTTCAGGACTGACAAACTGCGGGTTGCCATCAATATCATGTAGAGGACGGACTGCGGGACGCTTGCCCTACATGGTCTTTTGAAGTAAAATATTGAACGGACTGCGGGACGTTCAGCATCTGGCATACTGCGGGCTGCCATTAATATCATGTATAGGACGGACTGCGGGACGCTCCTATCGGCAACGGACTGCGGGACGCTTGCCCTACATGGTCTTGTAAATTAAGGCATTGAACGGACTGCGGGACGTTCAGTATCTGGCATACTGCGGGCTGCCACTGATGTCATGTAGAGGACGTACTGCGGGACGCTTGCTGTACATAGTCATGTGTCGAATGTTTTGGAACCATAAAGAGATATGATCAACTAATCCAGGACACCATTATTGATATAGATGCGGATTTGGTCGGATCTTGTGTCCCACTATGTAGCTGTGTTGCGCACCGCGCCACAGCCGCGCCTACCTACAAGCAGCGCGCCACAGCCGCGCCTGCCTACAAGCAGCGCGCCACAGCCGCGCCTGCCTACAAGCAGCGCGCCACAGCCGCGCCTGCCTACAAGCAGCGCGCCACAGCCGCGCCTGCCTACAAGCAGCGCGCCACAGCCGCGCCTGCCTACAAGCAGCGCGCCACAGCCGCGCCTGCCTACAAGCAGCGCGCCACAGCCGCGCCACAGCCGCTCCTGCCTACAAGCAGCGCGCCACAGCCGCGCCACAGCCGCGCCTGCCTACAAGCAGCGCGCCACAGCCGCGCCACAGCCGCGCCTGCCTACAAGCAGCGCGCCACAGCCGCGCCTGCCTACAAGCAGCGCGCCACAGCCGCGCCTGCCTACAAGCAGCGCGCCTGAGCGGTGCCTGTCTTCAATCAGCGCGCCTGAGCGGTGCCTGTCTTCAATCAGCGCGCCTGAGCGGTGCCTGTCCACAATCAGCGCGCCTGAGCGGTGCCTGTCTACAATCAGCGCGCCTGAGCGGTGCCTGTCCACAATCAGCGCGCCTGAGCGGTGCCTGTCTACAATCAGCGCGCCACAGCCGCGCCTGCCTACAAGCAGCGCGCCACAGCCGCGCCTGCCTACAAGCAGCGCGCCACAGCCGCGCCTGCCTACAAGCAGCGCGCCACAGCCGCGCCTGCCTACAAGCAGCGCGCCACAGCCGCGCCTGCCTACAAGCAGCGCGCCACAGCCGCGCCTGCCTACAAGCAGCGCGCCACAGCCGCGCCTGTCTACAAGCAGCGCTCCACAGCCGCGCCTGTCTACAAGCAGCGCGCCACAGCCGCGCTTTTTTTTTTACACAAAATATTCAAGCAATGCAAGTAGTGACAAGAATTATATACAAACAAGCAGAATTTTATTATAGAGTTGCACCGATATATACATCACTAGATGTGGCATAGAATACATTGATTAAGTAATCACATCTATTCTAATTTATTATTCAAAATTATAAAGGTTTAGATACTACTTAAATTTAACTACTTTTTAAAAACTTAACTATTTTTGTTTTTGTTTTTTATTTTTTATAGATATTAATTATAGATATGTCGGCGCCCTCGCGCCACCTGAGCGAAACTGTAAACAACACGTACACCGATTGCGTCATTCGATGCCCCCACTCTCCCCACTACTAGCTCTGCCGCTATAAAAGACGTGCAACATTATTTGAAAGGCAGTCTTGGCTCTGGCGTGGCTCGGTGCACTAGTTGTACTTCGCTTGCTTAACCTAGACGCTTTGGATAGTTAATTTGTGCGCGCCCAGGGACGCTGTCTGGGCCCGGAGCGCGGTTCTTCAGCCTTAGCTTCAGAATCGCGGCTCCGAGCTCGGCCTCAGATACGGGCGGGATTTCCTCGCCCGATACGGCCGGTCCCTCAGGATCCGGCGCCGCCATCCTCGGCGGCACCCACTCCTCCCTTGCCGGGAAGAGGGAGCTGACCACCTGCTCTGTGAGGAGCGGGTCGAGAGACCTGGTTAGCGGGGGGGGCCCATGGTCGGAGCTTTTGGCTCACGATCTTATATGGGCGCCCCCACGGATCACGGTTCAGGCTCTCGAGCCACTCCTTCCAGGCTTCCTCCTTGGCGGCCTTTATGGCCGAGGTCAGCGCCGCACGAGCGGCCCGGTACGTGGCGAGCAGCAGCGCCTCTTGGTCCAGGTCCCTCCTGCTTCTTCTGCGGCTGCGGCTGCGGGTGTACGTGCGGCGTGCCACCTGACAAGCCGTACGGAGACCGGCCAGGTGAGGTCTCCACCAGTACACCCGCGTTCGCGGGAGGGCCGGACCTGCGCGTCGCATCGCCGCGTCGCAGACGCGAGTCAGTGCTCCAGCTAGTCGCTCGCACCTCGCGTCTGCGTCCAGGCCGTTCAACGTGCCATTGGCGCCCCCACCTCTCCACAATGGCCGCCTCCTTGGCCAGCTCCGGGTCCAGGGTGGACACCTTCCACCGTGAGCCCCGTGGACACCGCCCAGTCCGCCAGTGTCTCCCCCCTGAGGTCTGTCTCCAGCAACCACCACAGGGGTGGGGTGCACATCGGCCACAAGAGCGCCGACTTCAGCGAGCATCCGCTCAAAGTCGGCAAAACTCCTGCTCGGCGCGAAGTACACCGCGATCACTGCAATGCCGCCCAGCGACGCAAGAACCCAACCGCTACCCTTTCGAAGGGTGTGGGGCCCGTGCGTCGCCAGGCGACGATAGCCACCGAGCCGTCGCGATCGCCCGCCCAATCATCGCGGGCGCGGACGTAGTACGGCTCGGCGACTATGGCTACATCGATCTTCCACTGCGCCGCGGTCTGGATCAATAAATCTTGGGCCGCGACGCAGTGGTTGACATTCGCCTGCAGGATCGAGACACTGGGGGCCATTATTAATGGGCGGTGTCCATCGCCTCCACATCAGCTGCAGCTGTAGACGACGAGGCGGGGGGTCCCTGATTGCCCCCGCTTGTCTTTTTCTTGCCACCTTTGGTAGCGGGCCGGTTCATCGCTGGACACTTCTTGTGTCCCAGACGATGACCGGCCTCCACGCCCTCCGACGCACAAATTGCGCAGGAGGGCTCCTCCTTGCACGACGCGGCCTTGTGGCCCGGCTGGCCACATCGGAAGCACAGCGCGCTGCGGTCGACGCCGCAGTCGCATTGGACCCCCAAATGGCCGGGGACCAGGCAGCGGTAGCAGCGCTGCGGCCGCGCCTCCAGGAGGGTTGCCCTCACCGTCGACCAGCCAACCGTGAACCGGCCAGCGTCGACGATCTTTTTGGCCGCCAGGACAGGGCATTTCACCCACACGGTGCCCTGGCGGCCGGGTGGGCGATTTATGGCGCCCACCTTCACACCTTCGGGAGGGCAACCCCCCAACTTCGCTACTCGCGCTGCCACCGCCTGGCTGTTGGCCGCGTCGCCCAGACCGGAGATGCGTATCTCAGCGCAGAGCTCCGGCCGGGAGACGCGGGCCACATCGCCGATGGTCGCCCGCAGCTTGGCCGCCAGTTCATCGGCCTTTTGGCCCTTGTCGGCGCCAGCCACCTCCAAGACTCGGCCGCCGGTTCGAAGACGGCCTCGTAGGTCGTCATGGACCCCTCGGGTAATGTTACGACGACTGCTGCCGTTTTAGGGGCACGCAGTCGCCGTCGGGGGGCCCTCTTCCTCTTCTTCTTGGAGGCGGCGGGCGCCGCGGGGGCCGGCGCCGCCGGCTTCGGGGCCTTCGCCTTCCGCGCCACCACGTTCCAGGGCTCTTCGGGTTGGGGCTGGGGAGCGGGGGGCGCCGGCTCTGGCTTACGGGCAGCCTCAGCCTCGCGGGCCGCCAGGCTCTTCTTGCCCTTCCCCTTCCCCTTTTTCGCCGCCGCGGCATATGTCGCAGCGGGGACTGGGGTCGGGGCGGGCACCGGCTCTACGGCCGGGGCGGGGGCAGCGCGCTTCACCTCGCGGCGGGTGCAGGTCGCTCCTGCGGTGGCGGTGGCGGCGGCGGCGGCGGCATTATGCGCGTCCGCAGCCAGCGGAGGGCGCAATCTCGGCTCGGGCAGCAGGCGGTCGCCAATACCCGCGATCCGGGAGTCTCCGCTACAGCACAATAGATGGCGCTGTATGTCTGTTAAATCGCTATGGTTAAAAATTTGTCTTGCTAGTAATATACTTCCCGCGTATTGCTGATACTTTGGTATATGTTTGGTTGGTTTTCTTTGCGTTCTTGAGGTCGTTTGAGTTCTGTAGTATTCGTTCGTTCCGCTGTTTGTTGTTGAGTCGTCCAAATTCCGGACACACGTTTCGTAGGAGTGTAAACAATTTTTATTTTTGAGTGATGCGATAGATAGTAATTAAAGTCTATTATAGCTTTTTTATTTCATTGATATTGTCTTAATCTCATTTTGAAATTATGTAAGGATTTTGTTTTTTAATGTAATCAGGTAATTTATTGTGTATTTGAACTCCTTCTTATTCAATTATTTTGCTGCCATAGTTTGTTCTTGGTGATTAAGTTATGAGCTTGTTAGCATTTCGTAATTTAATTTTCTTCACCTTGTCTTTTTTTACAATACGCTAATATAGTATGTATAGTTTTAAGAATCTTTCGTATTAATTACATGTATAATATTCGTATGTCTGTCTTATAGTCATGATTTTTGTATCTGTGTACAACTTATTCGAGGGAATGAGGTAATCGTAGTTATATAAGGTTATTATTCATTTGTTTTGTGATATTTTTAATTTACCTATTTGTGTTTTGCACACTGCGATGCAGATCTGAAATAATCAATGTGTCACTGTACCTAGCTATAAACTATGTATTTTGCGGTTTTGAGTAAGAACTTCGATGTACCTCGTGATACTCCTGAAAGTGAGATTAGATTCGAATTTATTTTATCGATATGATATTTCCAACTTAAACGATTATCCAATATTAGCCTAAGGTACGTATTCTGACTTTTTCTATGAATTAGTTGTACATCCAGTACAAAAGCGATATTGTTGTTTATTTTTTTTATTCTTGGGATTAGAACATTAACTTGTTAGAATCGGTCCAGTCGTTTAGGTTTTAGGCCATCATAAAAGAATTTCCGTACATTAAAACTCATATTCTTTTCAGACGGGTAAAAAAAGAACAACGAAATAACAATAGGCATTAAAACAGAATGTGTTTTTATACAAGCGCTTAACTCTATATTTACGACTCATTAGTGCTTGATTTAGTCAAGTATCTGTTCTGAATAATGTTATACAAAGGATCATGTTCAATGAAACGGAAAATGCTTATGGACGACTCCAATATTTAGAAACAGCTCGGAAATCGAAAACAAATATGGCAGACATGGTGAATCATATAGTAAAACCATGATTAGTTAATATCGACTTTTGCTAACTCCAAGTGAAAGAACGTGTTATTGTATTTTACTATCAGAGAGGCGACACGGTCAATTTGTTTATTTGTTAGCTGCTGTCTAGAGGAACTTGTAGTATAGGTACGAGGCAGATATAATAAAACGCGCAATCACTGTAACAGCTGGTTTATTATAAAAGCAAATCCACTGTCCGTAAATGGCGCCTGTGTACACATACGTACACATCAGAAATACATATTTATATTAATGTTAGGACTGTTGAGGGTAGCCACACAAAAAAAAGGTTTTTTATGGAAGCGTGCGCTGCTGCTCGAGGCAGTCTCTTTCCATCCGTCATTGCGGAACGTATGACATTTTTGTTTATTTAGTTCGGTTTGAGTTTATACTATAGCGAGGATTATTATGAAGTAGAGTTAAATTCACTGTTTCGCTGTTAGTTTAATTCTTTTAAAATACTTTTGCATCAAATATCTTACATCAGAAGTGGGATAGGATCCACGTGATTCTATCCACTTTGCTCACTCTGTGTTTGTGTTTGCATTTTCGTAAAAAATAAATGCAAAAAGAAAAATGTTCCGCTCAAAGTCGGCAAAACTCCTGCTCGGCGCGAAGTACACCGCGATCACTGCAATGCCGCCCAGCGACGCAAGAACCCAACCGCTACCCTTTCGAAGGGTGTGGGGCCCGTGCGTCGCCAGGCGACGATAGCCACCGAGCCGTCGCGATCGCCCGCCCAATCATCGCGGGCGCGGACGTAGTACGGCTCGGCGACTATGGCTACATCGATCTTCCACTGCGCCGCGGTCTGGATCAATAAATCTTGGGCCGCGACGCAGTGGTTGACATTCGCCTGCAGGATCGAGACACTGGGGGCCATTATTAATGGGCGGTGTCCATCGCCTCCACATCAGCTGCAGCTGTAGACGACGAGGCGGGGGGTCCCTGATTGCCCCCGCTTGTCTTTTTCTTGCCACCTTTGGTAGCGGGCCGGTTCATCGCTGGACACTTCTTGTGTCCCAGACGATGACCGGCCTCCACGCCCTCCGACGCACAAATTGCGCAGGAGGGCTCCTCCTTGCACGACGCGGCCTTGTGGCCCGGCTGGCCACATCGGAAGCACAGCGCGCTGCGGTCGACGCCGCAGTCGCATTGGACCCCCAAATGGCCGGGGACCAGGCAGCGGTAGCAGCGCTGCGGCCGCGCCTCCAGGAGGGTTGCCCTCACCGTCGACCAGCCAACCGTGAACCGGCCAGCGTCGACGATCTTTTTGGCCGCCAGGACAGGGCATTTCACCCACACGGTGCCCTGGCGGCCGGGTGGGCGATTTATGGCGCCCACCTTCACACCTTCGGGAGGGCAACCCCCCAACTTCGCTACTCGCGCTGCCACCGCCTGGCTGGTGGCCGCGTCGCCCAGACCGGAGATGCGTATCTCAGCGCAGAGCTCCGGCCGGGAGACGCGGGCCACATCGCCGATGGTCGCCCGCAGCTTGGCCGCCAGTTCATCGGCCTTTTGGCCCTTGTCGGCGCCAGCCACCTCCAAGACTCGGCCGCCGGTTCGAAGACGGCCTCGTAGGTCGTCATGGACCCCTCGGGTAATGTTACGACGACTGCTGCCGTTTTAGGGGCACGCAGTCGCCGTCGGGGGGCCCTCTTCCTCTTCTTCTTGGAGGCGGCGGGCGCCGCGGGGGCCGGCGCCGCCGGCTTCGGGGCCTTCGCCTTCCGCGCCACCACGTTCCAGGGCTCTTCGGGTTGGGGCTGGGGAGCGGGGGGCGCCGGCTCTGGCTTACGGGCAGCCTCAGCCTCGCGGGCCGCCAGGCTCTTCTTGCCCTTCCCCTTCCCCTTTTTCGCCGCCGCGGCATATGTCGCAGCGGGGACTGGGGTCGGGGCGGGCACCGGCTCTACGGCCGGGGCGGGGGCAGCGCGCTTCACCTCGCGGCGGGTGCAGGTCGCTCCTGCGGTGGCGGTGGCGGCGGCGGCGGCGGCATTATGCGCGTCCGCAGCCAGCGGAGGGCGCAATCTCGGCTCGGGCAGCAGGCGGTCGCCAATACCCGCGATCCGGGAGTCTACCATGAATAGGATCTCCTCCCGGGTCATCTGCGGGGGGGCGGCCGCCTGCCGCTTAACCGCCTCTAGTTCCGCCCTCATCGCAGCCAGCTCGGCCTGCAGGTGGGCGACCTCCTGCGACTCGGTGCGGGTTCGTAGAGCTCGCACTGCCTCGCCAATGGTCGCCACTGCCTCGCGGACGCTGGCGATGTGCTGGCACTTCATTTTGGCCGATTTCTTGGCGACGCTGGCAATTACGTCCAGCGCCGTCTCGACCGTGCCGGCGAGGTCTTCGGCGGAGTGCTCGCCGGACGCCGCCTCTCCCGGACCTTCGGGCATCGCCGCCCTGGCCCGGGCTCGCAGCACCCGGCTCCTCTCCGCGACCTGCGCCGCCAGCTCCGCCTCCGCCTGCAGCTCTAGCTCCCGCTCCCGTTGAGCGTTGAGCTCCGCCTTTGCTCGGGCCAGGCCGGCGTACTCCCCCGTTGTTATAGGCCGTCCGCGGCCTCTCTTTTGCGGCGCCGTTGTTCTGGCGCCTGCCGATCCCTCCTCCGGCGTCAGCGATCGCTTTCGCCAAAATCGGCTGGGTGGGGAGCGCGATCTTGAGCGCATGCCCTCACCCCCGATTGCCTCTAATGAGGCGCAGCTGCCGCTGTCCGTATCGGACAGCTGCCTCCTCTCCAGGACCATGGGCGAGTCGCACCGAGAGAGCGACACCCGCAACTCCCGGACGGCCACACCCGCGGCCCTGTTCCCGCCTTCGACTGCTTCCACATCGTTGTGCGTCTCTTCTGTCCTTTGTGCCTTGCCAATGTCGTCGTTGTTGTTTTGAGTTTTCTGATCTTCCATATAGTTCCCACGAGTGTGGGGGAAAGGAAACTCCAGCCAGGCAGAGCCCCCTGTACCCAGACTGGGCGTACATACTGCGGAGGTCCGCCGGTATCCGCAGGTTTTAACGACTTCGCTGTCGGGTTTTAGTGACTGATCCTTGTCTTGGGCCGGCCAATGAAGGCAAGCCCCCTGTCCCGGCGACGCCGCTAGACATGATCAACTGACACGTCTGAGCGGGACAGGTTGCCCGACGTTGTCCCGAAGGACATCCCCCTGAGTGCGGGTTAGCACACCCAGGGAAACCGCCACGCCGCGGAATACTCCCGCCGAAACCACGTCCGAAGACCGCTGTCCAACAGGACCATCCCTATGGAGAGCACCGCTCCCAAGCCGACTAAGCCGGCGACGACGCCGGTCTGCACCAGTTCACCAGTTGACTCTGAAAACAGAGCCAAACCGTGCACTGAGCAGACCCGGCAACTCGCGGGGCGCTCTTAAAAGAGCGCCTCGCCGCGGACCTTGAAGGTCCGCCATCCCACGACCCCTCCATGGGTCAGCTGGCCGGATATTGGTCAGCGGCAGATGTCTTCCCTCCCCCCAATAGAGGAAAGGAACCCATCTGCCGCCGTCCAGGGTGCACCGGACCAACCGCTTCCATTCCCCCGGGACTTGTCCCAGAACAATCCAAGCGGCGGCCCAACGTGGAGGTTTCCGACCCTAGCACCCCACAGATATAATGTTATGTTTTTTTTTTTTTTTTACTTTATTCATTAATTGTTTAATGAGCAATAGATTTTTATTTATTAATTTTTACTAGTACATACTATTTATTATTTTTATTTTATTTATTTTTGTTGGCGCCGTTTCCGCTACAGCACAATAGATAGCGCTGTATGTCTGTTAAATCGCTATGGTTAAAAATTTGTCTTGCTAGTAATATACTTCCCGCGTATTGCTGATACTTTGGTATATGTTTGGTTGGTTTTCTTTGCGTTCTTGAGGTCGTTTGAGTTCTGTAGTATTCGTTCGTTCCGCTGTTTGTTGTTGAGTCGTCCAAATTCCGGACACACGTTTCGTAGGAGTGTAAACATTTTTTATTTTTGAGTGATGCGATAGATAGTAATTAAAGTCTATTATAGCTTTTTTATTTCATTGATATTGTCTTAATCTCATTTTGAAATTATGTAAGGATTTTGTTTTTTAATGTAATCAGGTAATTTATTGTGTATTTGAACTCCTTCTTATTCAATTATTTTGCTGCCATAGTTTGTTCTTGGTGATTAAGTTATGAGCTTGTTAGCATTTCGTAATTTAATTTTCTTCACCTTGTCTTTTTTTACAATACGCTAATATAGTATGTATAGTTTTAAGAATCTTTCGTATTAATTACATGTATAATATTCGTATGTCTGTCTTATAGTCATGATTTTTGTATCTGTGTACAACTTATTCGAGGGAATGAGGTAATCGTAGTTATATAAGGTTATTATTCATTTGTTTTGTGATATTTTTAATTTACCTATGTGTGTTTTGCACACTGCGATGCAGATCTGAAATAATCAATGTGTCACTGTACCTAGCTATAAACTATGTATTTTGCGGTTTTGAGTAAGAACTTCGATGTACCTCGTGATACTCCTGAAAGTGAGATTAGATTCGAATTTATTTTATCGATATGATATTTCCAACTTAAACGATTATCCAATGTTAGCCTAAGGTACGTATTCTGACTGTTTCTATGAATTAGTTGTACATCCAGTACAAAAGCGATATTGTTGTTTATTTTTTTTATTCTTGGGATTAGAACATTAACTTGTTAGAATCGGTCCAGTCGTTTAGGTTTTAGGCCATCATAAAAGAATTTCCGTACATTAAAACTCATATTCTTTTCAGACGGGTAAAAAAAGAACAACGAAATAACAATAGGCATTAAAACAGAATGTGTTTTTATACAAGCGCTTAACTCTATATTTACGACTCATTAGTGCTTGATTTAGTCAAGTATCTGTTCTGAATAATGTTATACAAAGGATCATGTTCAATGAAACGGAAAATGCTTATGGACGACTCCAATATTTAGAAACAGCTCGGAAATCGAAAACAAATATGGCAGACATGGTGAATCATATAGTAAAACCATGATTAGTTAATATCGACTTTTGCTAACTCCAAGTGAAAGAACGTGTTATTGTATTTTACTATCAGAGAGGCGACACGGTCAATTTGTTTATTTGTTAGCTGCTGTCTAGAGGAACTTGTAGTATAGGTACGAGGCAGATATAATAAAACGCGCAATCACTGTAACAGCTGGTTTATTATAAAAGCAAATCCACTGTCCGTAAATGGCGCCTGTGTACACATACGTACACATCAGAAATACATATTTATATTAATGTTAGGACTGTTGAGGGTAGCCACACAAAAAAAAGGTTTTTTATGGAAGCGTGCGCTGCTGCTCGAGGCAGTCTCTTTCCATCCGTCATTGCGGAACGTCTGACATTTTTGTTTATTTAGTTCGGTTTGAGTTTATACTATAGCGAAGATTATTATGAAGTAGAGTTAAATTCACTGTTTCGCTGTTAGTTTAAGTCTTTTAAAATACTTTTGCATCAAATATCTTACATCAGAAGTGGGATAGGATCCACGTGATTCTATCCACTTTGCTCACTCTGTGTTTGTGTTTGCATTTTCGTAAAAAATAAATGCAAAAAGAAAAATGTCAGATCGTTACCGTGATAATTGTTGTAGTCGTAGCAAGTTGAGTCGATATCAAAGTCGTACCAATGTTTGCGAAACAAGGGTAGCGTGGACCAAGCATGTGTATTCTGCATGGGAGTATGTGGGCAGTGAGGCTCACGCGCTGTCTGTGTATTTCACAGCAGACAGGATTGTGGACGCGATCTATTCAATTTAATTCAATTACTGCGGTAAGATCGAACCAGTATTTTTATATTTCAAGTTTTGATGCCTAATAAGACATCAGTCTTTTCAATTAATTTAAAGATGTGTTCTATACTTCAATTTGAAATTGAATACCTCGATCAGGGTCGGGTAAGGCCGAGTCGTGGCAAGATTTAACACGTTACATGCCAAAATGATTTTTTCATTTTAAAGCGAACTTGTAAGGCTAGTCGGTTGCGCTGAGCGTGTTAAGCCATTACCTGAGTCAGACGTATGTCATTATGTCGTAATAGTCATTGATGCCCTTTATTAGTTCAGTTTGCTTGCAGAAGTGAGATTGTGAACGGAATGTGAGACTGTATCAAGAGATGCCTCTAGGGTATTTTCAGGACTGACAAACTGCGGGTTGCCATCAATATCATGTAGAGGACGGACTGCGGGACGCTTGCCCTACATGGTCTTTTGAAGTAAAATATTGAACGGACTGCGGGACGTTCAGCATCTGGCATACTGCGGGCTGCCATTAATATCATGTATAGGACGGACTGCGGGACGCTCCTATCGGCAACGGACTGCGGGACGCTTGCCCTACATGGTCTTGTAAATTAAGGCATTGAACGGACTGCGGGACGTTCAGTATCTGGCATACTGCGGGCTGCCACTGATGTCATGTAGAGGACGTACTGCGGGACGCTTGCTGTACATAGTCATGTGTCGAATGTTTTGGAACCATAAAGAGATATGATCAACTAATCCAGGACACCATTATTGATATAGATGCGGATTTGGTCGGATCTTGTGTCCCACTATGTAGCTGTGTTGCGCACCGCGCCACAGCCGCGCCTACCTACAAGCAGCGCGCCACAGCCGCGCCACAGCCGCGCCTGCCTACAAGCAGCGCGCCACAGCCGCGCCACAGCCGCTCCTGCCTACAAGCAGCGCGCCACAGCCGCGCCACAGCCGCGCCTGCCTACAAGCAGCGCGCCACAGCCGCGCCTGCCTACAAGCAGCGCGCCACAGCCGCGCCTGCCTACAAGCAGCGCGCCACAGCCGCGCCTGCCTACAAGCAGCGCGCCACAGCCGCGCCTGCCTACAAGCAGCGCGCCACAGCCGCGCCACAGCCGCTCCTGCCTACAAGCAGCGCGCCACAGCCGCGCCACAGCCACGCCTGCCTACAAGCAGCGCGCCACAGCCGCGCCACAGCCGCGCCTGCCTACAAGCAGCGCGCCACAGCCGCGCCTGCCTACAAGCAGCGCGCCACAGCCGCGCCTGCCTACAAGCAGCGCGCCACAGCCGCGCCTGCCTACAAGCAGCGCGCCTGAGCGGTGCCTGTCTTCAATCAGCGCGCCTGAGCGGTGCCTGTCTACAATCAGCGCGCCTGAGCGGTGCCTGTCCACAATCAGCGCGCCTGAGCGGTGCCTGTCTACAATCAGCGCGCCTGAGCGGTGCCTGTCCACAATCAGCGCGCCTGAGCGGTGCCTGTCTACAATCAGCGCGCCACAGCCGCGCCTGCCTACAAGCAGCGCGCCACAGCCGCGCCTGCCTACAAGCAGCGCGCCACAGCCGCGCCTGCCTACAAGCAGCGCGCCACAGCCGCGCCTGCCTACAAGCAGCGCGCCACAGCCGCGCCTGTCTACAACCAGCGCTCCACAGCCGCGCCTGTCTACAAGCAGCGCGCCACAGCCGCGCTTTTTTTTTTACACAAAATATTCAAGCAATGCAAGTAGTGACAAGAATTATATACAAACAAGCAGAATTTTATTATAGAGTTGCACCGATATATACATCACTAGATGTGGCATAGAATACATTGATTAAGTAATCACATCTATTCTAATTTATTATTCAAAATTATAAAGGTTTAGATACTACTTAAATTTAACTACTTTTTAAAAACTTAACTATTTTTGTTTTTGTTTTTTATTTTTTATAGATATTAATTATAGATATGTCGGCGCCCTCGCGCCACCTGAGCGAAACTGTAAACAACACGTACACCGATTGCGTCATTCGATGCCCCCACTCTCCCCACTACTAGCTCTGCCGCTATAAAAGACGTGCAACATTATTTGAAAGGCAGTCTTGGCTCTGGCGTGGCTCGGTGCACTAGTTGTACTTCGCTTGCTTAACCTAGACGCTTTGGATAGTTAATTTGTGCGCGCCCAGGGACGCTGTCTGGGCCCGGAGCGCGGTTCTTCAGCCTTAGCTTCAGAATCGCGGCTCCGAGCTCGGCCTCAGATACGGGCGGGATTTCCTCGCCCGATACGGCCGGTCCCTCAGGATCCGGCGCCGCCATCCTCGGCGGCACCCACTCCTCCCTTGCCGGGAAGAGGGAGCTGACCACCTGCTCTGTGAGGAACGGGTCGAGAGACCTGGTTAGCGGGGGGGGCCCATGGTCGGAGCTTTTGGCTCACGATCTTATATGGGCGCCCCCACGGATCACGGTTCAGGCTCTCGAGCCACTCCTTCCAGGCTTCCTCCTTGGCGGCCTTTATGGCCGAGGTCAGCGCCGCACGAGCGGCCCGGTACGTGGCGAGCAGCAGCGCCTCTTGGTCCAGGTCCCTCCTGCTTCTTCTGCGGCTGCGGCTGCGGGTGTACGTGCGGCGTGCCACCTGACAAGCCGTACGGAGACCGGCCAGGTGAGGTCTCCACCAGTACACCCGCGTTCGCGGGAGGGCCGGACCTGCGCGTCGCATCGCCGCGTCGCAGACGCGAGTCAGTGCTCCAGCTAGTCGCTCGCACCTCGCGTCTGCGTCCAGGCCGTTCAACGTGCCATTGGCGCCCCCACCTCTCCACAATGGCCGCCTCCTTGGCCAGCTCCGGGTCCAGGGTGGACACCTTCCACCGTGAGCCCCGTGGACACCGCCCAGTCCGCCAGTGTCTCCCCCCTGAGGTCTGTCTCCAGCAACCACCACAGGGGTGGGGTGCACATCGGCCACAAGAGCGCCGACTTCAGCGAGCATCCGCTCAAAGTCGGCAAAACTCCTGCTCGGCGCGAAGTACACCGCGATCACTGCAATGCCGCCCAGCGACGCAAGAACCCAACCGCTACCCTTTCGAAGGGTGTGGGGCCCGTGCGTCGCCAGGCGACGATAGCCACCGAGCCGTCGCGATCGCCCGCCCAATCATCGCGGGCGCGGACGTAGTACGGCTCGGCGACTATGGCTACATCGATCTTCCACTGCGACGCGGTCTGGATCAATAAATCTTGGGCCGCGACGCAGTGGTTGACATTCGCCTGCAGGATCGAGACACTGGGGGCCATTATTAATGGGCGGTGTCCATCGCCTCCACATCAGCTGCAGCTGTAGACGACGAGGCGGGGGGTCCCTGATTGCCCCCGCTTGTCTTTTTCTTGCCACCTTTGGTAGCGGGCCGGTTCATCGCTGGACACTTCTTGTGTCCCAGACGATGACCGGCCTCCACGCCCTCCGACGCACAAATTGCGCAGGAGGGCTCCTCCTTGCACGACGCGGCCTTGTGGCCCGGCTGGCCACATCGGAAGCACAGCGCGCTGCGGTCGACGCCGCAGTCGCATTGGACCCCCAAATGGCCGGGGACCAGGCAGCGGTAGCAGCGCTGCGGCCGCGCCTCCAGGAGGGTTGCCCTCACCGTCGACCAGCCAACCGTGAACCGGCCAGCGTCGACGATCTTTTTGGCCGCCAGGACAGGGCATTTCACCCACACGGTGCCCTGGCGGCCGGGTGGGCGATTTATGGCGCCCACCTTCACACCTTCGGGAGGGCAACCCCCCAACTTCGCTACTCGCGCTGCCACCGCCTGGCTGGTGGCCGCGTCGCCCAGACCGGAGATGCGTATCTCAGCGCAGAGCTCCGGCCGGGAGACGCGGGCCACATCGCCGATGGTCGCCCGCAGCTTGGCCGCCAGTTCATCGGCCTTTTGGCCCTTGTCGGCGCCAGCCACCTCCAAGACTCGGCCGCCGGTTCGAAGACGGCCTCGTAGGTCGTCATGGACCCCTCGGGTAATGTTACGACGACTGCTGCCGTTTTAGGGGCACGCAGTCGCCGTCGGGGGGCCCTCTTCCTCTTCTTCTTGGAGGCGGCGGGCGCCGCGGGGGCCGGCGCCGCCGGCTTCGGGGCCTTCGCCTTCCGCGCCACCACGTTCCAGGGCTCTTCGGGTTGGGGCTGGGGAGCGGGGGGCGCCGGCTCTGGCTTGCGGGCAGCCTCAGCCTCGCGGGCCGCCAGGCTCTTCTTGCCCTTCCCCTTCCCCTTTTTCGCCGCCGCGGCATATGTCGCAGCGGGGACTGGGGTCGGGGCGGGCACCGGCTCTACGGCCGGGGCGGGGGCAGCGCGCTTCACCTCGCGGCGGGTGCAGGTCGCTCCTGCGGTGGCGGTGGCGGCGGCGGCGGCGGCATTATGCGCGTCCGCAGCCAGCGGAGGGCGCAATCTCGGCTCGGGCAGCAGGTGGTCGCCAATACCCGCGATCCGGGAGTCTACCCGCGTATTGCTGATACTTTGGTATATGTTTGGTTGGTTTTCTTTGCGTTCTTGAGGTCGTTTGAGTTCTGTAGTATTCGTTCGTTCCGCTGTTTGTTGTTGAGTCGTCCAAATTCCGGACACACGTTTCGTAGGAGTGTAAACATTTTTTATTTTTGAGTGATGCGATAGATAGTAATTAAAGTCTATTATAGCTTTTTTATTTCATTGATATTGTCTTAATCTCATTTTGAAATTATGTAAGGATTTTGTTTTTTAATGTAATCAGGTAATTTATTGTGTATTTGAACTCCTTCTTATTCAATTATTTTGCTGCCATAGTTTGTTCTTGGTGATTAAGTTATGAGCTTGTTAGCATTTCGTAATTTAATTTTCTTCACCTTGTCTTTTTTTACAATACGCTAATATAGTATGTATAGTTTTAAGAATCTTTCGTATTAATTACATGTATAATATTCGTATGTCTGTCTTATAGTCATGATTTTTGTATCTGTGTACAACTTATTCGAGGGAATGAGGTAATCGTAGTTATATAAGGTTATTATTCATTTGTTTTGTGATATTTTTAATTTACCTATGTGTGTTTTGCACACTGCGATGCAGATCTGAAATAATCAATGTGTCACTGTACCTAGCTATAAACTATGTATTTTGCGGTTTTGAGTAAGAACTTCGATGTACCTCGTGATACTCCTGAAAGTGAGATTAGATTCGAATTTATTTTATCGATATGATATTTCCAACTTAAACGATTATCCAATGTTAGCCTAAGGTACGTATTCTGACTTTTTCTATGAATTAGTTGTACATCCAGTACAAAAGCGATATTGTTGTTTATTTTTTTTATTCTTGGGATTAGAACATTAACTTGTTAGAATCGGTCCAGTCGTTTAGGTTTTAGGCCATCATAAAAGAATTTCCGTACATTAAAACTCATATTCTTTTCAGACGGGTAAAAAAAGAACAACGAAATAACAATAGGCATTAAAACAGAATGTGTTTTTATACAAGCGCTTAACTCTATATTTACGACTCATTAGTGCTTGATTTAGTCAAGTATCTGTTCTGAATAATGTTATACAAAGGATCATGTTCAATGAAACGGAAAATGCTTATGGACGACTCCAATATTTAGAAACAGCTCGGAAATCGAAAACAAATATGGCAGACATGGTGAATCATATAGTAAAACCATGATTAGTTAATATCGACTTTTGCTAACTCCAAGTGAAAGAACGTGTTATTGTATTTTACTATCAGAGAGGCGACACGGTCAATTTGTTTATTTGTTAGCTGCTGTCTAGAGGAACTTGTAGTATAGGTACGAGGCAGATATAATAAAACGCGCAATCACTGTAACAGCTGGTTTATTATAAAAGCAAATCCACTGTCCGTAAATGGCGCCTGTGTACACATACGTACACATCAGAAATACATATTTATATTAATGTTAGGACTGTTGAGGGTAGCCACACAAAAAAAAGGTTTTTTATGGAAGCGTGCGCTGCTGCTCGAGGCAGTCTCTTTCCATCCGTCATTGCGGAACGTCTGACATTTTTGTTTATTTAGTTCGGTTTGAGTTTATACTATAGCGAAGATTATTATGAAGTAGAGTTAAATTCACTGTTTCGCTGTTAGTTTAAGTCTTTTAAAATACTTTTGCATCAAATATCTTACATCAGAAGTGGGATAGGATCCACGTGATTCTATCCACTTTGCTCACTCTGTGTTTGTGTTTGCATTTTCGTAAAAAATAAATGCAAAAAGAAAAATGTCAGATCGTTACCGTGATAATTGTTGTAGTCGTAGCAAGTTGAGTCGATATCAAAGTCGTACCAATGTTTGCGAAACAAGGGTAGCGTGGACCAAGCATGTGTATTCTGCATGGGAGTATGTGGGCAGTGAGGCTCACGCGCTGTCTGTGTATTTCACAGCAGACAGGATTGTGGACGCGATCTATTCAATTTAATTCAATTACTGCGGTAAGATCGAACCAGTATTTTTATATTTCAAGTTTTGATGCCTAATAAGACATCAGTCTTTTCAATTAATTTAAAGATGTGTTCTATACTTCAATTTGAAATTGAATACCTCGATCAGGGTCGGGTAAGGCCGAGTCGTGGCAAGATTTAACACGTTACATGCCAAAATGATTTTTTCATTTTAAAGCGAACTTGTAAGGCTAGTCGGTTGCGCTGAGCGTGTTAAGCCATTACCTGAGTCAGACGTATGTCATTATGTCGTAATAGTCATTGATGCCCTTTATTAGTTCAGTTTGCTTGCAGAAGTGAGATTGTGAACGGAATGTGAGACTGTATCAAGAGATGCCTCTAGGGTATTTTCAGGACTGACAAACTGCGGGTTTCCATCAATATCATGTAGAGGACGGACTGCGGGACGCTTGCCCTACATGGTCTTTTGAAGTAAAATATTGAACGGACTGCGGGACGTTCAGCATCTGGCATACTGCGGGCTGCCATTAACACCTTAGCTGCGGCAAGTAAAATCTTAA
The DNA here is from genome assembly GCF_912999745.1 of Papilio machaon. Taxonomy (NCBI): domain Eukaryota; kingdom Metazoa; phylum Arthropoda; class Insecta; order Lepidoptera; family Papilionidae; genus Papilio; species Papilio machaon. The sequence goes on along the minus strand of NC_059999.1, from coordinate 3,698,514 downwards.
ACCTTCGTCTGGTGCGGCGGCGGGCCAAAGTGTGCCCCCAATGATTTTTCCGCCAGTGCGTGGCAGGCCTTTCTCGACCCACCAGCATAAGGTTAGATTAAATCGCTATAACTTTGCGAAAACATAATATAGGTGTGTACTTTTTGGACTGTTAGAAAAACCTTGAACCCACCTTCTTTAGAGTTGATTCGCCCCGGGATCTGCCAAACAGGAAATGAGAAATGAACCAGGGAAAGTGGCGGGTCGATATCGACCAGCACCGCACTAGAAAGTATTTTTAGTAGTGATGGAAAGACAAAAATAAGGAGATATCGAAAATAAAATAGAATTGTAGAAAAGAAATGAAAAATAGTTTATTTAATTATTTATTTATGCTTGTCTTTAAAACATTTCGCACAAAGATTTTGTGTGCACATCCTATTTTTTTTTCTTGAAGGAAAATATCTATTTTTTTCTTGAAGGAAAATATCTATTATTTTTCTTGAAGGAAAATATTTCCTCACTGCTGTCACTATCACTTTTATCTGCCTCGCGAATTAGTTTATTTTCCAAAATTTGTATTTTTCTTTTGTTTCCTGCCATCGTGCGTCGTTAATTTTACGAAAAGAAAAAACGCGACGTACAGTTCAGTGAGATGGCTCAACACTAACTAACGAAGCGGGGCGCTCCGTGCGGTATCGGGTCGCCAACCGCCTGTTGGGACGGCGGGCCGCGATAGACCCCTGCCGCACCGAGTTGATATTTTTCACCGTCAGTGCGTGGTAGGCCGATAAAGGCCTGCCGTGATTTTTTATGAGATAATCGTTCCGCACCAGTGAGAGGGACATAGTTTTCTTCGTCCGCACCAGCTGAAATTCCGCGGCAGGTCGATCTAGGCCTGATCCGCAGTGAACGTGTTAATATCATGTATAGGACGGACTGCGGGACGCTCCTATCGGCAACGGACTGCGGGACGCTTGCCCTACATGGTCTTGTAAATTAAGGCATTGAACGGACTGCGGGACGTTCAGTATCTGGCATACTGCGGGCTGCCACTGATGTCATGTAGAGGACGTACTGCGGGACGCTTGCTGTACATAGTCATGTGTCGAATGTTTTGGAACCATAAAGAGATATGATCAACTAATCCAGGACACCATTATTGATATAGATGCGGATTTGGTCGGATCTTGTGTCCCACTATGTAGCTGTGTTGCGCACCGCGCCACAGCCGCGCCTACCTACAAGCAGCGCGCCACAGCCGCGCCACAGCCGCGCCTGCCTACAAGCAGCGCGCCACAGCCGCGCCACAGCCGCTCCTGCCTACAAGCAGCGCGCCACAGCCGCGCCACAGCCGCGCCTGCCTACAAGCAGCGCGCCACAGCCGCGCCTGCCTACAAGCAGCGCGCCACAGCCGCGCCTGCCTACAAGCAGCGCGCCACAGCCGCGCCTGCCTACAAGCAGCGCGCCACAGCCGCGCCTGCCTACAAGCAGCGCGCCACAGCCGCGCCTGCCTACAAGCAGCGCGCCACAGCCGCGCCTGCCTACAAGCAGCGCGCCACAGCCGCGCCTGCCTACAAGCAGCGCGCCACAGCCGCTCCTGCCTACAAGCAGCGCGCCACAGCCGCGCCACAGCCGCGCCTGCCTACAAGCAGCGCGCCACAGCCGCGCCTGCCTACAAGCAGCGCGCCACAGCCGCGCCTGCCTACAAGCAGCGCGCCACAGCCGCTCCTGCCTACAAGCAGCGCGCCACAGCCGCGCCACAGCCGCGCCTGCCTACAAGCAGCGCGCCACAGCCGCGCCTGCCTACAAGCAGCGCGCCTGAGCGGTGCCTGTCCACAATCAGCGCGCCTGAGCGGTGCCTGTCTACAATCAGCGCGCCTGAGCGGTGCCTGTCTACGATCGGCGCGCCACAGCCGCGCCTGCCTACAAGCAGCGCGCCACAGCCGCGCCTGCCTACAAGCAGCGCGCCACAGCCGCGCCTGCCTACAAGCAGCGCGCCACAGCCGCGCCTGCCTACAAGCAGCGCGCCACAGCCGCGCCTGCCTACAAGCAGCGCGCCACAGCCGCGCCTGTCTACAAGCAGCGCTCCACAGCCGCGCCTGTCTACAAGCAGCGCTCCACAGCCGCGCCTGTCTACAAGCAGCGCGCCACAGCCGCGCCTGCCTACAAGCAGCGCGCCACAGCCGCGCCTGCCTACAAGCAGCGCGCCACAGCCGCGCCTGCCTACAAGCAGCGCGCCACAGCCGCGCCTGCCTACAAGCAGCGCGCCACAGCCGCGCCTGCCTACAAGCAGCGCGCCACAGCCGCTCCTGCCTACAAGCAGCGCGCCACAGCCGCGCCACAGCCGCGCCTGCCTACAAGCAGCGCGCCACAGCCGCGCCTGCCTACAAGCAGCGCGCCTGAGCGGTGCCTGTCCACAATCAGCGCGCCTGAGCGGTGCCTGTCTACAATCAGCGCGCCTGAGCGGTGCCTGTCTACGATCGGCGCGCCACAGCCGCGCCTGCCTACAAGCAGCGCGCCACAGCCGCGCCTGCCTACAAGCAGCGCGCCACAGCCGCGCCTGCCTACAAGCAGCGCGCCACAGCCGCGCCTGCCTACAAGCAGCGCGCCACAGCCGCGCCTGCCTACAAGCAGCGCGCCACAGCCGCGCCTGCCTACAAGCAGCGCGCCACAGCCGCGCCTGTCTACAAGCAGCGCTCCACAGCCGCGCCTGTCTACAAGCAGCGCTCCACAGCCGCGCCTGTCTACAAGCAGCGCGCCACAGCCGCGCCTGCCTACAAGCAGCGCGCCACAGCCGCGCCTGCCTACAAGCAGCGCGCCACAGCCGCGCCTGCCTACAAGCAGCGCGCCACAGCCGCGCCTGCCTACAAGCAGCGCGCCACAGCCGCGCCTGCCTACAAGCAGCGCGCCACAGCCGCGCCTGTCTACAAGCAGCGCTCCACAGCCGCGCCTGTCTACAAGCAGCGCGCCACAGCCGCGCCTGCCTACAAGCAGCGCGCCACAGCCGCGCCTGCCTACAAGCAGCGCGCCACAGCCGCGCCTGCCTACAAGCAGCGCGCCACAGCCGCGCCTGCCTACAAGCAGCGCCTGCCTACAAGCAGCGCCTGCCTACAAGCAGCGCCTGCCTACAAGCAGCGCCTGCCTACAAGCAGCGCCTGCCTACAAGCAGCGCCTGCCTACAAGCAGCGCCTGCCTACAAGCAGCGCCTGCCTACAAGCAGCGCCTGCCTACAAGCAGCGCGCCACAGCCGCGCCTGTCTACAAGCAGCGCTCCACAGCCGCGCCTGCCTACAAGCAGCGCGCCACAGCCGCGCCTGCCTACAAGCAGCGCGCCACAGCCGCGCCTGCCTACAAGCAGCGCGCCACAGCCGCGCCTGCCTACAAGCAGCGCGCCACAGCCGCGCCTGCCTACAAGCAGCGCGCCACAGCCGCGCCTGCCTACAAGCAGCGCGCCACAGCCGCGCGCCACAGCCGCGCCTGCCTACAAGCAGCGCGCCACAGCCGCGCCTGCCTACAAGCAGCGCGCCACAGCCGCGCCTGCCTACAAGCAGCGCGCCACAGCCGCGCCTGCCTACAAGCAGCGCCTGCCTACAAGCAGCGCTCCACAGCCGCGCCTGCCTACAAGCAGCGCGCCACAGCCGCGCCTGCCTACAAGCAGCGCGCCACAGCCGCGCCTGCCTACAAGCAGCGCGCCACAGCCGCGCCTGCTTACAAGCAGCGCGCCTGAGCGGTGCCTGCCTACAAGCAGCGCGCCACAGCCGCGCCTGCCTACAAGCAGCGCGCCTGAGCGGTGCCTGTCTACAAGCAGCGCGCCTGAGCGGTGCCTGTCTACAATCAGCGCGCCTGAGCGGTGCCTGTCTACTATCGGCGCGCCACAGCCGCGCCTGACAACGAGTAGCGCGCCAGTGCAGCGCCCGTCGATGAACAGCGCGCCAGTGCAGCACCTGTCGCCGAGCAGCTCGCCAGTGCAGCGCCTGACGACGAGCAGCGCGCCCGCATAGCGCCTGCCAACGAGCTGGTATCGAAAGACTCTATGCCATTGTTACAGACGAATTCCAGTGTTGAAGATGCTGGAAGAACGAGCCCGAGGACGGTCTCATGTCAGGAGAAGCCGTGTTAGGACTGTTGAGGGTAGCCACACAAAAACAAAAAAAGGTTTTATAAGGAAGCGTGCGCTGCTGCTCGAGGCAGTCTCTTTCCATCCGTCATTGCGGAACGTCTGACATTTTTGTTTATTTACGTTCGTTTTGAGTTTATACTATAGCGAGGATTATTATGAAGTAGAGTTAAATTCACTGTTTCGCTGTTAGTTTAATTCTTTTAAAATACTTTTGCATTAAATATCTTACATTAATATATATCTCCTTAAATATTACTTATTCCAGTAAATAAATAATCATTGTAATTGAGTTATTGAAAATACTATGAGTTCATTATAGATCACTTAAATATAAATCAATTCACTGTCACTTTCTTTGGTTTATTTTGTATAGTGTTTGACTCAAGTTAAAGAAACGACTAGATATCGAGTGGCTCTTTCCAGCATTGTATTGTTGTGGATACATTATAATGTACAGACCTTATTCTACTACCTCAATAGTTTCATAATATATCTTACTAATATTATAAATGCGAATGTTTAGATGGATGGATGGGTGGAGATTTGTTTGAAGGTATCTTCGGAACGGCTCAACGAATATTAATAAAATTTTGCACAGATGTAGAACATAGTCTGGAAGAACACATAGGCTACTTAAAATTTTCAGTGACAGACATCGTCGCGAGCGACAGTTAGTTAAATAATAAAACTTAATTTCCCGTCATTAATCGATCAAATTTGTAACAGTCGGACAAATACGCATGTTTTGACACACACGCATAGGGCCAATGAGTCACGTGTCAGTTGCACGACGATGTTTCCCCGTGCAGTGAACAGGCCAGGCTTGTCACGACAATGTCACTCTGTCATCGAGCGTGCAATGCTGTCACGCGAAATTTGAATACAATTTATAGGCGTTACGGTTTGTTACATTTAGAAGACATGACAAAAACCACCGCGTACAATGGGACTTGTTGCTATATATTTTGTTGCTATTTTGCAACATATTACGTTTTCTCGTAACATGAATTTCAATGGCTGGTTACATTATTGTTATGATGAAATTATTGTTTTTTTCTGTCCTGCTACAGGTTCTATTTTTTTATTTCTTTTATGATTATTTATTTTCATTTTTGTGTCAAAATTCTTTTATAAAATTGTTTTGATTTATGTTATTAAATCTCGTTTTCATCTAATTTAATATATGTACCAAGTATTTTACGACTTTTCTTTGGTTGCCTAAATCATTTATTACCACACTATAAAACGTTGTTAAACTATTCTAAATAAAATGTAGCTTGGCAATAAAGACACCGTAACCCGATTTAAATCAGGTCTCGGAAAAACAATAAATGTACGTACCTGATGGATGAGTCAATGCTTACGTAATCGGGAAAGTTAATGATAATTTTATGCATGGCCAATTATTATCGGATCCTATTTAATTGCAAATTGCTTGCTTTCTTAATACCGGAGTATATTTGAATATTCACTAAAGAAGTACCTGAGATACAATTTATGAGATTTAAGAGGTTGTTAGTTTAAAAAGTATTTTTTAATAAACAATTAATCAAACGCCGTCTCAACAGAGTCATAGCTGTAATTTTCATAACAACTACAATTACTTCAGCGGTATGACTAAATTAATATGCATACATAATCACATGTTGTAGTGAGGATACCAATTTATCATCAGTACCCGTTTTTAATAGAATATCAAAATGAAAAAAGAATAACTGGAACCTATGAATATCAGTCTGGCAAACATTAAGTCCAAATTAAACCGTCTGATTGATGAAATTTTAAAACATATTTATAAATTTCATCTTAAAAGTAAAATAGAATACATATGTCAACGCTTTTTGAAGCGAATAATTCCTCAAGATTTAAGACATCATAAAACCACATCTAACGCTAGTTGAAAGCGTTATTAACGATAGAACTTAAATTTTATTGACATTCTAATCAACAACCTAATAAAAACTTGTGGTTACGCATAGTTGAAGATAAATAAATAAAGTTTGATGTTTGAAAAGCCGAGGTGGTTTTTTTGACAGTATTATTATATATGGGCTGCACTAAACATGAGTTCTTTTATTAAATAGTCACAATTTCGGAAAGTAGTCACGTGAGAAGAATGCTAGTCTGTCTTTGACTAAACGAATTTTAAAAAGCATTTGTAAGGAAGTTTTTTTTTTTTTTAATAAAAAAGGGATAGTAAAAATCTTTACCAATATCCCTCAATCGGAGGTGTGAGTTCTATTGTTGTTTCAATTAAATCATTATCCGTGAATTTCCGAGACCGAAATCTCCTTTTAAAATATATTGGTCTATCTCTGTTTTGTCAAAGACAATGACAGGGATGACGATATGTTTTATACAGAGATTTTGGTCTTAAAAACCAACGTATGTATTATATCAAAGTTTAATACTCGTCTGCAAATAGCTTTGAGTTATACAGTAAAAAATATAATCATAGGAACGTATCAAAGGCATAGATAACAATAATTACATCTAGTAGGTAGCGCACAAGTAGCCGAAGGGCTTTAGCTTCGATCGCTGTCTTACGTCCCTCCGAGGTACCGCACTGATTTAATTATGTAAACGTTATGAATCTATTATATTTAGATGTAGTTATACTTACCTAAAATATGTTATACTTGGAATAAATATTAGACAAATGCTATAAATTAATAATAGAGTATTTTATTTCTTATCAATTGCACTGTCGGATATTTTATCAATTTAATATGTTTTTAGCAATGGATGGATGAAAAGTTTTTTTTATTTATTTACATTAAGCAGTAGTTAGTAATAGCTTAGGAAGATCTTACTAATGCGAATGTTTAGATGGATGGATGTTTATTAGAAGGTATCTCCAGATCCGCTAAACGCATCTCTAAAATTTGGCATATATGTAGAACTTAGTCTGGAAGAACACATAACTACTAGTTGAGTTTTTTTTAATTACGCGCGGACAAAATAGCTGGTCTATTAATAAAGTTTGAAGTTTTCGAAAGAAAAAAATACAGGGACTCAGCTAAATGCTGTAAGATTGTAATATTTCCATTCGATGTAAAGAAAATATAACGTCTTTTTGTAATAATGAGTAGAAATAATTTGTCACATAAAAAGGTTGAACTTACTCCAGTCTCGGACAGACGCAATATCGATTTAACGGATTAAGTTTAAGTCTACGAGTGGTGTTTACTGCACCAGGTGGTTTAGCTGAGCCCCGGCCGCGTCCACAGTTCTACGGTAACATTACTATGGATTATGATATAAATATTTATTAGTGCAATAAATAGAGGAGAAATTCTCTCTAGTTTTGGTATTATCCTTTACTTTATACTAGAGCTGTAAGGTTATGACTTCAGTATGTTAATGATTCAATATTATGTTGTATAAATTTGTATAACAGTCTACCAGTTGCAAATATTTTCCCAACTTAATCGTATTCTATGTCGATGAAATCCAAATATGGTTATACGATTTGCGGTTTTATCGAATCTCTGAGCTGGGATGAACTTTCGATGCTATTTAGTTTCTCAGCGAAGCAGAATAATATTGCTAAAGTAGGGGAGGGAGAGGTAGGGATACGTGGAAGCGCAAATGAAATTTTTTACACTCCAATTTGAATTACATTATAATGTAACATAGGAATAATATTTATTTTCAAAATGATTAAGGTAGTTTATGATTTAAACTTTCTACAGACATTGATCAGTATGGGTTCCAATTCCATTTATTGAAGTATATTGAAAATATTTATTCCTCACTACAAAAATATTATTAAGTGTTAACTGATGTACTAGACATCATCATTTAGGGAGTCAAGGACTTTCCTTAAGGTTAAAGTTCAGAGAATTTATTCTCAAAAAAAAAGTTACTTACATGAGAACAATATCGCATAATACACATAAAACAATATAGACACCGTTTAGTTATTAATTTACTTTTTTACAACAATCTAAAATGTATTGAGATAGCTTTGATTAAAATTGACATCTTGTACTGCTTCACTTTCCTTACATATTTAATCTTTGTATGAAACAATACATTTAATTGTTAAAATATTTATTTAAAATTAATTAAATCTAATGTTTTTACAGTTTTATTAGTACATAAGCTCTTTGATTCCCTTTCAATACATAGGCGCTCACTTTTAAATACTGGCCACTCCTTCTATATGAAGTACTCACAAACGCTTATACATTTAAATAAATATAAAAGATTACATTAAGGCATTATTAAAACTATTCTAATATTTATTATTCTCCAACTATTCCTTAATATTAATACTTCATCAGTATTGAAAACTAAATACATCAATACGGACGTAATAAAAGGTTTAAAGAATAAATTTCTTACACATAACAAACAGCCATTAATCCAGTTTAGACACTAATAACGTACCGGCTGAAGATTAATCGTTCAGGCGCAAGTAATAGAATATTCTGTCACACACGCAACCTGCAAGTTATTATAAAATTGAAGCATGCTTTGATAAATTAGCCTTATCCATCACGATTGGTCACGGAAGTGCGCTGCTGCGGTGTGAGGCTCACCTTTAATACCCATTTACAACGGGATTCTAAATAGCGGTGCGTAGTTACCCATTAGTGCCATAACAAATGAGCTTAAATTTTTTTTAGAATTATTTCTCCAGGCCATCGTTGTTGTCGTACAACTGGTAAAGGTAGATGGGATAGATTAGTAAGTAATATTATAAATGCGAAAGTTTAGATGGATGGATGTTTGTTAGAAGTTATCTCTAGAATGGCTCAACGGATCTTGCTGGAATTTGGCATAGGTAAAGAACATAGTCTGGAAGAACATATAAGCTAATATTTTTTTTTATTCAGCGAGGACGTAGTCGCGTGCGACAGCTAGTAATATATATGCTAGGAAGCCCATAATGTTCAAATGCTCTGCTGCCTTTTGTTTTATTCGTAATCTGTCATAAGATATTTCTATCCTACCTAGTTTAAAATTAAAAAATAAATTCAATGGTCAATATATTCCTTGTTACAAACACTCAATATTCAAAATTTTTAAATTTCTAAAACCTTTCTATAAATAGTGATTTAAATGGCATTTCTGAGAACCTTTTATACATATATGAAGTTAAAAAAAGCACAAAAAATAGTATACAGAATAGTTTCCCAGTCACAATACAAATACTCGTTTATGCAGTACGAAAACTCGTCACAATGCCTCGAGACGAAAATTATAAATACTTCATACAAAACGTGCTTTTCCCGAAAAAAATATAACGCGACTGACGCTGAGCTTGCGATTTGAATCACTTTTTTGCGCTTTTTGAAACATAAGCTGCTGTATTCATAAAACTATGAACGGACAGACTATGCAAGGTGACAATAATGGTGGATTATTACTTTCAAAGTGAAATAGGTCTTTGCATATTAAGGCCAAATATCTGACACAAAACAATGTCTCGCGAATCGAAAGAAACTTAAAAAAAAATTAATGTTACTTAATTACCGTTTTTAAATGAACTGGAAAGAATTAAGTCATGATTTAAAATTTAAATAAGCGATCACAAAATAACGAATGGCTGCCATCCGTTCCACGCGGCGGGTATTTGTTTCTCGCAGGGGGTCAGTGTAGGAGCACGTTCCCAGCATTCTTTCCTAAATAACACCCCTTCATATGTGTTCCGGGTAACATCCTCGATTAATCTTCACACTTTCGACATCTAACGAAATTTTTAAATGAAGTGTGTTATTTTTCCTAACATCTTACTTAAATTTACATTACCTACATTTACACAAAAAGTGTTCCCCTTATTTTTTCTCAATAATACAATTATGTTATATTTTCTTGTTTTAATAGTTTAATTGATTTTTTATATTACATTTATTTTTTATTTTATTTTTTATATATATAAAACATATTATATATGGGAATAGAGTCCTTCAAGAAACGAGCCCGTCTCTTTCTCAAAGGCCGGCAACGCATCAGCAGTTCCTCTGGTGTTGCGGATGACCATGGGCACGATGATGACCTCGGTGTTTCCGCTGTTCGTTTATCCTCTTCAATTTAAAAAAATAGCGAACAAATTAACGAGAAAATAATAAATAATTTATATTACAATATTTTGTTTTTTATATAGTACTAGCTGTCGCCCGCGACTCCGTCCATACGAAATTAAAAAAAAAACTTAATAAGTAGTCTATGTATTCTTCCAGACTATGATCTATAATATGTGCCAAATTTTATTAAGATCCATTAAGCCGTTCCTGCGACACTTTCTAGCAAAAATCCGACCATCTAAACTTTCACATTCATACTCGTAATATTAGTAAGATATAATTGTTCGGACGCAATAATAAATAATTTATACTTGTCAGCTGTTGGTATCCGTACATTTAATAGACGTAAAATTATAACATTTTATGTAGTATAAATTAAAAGACGACTATGACTCGTAGTAGTCTAATGTATACTTATTTTTAATCCTTCAACCTGTTACCTTTACTGGTCACGTCTGTAGCAGCTGGCTAAATCGTGGCCAAATTGAGCATTGTTCTCTTTACTTTCCTCTACGTCTTCGGGACTGGCTCTTATTTCGACGTCAATCCATTTCTTTCACTACAACGTAACGAACGTGACTAAAGTCCGCGTCACTAATTCTGAAATGTAGTTGCAGAAATGTTGCGACTTTTACGTTAAACGCTGACTGAAAGTAAACGGAACATAAGTAAAGTTTTCATACCGAAAATAATACTCATTTTTTGATAGAAGTATGAAATCACATATTCTAACTTAAGAATCAAAGTAATTTCTTAAAGATGCACTTTTCGTAAGAAACGGGATTCTTACCACGATTAGGCTGTTAAAAATTAAATTAAAATAATTAAAAATTATTAAAGATAGCCGTATCGGTCTACCTTATTTACACTACCGCACAACACCAGTCAACCCGTGAACATGGCGCATGCAACTGTGCCGAAATATCGGGAGCTCAAACAGCCTAATCATGGTAAGAATCCCGTTTCTTACGAACAGTATATTAGTAAAAACCACGAAAGTTGAAGTTATATATTCTTAAAGATGATATACTTATTTTACTGCATTTGTATAACATCTTTGTTAACTACTTACAGCAAAAGTGCCTTACAACATCTGGCTCGTTGCGCCTCTGGTTACAGAGGATTAACGATAGCCCACGAAGTTTTAAAATCTATTATCACTCTGTTGAATAGTGGATCAGTTGTAAGACTGCAATGGGTTCCGGCTCATGTTGGTGTAAAAGGAAACGAGCTGGCAGATCGCATCGCCAAGCGAGCGGCTGACGGTGATAACGTTATCAATTTTGTTCCAGATCATAGTGAATACGTTTCTAAATTCAAAATTTCGTGTATCAAAATTTGGAATAACATGTTTCAAGAAACATCTAAAGAAAAGGGCATTTGGTATAGGATTTTACAAAGCGAGCCACTAAATTTGCCTTGGTTCACAGGCGGGTTGACCAGAAGATATATTAGACCAGCGCTTAGACTTCGGTCTGGCCACTACCCAACAGCAAGTTTTGGATATCTGATGAAAAAAACCACGTCTCCTAATTGTGAGACATGCAAGAAGCCAGAAGATGTCCAACACTTGCTGTTGGAGTGTAAGCGAAACAGACGGGATCGCGAGCTGTTGTTTGCAGAGCTAAAAGTTAATCCCATTGATGTTGGTTTGATTTTTACAATTTTGTCAGACCCGACTTCAATTGCGGCGATGCGATTATGCCAGCTCGTTTATTAAAAAGAAAATAGGGACTATGGGATTGGCATGTCCTCAAAGGACAAAAATCAAAAAAAAAAAAAAAGATTAAAAAAAAAAAAACTACTTAAACCACATTTCTACATCAGTGACTACCATAATTACGTACAGGGGTCTCTATCGAATTTAGCCACAAAATTGTATTGTATAAAATTTATTTAATTAAAATAATAATATAACAACTGCGGATGTAATGCAGGGAGATTGTAATAAAAGACAAAAAAACATGAACATTCGTATCATCGCAAATAATGAAGGTATAAGAAATTATCATCTAACCGAATCCACATCATTAAAGTTCATTCACTACTTCATTATTTCACTACCCCGAAATAGAACATAATTGACCCATAACTATGAAATCCATAGATTCAACTAATTTTCATAATCAGATACGAGTCGCCACTTAAATTAATTCCTATCTGGATACAATGTATATGGAATATTTAGGACTTATTTAGACTCACAAAATTACGGGCTATAAAGTATCTATATAGGTCAATATCACATTGGTATTGAAATCAATAAGAAAAGACACTTTGTAACTTCTCTATGTAAGTAAATAAATTTTAAATGTTATAGGGGGTACACGTTGTTTCGTACCACTATTTTTATCTTTGCAGTCAACTAAATGGAGTAGCCAAAAAGAGGTTTTATTAAGTAGCGTTTTATCATAAGCCAGTTCTAAATGAACACGGCGAATCGATTGCTACTATCCAGATAACAATAATTAGTGATAATGACTACATCGTCGGTCGGGTCGTGGCGGTCTTTTTTTCTTCAGAGTGGTGTGGGCGGTGCGGCGGCTCGCCGATCAGAAGATAGTGCGTCCATCAAATCATATGATAATCGGGCGCGGTTAATTCCATTACCAATAATAAATGCACGCATTAAATTAGACCTGTCGGATGAGTCGACGGAACGTAGTCGTGATCGCTCCCATCATTCGGATTATGATATGAATAATTTATCACAAAAAGTAGACCTCACCTTATTATTGTTTTGAATTTGGAACGTCGAGGTGACGTGTCGCTGAGCCTATCTGATCGTAGATACGATTACATCTACTTTGAGAATTAAAATAATTACGATTAGAAAGACACGGCCATTGCGAGGTTCCATGAGAATATAGAAGCTTAGTTAGATATCTTACTAATGTTATAAATGCGAATGTTTAGATGACTGGATGGATATTTGTTTGAAGGTATCGCCGGAATGTCTCAACGGATCTTGATGAAATTTGGCACAGATGTAGAGCATAGTCTGAAAGAACTCATAGGCTACTTATTTCGTTTGTTTTAATTCCGCGCGGGTGAAGTCGAGGGCGACAGCTAGTATTCAATGAAACTGAAATAAGTTTTACTTTTATTTAAAAAAAAAAACTAATTCATAAAGCTTAACAAAACTCAATTTAATAAGAGAAAGGGAAGTGATTTCTTATTTGAAAGAGTATAACACTTATTCACAAACAAACGTCAGGTTTCAGTAGATTCTTTATTTTCTTATGCATTAAAACGTTTAAAAATATATACATAAATTTTTTGTGTGATAGCTTTTTTAATATTAAGGTTATTTAGATGAGAATTGAATTATCATAGTAAACAATGGAAAGTTTGAAACAATCCCAAGATACGATTACAATTTACGACTATATGAGGTCGTAAAACATAGGAGCTTCTTGAGGGTGTTTATTATCCCGTTTGTCTTAGTCTAGACGCCTACGTGCCGGGACAAAGAGTAAGCACCTACTGTTTGTATAACTATCACTTTGATAACAATTCATGTGATTTATTTTAGATATTAAATATTAATAATACTCATTTTCAAACTCGCCTTTTGTTTTATATTTGGCAGACACATTATAGATTATAAATTAATAAAACCAATCACAAAAAATGCCCAATCAATAATTCTAAAATCCTCACCCTTTAAATGCAAAATTAAACATTGCACCCACCTGTGCCATTTAACAACCTTGCCGCGTTTTACAAAGATAAAATTACTGTAACATAATGGTACAGATAAGAAACCAAAGAATGAATGTGTGAAACATTAATATTTGTTTAAGTTGAGGATAAAAAATGCCTCTGGTTTTTACCACTTCAAACCAGATTGTGACCCGAACTTTTAAGGGAGATTTTGCAACCTGCTTGTCCCGCAATGGTATACGCGATATTTTATGTATTTATGTGAACCTTAAGAAAAACAAGGACAAAAGTTCTGATATCAAAGCAATGTAACGTAAACCATACGAATATTCTTTAGTTTGTAAAGGGTTCTGTACCTTCTATTAACAGTTTTGTTTCCAAAATTGGTTCAGATTTTAATAAAGGAATACATAATGTCACTTAGTCTCAATTTTTTAGTCACATAATAATAATTATAACATAAATAATCAAAATAAAATTCCAGTTCCAGACTAAAATAATCAAAATTATTTGAAAATAACTGTGGAACTCTGAAAGAATAAAATTCATCATACAATAAATTATTTATATATTGGCTCTTATCTCACGACGTGGAAACTTATATACGGTAATGTGTACGCTTGAAAAACCAATCCTCTTTCACTTTTGTTGTTGCAAAATTTAAAAGTATCAAAATATTATTGTAGTAATTGGCTATTTCTTGAAAAAAAAAATCTTCTTTAATATATTAAATGACGATAATTGATAAATTAATTATAATTTAACGCAACCTTTATATTTCTCAAATAAACAAAATACACTCGTAAAATACTTACGGATTTTAATTCATTAAACGCCGAGGGATAAAATAAAAATAAAAAAGAAATCAACAGAGCACTCATAACTAGCGCTAAACGTTATGGCACATTATAGCAGCGTCATCGTGATGGGCATTTGAATATTCGAACTTGTTTGCAGACTAATTAAATGGTTAACAAGTGGCGTTGAGTTAATTATATAATTAAAATTGATAAAAGTGCCTTTTAAGGGTTGTCCACACGAAAATATAGAGGAGAACATTTATAAAACGAGTGAAAAATGAGCTAGATTTAATCCTTTATTTTTATAATATTTGTGCGGGATTATAAAGCTACTTAGGACACGAGGCTTTTACGTGAAAATTTCATGCTTTGATTATAAAATAGTGACGTAAACATTGTCTACTTATTGTATCATCATCATCAGCTCACTATACGTCCCCACCGAGGAGAGCCTACCCTAAGTGACTAGGCCATAGTCAACCACGCTGGCCCAGTACAAGGTTGGTTGACTTCACACATATCATTATATTTCTCCTCAGATATGTGCAGGTTCCATCACGATGTTTTCCTTTACCGTAAGGACGTCGGATAACGTATTGCGTAATAACATTTAATGTAACAGGATTTTAGTTAATATTGAAAACATTTCGCAAAAATAACAAATCTTATTTTTGTGGTCATATTTGTACGATGAGATGACCATATTCATATCATGATTATTTTTAGTTTAAAATTAAATTTTATTAGACTAACAAGTAACAACTTATGACGTAGAGACATTTTGAAAATAAATTAATGAACGCTCTAAGTCTGTAATTAAAGACGAAGACAAACTGCAAACAAAGTGTCGAGCAGTTGCAGCTCGCGACAGGTGCGCCCCCTAGATAAGTAAGGAAGAAGTATGACTTAGCAAGAAAACCTCATATTCATTGGCATTAACTACCGGCTTTGGGACGTATTTTATTCAGACTTTCTTCAGAAATGTCCTTTTTCTTTTATTAGTGTTAATTAAAGGTTTTTAAATCGTACTTTTTGTGATCAATTTAATTGGATTATGTGTTGTTAAGTCAGTGTCGTTTCTTTAAAACATTGAGTCATCGTCATGAAGTTAAAGGTGCAATTTTGCGTGTCGATGGACATTGCGCAGTACATTCAGACCCGGTAATACGCTTGTTTTGATCGACACTTCAAGATATCGATTTTATTTACGAATAAGTGTAAATGAGAGACAGTTTTATGCAACGAAATGTATACATATATTTAATTCACTATTCTGTATGTAAATTGTATTCTGAATTGGGTTGAAAACGACTTAATTTACTTCTACAGGTACTAAATGGGTTCAAGCAATCTTGCTAATATTATAATCTTACTAGTATTAAAAATGCGAATGTATAGATGGATGAATGGATTGATGTTCGTTTAAAGGTATTTCCGGAACGGCTTAACGGATCTTGATGAAATTTGGCACAGATGTAGAACATAGTCTGGAAGAACACACATGGTTCGGGAACATATTTATTGTGTTTTTATTTAATTCCACGCAGATGGAGTCGCGGGCAACAGCTAGTCATAGATATATTCGAAAAGTATTAAGTATATATTTAACTAGTAAGAAATTCATAAAATGATTTATATATGGTAAAAACAATTCGACTGTGAACTGACCGTTTTTTAATTTTATATAGTAGTAAGAAAATTAAATTGTTATAATTTAATTATATGTTATTAAGGTGTGAATTCCCGGGAGAAAAGACGGCGACGCCATCCGTCACGTTCCGTCTCCCGAAATGGCGAAAAGTCGATTACGGAGGTTCATTTGGCTACACCAAATAGAGGTCCGTGATCTCTGCCTACCACTCTGGGTTACAGGCGTGAGTTGTGTGTTAGTTGTGTTAATTATATGTTATTCAATTAAGCACAAGGTTCGGAAATTTATAAAAAAGAGAAAATCTTGATAACCAAAAGAACAGGACATTGTAACAGGGACGTAATTAGAGCGCAAAGTGTTGTTCTTTAAATTAACTTCGCGTACCTAAATGTAAACGAACGAACAAGTTAGGTTGGCGAGCCTTTAAGTCAGCACTTAATTTATTGCCAATTAACTTGGTGTTAAGTAAAATAAAGTGACACCAAGATATCTACGCCGCCGCGGAATGCTTTGAAAATTCTAAGGTCAACTTTAACACGGACATCGTAGTAAAATACAAATTTGTTAAATCCAAGACAAATCGTGTTTCGAAATAATAAAAAACACTGAAGAGAGTTACACAAATTATTACAAATTTAGTGCAACGATACGCTATACATATTAAGTTCATTGCCAGTTATTGTCAACCTATTTTTTCAGGAAACTAACTACTTTGATTTTTTTTTACTGTATTACGCGACATTGTAATTACTATTAATTTGGTGTCTTATATTAACAATGATAATTAAATTAAAATAAAAACTTAAGAGGAACTTTAAAAAAGTTAAATAAAGTATAAAGTTATTATTCATGTTCTTACAGAGAAATTTAATTAATAAATTTTACGAGTAGAGTTGTTTGCGACATCAACTGTTAAACATGTCGTTCACTTGTTTCACAATATTAATAATATCCGTATCAGATCTAAGCCACGTTAGATTGAAGTGCGGATAGCGTTATCGATGTTTCGAATCACTTGGGAATTAATTAAAGCAGCTTCAAGAAACTGTAACACGTTAAGAGACCCTTTGAAGTTTACCATAACGGCAACTTTAACTATCATAGTCCCTCTATAATATATTCTCACCTTTAATACCACTCATGTATTATAAATTTAATTGAAGGTTAAATAATTTAAACCTTTCAGAAAAAAGAACTAGTTATTGACTTCAATACTATCCTAAAGCTTTGTAACCTATACCTACGCTTTAAAGCCTTGTCAATTTTTTCTTTTATATTTCTTATGTTTACTTATTCAAAACTTTTCTGTGAATGATATCAAAGTTGTATCTGTATATAGAATGAATCATGTAAAAGTTAAATTATAACATTATTTTCACGAGATGGCGCAGGACAGGCGGAGTGGCGATCTCTTGTGTCGGAGGTCAATAACCACATTGTGTTGCTGCGCCAGAAGTAAGTGAAATTATACAATTAAGCGTACTAATTAATGAATTAAAAAATGGGCCATTTGATAAGAAACATGTACCATTAGGCGCAATCAAGCAACCAAATAGCCTCAAGGCCTAAATAATAATGTAGTTTATTTGTACTAAACACTATTAATAATGAACGCAACACTATTTACATAACCGGTAAAACCATTCCAGTGATCGCTACGAATCGAAATCGGTCCGGTCCGTATGCGTATACGCATTTTAGCCTTAATCATAAATAAAGAACCTCTCAGGCTGATTACAACGACCTCGGGCGAGCGAAAAACAATTATTTACATTTTGATTTATTATGTTTGCTTTTAATACCAACCTAAGTTATTCGTTTGTTTAGTTACAGAGTAGGTTTCGTGTTCATTAAGCTATATAAATAAATAAATTTCTTTAGTATTGAACCCGGTAACCCTTCGTTTGTACTCAAGATATGAGGGTCTTTCAACAATAACCTGTACAATACGAAGGGCAAAATGCGCTTGGGGCTGTAAGGCGAACCAGATACGGATTAGCCTTAAATTAGAGTGAATGGGATAAAAGAGAGCTACCACTAATTAAAAAAGCAATTTGCCCGGAACATCGGGACCTTTTTAAAACATCTTTAATGAATTATATCTGGAATATCTTTGATTAAAGAGGTACGATAGTCGAATGGCTGGGCGGTCTTCGTCCCAATTTGGTTCGGAAACATTTTTATATCGAATCTCGAACGATAGTACTTATAAGTATATTTTTGTAATTTAATCTTAAAAATAAATTATATAAAAGTTTAATTTTTATCTCATTTATACGTTCAGTAAAATTGTGTGTAAATTTTTGATCTTATATAAATCAAATAATAACTAATTTGGGAATAAAAAAAGTATTTAAGCTAATAAAATGTTAACTTTTTATAATAAAGAAAGTGTTTATTCATTGAACTATAAAGATCCAACCAACCAAAGGAAAATTGTTAATACTTTTATGTAGATGCTTTGTGAAAATGTTATCAGTTTTTATATTAAAATTTATTACAGTACACATCTTAAAAGAATTTTATAAATAGTTAAGCATTTTTGAGCCGCATTGTTAGGAGAAGAAAATAATTAAATCTCATGTCATTTTCATAGTCAGTAGGATGTAATTATTTGAACATATTTGTTAATATTAAATAATAAAAGGTGAATCCATTCATTTGTTAAATTACATCTTAGTAAAATTATTTTTAAATAGTATTTAGATATATTATTTCTGCGTCGTAAACGTATCGATACCAAACTTGTTAGTAATTCAGCGTGGATTTGGTTTATTCCTTCGAACTACGAACAGCTTGAGCTGACAGAATCAAACCGAATGTGAGGTGAAGCCATGTCATGTTTCCCGCGAAACGTTTCACTTCGGCTTTGGTTCATCTTAGCGGGTGTATACTACAAGCCTTAATTAAAGCCCAAAAAATAGCCGTCAATTGACTATTAGGCACGAGATAGAATCGGTGAAGTCGAGACAATAACTATCAGCGGGGCGTCTTGTTATTGTTTGTCCTGTCTCGAGCACAGCTGGTCGCCGCTCACCGACAAAATATGACAAATTGACGAAAATATTACCATTTACCGCTCACTTTATGTAAATTTATACTAACAATGTGTTGCCCTATGAAATTCATATTGCTTCAAACTACAAAAGTATTTGATTGAGTAATTTAGACTTATTTTCAATTGTAACAAAAAATCTCATTTTGTTATCAATAGCTATTAAAATGATATCAGTTTAGAAATTAGTTGAAATCTCGTTAAATAGTACCTTGCGTTGAGTAAATAAATTGGATTGAATGTTAACCTTTCACCTACAAAATGACCTTAAAATACTTATTAACGCCTCTAAATACTTATTAACTTTAAGCAAATCACCTAAGTACTTGTATTGATAAGCAAAGCAAAGCTAAGACGATGTATATTTTATATTTATTAACTGCTGGAAGGAAAATATAAAGCTCTGAATTAAATCAGATCTGTTCGGAAGTTATGTAGTTACGAACATTGAATTCCAAACTATATTAGTAGATGTGAACATAATAGATAAAACTGGTATAGCTCGCACCAAATAAGTCATTGTGGGCTATAATTAGTTTTCGTCACTTCACATTGACAAATCCCATTCAGGGTTTGGTAGTATTGCGTGGACCCCATCACTTATGAGCACCAAACCGGCTCTTATCAAAGAGAATATTATTTCAAACGCCCCTGTCAACCCCGATGGGCTTTTCGAACCCCAAATCCAGTTTGTTATGAATGAAATTACAGAAATCGAATAAGGTAAACACAACTGAGAGCCAACAAAAGCTTGCTCGGAAAAAAAACCTAAATTGAATTCAAATTGGTTTCGTCGGGTATTAGGGACAGCCGGGGGAGGTTTTCAAGACGCGTATAGGAACGTGTAGCTCGGCAATAATTTAAAGTAGCTTTTTTGTTGCAAGGCGACAGTCCGTTGAACCAGATAAACCTGATGGTGATTCATAAAAAAAGGATGTAAGCCTTACAATTGAAATTGTTCAAAAGCAGTTATCGAACATGTTTAGCAAAAGGGTGCAAAATTTTTTGATATGTGTCATAAGACGGTACGGTTACGGTCATAATTATTTAATAGAAAAAAAAAAGAATTTTTTTGAGGTAAATCATTCAATTATTAAATAGTTATAAAATATGCAAAAACACAGTGTTATTCAAACTATTTAAGCTTAGGCTAAAAGCTCTTGTATTAAATAATATCAACGTTTGTGGTGAATCTAATTTAGAAGACTAGTTTTATTGCACTCAAGATTATATTCAAAAACAGTTTTAGTTCCAAATATTTTAAATTGAGCTATAGTTCGTTCAACAGGTTTTGACATAGTGTGTCTAAATGTTCACTGGCGTTGCATTATTGGAAATATTGAAGGATTGCAAGCAACAACTCGGAGCGTAAACTTTCAAATGCATGGTTTAGCTGACAGACAGCGCAGCGCTGCGGCTAACCGCGCAAAACGATTTCACTTTGTTGCCTCCAGCTTATTTTATAACGGTTTGTTGAATTGAATTTTGCGGTTATTTATTTAACTTGATGTAAGGACAAAATGACGCGATCCAATTTTGTCGATTCTATTGAGAAAGTTTTTCAACCACCTAGATATAACTCAATGTGTTTTATAAATTGTATTTTTATTGAAATTGAAAATATCATTTTATATTATGCAATATCGACTCTTCTGGACAATTATACGTTGAAAATGTTTGATTTTTCTACATTTTTATTTCGAGAAGTGAAATAACTTGCTACAAAAGATTTTATGTTAAACACGCCTGGACAGGTAATTAAAATGACCCTACACTCGCCAATATTATTGTGTGAGTAGCAGTAGATAATCCATCGAACAAGTAGAATTATTTATGATTCATTGTTTTATCATGTGAGTAAGACTGCTCCCTTTCCATCTAATACTCTCTTCTTTTCTAAACAAAAGATAGCTTCCTTATATGATAAAAGATTTGCTCCACTATAAAAAAAAAGAATCCTTAGAAAAAGCAATAAAAGGATTATCCTTTTAAAATAAATTACATCGAAAGTAATAAATAAAACATTGCATTAAGACCATAATGAGTAAATGAGCGGTAAAATTTCAAAGGCGCATTCAATTCGCATGGGATCCTCGACAGAGTAACCGAGTGAGGGCCACGTCTTAATGGTCATAAATTAAATCGTATCTCTTTTATAGTCGATTCCGAAAGCTGAAATAACCTTAAAATGTTGGATCCATTAACGTAATCATTCGGGAGCCATAACGTCATACAAACATGCAAGCGAAGTGACCCCACCAACTACCAACAATTTATGACTGATTTTAAGTATTATTATGTTGAAAAAAGAATTATTTTTACACCAACGCGTTAAACTTTGGCGTCAACAGAAATGGCAGAGCCTTGTCTGGTAACAATCGACGATTTGTTTTTCAAAACAGCGTGCGCTTTCTACTGCTTTATTCATTAACTGTGGTAATACTTTAGACTAAATGTCTCTTATGGCCTGTAATAAAAAATTCTTCTTCCTCCATACAGTCACAAAGCTTTTCTAGTTGTTTTTTTATCAGATCAAGCAGCCATCATACTCGTACCTATGTAACTTTTATTACTATAAAATTGTTTTTAGTTTATTTATTCATTTGCCATAGGATTTATTTGACTACTAGTTCTTATTGATATTGCCATTAAATATAGATTATAGCTTTCGATTAAAACTCTTTAAGCAGCCTATGTGTTCTACATCTAAACCAAATTTCATCTAGATCCATGTAGCCGTTATGGGTGCCTTCTAATAAACATACATACATACATCCATCTAAACTTTCTTATATATCTAATATTAGTAAGATTTTGTAATGACTATAGATCGTAAATAGCTATTATTGGTTTTTATTAGTTATTTACCGAATGGCAGCTGCACACGGCCGCGGTCGTTCCCGAAGCCGAGCGCAGTGTACGTGACGTCACGTCGGCTGCGCATCGTTCGCCCGTAACTGACATGCGTCCGATACAAACCATTTTCATTTATACGCTTTTCAATATAATTACATTACTACTAAAATAAAAATGTTCACTATAAAATAGCCATTTACTAGGAAAATTGCTTCCTCCTTAAGAGATATGAGAGGAAATGTAGATATAGAAGTAATAAACGCTTTGAAAGTAGAAATTCTATATCACAAGTTAAATAGAAACCAAATTAATTTAACTCAAAATACCCAGAACTAACTTACAATATAAGTTCGCTAGCTTTGTTCACTTTCAAATTCCAATTTCATACTACATGTACTAAAATTATTTAATACATTTATTTCACAGTTATCTTTGCAATATTATGTCACGAACCGTATCGTGTTTTATTACAAAATTCTAAGACGTATTGATTACTTCGCTAAGCGAAGATCTACTGTTTATAACCTTAATATTGCCTAAAGAATTATAATAACAAAACTTTTGTTTTCAAATAAAGGAATTTAAAACAAAGTTAAAAGGCAATTTCGTAAAAAAATGATTTTAAATGTAATAACTTTCAATCTTCTTTCGCTCCAAGCAAAGGTCGAAAGTCCAAAGGGGATTAATTTTGTGTTCTTGATAAACAATTCTCATTTGCTCTCAGTAAGCAGATTTGAATTAAATTTTGGAAAAGTATTATGTTAATAAATTTTAATCGCTAGCACTTTAAAGGCTTAGGCCATTAAAGTAAGCTCGCTTAAGCTTTAAGTCTTAAGTTTCATTGAATCATAAAATTTTCTATTTACTTTGAAATAACTTTGTCATTAAGCTATAATTGCCCTGACTTTAACGAGGCAATGTGAGCTTTCTTAATGAAGAAATTGGATACATAAATTTTGTGAAAACAGTTATTAATGTTACTGAACAAGGCGCAATAAATTGGCCGTTATATATTTTCAAACTTTCAAACATTAATTAACTTTAAATTGCTTCCAAATTTATATTACAAAACTTAGAAATCTTACATCAATCAATTAAGAAGTAAATAAATAGTTAATGTAAAATGATTCTGATGATAAGCATAATATTTTAAGGGACACTATTTCCTTTAATGTGTCTTAAAGAAAATTTTGTTATACAATAGTTTTTTTTTTTTAATTCAAAAGGACGATATCAAAGGGAAATGCGGTATGGATATGTTATGCAAAGATAAAGTGTACAGAATAAAGAAGTGATACGAATGCTGATGTCTACGACGACGATAACTTAGTTTAAAAGAATTTATCATAATTAAGTTTACTATTAACTATTAAATTATTAATAGGAAATTAATTAATTTTTTTTAAGAATATATAGTTGATAAATAAGCTGTATAAATAATTCAACAAGTAAGCATACATTTGTGGATTTAGAAAGCAAATTGTAATCGCTTCCTCGACTATTACGCTACATTTGTAAATGTGAATTCCAGAAACACGTGAGCAAAATCGAGCTGATATCTTCATAAATAACATCCGATTGATTCTATTCCAAGAAAATGTACATATATTTTCCTTTGTCGTGATTCCACCTGATTTAGAGCAATTAGTATAATTTAACATTTCAAGTCACGATATATTTGTGAATAGTTAACGTTTTGCACACAAATTGAACGAATTTAAATTAATTTTTCTAACAAAATGTAATATTGAAAAAATATAATATTGTCTTACCACTCGTTCTCTATAAAACAGAGATTAACTAAATATTTTAAATCGGCTTGTAAAAAATGTATTAAAACTTGCGATAATCTTTGATTTAAATATCTCTTTTCATTTGTAAGGCTCTTCGCCTACGCCTTGCAGACGGAGACGCGATTAAAAATAAATTTTACTAATATTATAAATGGAAATGTTTAGATGGATGTTTGTTTGAAGGTATGACCAGAATGGCTCAACGGAACTTGCTGAAATTTGGCATAGATGTAGAACATAGTCTGGAAGAACACATAGGCTATTAATTAAGTTTTTTATTATATCCCCGCGAACGGAGTCGCGGGTGACAGCTAGTATTTAATAGAACGCAATATAGAGATGACATATTTATTTACGAATAGATGTGATTGCGTTGGCGTACAAATGTACTCGAAATATATTAAAACATTTTCTTTCAAAATACCTGGCGAGGTCATACTGTTGGCAAACGGCCAGTATTTCTAGTAATGCAGTTCTTGGTTGCAAGGTAACTACTCTAAGATAGGAACTGAATGTCAGAATGTAGATGTTATGTCATATTATTATCTTACTCTCTTACATAATACTCGTATACAAATTGATATCTGTAACCGTAGAATTAACTGCCATGACACCTTTTGCCAGAGAAAATGAAAGGAGTGACAATACTGTCAAACCTGGAAAAGCAAGAAATCTCTGTAAATTAGTGTCCGATCCCTTAGATTCTCGCTTATCCAGGTTTGACTGTATTATTTATGATAAGTATCACAAAAATAGTATTACTTTAGGTTTTTAATTTTATATTTGATGTTTTGTAAATTAATTTAGTTTATCAAATTGGCATTAAATTCGATAAACACGATAGCTATGAATAACTTACTTTCCTACTAATTATAATTGCGAATGTTTAGATGGATGGATGGATGGATATATCTTTGAAGGTATCTCCGCAACGTATAAACGGATCTTGATGAAATTTGGTACAGATGTAGAACACAGTCTGGAAGAACACATAGGCTTTATTTTAATTCAGCGCGGACGGAGTCGCGAGCGACAGCTAGTTATCAAATAAAATTACATTCGTTTATTATCATGCAAGTAGCAGTTCTTAGAAAATATTATTAGAAACGTAGTAACATTATAGCTTCAGATATGAAAGTCATTTAATAGAGATTAACTAAGTACAATACAACTCTGCGTGGGATTCATTATGAAAGAATTAAAGCTAACACTTATCTTTTAACTTATAAAATACACGATAGTCTGTGTAATAACATTTAAATACATTTGATTAGACAAACAATATCTATAACTAGTTCCATAATTACAAGAAATTATTATATTATTAGGAATAGAGGGACTGTTGAGGGTAGTCTCACAAAAGGTTTTATAAGGAAGCATGCGCTGCTTTCGGGGCAGTCTCTTTCCATCCGTCATTGCGGAACGTCTGGCATTTTTGTTTACGTTCGATTTGAGTTTATATTAATGCGAGGATTATTTATAAGTAGAGTAAAATTCATTATTTCGCTGTTAGTTTATTTCTTTTAAAATACTTTTGTATCAAGTATCTAATAATATAATCTAACCTATTGACAATAATATTTTGTCCTAATATGTTGTGTAAAGTGTCCTTTTTATTTGTCCCTTAATGGTATAATCTAAACAGCAAATTAGTAATATATTATTTACTTATTTTCCAGTCGATTCCTAGTAAATTATTTTAATTACTAAATTCCAATAACAAAATTATCGTTCAACTAAATGCTTTAACCTTCAACTAAGTGTTTGCTTCACATGAAATGTTTATAGTAAATTGTTTATTTTCATTATTATTATTATGTTTATGTGTATACTTTGTAAGCACAACATTCTGAACAAAACATTCCATTCAGCCCGCATCGGTTAACCGCATTGACGAGGCCGACGTGCATATAAATGTGTATGCTAAGAATTTAGCAGTATTATGATGTGGATGAGAATTATAACACATGATCTACGTCTTGCTTGCTGTCGTAAAAGTTATATGTGAGTATCTAGTATTCTTTTATAGAGTGGGAACTGATACTTCATTCAGTAATAACTTTTGTACTTACTATGTTTTGACGATCATTTTGTACGTGGCCTTCGATTAGGCTATGTACACCAGAACAATGTTGGTATTATCTTACTTCTTACTAATATTATAAATGCGAATGTTTAGATGGATGTATGGATGTTTGTTTGAAGGTATCTTCGGAACGGCTTAACGGATCTTGATGAAATTTGGCACAGATGTAGTACATAGTCTGTAAGAACACGTAGGCTACTAATTAAGTTTTATTTTTAATTCCGCGCGGAAGAAGTCGCGGGCAGCAGCTAGTTAATAAATAAAAATCAAGTTAAATTAACTTTACGATTTCTAAGCTTTGAGATGAGGGCAGCTAGTAAGGATCTGATTTATGTTTTAAAATACATACTACTTAAGTGTTGATACTTACAAATTACGTCAAACCACTTTTATTGACCACGTACTAAAGTTTTGTGTTCGTAACAATTGGTCGATTTTTGTTCTTCCAGAGAAATAATGTCGAAACTAAATGAACGTATTAACGAAGTTCTTTCTCCCAAATTTGATTCAGATCGGCTAACAAGGCTTGCCTACCCCGCTACGTGACCGTGATCAGCAGACGAGTAATGAGATTTTCTCCAAATTCCAGAGTTGAGTTTTTACAGTAAATAACATTTTCAAGAATTCTAATGGAATTGCAAAAAAATACTAAGGATCCTTTTTGAAATTAATTCGATGCCCTAAAATCACTATTTATTTTTTTGAGTACGAAACTCAACATTTTCGAATAAATTCTTTTTTCAAAGTTTTTTCTAAATTGTTGAAATAACATTCAACAACAATTTTTCTTTGCTCTCAGCTTCCAGGAACTTGATAGCACATTATACTTAAGTTATGCGTCCTTTTCTATATATTGTCTAAGTTAAAAATAAATTCCAAGAGAACTTTTGTCAAAATATTCAGACTATTTTGCTCATTGCTATTATTAAAAGACTAGGTGTGAAATTATTAAAATAAAATTAGATCGTCTTAGCAATTAAATCAATTAGAAAGTTGTGTTATTCTGTTAATTGTGTTCTATATTAAAATTATTATAAAGGCAACGACACCAAAGAGAATTAACAATAAATACGACTACAAAGTAGTCCGCAGCCTTCGCTCAGGCGAATAGAATACAGACTTAAAGCCAATAATAATATAAATAAATTACATCGTTTTCTATAATTGAAGGCCGTTGTGGAGGACAGAAGGTTTACTGTTGTCCTTACCTGTGTTTATTCTGTAATTTTCATAGCAAATTGTAGGTGAACAAATGGCCCCTTATCTTAAATAACGTTCGTTATGGCCCCCTCTCTTTTAAGAGTTATTGCCTCTAGAAGTTCTTCAAATAACATGTTTATAAATTTACATCCGATTTAATTTGTCTAAATTTTAACGTAAAAAGGAATTTGTGCTACGTCTTACTTTTACACTTAGAAAGAAAAATATGATAAAATTTAACTAAAGTGATGCCCTGATTTACGGACTAAAAGATTTTAATCTTCTATAGTTTTTTAAAATAAATCGTCATTGCTTCACAAGTAGTTCCTTTAAATGCTTCCTTTTTGATTATTAGGTCACATAAAATATTTATTACCAAAATCTTTAATTTTATTCTTATAATTTTAATCTTAAAAGTTTAATATAATGTTATCTAAGAACATGATCACGCTGTCACATATATAGAATTCGATTCCGTGGTCCATAACAAAGCGCGACATGGCGTCCACACATTACCATTATCATTTGCCTCACAATGAAAAGCTTGTCCTGATCCGATTCACAAGAGACACATTTCGTTCCAATAAAGTTAGACATAAAGAAACAGCGGGGAGTATCACTGTCACCCTTTCATACGAGTTCGCCTGTGATCAATGCATCACTGATATTAAATCTACCGAGCGCTGGTGTTTAATAATCTGACGTTTAAGTCACCACGCGAATGTGAACTCCGTTGATTTAAAATCGGACTAGACATTTAAAAACGGCAATATGATGATTTGATTTCGACAATTTTGCATTCGATTTTTAAAATACTATGACATTTCTATTTAATTTTGTGGGTTTGATTGAGTGACACATCTTGTCATACCTCATATTTAAAAAAAATCAGAGACAGCAATGTGTCAACACAAAATTCACAACAGTCGAAACCCGCAGTACACTCGTAGTCTAATAAGGATTTGTAGCATGATGATGCGGCGCAGTTGTCGGTTGGTTCTGTAAAAAAATATGTTAAATCTAAATGGAAATAAAGAAATAAAGACACGACAACTACAGTACTTAAAGGATCTTGTGACACTTTTTTGCAATTACAGGAGCACTAGTGATGTATCATAATTTAGTTTAAGTTAATCCTACCGGGTCAAATAAGAAGTCGGTCTATGACTATCAATGATTTTCCTTCGCTACTTGCTTACAGTTTTTAATAAGCTTGGACCGATTATAAACTGGCCATGTTGAAAATCTTTCGGTGTCTTTCGGAGATTCATTTTTTTTTTTTGTTTTATATTGATACTCATAAAATTTAATAAGCTGTGATTATGATTAAAATTTTCTCTCATCCTCGATACAATCTTTATTTCTTTACGGGATTTTATCAGATTTATGTATTTCAATGATTGCCACTTTTACGCTCATTTGTATATTTCATCGATGTATAAAATTTGTTGAAAATTGAATTTATTATCTTGAAAATTTTGGCAACTTAGAACTTAAAGTTGCCAAAATTTTCAAGATAATCCCTAAAGTAACCTATTTTACTATTGTTTTTGTTTTGTACAGTTTGTGAAAATATTTGTTTATTCCGATATGCTTAATATAGACAAAAGATCTTTAAATATAAATTCCGGGAAATATCAGTTTATATATTTCATTAATCAACCTATAAATCAAAATATAAAGTTTCATAATAATTACGTATACAAAAAATTGTTTAATTCATTCGTGTTTATTGAATTAGCGTACTGTATACAAATACTTACCTAAAATTAGATATTCCCAAAATTATACAATCCAAAGGGACAATGGACTCGGTTGAAATTCTGAAATTCAAATTAGTTAGAAGCTTACTTGTAAACACCACCGCATTTAAGCACGAACCAAACTTTGTATACAAAGACGTATTTTTAAAAGTTTATCACTCAATTGGATGTAAATATACTATGATATAATAGTATGCGATGAAATTAGTTGGTCGTTAAAGAACGCTACACAGCGTGTTTTTATTGTAGTGTTTACAATAATCATAACACTATTTAAAATTTCAATACATCCGTAAAGAATTTCACAGTAGGGCCAGAAGTCAAGGAACATGACCAATGGTTATGGAAATAGTAGAATGGAAATAATGGAATTCTATTTATTTTTGAATATGTTATCTAATCAAAATATGACAAATAAATGACACATAGTGATAATTTTGTCTGTTGACAAGACAAATTTTTAGCATATTTTTTCCCCTAAGATTCAGTCTCGATGACGGCTTGATGTTGCTTGGTGTATCAATTATATCAAATGCACTCCTGGTGGAAGCAGTAACAATATTTTAGAATATAAAGTGATGTTACTAAGGGACGTTTAACAATTATGCAAAAAGCTCGAGGCAGTATCGGATGAAACTTGATCAATAACCACTTATTAAGATATCGAAGTCACATCGACGATTACGCACTGGGGCTGGCGGTAATTTCTTCGCGCCTTAATGGCCGGCTTCAAATTTACCGTGACAATCGCCATTATAATTTTCGTTCCTTTCTTCGACCTTGTACAAGAAATTATAATAACCTTAATTATAACAGAATTTTGAGGTATAAAATGGGGGCTATGAAACTGTTGTTTTTTAATTACAATAATTTTTTTTCATGACTCTTTAATTATAGGTATGTATCAAATTGCTCTATCATTCATATATATGCTGAATTTTAAATTAGTTATGTAATAGTCAATTAATGAAACCTGACCATTACCATATTTCATGGTCATGTTTGATATAATTTTTACCTTTAAAAACATTTTCGCTCTTTTAATGATATGATAAAAAATCTGTGTGACATTAATCACGTCAGAATTAAACTATAGTTAGGTAACAATTTCATAGTTGACATGTTGCGTGGCGCACTGCCGTCCGCTTCGGTCAATTTACATCAAATTACATCAAGCATCATTAACGTGCTTCAACAAACTTATATTACGATTGCTCAAACATATAATGTTCTTTATTCTTCACAATTTAAAATCCAATTTAAGCCGAAACATGTTCTGTAGCCAACGCAGTATCTGGAAATGGTGCACACCAAAAACTGCAGCAAAAACCTGGTCACACGAAAATGGACATCGCAGATGACACCGAGGTGGCTTTAATGACAATTTAATAGCAGTACTCCGCTCGCAGGGGACCGTAATAAGCGAAATGATAACGCCTCCGTGCATCACGATCCTGGTTTTTGTTAATACAACAGATTGAAGTTTCTTAGAATTTCCATCCGGCTTATAATTGTATAAAATATTATAAACCATCTGTCCTTCATAATTCAATCTATAAAAACTTTAGCTGGAACACTCAAAAAATAAATTCAACGTTTCTTTGCAAAGATAAGAGGTTTTTTTGGTGCCTTACGTCATTTACGTGCCGCATCATTTTTATGCCTTAAGAGGTCTGATAAAGGATTTTAGAATAGATACCGGACGCTTTATATTCACTGCGAGTCTTACTTACCATGCACAAGATATCTCTTTAGTATGCGGCTCCCTCGACGACACTTATTAGTCTCAAAAATTCCACGAATCTCCCTACTTTTGGATCTCGAGAGGTTTCAAAGTAAAACGTCCTCGCTCCGGTCGCATTTAAAAGTTAGGTGGGTATCTAATGTTTAATACATAGACGATATTGCTCTTGATAAAGCGATTTAAGCGAATCTAAAATTTAAAGCGCGATCGAATAATGCTTCAAGGTTTTGTTTGTACATCGGTCATAAATATTAACTTAAACAGTGGTCCAGGTGAAAATTTATTTAAGTTTATTCAAGGAACACCGTTTTAATATTCCAGATAGCACAATGCTCTCATTGTTTTGTTACAACTTACAACTTTTAACCATTCCAGATAAAATTCACAATAAAACACGTGAATGTTCGTATCGAATCAGAACAAATTATTCACATCGTACTCATTGTTCTATCATGACTTATCATTTTTAAACACGTCAATAGCCATGTTATTTATTCGAGAACGTTCGAAGTTAATCAATCTTGTCACATTGTTGTACTATTTTTGAATCGAATGATAAAACCTTTATTATGTCTGCATTTTTTTATTTATTTTCAAACGGAAACCAACAAGTCAAATGGTGCTTGTAAACTTGTTTAAAACGTTTCGTAGTTTGAATTGATTGCAGCGTCTACGAACTCTTGAATCCCTCATCAATTGTATTAAGTTTGTCTTAAATGTCGAACGTGCTATTTCTGTAACAATCGTTTCTTGGCTGCCAGGGTTTAGCCAGAAATTACTGGCAGCTACACGTCTGTTCTTTTATAATAATTTTAGCCGATAATGCGAAAAATACGTGCCGTTCAGCGCCTTGATCCTACGTGAGTGGGACTTTATTGCGGCTTATTGCTTTCGAATGAAGCGAAATTATAATCTTAATGTCGGATTATTCCTTTTCATTTCTTTATGCGAAAACGATACCTCAGCAAATGAACCGGTTTAAACGAATAATGGAGTCGCAGAAACTACTAAAATTTAATGTAGTTTTTAATAAAGACTCTTGGGACAATGGAACTGGATATAAATCAAATTAATGCTTTAGATTATGTTGATGTTTTTATGCACATGCTAGAGTTACATCATAGAATGGGATGTAAATAGAAATATAATTGCCAACAACATGATAATGATCTTACCTAATGCACTTGTCTGAATGAAGTCTAGAAAAAACTTAATCGATCACTGTCCGTATTCCGGATTACCTCATACATTATCGTGAATCTGATAAATTTTTTGCATATGTAATTCACTATAAAGCTTCTATAAGAAGCTTCCTTGAGCGTAATCAGTTAAAGATTTAAATCGTAGATTCAATCGAGTTTGAAAAGTATGCGTCGTGATTGACTTCCCCAACCGACACGCAGAAGCGTCGACCTAGCGATATATCAATGATAAATGATGACTTCGATAAGCTACTCACAAAGAACTTACTGCGGAGGCACGGGAAATATCGTATTTCAATAATATCTACTGCAACTTTATTTCAAATATTGACATGTATGCAATCATTGCTTCTCATAAATAATTTCTTTTCGTATGTACAAACAACTCCAAAGGATCAGAATAATATTAAATGGTCGTTATTTATAACAACTTACTCCGCTGGCGCTGCCATCCAAAGTGGGTCTTGGCTTGGCTTATAACACAAGAGATAGCCAGCATTGCGTGTCCTGCGCTGTCACATACCGTTCAATCGCTTACAGTTCAACAACATATTCTATGAAAATTTTAAGTTTTTCAATGTTTCAATATCTCTCAAAGAATAGTAGAACATTAGAAAGAAAGAACATTAAAACAATATATTGAAAGAAACCGCGTAGTCAAGGTAACCTTAGGAATTCGATTGAATAATTAAGTGATATAAAAATGCCTTACAAAATTATAATACTACTGTAGAATGGATTACCTAATGAGAAATATGATGGTAATCTACATAGATATAACTTCTGTGACATAATACGAGTGCGCATCCAATATTCCTTATGCATAAAATATGAGTCGTATCTTTGAATTTGTCATATCGTATAAAATGATAGCGGTCGATCCTGCATCGGGACGTTACACCTACTTCTATTTTTACAAAGTTGTTCCCTCGTATCTGGTTATTACTTTTCAATCGTTATGACAAGCCAACTTCGTGGAATGCACATCATGTTTTATTATATCTTCAGCTTGAATGACTGAATTAATGAAGCTTTGTTCAACTGTATATATTAAATTGATTGGTTGAGGCAATGCTGGTTAAGCTTTCAATTAAATATTGAGTAGCATCTTGAAAATTATTGCGAGGCCACGTTTTTAAGTACGTTGCATTGTTTCTCATGGCATAAAATATGTGGCATGTTGATGTCTGTTATGAAAACCTATGACAGTATGATAGAAGATGCCATTGTTTATTATTTTATACAAAAGGCATCTTACCTTACCTATTAGTACTCATGCAATTTTTTTTTGTTTCTTTCATCTTATATCTATTAGCATTAACACACAATTGTAATGACAGGGTCTATCGCGAATACTCATGAGAAAGTTTTCGTAACGTCATTACAAAATTTGTATTAGAATTTTGAGTACACCAACAAGAGAACACCAACAAATCTATATATATAAAAGAAAGTTGTGTTAGTTACACTTTTTATAACTCAAGATCGGTTAAACTGATTTAGCTGAAAATTGATGGTACGGTAGCTTAGCACTAGGAGACGGACATAGGAACTTTTTTATCTAGTGTGTATTTTTTTATTCCGCGCGGACGAAGTCGCGGGTAAAAGCTAGTATTATATAATCTCATATAAATTTTGTTGTTGAAGTAACGAATACGTTCTCGCTACTGTCACGCAAATATTCGTGATAGACTTTCAGTTATAATTATAAAATCAATTGGAATGTCATAAATCGATTTAAACCTTTATTGCTGATTCATTGCACCCGGGAATTGAATATCCAATGGTAATGACCTTTGTTTGTGCATAACGCCACGTCCGAAAGTGGCAGCCGTTTGGCTTCTTATTGCGTTAAATGTGACACACAGCTGCAGAGATTGCATAAAAATCTGTAATATATATCTTTGCAGTTTGAAATGAAATTATAAGAATAACGAGTAGTGTAACACAAAGTATGTATCAATATATAATTTTACCATAATGTTTTGTCGCTGGTTTATTTCTCTATCCTTATTTCACTGATGTAACATCATACTAAATGAAATGTCTAAAGGCACTCCTTTTAATGGTATATTTTAGTTATTATCTTATATTTTTTTAAGATATTTAGTTTTAGGCTCTTTAGTCATATACAGTTAAAGTAAAATAGTTTATGTAACATAAGTACTAGGATTAAATGAAACATATTAAGTACACATACATAAGTACATTTGATATTTCTACAGAGAAATGTTATTTGAACGGTAAAGCAGTGTGTCTCGAGTATAAGTTTAGTGAAGTTTCACGCATCGGTAACTATCCAATTTCGAGCTCACCGAATACCTGCCGCCCAATCTTTTGTCGTGCCGTCACGTGTTCTCCAGCATATCGACATCTTAACATAACCCTTCCTATGTTGCGTTCTTTAAACTTAAAGCCAGGAAAATACTAGGTATTCACTATTTTACTATCTGTATTCTCTACATACACTTTTTTTCATATTTATATAAACAAAAATAATGAAAAAAATATGTTTCGTTGTTTCATTACAAAACACAGTCGATCCTAAACTAAGAAACTTCAACTAAAAATTTAATATGCAATTCATAGTTCACGATGAAAGCTTTTAAAGCCTACAATTAAGCTGTTCTGCAATACCCATTCGGCATGCCAGCTCCGGCGAAATCCCCACTAACTTCGCCGGACTGACCCTAATCCGCTAGCTGTATCTAAAATGTTGTGTACAACGAAATAGTTTTCAACTCGGATGAGTTTCCCCTCAACGCTGACAAACTATATTCATACATTTGGTATAGAATTATTTTACTTTCATCTTCTTTTAAATTTGCTATTGTATTTTTTATTGCATCTATCTTCATGGTTATGTTCTGGTAGATACTGAAAGAAATGAATTTTATTAAAATTATGCTGCACTCTCAATAAAATAAAAAATTCTCAATTCCATTAAACAACCGAACACTAGTTTTTTTTTAAATTATAATTAAAAAAGGGGCAAGCGGTGAACACCGACAGTTCAGAACAGTAACCTCAATTTCAAAATAAATTGGTTTATAACTGAAAATTCTAACGTGCAAGTGATAACAAAATACAAATTCAATTACGTATAAAATGTTAGTAAAAAACCGGTTGTATATAACAAATTAAAAGCGGCAACTAACAGCGCAGCCGTCAATCGTAGTGAATCTAGATCAGATCATGTTACCGATAAAGCCGGTCCAAGAGTTCTCATCAATGCATAGATAGCCTTAGCCATTTAATTCGATTAGAATTTCATGCGGAGGATAAAGTCACACGTCAATCAGCTTAATAAGCAATTCAAATTCTGTTAATCCTATCGACGCGATGCATAATGAACAGTTTGTAACAGTTAAGCTCTCGCCGACGGATTCCATTTACAGTAAATACATGAGCAATAAACATAATTATTTAACATATACGTTATATCTACGCGTAATACCGTAAATGTACGCGTGATTTCTAATCAGAATTTGCGTTATTAAGTTATGCAAGATTGAATATTGTGAAATACTTCCGCTCTATAAATTGCAATCGGAAATGTGAACATTATAACTGAATTATATTAAATACTAGCTTTTACCCGCGACTCCGTCCGCGTGGAATAAAAAATAGAAAACGGGGTAAAAATTATCCTATGTCCGTTTCCTGGTTCTAAGCTACCTGCTCACCAATTTTCAGTCAAATCGATTCAGCCGTTCTTGAGTTATAAATAGTGTAACTAACACGACTTTCTTTTATATATATAGATATGTATGATCATGAAACGTTTTTTAACACTTCTGTTTACTGGAGCTAAAATTCAATTTCGCGACATATTTCTTAAATTTAGTCAATTTTCTTACATCGGCAAATACGCTATAACTTTGTTGAATGTGTTTCTACGCCCCAGTCCTTATTTCTAACATGATGTAACCCCATAATTAGTATTTTTTCAATTTATCTTAAATAATCTCTTGAGTATCTAAATGTCCGATCAAAAGATATCCGTATGTAAAGTAATAAAATTCAAGGAGCCAAAAACAAGATAAACATGTTCCCGAGCCTCAAGGCCACAATAAAGCACATTATAAACGTAATTTAAATCTTGATAGAATTATCTAAAGATAAATTGTACATTTTGTCATTTAATGTGTGATAGTAGTGATATTTTCATTTGATTCATTTATATCAAAGTTTTTTTTTTAAAAAAAACGAATTTCAGTTATTGCTGGATTGAACAATAGCTATGTAATGAAAAATGTTGTTAATATCACCAATTGTCGTTCTGTAAATCAGTAGTTACAGCTTGTCTTAATATTAATTTTTCTATCTGCAATCTGAACTCGGAAGTAGAAAACATGGAAATTAATTTGCTATCCTTCAATGACATCGAAGTTGTATGGTTATAGATTATTATTATGAATGAAAAATAATATCATACCAACTTATACTATGTTTCGTCATCTAAATATAAATTCATAATTAAAATTGAAACGGTTATATTATCCAAATTGGAAATCCACAAGGACTCGAGTATGCACTATAACTATGCATTTCCGTCTGAACGGTTTCAAATCGATTACAAACCTATTCCAGTACGTCATTTTGACAGAGCAGACGATATTACACAAGGCCATACACCCTCGTTGTTTGAAACAAAATTACCTTTATTACCGGTACGCGAGACAAGGCGGAATGTTAGCCAGGACGATGGCCACGTCCTATAAATCACTGGCGGCCGCTACTGATACAGATTGCCGCCACACTGAACTGGGAAGCGGGACTTTGGACGGTCGATGGTATTTTAATTTTCTATCCCTTTAATAAAAACGCTCCGCTCTGAATATGCTTAATCTTATCTTTTGTTGGTTTTACTTTGTTACCGTGCCAGTTTATCAAAATTTATAAGTGAAGTTTACTTGGCATCACTTAGTAGTACTTACTTGGTAAATACACATAAATTTAAAGATGAATAAAAAACTTTATTATTATCATTTTACTAAACCCGTCAAAAATCAATTAATTTTTTTTCAATTGACCACTATATTTCGTTTTTTCGTTTATCTAGAAATTTAAAAATTGTTGAAGTCACTAACCTGTTGAGGTAGCTTTGAGTAGACATTTAGAGATGTATTTAAATGTAGAGATGTAGTAGTATCTTCA
Source organism: Papilio machaon (assembly GCF_912999745.1). Taxonomy (NCBI): domain Eukaryota; kingdom Metazoa; phylum Arthropoda; class Insecta; order Lepidoptera; family Papilionidae; genus Papilio; species Papilio machaon. The sequence goes on along the minus strand of NC_059999.1, from coordinate 3,661,402 downwards.
TTATCTATAGATAGTATTAAATAAAATTAAGATATTCTAACGTTGCGTAAGTTTTATTGGAAAAATAAAAAATATCTGTCCATTTTACGTTGTCTAAGACGAGAGCAAATCAAGATTGATTGCGCTATACAAGTACAAGGTAGGAGACAGAATGATAGATTGATTGTAATAAAAATAATGATAGGGGATCTGATTATGAATGTAATGAGTGTTTACGCGCCTCAGTCTGGATGCGATGAATGTATTAAGGAAAAATTCTGGGAAGATTTTGATTCCATTTTAATGGATATTCCAGGAGATGAAGAATTGTATGTAGGAGGTGATTTTAATGGACATGTTGGGAGAACGAATACAGGGTATGAGAGAGTGCACGGAGGCTGGGGGTTTGGGATAAGAAACAATGAGGGAGAGTATTTACTAGATGCAGCTATTGCATATGATTTGGCAATTACAAATACATTTTTTCAAAAGAAAGATCAACATTTGATAACCTATAAAAGTGGCGTGAAAGCAACCCAATTAGATTATATCCTTACCAGAAGGGACAAATTAAACAGTGTCAAAAACTGCAAAATTATACCGGGAGAAAATTTAACAAGTCAGCACCGACTTTTAATAGCGGAATTCAAAATTAAAATACAATCAACCAAGCACAAACCTAAAACCCACAGTAAAATAAAATGGAGTATTCTAGAAAGGCATGAATGTGCAAAAGATTTTTGTAAGCAAGTAGTGGATAAAATGATAGAAATGAATGATATGAGTGGGATGACAGTAAATGATAGTTGGAATGAAATGGCCAGTTGTATTAGGAATGTGGCAAAAAGTATACTGGAAGAGACAAAAGGTAAAGGGAAAATTGATAGAGAAACTTGGTGGTGGAGTGCAAATGTGCGTGAGGCTTTGAGTGAAAAGAAGAGAGCATTTAAAGAGTGGCAGGGTGTGGATGATAATGATAAGGATTTGAAAGAGAATAAAAGGCAGTTATATAAGGAGTGTAAGCGATTTACTAAGAAAGCCATCGCAACTGCTAAGGCACAGGCACAAGATAAATTATATGAATCCCTGAACAGCCCGCCGGGACAAAAACGCCTGTTCCGTATAGCAAGAGAGAGAGAAAGGAATGCAAGAGATGTAAACCACATCAAGTGTATTAAAGACGATGAAGGAAATGTATTGACGGATGATAATGATATTAAACAGCGTTGGAAGGATTATTTTGAAAAATTGATGAACGAAGAGAATATTTGGAGTGGAGTGTTGGAAAAAGTGCCGGTTAATATTGGTATGGTGAAAGAGATTAGCGTGGATGAAGTAAAGAAAGCTGTGCAAGGTATGAAGAACGGAAAAGCAGTTGGGCCGGATGGAATACCAGTGGAAGTATGGAAGCTCCTAAAGGCGGACGGATTGGTGTGGCTGACTCTATTCTTCAACAAGTTGTTACAGGAAGAGGTGATTCCAGATGAGTGGTGTAGGAGTTCGCTGGTGCCAATTTTTAAAAACAAGGGTGATGTACAAATCTGTAACAACTATAGAGGAATAAAGCTCATGTCACACAGTATGAAAGCTTGGGAGAGAGTGGTGGACGGAAGAATAAGAAAGGAGAGTGAGGTAACTCGGAACCAATTTGGGTTTACCCCAGGACGGGGGACTACGGATGCCATTTTTGCTATTCGCCAACTTTGCGAGAAATATAGGCGTGTGCATAAAAACCTGCACATGGTGTTTGTAGACCTCGAAAAAGCATACGATAGGGTTCCGAGGAAGGTTTTGTGGTGGGCTTTGAAAGTGAAAGGAGTGCCTGGGAAATACCTGCAGCTTATTCGTGCTATGTATTGTCGAGCCAATACACACATCCAGTCCGCTGTTGGCGATAGTGACAGGTTTGGTGTCTCGGTAGGCCTACACCAGGGTTCGGCTTTAAGTCCGTATCTCTTCCTCCTGGTAATGGATGCGCTAACATCAGACATACAGGAGGAAGCACCCTGGTGTATGCTTTATGCTGATGACATCGTGCTTGTCGGGGAGGATGAATGCGAGGTGCAGAGCAGGTTGGAAAAATGGCGAGATAAATTGGAGAGAGCTGGTCTTAAAATCAGCAGAACCAAAACTGAACATTTGTTCTGCGATTTTGGTGGTCCGACCAGCTTTTCTCCAATCGCTTTAAATGGTGTTGACCTACCAACCTGCTCCGATTTTAAGTACCTCGGTTCACTCGTCCAATACGATGGTGGTGTTGACCGGGATGTGAAAAGCCGAATAAATGCAGGTTGGATGAAATGGCGACAGGTCACCGGTGTGACTTGTGATCCAAGAATGCCACCCAAGCTTAAGGGACAGATCTACAAGTCAATCGTAAGACCTGTCTTATTGTACGGATCTGAATGTTGGGCCACCAAGGTTTCGGATGAAAGAAGATTGCATGTAGCTGAGATGCGTATGCTAAGATGGATGTGTGGTGTGACAAGAAAAGATAAAGTTAAGAATGTGCATATCAGAGGAAGTTTGAAAGTAGCGCCAGTTATCGAGAAATTGAGGAGCAGAAGGTTAGCGTGGTTTGGACATGTTATGCGGAGGGATGATAATCATATAAACAAAAAAGTAATGAGATTGAATGTGGATGGATATAAAGGTAGAGGAAGACCAAAGAAAGTATGGATGGATTGTGTGAAAGAGGATATGCGTAAGAAGGGGGTAAATTCAGATATGACGGCTGATAGAGATGTATGGAGGAGTAGTACATACTGTGCCGACCCTCCATAGGGATAAGGGCAGGTTGATGATGATGATGATACAAGTACAAGGTATAAAACGATGGAGCGAACAGACTAGCGAGTGCCCGAGGCGGAATCCGATAGAAAATTATTAAGAAAATTAAATGATCTACTACACTTCGGTTCATAGATATGCCAATTATTGATAGCATCTAAACGGCCTGTGCCAGTGAAAAATGTGTGGGTAGCAAGTTGCGTGTTGCGATTTACTTATGCTTTTTATCAGTTTCCCATCAGCTTTACAACTAATGGTAATTGATTTTGTGTTGCAGTTTAAGTAATTTCTCTTTGCAACAAAGAAACTCGTTACAAATTGTACGATTGTGGTTTAAAGGAACAAGATTCAGTTTGTTGACCGGTTTAACTCGTGCTTTGCATTACAAGAGGTTAATTGAGATGTGGGAAAAATCTTACATAAAGGTTTATTCTTTACCAAACATTTAAAGTTCAACTACTTTCTATTCAGAAGAGAACTTCAAACAAATGGTAACACTCGACTCGGCAGTTTTAAATCAAATCAAACAACTCGTCACGTACACTAATAAACTAACATCACCGCGAAAGGTAGTTAACATAAAAACTTTAGTGCGAGAACCCGCAAGAGAATTAGAATAATACTCTGTCTTTTGTTTGCCGACACATAGAAGATATTATGGCTATTGTTGCTTACGCTTTCAACTTACTTGCGGGTTTAAGTCAGGTATGTTTTTGCTTTACGTTGAGCGCCCTTTCATCACATTGTTGTGCTGTTAATTAAACTCGACTCAAGTTCTTTTCTTCTAGTAGCTTTTACGTTACTGTATACATTTTACTTAAGTAATAATGAAAGGCAATTTTGTTTACCCTAATCCTTGTTTTGATCCTTTTATCCTAGCTTATACAAAATATCCAAAAAAAAACATTGCAATTTAGGAGAGGATATTATCGAAATATTTGTAGTTAGTAAGCTATCATTTTAGTACTGGTATTTATTTATAAAAAAGGAGGAAACTTGTCCATTTGCAGGTTTAAATAAACCCCACTAAAGCAACAATATATCACGATAAGTCTGAGTATGAAATCGAAGTATTTTATAGCACCATTTATATGGTATCTACATTTGAATCAATAGACAATAAATTTTAATAATGTTTACTATTAAATAATTACTCGATTTCCTAAAACGTGTCCGTCAAACATAAAAATGCATGCAAGCGTGTACAGAGCATGGGCAAGAGTCACGCGCAGCGCTCGCACGAACTGCGCACGCGCACCGCAATCTAAGTGGACTTTTATAAGTTGTTGACCGATTTAAAGTTTTTTTTTTGTTTACTTTTTTGTACTGCTATAGAAATACATTAGCCACGATATCCACTATGCGCTGCCAAACTGATGTATCTATAGGATAAGACTATTCAATTAATCAAGCTTACCGATAAATGTATGAAGAAATAAGCCCTGCTACTTTTGGAACAATCTGGGTTTAAATAAAATTTGAATGACGTATTTTATTTCTTTATGAATCCATCTGCAGTTTATCGAGATTTGTAGACTAGACTTTTGGATGACAACTTTATTATGAACTCTGACAAATACTTCTTTCGGGTGAAAAAGAAAATGTTCAATGTGAGATTAATATGTTGTCTTTTTATTTCTGCATTTAACAAAATATTATTTAGCGCAACCGTTTCATAATTGGAGTCCGTATAGTACTGAATGAAGCCTTAATAAACGAGACCAACTTAAAGCTATTCATGACGATATTCACGCGTTAAATTAAACATGAGTTGGCATCGCCGAAAAGCGACCACGCCTCGTTTCGGGACGACTCGTGTACCGCCCACTACGCCCATTACTAATTATTATAACCGGTTGTTTGTAACCGTCAGTAATTAGTCACCGATTTGCGGCGCCACCTGTTGACTCTGAGGCGCTTTGGAATCGCTTCGAAATAGCACTTGAACGTTAAAGATAGCTAGCTGAAAACGTAATTAACAAGAATTTGAATATTCACAGTTGTCCGAAGTAAATTCCTCGAATACCAGACCATTAATGGTTTAAGTACTAAGTCACTGGGGACTCGTTTTGAATCCTAGGAATCTAAATCGGTATACCTGTTTGTTGAATTAATTGTGGAAATGTCACCTGTTTGATCGTAATTACGTGAAATAAAACATGAAGTCATTAACAATTTTATAAAAACTAAAGGTTTATGAACTGTTCAGACAAAGACCTCTTAAAGTCAGTCTCAAAATTGGGACAATTATGAACATTTTGAACCTAACATACATATTTTTTATAAATCAAAAAATTGTATGAAGCAATACAACGACAAAAATAGTGTTAGCTAACACCGAACATGAATTTCCCGTAACATCGTAATTATTCGGTAGGTGAAGCAACCTCAGAAATGTAATAACTTGCCTACACCCATATCAGATCTCAATCGCATATATAATTTCATATCGATTATCAACAACCATGTATTTTAAGATAATGTTTTGCTTCCGAGAATTATTGATTGATTGGCGTTTCCGAGCGAAGCGTAAGCGCGCTGCATTCAATAAACCTAAGTGTTTTTTTCATAAGCTCTATAAATGCTGTGTACGAACTAACACTTAAATAAAATTGCAAATAATATTTTATCGACCAGTAGTGTACCTTAAGTACCTAATTAAGATTTCAATATAAATAATTCTGTTATGCTTCCAAAAAAAAAAAAAAAATAAGCAATGTAGCTTGGCAAAATAACAAATTTCCAGTCCTTTAATTCTAAGTGAATTCAAGAAAAACATATCCCACAGTTCTCTTGATAACATACGGTTGACCCACATTATGCTTCGATTAAGAAATGGGTCAATTATACTTAAATTTCCAGTGATGTGAAAAAACTTCAAGATATATGTTTTCCAGTCCATACATAATAAACATATAAATTTATTAAACATATAATATTTTATTTACTTATCTGCTTTTTGTATTGACTTTTATTTGGTACCATATTGTATTTTGTTTATTAAAGGACATGATCTTCGTATTGAATATTGAAGAAAACTAATAACGAATCAAGTTTTTTTAATTTTGAATTATCTTTAAGATAAAATGATAATCAAAGGTAATCTTAAAGCTTTAATTTATTTCATCTTTGCTCTAGAACTAGTATTTCAATCCATATTAGCTAAAGCGGAACTTCCTCTTTTGAGGTAAGTGTACCTTGTCAATGTCTACGCGGGGGAACGGGTATAATAATTGTTGCGAAGACAAATATTTGCCGGTATTTACAAGGTAATGTTTAACGGATCGCCCACGCTGACAGCCGCCTATTAGTGTCGACGATCGCCAGACTCCCTGAGGTTTAGTACCTTTCAAACTGGCATTCGCTGAGGCTCTGCCTCTTTCATACCGGCACGCTGCCACTCGCTGAGGCTTTGGCCCTTTCACACTACTGCCCCGGGATATGACAGTGCACTTGATCAAAGCTAACAAGTAGCGTTTAATTAAACTCATTAGATGGGGACGTTGCTCTAATCTTTTGATAATTATAGTCAGTTTTATTTTATTACTCCTCTAGGCGAATAATATTTTTCTTTGTCCTCAACAAATAGAATAGAAAACAATGCGATAATTTTTACAAAAATTGTATTTTGTTCGTTTTTTCGCTTATTTGAAATGTCAGCCCAAATGTATTTATATTTAATTTTTGTAGTGTTAAAGATCTTGGTTTATTAGTCTTTGTCCTTCCTGTAATGGTATTTTGGTTTAATTCTCGCAGTAATGATTTCTTATTATTTCAAAATCGAAATTGCCGGTATCTAAATTTATGGCTGCTCTCGATTGCTTACTGCGCAATTTAATATCTAATAAATTCAACATTGAATGGTAACATGCCAGTTCAGGTATTTCGCTCTGTTCGTTGGCTTAGTACTGTTTTTGCAATTTTAGTATTCTGTAGTATTCTTAATAAAATTTAATTTGAGATTTCTTCTCATAGATAAAGGAGATATGTTTTTATACGAATAATTTTGTATCATTTGCCTTTATACACTCCAACTTAGTGATTACACTGTTTAATGTTTAATTAAAAAATAAAAATAAAAAATACACACAAAAAAAGGAAATCTAAATTTAAGGGAGCATCGGTAACATAGGCACATAAGGAATAAGTAATGCCCTCAAGTTCTGTAATAAATCTTAAAAGAATGCTCTGGCCGCTCCCAAAAGGATACTCGTAGTGGCGTTCACCTTCTATTTTCCTGTTATTTATGAGCCTATGCTTTATACTAGGACCGCGAGCCAAGAATAAAATGGGTAACTAAAATAAATGACTGTTCGTTACCATAATCATACATTTCTTTGCGCTATCAAACTTTATTCTTAATGAAAATTAATGAGCAAAATAAGTCAGTAAAATAATAAAACGATGTATGCTACACGTAAAGCAATAAGATGCGATTAAATCGATTCGAAACAAACAGACCTTTATTGTCTCTATTCTCTATCTCGGAACTAGATTTATGGAATCGAAATTGAGAACATAAACCCGCTATTACAGTTCAAATGTTAGTTTTATCTTTCATTAATCTTAATTTACATAGGCCTCCTCACATTTGCATTTTAGAATAATCATTTCGTAATTATCACATCATAGGTCCCTTGAATTTATTAGAAAAAAAAAAGATTTATAACACAAACAAAATTTCATTTTGAAAGAAATGAGAAAGACAAAAATTAATTGTATTTGTTTAAGCTTTATCCAAGAAATATTTATGTTTTAATGTTTACAACGGACTTATTTTTAAATACGGTGATTAAAAAAAGGTTAAGCTTTTAAGCCTTCGGAGTCGGGATGGAAATAACGGTTAAAACGAAGGGTTCCTTAGGGTTATGTGACGCGCAAATCTTTTTGTTTGATCAGGCGCTTGTTGACAACAAATTCGTTGACGTTAATCCCTAGACAATGGTACCGTTCCATGGGACAAGTCAGATGACGGCTCGACCACCGACGCGTCGTTTTAAGTAATGCTAAATCTCACTGTTAATATTTATATAAATGCTTTTACTCGAAATTATTGCTGTTGAAAGTTATTCATGCGCATAATCCTACGGTTTTCGTTTTATGTTAAGTGTTTTTGTGAGGCAAATGGTTTAGAATCTTGCAATAACGGTTTATTTATGTAAAACCAACATAGCAAAAAAATGCCAATAATTTTTAAATGAAATTAAGCATTTGCTGTTACTATCAGGATTCATTCTACGAACTTATAAAGGAGTTAAAACATTTTAGTATTCTTAAAGCGTAACTTTTTAAAACGTCAAAGTAAGCTGCTCTAAAGATAAATGTCTCAGTGAATGTTATTATTACCACAAATGATAACGATGTCTTTGAAATATATCATCCGCAATGTGTTTAGATAAATGTTTAACGTAGAGTTAGACTGCGTACATTAATAGTCATTTGGTTGCTTCGTGAGTAAATCAAAAAATCTTTTCACCACACATATAAAAGCTTGATGTTTATTTCATTCTTATATATGGTGTAATTTTGTTTTAAGTCAATTAGAGAAAATATATATGCTATAAAATGTCTTAACAGTTAACGTATTTACTTTTATTATATGATCTTGAAATACCTTGGGATAAAATCCGCCATTTTAGTTATTCTATCAATTAAATATTACCGATTATTATAGGTACTAAAATAAGGATGTAATGATTTGTTTTCACCCAAATGAAGAAATCTAAATGCAATTTTATAAACTTACCAATTAATTACGATTTCGTAGTCAATTAATTTTAATGAAGTCATTAAAACACGACATAATTTGGCAGACATGTTTATTTATACTTGTTAAAATTCAGCTTTATCAATCAAAGCAAGTAAATTTTATTTACAAATCCGTTGTGAAAGTTGAAATTATACAAAAATAATAAATAATTAAAAAATAAATGCTTACTTTAATTAATCATAAATTTGGTCAATGAAACCAAATGAAAAGAAAAATCTAGAGCGGAAAAAATTTGGTTTCCACACAATTTTCCTGAAGATTTATGAGGATTTTTTTTAAAGCTAAATTGTAAAGAAATATAAATGCACTATATTATAATAATAATGATGCAATTTTTAAAGACATTGATTATATTTGTTCATTACATTCAAGTTTACGAAATTAAGATATTTATCCGCATATAGTTTTTCTTAACATATTAATACCATTAATTTCCATCAATAACATATAGATATATTAATGTTGACCGAGAAAAATATAAGTACTCTGTTTTTTTTACAATAAATGCTTCAAATATTTACACGTACGTACATCTTTTTATTGCTGAAGAAATTCAAAGTTATTAAACCTTATCATATCATTTGAATAAAGTATGTCTAATAACTATTAACTAAACTTTTATAAGGACTAGGCTGTAAAAATAGTTCTAATTGTTAGTTTAATTTACCAAACTTTTACAATACATAGTAGAAATTCATTTCACAGTGAATAGATCCAAAAAAAAAATAGTAGTGAAAGGTTTATGAATCACACTAATAAAAATATTCAAATCATTAAGCATTATGTACATGTTGCTTGTTATATACTTCAAATGACATCTAGTTATGTAATATTTACAGGATACACGATACAATTTGAATTTAAAAAGTTACCACTTATCATAAAAATGATTCTTAACATATTTACATCTCTAAATTGTCTGGTGTTTACCTTACTGTGTTTCATAAATATATTTTATAAGTACAATTTACAATTTTTCCTAATACTACATACGAACAATCCGATAATATGTTACGCAATCATAGCGAACGATGAGCAGAAGTGTCTATTAAAAGTAAAATAACTTAAAATTAAATCACAAAAGAAACCATCTCACAAAATACAATATTTATTTATCTGCCCGCGTAATTTTGCACACTCGTCAGTATCACATAAGACACTGTTCGTCCACTTTAATACGAAGAAACGTTTGTATTTTTTCACGATTTTGTTCTAATATTTAGGAACTCAAAGCGCGGTCATCGACAGACAGCATATCAAAGCTGTGACGTCACACGATGACGTCATTAACAGAATTTTCATTAGAAGCGATGGCCGGTGTGAGCACGGGCTGGAAACAATGCGACGCAGGAGTAAAATCTTCGACTAGCTTCCGCTTAAGAACAGATGATGATCCTACATATACGTTGGTTCCGGGGAACGTGCCCCGCCGTCTCCTTCTCCATACAATGGCAGCAAGCGCGGCCAAACCAAACGCTATCATAGCTGACAGACAGCCAAGAACTAGCTCAGAATCTGGGGCCCGTTCCGGTACGCGCTCCCCTCTCATTGAGCTTACTAATACTGACATTAAACGGTCCCCTTCACTAACTTCAACATCTTGTACGCTCTCTGTCGAAACGCGTTGAGCTCGACTCGTATCAATGGTCATTGTCTCTGACTTTTCGTTATCTACGCCAGGCGTCCGAGAGACCAGTTCCACTTGAATGTGATAGATTGTATCTGGCCAGAGCGATAAAGTAACACGTGTGGAATCAGTAAAAAGGTTTCCTTTCAGGCCTCCGCCGTCGACTTCCCACGTTACGAGATAAACGCCACGCGCGATCCTCGGTTCCCAGGCAATTTCACCGATCACAAGAACTTTTTGATGAATGAGAGATATTTCTTTTAGAATCCATTTATGTTCGTCGTGGTTGGAAGAGTTAGTATCGCGAGCCAGCCACGTTTCGTCGGGGCTGTAGATGGTGACTAGGCCTTGAGGGTCTACGACTAGAACTCGAAGGAGGGCGCCTTCGTTGTTCGACGGTACTCTGGTGGCTAGGGCTTGGGTCTGTATGATTTGCCGCCAAGGTCCTTCTGCCGCTCGGCGCATGACCACATAGACAAGTGGGGCGGGCTTTGTGGAGGCTCGTGGTGCCGGCGGGGGCCAGCGGGCGAGAGCGCCGCTCACTCTCATTACGCCCTCACCCTTGGTGTGAATAACGGGCTGCGTCTGCGATGCTCTGGCCGCTTCAAGGTGGAATTCGCAAGCTACTTTACAACCCGGGAACTGTGAACAATATTTGCTCCAATTAACTTCTCAAATGAAGAGTAAGTAAACGAGGTGAATCCCTACTACTAGAGTATTACTTCAAACTATGCAGCCGTCTGTAGCGTTATTCATTCGTATTAATTAAGAGAACAGTTTATAATTACGCACAATTATTCATTAATCTGCTGTAACATAGTCCTAAACAAGTGAAAACGTTGTTAAATCTAAATAAATACTTACACATATGTCCTTTTCATCGCAAACTGCACCCCATACTTGATAGTTAGATTGAAGTAGTTCACAATTTTCCCAGCACTGTAACAATAAGAGCTTTGCCTTAATGATGTGTGTAAAATTTAAATAAAAGACGCCAAAATTTAATTGGACATCATTGGCACGGATTGTCACGAAGGGACAGCTTTTGATCTCTCTGAATGATAAATGGAAATTGTGACTATCGCTATCAATTAGTAGAATGCTTTTCACAGCGCGTGCACAGAAACTAAAGGCCTTAGTGCAATGGTGACATTACAGCATTCTTATGCAGCTTACAAAAACAATCCGTTTTAATGGAATGAACTAGTAGAAAAACGATCAGTGAACATATTTTTTTATACCCAACATTTTGCTTTTCTTAATTAGGATTATTTTATTATTTTTAGTCGAAGATCTCAGCTAACAGAGATAATAATTTTATTTAAGTTGACCACGTCTGTTCGGATTTAAGGATGGCGTTCGATACAAATCCAGCATTTGTCATGGGCCACTCATTAGTCGGAACTGACGTTAACTTGACGCCGAGTCTCGCTTCGCTAAGGTTTAATAATTTATAAGAAGCAACGCCAACGCCGGTTATTAATTACTGATATTGACAAAACGTCCTGTCGCCTGGGTGCCCGAGAACGTTTGAAGTGGAGATGTTATTGATTTTACAGACTAGTCACCGTTAATTTGCATTTCTGTATCGTGGAATCTTATCTTTGAATATTGTTAATTAATTTATCGATAATTAATTCGATCGTGTCGTACTGTAGCCTAGGATGCAATTAAAGTTCTTAGTACTAAGTACTTATTAAAGTAATATGATATCGAAATTAAAAATATCATTAAAATAGGTTAAAGTTAATATATTTTACCCTAATTTGAAATTTGAAAAAAAAATGTAACTAAAGAATTACAAAATACAATCATTAATCTTTCATTAAAACAACACGAATCGCATAAATAAAGTTTTGTATGAATCATTTTTTTTTCCATCCGAAGTGTTTCTTTGAATTAAAACGTGGATACTTACCATAAAACAGTCGGGGCCTTGCAAACACGATGACTCCCCGCCGGGCCGAGGCGCCGCGAACTGCGAACAAACACACAAAATGTCAATCATTCACCAATTTATTGAAATACACAACAAAAAATAATGAAAATAACGTAATGATACGGAACGAAATCGATAATTCATTGTCAAATGATTTTACTGGACGTGTTGTATGGGCATATCCTTTAAATTATTAATTCTGTTTCTCTTTTAATACCTTAAGTGAATTATTAAATAGTTGTTAAAATTTAAAATTGATGATGAATTTGTATCCCTGTGTCTAATCCAGTCAGAAATTTATCAAAAGATAACATTGCCATCACCGTTTTGCTTAAACTATCTTTGAAAGGCAATAGTAACCACTGATTACTAAATCCTATTTTCGTATTTTTTACATTGACACTAATATATCTATAACTAAAATGTATGACGTATAACAGGTCATGTTCAAACATCCAAACCGTTACCGGTAATCGGTCAAACAAAACGACCTACTTTATCAAAACGTTCCTATAACATTGTTCGGTACAGAATACACTGATGCTCTATATTGAGCAGATGCACTGTGGTTCGTCATCTTCAATAAAGAACTATATTTTTGAATTTCGCGGTTGAAGCATCGGAAGTCGACGGGAGTAAGCAAAATATCACATCGGACGTGTCTATTATTTAGCGTACAGGAACGCTTAGATTACGGTTCCGCGTTCGGGCAGATAACGATGCATCTATAGCGCGCTTACGGGAAGCGGTGCATCGGCTACTTCAGGAGTGCAGCATTGCTGGCGCCTTTAGACTGAATGACAGTGACTTACTTGACTCAACTGATACCGATAGAGTGACCAGGCACCTGCAGGCGGTGAACGGGGCATCGAGTTGGTAAGTGCCACCTTATTTATTTATAATATTACGCCATCCACTGCAACGCGTAGTCTAAGGCAGGTTGTGCCGCGGTACACAAACCCGTCGTGTACGGTACAATTCGATGGTAGCAGAGCGTGATTAGGTTAACACATAGGTTATAACCCGTGTGGTTATATTCTGGTTGTATTTGTTTATCTTAATTAGCACTTTAGCAATGCATTCAAATCCTAAAGAGGCTACATAAAAAGGGACATTTAATTATACAAAAGGACACCAATACATTACTCGTTATCTGACTCCGAAGTGGGTTTTATATTCGAGAGGATAAAAAGAAGAAGAGAATAAATGTTCGATTCGAGCAGCGAGTTTAATGTATTTGATAAAAGTGACATGCATCTGCTTACCGTCTGCCGGTCGTTTTAATTGCCTGATATGCCAATGGACGCAGTCTGTTGGCTCAGGCTCGGTACTTACGGTGGCTCGGATACGTCAACTGCTCTCACGACTTACTTGATAAAGTGATTTTTAACTTTCTAAACGGACTTCTCTAAAGGTCGTGATTGTGATTTTTACTAGATACACGACTCACTTTTATTGTGATAAATAATGTAACTCTATTGTAATTGAAATGAACCTCTATAATTAGTATTGTTTGTTTTCCAGAAATATTTATTCTTTTCTACTTTACTATGGGTACATACTACAAAGCCAAATGCAATCCATCAACGTGACACGATAAGCCATGAAATTGTATTTTTACGCCACAAAAGAATGTCATTTCTCCTTATACTTTATGTAAACAATTACATAAAACGTTAAAGTCGTGAGTGGTAATCTTTTGAAACGTATAGAATATTGCTTGCAGTTGTAAGTTTAAATCATTAATATTGTCTAGAAGTCATCCAAAAACAAAATTTTACCTGCGTTATTATACAGAACGCTTCATTAAAACGAACATCATACGCTTATCCTTTGAAAATAGACGTCAAATCTTAACCTCAATAATACAAAGCAATTCAAATAGGTAATATCAAGCGGTAGCAGCGAAGAAAAAGAAATTACACTATTAGGTCACTATCATTCCCGCTAATGACGCCAATCTCTAGTGAGAGCCATCAGGCCACTCCGGCCGCCCGTTATTACATGTAATCATCGTAATTTTTCACACAATTTTTTTTTTGGATCACGATACAACGCCACAGAAGTGTTATTTCACGTCGGCTAATGACAACAAAAAATGTGGTCGAGAGCGTTGCACTGGTAGCCAAGAGAGGCGCGTCGAATGTAATACGTCTATATTGAAGTTTTATGCTTTGTTTATCGAGTGTTAGACTCGCTGTAAAGTCTACTTATTTGTTAAGGTAAATAAGACACGCTGCTATGACTAATATTGGTCCAAGCTGCGGACAAGTGAATTAAAGCTACGCGAATTTAGCGCCTTTTTTATAATGAACAGCCTTAGCTACTATCACTGGTGTCTTATGAATAGTTTCACATTTACTCATCATTAAATTTATTGTTGCGTTCTAATGTCATAACCAAACACAACTATCATGTAACTTTCCCCTCTTATTGATTTCTAGTACAAACAGCAAATCATTTTTCATCGGCGACATAAAAACAAATTTAAAGCCAGCACCCGAACAATCGGCTAAGATGAATTTGACATGATATCAATTAGAATAAATTATATTTCCTTCTAACTGTATCGAATTCTACTTTCGCCATTCCGAATGCGCCACAAAGAACGTTTAACCAATTCAATTACAAAGTATTGTATCGCACGATGCCGTCTCGAAGAGTTTGAAATATGAAAGTTAAACAAAACAAAACGGACGAATGTACTTCGCTGACTGCAAAGGGAAGTGAGTGAATAATGAACGACGGTGATTGAAAACAGCTCTCCGAGTGGGCCCGTGTTTGTGTAAGATGCCGCCACAGATTACTCTTTTGTTAATCAAACAGCGCTTATTGAATATTATTTAATTAATCTTTCCTATTTGACTTTAGATGCCGTTAAACAGAAAGCGATGAAGAAAAATGAATGAATTTAAAAGTCCCAAAAGTCGGTTATGAATTCTAATAATCAAAGACTAATCTCTTTTTGTAAATGGTGTGGTGGTGAAGATAAATAGAGTTCAGATTTTTGTTCGCCTTTCTCTTAATTTATCTGGCCTAAATGTAAATTAGTTTTTTAGTTTTATCATTAATCTTATCAACATGCAATAAAAAATTCAGCTTTTGGTCAATCCGTAACTTTTTTGTTGAGTGTACTGCGCTAGGACTATCATGACATAAAAATTGAAAAAAAAAGCAATATAAAAAAGATCACAATTTAAACGAGACTGCATCTCACATACCTTAAAAAAGTAACATAAGCTATTAAATATAATCGTTCATGATCCCAGCCCCAGGCTGCGTAGGCATCGACTAATCGATTGATAGACACACACACGGGCGTTTACAATCAATCCATCAGCGTTTATGTAAAGCGTAACTACCGATGATACTCATTTATCATTTTGTTTTGTGAGTAGCGACCGGACCATGCTTGCGGGTCAAAACGAGAGTTCATACAAAACAAATACACTTAAGACGCCCGCCAAGTTATCAATTTAACTGTTGATTTTTATCCGCTTTCGTATCAATTTATCTTATAAACAAAGGTACTACGTGAAT
The DNA here is from genome assembly GCF_912999745.1 of Papilio machaon. NCBI lineage: Eukaryota > Metazoa > Arthropoda > Insecta > Lepidoptera > Papilionidae > Papilio > Papilio machaon. The sequence goes on along the minus strand of NC_059999.1, from coordinate 3,645,757 downwards.
CTAGAATTATTTACGAATGATTTGAAAAAAACATCATGCCACATAATATGTAAGTCTTTTTTCACCTTTACGCCAAAATGATAATGTAAGTAAGTGATCCGTGCGTTAGAATGTACTGTACTTATTGTAATTAAAACGCTACACAATACCCTAGCAAAGCGGAATTCCTGTCAACAAATAATACCCTTGTCACCGACAATATATTACACGAAATGAAAGACGGACAAACATAGCAAAAATATCAAACACCACACAATGTTTTTCAGTGAGACAAGCAAAAACAGTATGAATTATGATTTCTCATAAAGATAAAATACAATCTAAGCCAGCGCGCCAAATGGAGAAGAAAAAAATGTAATATTCTGCAGGGAACAGATACCGCGATTCGATGTAACAAGAACTCGGATCGCATTGTACCTGTATTTGATACGAGACATTAAAAAGCAACGAGCTAAGTCCATTTCTACGTGGATTCGCGACGGTTAATGATTTACTTGCTCATTATGTTGTCAACGCGCGGTTTTATACACTTTTTCAATTATCTACTTAAAATTATCGCTTACTTTGATTTCTTTGACAACGATACCAAATATAATCTGACTGAATTAAATATAGTTTATTTCTGAAATCGTCACCGGTATAATTCACTAAGAAGTCTCTAAATACCACATCCACATTAAATGACTGTCTTATAGACAAACTAGCTGTCGTCCGCGACTCCGGTCTCGCAGAATTAATAAAAAACTTTATTAGTTAGCCATGCGAAATCCCATTAGCCGTTCTTTCGATATACCTTCAAACAAACATCCATCTATCTAAACTTTCTCATTTATTAGGAAGATATATATAAAAAAGTGTGTTTTATTGTTATAAATACTAATAAATCTTAATAAGTCGTAATTATTATTAGTTGCGGGCGAAAAAGATGCAAATATCTCGTCTCATTAAAAAAAGGTATTGGAACCAAGCAAACATAAAGATATATGAGAAATACATCTCAAATGTGTGCGTCTACACTCCATACGTTAGTTGTTATTTCATTTGATGTAGCGAAGGTAAACTCTATTACCGGTCCGTTTTTACAAGTAGAAATTCAATTTCAGCTTCCGCCCTGTTCTTAGTGAAAAGTAGGTTACTGGATACGGAGAGACATAAATAAAATGAAATGAAATGAAGTAGTGCTTACCTTTTAAAAGCGGTGTGCAGTCTCGAGTTTTATACCACGCATCGGTAATTACAATTTTGTTTTGACAAAGTTATCTAATAAAATGCTTTTTTTGTATAATTGTAGAGGTTTGTTCTGAATGAATAGTGCATTTTTATCGTCTTTGGATCATATACGACTGTTTTAAAGTTAAATTGTAGACATTGCATTCATTATTTATCGTGTTACAGAGCATTAAAATAATTTGTGAGAATTTTTCTTCATTTATAATTTAATCAGCAAGGCGGAGAATTAAGAACGTGTCATGATTCAGAATAAAAGATCGGTGAGAGGTATGTCCCCGATGGCAAGAAAAGATCGGCTCTACATCATTAGGTCTCTGTCACAACATGAATTTTTCATGAAATATGGATTCTTATAGCTCACCTTTATTTTCAAAGTACAACCTTCAACAGTATCGGTATTATTATCTTTGTCGATACTTCTCCTTTCGAACTTTTTGCGACAAACCGCGCTGTTTTATCTCGGCTTTTGAACAAGGCTATAAAATGTCTCTCAATAATAGTAGGAAACGTGAGGTAGAATTCATTACACCTTTCGAAGTAAAATAGAAAATAAAAATCGGGTTTGTTGTGAACAAAATTGCAATATTTTTGATTCGTTTTTTTATGAAGTATAGAGAACTTAAAAATAAATGCATTGAACTTGTTTATGTATGCAAGAGAGTCGACTAGGGCCCAGTTACGTATTATGGACATCCTGCCAATTTACTTTATTGATGTTACATTATAACATCATTAAGTTTTTATAAAATGTACCTTTTCCTTTAGACCGCCTATAATTATGAATTTACCTGATAATCCTTAAACTATCTTTAAATTATATGTCTAAAACTACAGAAATTTCTCTTATATTAAAAATTTTTACAGATTTTGAATAGGTTTTTAATAAACGATTATAGTATTTTAAGTTTACGTTCGCTTCAAACTATTAACTAAATTCAAAAACCTATTGAAACACAGTAAATATACAGTATAATTATACATAATAAAATGTTGAACGTCCATTCGCGTCCATCCCTTAATCATGATAATTGCCGTGCTGGTTGACTCTCTGCATTCAATTCCAGAGGTGAATTTAAATAAAATAGCGACAGCGTCGACCGTTTCGGTGCGAGAGGCGACATGTAAAGCTGAATTAAATCAGGCCGCCGCTACAATGATATAAATGGCCACAAACACGTACCAAATTTGATCATGCTGCGAATAAATTAAATAGGAACACAATCAAGGATTAAATTACTGCTCGAGGCTGACTCCTGCCATCTCTTGCCGCCCACGCCGTCGACACACGCGCGACACATCTCGCGCGCTCCGCGTTATGTATGAAGGTGCCCTAACATATAATATTGTAGCACATTGTGCGCTCAGCGACCGCGTATATATGCTCTGAGAGCAAATAAAACGGTGCTATAATTTCAAATCATACGGACAGAGAATGGGTGTGGACGGCGCTCTCATTGTGTGGAAATGATGTAACCGCTATTAAAAGTGTGGGCCGTATCCCTTGAATATTTCTTGCAACGAAGACGTCGTAGGGTCATATCGGTATTTTATATCTCTGCGGAGACAATAGCACACATTTCGAACAAGAAACTGGCTACGTACGTTAAGTGAGTATGGACCTATATTATAATGACGTCTGATTTATACACTTCCTGTACATTTTGGCGCGTATTAATTTCATACGTGGAATATTTCCATACTAGCACCTAAGTAATATTTATACAATCAAGTACGAAGCCTTAATGATAAGGAAGTAAAGAAACTATAATGTAAATAGAGAAATTCACAATATACCTTCATAAAATTTTCCTAAAATAAATTCTTGGGAATTTTCCTTTAGATACCGCTAAAAATATAATTTTCCTTTAACGATAGCGTTGAATAAAGGATTATAGGATACTATTTCGATATAGTTAGTTTCTAAGAAATTTTCTAATTATAAACTATCTTTTTCATATTTTGTAAAAACAAACTGGTTCTTTTAAAAAACCACTTAATCTCCAGTCAGATGACTGAAGTTTTATGAAGAAATGGAGGTATCATTTCTTTAAAAGCAAGATAACAATAATAAGTAAAACAAAAATACGGTAAAATTACACTTTTCCGATACCTTTATACGAGTAAATTGTAAACTAAACAAATTCCTCTAAAATTAATCGGAGTTGAAAGACAGTCGTGTCTCCGCTGGGGATGAATTTATTTAGCACTGTCTCACTCTCACTCGAGATCAAATTCCAATATCCTCGTCCCCCTCTAGCACGGATCGTCGGTTTTTGTAAGTCTCAGAAGTTACGTGGAGCATGCGACAGATGTGCGCATGGATGCGGTTACTAACGAAGCGTGTTTGAATTGGGATAATCAATCAAATCTATGATTCGTTGACCGTGAGCGGCTCTATGATTTCGAATCTAGTTACTACAAAAAGAAGTATAATATTTTTGTTTTATTTTTAGTACAACTTTGGTTTAAATTTCATCAAATCCCACATCTATTAAAATTTCTACATCCAGGATGTAGACGACCATAAGATTTGATGCCCACATCAAATAAGCGCTTCCGACCTTAATTATTATCTAAGAATACAATGTCTTGCCTTGAACACGTTCATTAATTCATATAAAGATCTTTGAGAGTAACAATTTAAACATAAACATGACCCAAAACTCACTTCATTGTTATAAATAAATACGGACATAACCGTAATAGTAAATTTATCTACATATTTACTGAATGGACAACTCCATTTAGCGATAAATGCAAACATGGATAATGCAATGCTGTATCGGAGTAGATTTAAATTGACGGAAAACTAGTAGAATGCAATTCCGATACACAAAGAGACCGTTACAAAGCGTTATCGACACCGAATCCGATAGACGCAATGCGAAAATTATCCTCAACTACTAGCATGCAATTGTAGGAACAACGAAGGCGTGAGGAGGACATCCCAATGGTTATGTTTCGCTATGTATCTGATTCAAGTTGTGACGTGTCGTTTATTCCGTTTACTATATGCCGGAGATGCGATCAATTTATTTGTGTTCGCGCATTGGAATATTGGCCTTAACATTTGATTGTACGTTGTTTAGCACTGCAAGTGGTAAATGCTCGTAATAAATAGGTATCACATTTGAATTTTACATTTATTAGTGTAGGTAGATCAAAATCACCAGTTTTAATTCCACCTTTAGATGTACCAAATGCTCTGTCTTGAGTGTTAACCTAATAAACATTTTTGTAGCAAAAATCCAGTTTAATTTAAGGATATTTGAAAAATAGAATAAAATGGTTTTTTAAAAATTTTATCTCTTCTCGTCATATCTTCTATGAAACTTCCCATATAAAGCTACGATAATATTTTAAATATATAATTTAATAACGTGTCATCTAATAGGTCCCGTTCGCAGAAATCAATCAGGAATCTCATCTGAGATGCGAGCTACGACTTTTGCTCGGATGTATCGATTCAAAACGTGAACAATACGGGTATGATTAGTTCAAATGTACAGTTAGCCGGAGCTCAGTGGCTGAGTCTAGAGGCACTTCCTTTGATCTCTATTGACGATGAAGATATTACGATAGAGCAGCAAACCCCGCATCAATTCGAGGCACATAATTTATGTTAAGATGGGGGCTTATCGTTCAACACTAATATCTATTAAAGTAATCTGGAACAGAAGAGTTTTTACGACTTTATTTACGACTGCGGCGAGACTAATTTCGACGGAGAAAATTTAAAAGTTATAAAGTACGAAGAGCAATTAAGGGATCCGAAAGCGTTGAAGTGAATGGTCGAATATTCTAACAAATATTTACACAGGCGGGTATACAAACGGTAACGCTAAAAGCGAAGACATGAGTTTAATCCAAGGCAAACAGGCTGAAAGAATTACAGGAGCGGGACACAAACACCATAAATGCTCGTCGTTCCCCCGGGGCGAGGCTCACAGGAGCATCGCGCGTCGAGTGAGGTAATCCTTCCTAGCGTACGGTTTACACTAGTCTTGTTAAGGCGGCGCACCTCGATTTAAAATGGAAATGACTCGCTTAGAAATTCTCAACTGGATTAAGGTGTAATCTGCATATGTATGATATACTTACGAAGAGACGATACTATATTTTAAGAAAGGAATTTACTGGTATATTTTAAGTTAAAATACGTTTGAAACAAGCTATGTATTGTAAACCATAACCGTAAATACCGAACAAAGTTAATGTCGCAATAAGTTCAAATAAAAATACATTGGCTCCATCGATTTCAATTGAACTTGTTTAGATTATGATCTTAGAAACTGGCACGTTTAAGTGTCGTGGAACGGTATTTAGAAGTCGACTGCCGTTACGATGTACGGGAGCTGAATCGTTAGTAAGAATAGCGAGTACATACTATATTTAATACCTATTATTTTCCCCACAGTATTTAAGAACCACACGCAATCATCCATATTTAGTAAGAAGCAATTTGGTTTGTTATTAACGTAGACGCTTATTTTCATATCATATTAAACTTGATTATAATTTATGTATAAAACAATGGTAGCTTTATTTAAATTGTTATTGTGGTTGTATGTTGAAAGTTGTTAATCAGTTAGTTTCAATCGAAAATAAAACCATGTAAATATATATAAAATAGTAAATAATTAAAAATAGCATTCTGTTGTTTAAAACATGCTATTCCCCTTAACTATTCTTAACCACCCCAGGAACTGTAAGTGGGCGTATATCACGAACTCTTTTTGCTTCATCTCCGCTGCTAATTACCACTCCACCGTGTTGTTGACTAAAGCTTGGTAACATGGAAATGGACAATAAACAAGTACAAAAAAGAGAAAGATTTATATTGTTTTGCTTGAGTAAAAATACTTCAGTAAATAAAATACTTACATTTATGTTGTTACTATTACCGCTGTTATTACTATTTTAAGGTAATTTTAAGCTGTTGTGTATGTAGATAAAATAAATAAATAAATTAAATAAATTTAAGTATGCAAGTTTTTTTTAGTAATACACGTAATTTTCCCCATTATAATTTTCTTATATGTGAAATGTATCTTAAAAATTGTTCTTTGTTGCTTTATATCGAAATTCTGAAATTACTTGATAGATTTTTACATACTACGAGACTACACATTATCTCATACACTGACTACTATTCTATCCAAAGAGAAACATGGATATTCCTGAAACTCTTTAGAACAATGAAGTGAATAAATCAAATTACGATTAAAAGAAATGACAGTCGATTACATTTACTATCATAACTACAATTATTAAAACTGTAATTTATAGGTACAGTAATAAATGAAATGTTGCGAAGTAAACAGCATGAGATAGGAAGTCAAATAATTATAGAATGAAAATTAGTTAGTGTGCTTTATCGCCTTGTCAACTGGAGGCGGCGGAGTAACTGTTGCCTATCAAAATAACATAATTCATTCGTTCGATACAAGCTCGATGAATATTGTTTATACACGTAACTGTGCATTTAATAAATTATTATTAATGAGCTTCCGCTAAAATATTAATATAGACACATTCTTATAACTTTAATATGAGTGTCGGAGGCCACGTTTCCTTCTCACCCTTTTCTTATAAGGAAAGGATGGTAAGGGAAAGTGGATTTGATGGAGGAGAGGATAAATACTCTTTCTTTGCGTCCTCTCCTCTGACAATTAAAGGTAGGCAACGCATCTGCAATTGTGGATGTCTATAGGCAGCGATCACTTCACTTTTTATGCGTATTCAGGCTTGTTTGCCACCTTATGATATAAAAAAATAATAATAACGCATTTGAAAACATTTTTCGACAAAACTCGATACATAGCCCTTGTTTTGTTTATTAATAGAAATGTTTAAAAGTAAAGACTAATTTAAATTCATTAAATAATAAACATCATTATTCCGATCGGCCTGTAGCTGAGATATAACAGATCTACAAGAGGAAGCGTATCGTAAAGGCAAGAACTGGTCGACTTGCCTCAAGTGAATTTATGGCCAATTAAGACGGTGTTAGCCAAAGCAACTGACATCAAGCGCGACTTCTAATAAAGCTGCAATCGATTATATGCTTCGGAAATATTTTATACTAACGAACATACTTTACAGTCTTTTAAAATGTTGATTTTTTATTCAATTCATATTTTGACATCAATTATAGCAACATACTCTTACATCTGAGGTAGTTACTAATATTATAAATGTAAAAGTTTAGATGGATGGATGTTTGTTTTTATGTATCTCCAGAACAACTAAACGGATCTTGCTGAAATGTTATATGGATGTAGAATGGTCGGACACATTGGCTGCTAAGTAAGATTTTTTTTTTTAATTCCGCGCGGACGGAGTCGCGAACAAAAGATAGTAGGTAATAAACATAAATTTTAATACTCATGGCTTAGTACGAAATATTTGTTCCTTTAGGATTTGTACGGTAAAAATAATAATAATCAATTAATTTTTTATGTACCCATTTGAATGAATTTAAATAAAAATGTGTCGTAAATTTATACAAAAAATGTTTATTTACTTTTTTAATACTTAACAACATTCTATGTTGAAGTTATCGTAAAGACATTAGGTAACTTCTTAAACATAATTTTAGGAGGAAAGTTTAAAATAACAAAGTTGTGGGAAATCGCAAGTAAAAAGTGAACTAAAGAAGCCAGATGCCGCAGACAGTTGGGAACAACTGGCCCCGAGTTGCTTTATAAAAAGTTAGCTTTTAAAATCCCCCCGCTATAAATCAATAGGCAAGAGTTCAGAGGAAGTGGAAGGCGCGAGACGGATATTTACTGTGATGGTGCACCCGCGCTAGCTGCGCGATAAATCTCGGAACCACTCTTTGTATTTAATGCTAGTTTCACACGGAGACGGAACTGTGAGGCAGACCAGTAAGGCAGTACAGTAGGTACTACTATTGTTTTATTATTGTATTTTTAGATTAGCGGTATCGTTTATTTAGACACATATTGATGAATTCAATTACGCTAGGGCTAATTGAAAGTGAATTTGTATTTGTGCCAATTATTATCCGTCAATTAGTGTGCGTTCAAACAACATCAGCACAGTCAGCTTCTCTGCCTTAGTGTGTAACTAGCTTCATAGTAGACTTTATGAGAACAGTAATCACTTATGTAACATGACAAAACGCTTCCAGGACTTACTTTATAAGAACTAATAGAGCGGAAACTTTGTATTTTACGCTAGGTTTCCTTTAAACTCGACGCTCCGTAAAGAACTGTATTAGTGGAATAACTAGTTTAGTGGACGGCTTTTTATTCTACGAACCCCTGTTAAAAACTTGCAGGAAACGTACAACGCATTTTTAAATTCATTAACTATGAATAAACCAAGATTATCTGCAAACATAACATCAGATTAAATAACTTTTGCATTTTAAAAAGAGATACATTTTCATTGCTTCCTTTACGTATATTATACGTATAATATTCAAATGTACATTTCAATTACGTACAGAGATGTATTATAATGGTTAAGTATATTGAAAATTTGCGTTTCACAAACTCGCAAAAGGCACTTGTGGCATCAATGTCCCAGTAACCTTAAAGTCAGGTAATCTAGCCGATAGGCTGTTCGAAGAGGAGTGCCCCGTCTACTTTCTAACTTAGAGACGCACCTGCATACAGAATTATCTGTACGAGGCATATTATTTCATTAAATGTATTTGTATTTTCAAATAGAATTCGTTTCCTATATTTCAACATTAAGTTGGCCGTACTAAAATCTTCGTTTACTCATACATACCTAAATGCAAAGACTCGATTTTTTTATTTTTCATTTGATTAGGTTCGATTAACAATACTCGTAGGAAGCAAATGGAACTAAGTAAATCTTTGTTAAACAAAGAATAACGTTAAATTACTAAAGGGAAGGGAAGGGTTAGAACATTTTTTTGGTGTCAGAAAGTGTCACGGTTCGATCGCCATCCAATTTACTCGGTGAGCCACCGGCCGGTAGGGTCTCAACTCTTTGTTGCTCGGTCACGCCCGCATCTTAATTCCTTTCCTTAATACTTTATTATTTGTATACTTACTTTCTAATAAGAAGACGCTTAAGAACAAAGAAATTAATATATGGATACATTATATACAGAATATATAGTATACATAAAAATTAATAGTCTTATAAAATTTGAGCGTTTCATCTTTTGCTACACTTTTCAATCTTTAGCCCTCATTCTCACGGGCGCTTTTTATGACGCGTTAGAAAGCGCCCAAACAGAATAAATGCATTCACATGTATCTGTTCATACGGCAGCGCTTTAAAACCACGATGCTTTTATACCACGCAGTGTTGCCTTTTTAGCTCTGGACAAACAAAATAAGAGTAATTTTAAAGCGTTCGTCGTTCAAGAGACGAGGACATCAAGTTTTAACGCAGCTTAAAAAAACACCCGTGCGAATTTGGGCTTTGGTTAGTAAACTAGACAAGAGAGTTCTTTAAAGAAGACGTCACAGTTTATCTGCAACTTATCTTTACGGAGTAGAAAGTACAAATGCAAATAGTACAAGAGAATCAAGAACAAGAACAAGACTTAAGTTGCGCGACGGAGGTGGTAAGAAACATTATTGTTATCTACTTGCATAGTTTGAGTACCCACTTAGAGTATAAATGCTACTTAATTCAGCAAAAACAAAAGCGGCAAAGTAAACGCTTTCTACCGACGCCAACATTGTACCTACATAATGTACCTACTCGACTACTTATCTAGGTTAATAGCAAATACGTACACTAAGCTAGCTTCCCAGTGAAGTTTGTGCAAATAAATTTCTATACGGACTACGCATTGCGACGAAGCTTTGTAAATACATTTATATCACAAAACTTGCTAAGACGTGGGAAGGTCTTCGAACAAATAATCGTAAATAAGATCATGTTTATGAACTAACATACTTTACACGACATGTTATATATTTTTATGTACTAATAAAAAATATACCATGTATTTTCCAGACTTATGTGTTATAATCAATTTAAGTATCAGTAGACTAAGTAGTTACTTTGGTTTTACTTGGGAAGTACCAGCACCACACAATACTGGGGAAATATTGATACTTCTAGCAAAATAATGTGATAACACTGTTGTCACATCACAGAAAAATTTCGTTTCAACTGTATAAATTTCTACCTAATATGTTAAACTACGTTTAATTATTAAGAAGTGTTGAATATCTTAAAGTAAATGATTTATTGTTTAAAAACAAAAGCCGACGATGCAATTTGTATTCACATATGAATAAAACCATATAAATCCGAGGAAACAAAGTATCCAACAATATAACGTAACGAGAGTTATACATTCAGCCGCGAGAGGCTTCGACCCGGTACCATTTATATTACAACCAATAAATCCATAGAGAGGCACAGCACTGCAGCTCCAAGCCATATCGAGTCGGGTTATTCAGTTTGATACGATACGGGACTAAAGCCAGCTTTCTTAGATAAGGCGGGTTCAATGCAGTGTCGGCTCAGCCTGACAAATGGCCGCATCTCTGTGACGTCACCTCACAATAAATACTGTGAGATTATAATAATATGCAAGGAGATGTAACGGGAATAGTATATAAATTGGAATATTTATTCATATTTAAGGTATATACTCAGCGTAGAAAGAAATACCTAAAGATTATTTATCTGTGATATCTATGATCGATATTGTTCAAGACAAGCAAGTACATAATACAAAAAAAGATCTTTGCTTTTTATTTGAATACAAAAACAAACTTTAACAAATAAAAAAAACACTAACACAGTACAAGTTATTGAAAAGACACGACGGCTAATGGTTCTAGGAAAGTGTTACTTACACTTCCATTGTTCTCAATGTTAGCCCTGCAACTTACAAAGTACCCACCGGCGTTACATATTCAACAGTTCTCTTGACATTGTTAAAGCTTACGTGTTACGTGTTCAGGATACAAATTACAATATTTTTAATAAAACTCACAAACTGTAATAAAATTCTAATAAACGGTTTAACGTCTCACCCACGAAGCGGTCTGCAAGTAAAGACGATGGTAAAAACTCTACCAGTGTAACTTGACCGATCAGCTTCTAGTATTTACTTAAACAATATTATAAAAATACGGTTCTTCTTATAAAAGTTAGTTCGACAGTGATCCAGTTTTATTATCTGATACAGATGGGAATAAAGATACGTTGATCACAAAGTGTTGAATAAATTGCGCAGTAATTAATAAGCCCCATATTATTATAGATGTATAAAATGTTATAAAATATTTAAAATACAACAAGAATATTTTTTTTCTTTTAGAGATATAGCTTGTTTTCCGAATGAATTTTTTAAATATCACTAAAACGTAACAAAGTTGGTATAGATTTTAATTAAATGACAATACTTAAGCATGCATTTTGGTGCAACAAACTATAACAAAATATACGACTAATACTTATTACAATGGAGGTTGTAAAAAAAGGTTTTATTCTAATTAAGAGTAATATAACAATCAGCGGATATAAGGTAGTCGTGTCCGATTTGACAATAGAATTTCACTTTAAATGCTTTTTAGTTTCAATTAATTGGTAGAAAATTTTCATTACTGGAATCTTTTACTACCATTTATAGTTGTTATACAGTTCCGTCTAAGTATGTAATTATTAACTTCGTTTTAGAAATTTAAAAAATCCTTTTTTAATCTCCCAAAATATTAGTTAGACAGTTATAATTATTCCGCTTAAAATTAAAATGTAAATTACGTATAGCTGAGCATTAACAGCGTTAATTTGAAGTGTTCAACTTCCTCCCTTGAAATTTCAGTAGGGCTCTCATCGCGCGAGATTCGACTCGCACTAGACCACTTTTAATTACTTTTAAAATTGAAACGTCAGTTTTGAGCACTTATTGGGCAAAAAAAAAAAACATTGCCAAATGTCGAAAATCGATGCTATTCCAATCCCTATAATATTATGATTATGCTTTAGACTTTGGTTTTAACATATTAAAGTGTCCATCTTTTTATAGCAAGCAATAAAAAAAAACTAAATCTACCATTTTTCGCACGAGTTGCTATATTAATTTACTTATGATAATTCTATACCAGGATAACTATAATGCTATATTGCAATCTTGTATCGCATTATCTTACGCGAAATAAAAATAAATGGGCTCCCATTATTCCGGTCGTAATGTTGGTATGCAGAAGGTAGCAAATTGAATAGCCTAAAAGGGATCTTTGTATGCGCGGCCACTAATCCGGGCGTCAGTATCACGCCATTATAGCCTCGCGGATGCCATCTAATGTCGCCATAATCGTTTAGCTTCGATATTCAATCGTGTAAAAAGTCAATTAGAAAGAGATACAGCGGCTCGCGCCACACAATGGCGTAGCGGGCACCGGGCATCGGGCACCGGTCTCGTTCCATTATAACCGGACAATGCACAAATTATAAACAGTCCACTTGCCTCAATACTCGGCTCACACTTCCTGTGCCACCCATTGTCAGTTTTCAATACAATAACTTTTATTGAAATGATCCTAGGATATGCTTGTTGGCAATAGAATAGAAATTGTACTCCGTTAACATTTTATTTGTGGGTTCTACTGACATTGTAACATATACGTAGCCAATTTCAATTACGACGATTTCCGCTCCGTATCAATAGAAAGGTACGGATGTTCACGAAATGTTTGCAAAATGGTTTTCGGGATACTTTCGTAACAAAGTCGCTTTCCTTCAATAACTTGCCGCCAAATTTATGTCACATGGAAATAAGGGATGGGTGAAGTCATTGTAATGTGGATTTGACAGTTGTCAAATGCGTGTTTTGGTAATGTTACATATCAGAAACAGATTCTTTTTCCACTATTTTTAAATCACTTAAATAACGTCTGAACTTTGAAATGAACAACAAAATATTTTTGGTATAGGTTGGAGTAATTAGTATGTAAGTTACGTCCCTACTTAGGAAATCTTTAAAGATGGTAACTTAGTCGACCGGGTCGTTCGATTATTACACATATGTAATAACTTACTTCTCATTCACAACGCTGATCGAGCCAGTCGCAGTTCATTGACCCCTACTACCGTTATGTTAGATCGAGGAGACAGACAATGTTATAATCACAGAAGTGGAGTAATTAGAAAGTTTCGAAAGGGCACGGGTTAAGTTAAATGATAGGCCATCGAAGAGGTCTACTGTATGCTTAAAGAATGTATGTCGAGCTATCTCTCCCTTGTTGGAATGAAAAGATTATCTAGAGAATTTACTTGGCTTGTGGATAAAATCTTGTTCTTTGGTATTAATTGCTTCATGGACTCGATTTACGTATAAAGATTATTGTATATTAAGGGGGTGGAAAGACTATGATTGAACATTACATTTATTTATTTTTCAATTTTTTTTATATTCATACGTTTTGCTATAGCTGCATTTAATGCATACGAACGGATAAAATATGAGAAGTAATTTTACTAGAACCTAATACATCCGGGCAAGTAATCTAAAGAAAATGTCTTAAAGAGCTATAAATTAAGGTAATTCAATAGTCGACCGTTTGAATTATCACAGGCGACAACAAGAACTTAATTACATAAAATTATAACGAAGCTGCGAGAGATTTGTTGGCGAAGCGCGTTCTCTGACCGAGCTTCAGACGCGTGACGAAGTTGACTTATGTGCGCCGCTGCCTAACCTGACTTACACATTACTTCCTGTGCATTATATCTAGTGAAGTGCACAGGTTCTAGTTAATACTTTACAGACATCACGCAATTAACACGTTCAAATAGTCTTAAAAATGTGTGCATACCTCTAGAAAGTTGGGTACTGTTTCGATTCCTAATTTGCTATAAGGATTTAAAAATTATATATACTATTTACATTTATTTCGTTTTCGTGACAAAAATGGTCACAATCGTTTAAAGTTAAGTGAATCTAAATTGCGGTCGTTGATCATCTTCATTATATAAAAGAACAAAACAATAAGTGACCACGAGTACAATAAAGCCCTCGTGCAAAGTTAATTTATGCGACGTTGCGTAAACGGAGCCAGGAACAATAAGGACGCCTCATTCCGAACTTAACGTCACATAAAGTCGTGGGCGAGGAAGACAGCTCGAATAAAAACAGAATCTTTTTTTAATTTAAGGCGAACGGACAATGAGCAAATACAGCTGGGGGAATGCAAAACGAAAGCAAGCGAAGAGAGGAGCCACCAACGCCGTAGTGTCGGTAGTGGAGCGCTCGTGTAATTTATGTTGAAACAAAGTGTCCGAGATGAAAGAATTCTCTACTAATGTACTTCAAAGAACCTAGACAAAAAAAATCATCATTGTAGATAAAGGTCTATGGCTTTTTTAAAGAGTAGATAACTAAAAACGGGACAACGAATGTCTGAATGTAGCAGATATTAGCGATACTACTTACGACATCAGATAAACCTCGGTAGCCCCGACTCCGAGAAAGGAAATCGTTCGTGATGTATTATTGTTGTGACTATCTCTTACCATAAACATTGCTTGAGAAGTATTTAATTAACAGCGGGAAGTTTTTCGTAGAGCTCGTAATCGGATGTGGTTTTAGAAAATGGTGAACGATAACCATTAACGGGAATGTAAACGAGAGAGAGAGATCCAGATGTATTCCAATAAATACGTCCGAATTAGAATCGGAACAGAAATAACAATATTTAAGAGGCGATTAGAAATAAACACGCTGCGACGGGCGGTGTGGCTCGCGTAAAGAACGCGTGATGGTCGTTTAGATGGTAACATTAGCAGCAGGATGCCTACCAGAGCACGGCATTCGCTGCAGGCGACTTAGATACCAAACATTTTTATGACGCTCTTGTTTGTTTTGAGCTCAATCAAAAATGATCAAGGGCTATGACAAATTAAAGTCACCTTCTTGTGTCTGTTTTTTCACACTAACAACGACAAATAATGATTTACAATTAGAGATCACGGAAACTGTTCCAATAAAGTAAAATATTGTGAAAAAATGATATCAGTGAGGAAGATTTGGTAGAGTTAGCTACATTTGGTTATTTAACCATTACTAATTATTTTTTTTGAATATTTTGTTATTATTTCATTCAAATTAATTTATCAAAAGTTCAATATTAATAAATTCTACAAGACTTAAACCTAGTGTAACGCGGAAATTGAACGTTATTTTATAGAAAACGTTCCGTATCCGATGAAACAAATGATACTCTCACAATGAAAAATGTCAACAGATTACAGGAACGAAGAAAGTTCAAATAAAAAGATTTCACGGACCATTGTGTTATCTGATATCGTACGACTTACGAAGCCTTACAAGCTCGCCGATGCGATGCAGCCGAGTGACATTCCAAAACAACAAACAAAACATTAAATCCAACTTACCCAATTGTTATTACTTTGTTTTTTGTATCGATACATTTCATACCGTAAAAGGTAAAGTGCGATTGGAATTTCCTTGAATCAGTGTAATAGTGCAGTAAACTCGAGATGGACAAGCCATTTAGTGCAAGTGTTTATTTGGAGAGTTAAGTCACAAATTGCAAAACCCAAGAGATTCCAAAATGCGATGAAGGCTATATTTTACATGAACAATCAAGACCTAAACATTACTTGTCTGAGATGTAGTCTATCTTTTTGATAAAAGTACTGAAAAGACTGGTCGACAATACATACCTACAGTTGCATACTTTTATATATACGAGTACATATACTGCTGGTGCTATATCTTTGCTTATTTTGTCTAACAAATTTAAACTTGGTCCAAAAAAAATCCCATACTAAATAAAAAATAAGTAAATGTACATTATGTTAATATCTATCTTATTTCACTTTTATGAAAATATTGTAGTAAATTAAATTGACTATAAATCAAGTTCCTTTATTACGTTGACAATGTTTGTAGATGTCTAATATACATAAATAAATATCCTCTCGGAAAAAACGTTGTAGCCGCTCAAAAGATGTGTCAAGTCGTCAAGCGTTGCCTCCCTTCACAGACTTTACTCGAACACGTCAATTTGTTTACGAATTACGCATAAATTCGTCCCCGAAGACAAGACATCTCGTGCGGCGATCGCTGTTGCGACATTTCAATAAAATTTACGATTGTGACTTAAATGGCGTGTCGGATGAACAAAAAATGCTTCGACATGTTCCGCTTTTATTTTAGACGTATCTTGAGTCTTGAGTTCGTTAAAATATCTGGATGATGATAATAAACCTGTCCGTTCTTTGTGCAACTAAACGGCAATGAAATTGAATAAATTATTATCGATACAACCACGGATAATTAAATGTTTGAATAATGGTTGTAAAGTTTTAATTTATGAAATAATAAAACACTAGTTTCGCCATGGGCTTAGCTTGTTTAAACGCTATTATAAATAATAATGATGTTATCATTACTTTATCTTCTTGGTAGATACTTTTATCAAGATTACAGTAATTAATTCGTTACGTCGAGAAGCGATTTTTGAATTTCGAACATTGTCTTTAATTGGAATACCGCCTCGGCTTCTTATTAATAGCTTCTAGAATCATCAAAACAACATTTTCAACATCAGTGACATGTTTATTTTCAAATAATATTGAAGACTATGTTGTCTACCTTGTATGTTATTGTAATTTTAATATAGTAATAAGAATTGTATGCAAAGCATTGCAAATTATTGCTTTTACAATTCAGGTATTTCATCAATTTCATGGATGTAGGAATCTCGCAATCAACGATATTCGTGTCAAAGTAGTCAAAGTCCCTCATTGTCGCATTACATTTAGAAAACGTATTTGTTTTTTTGGCGAACTTGTCCGAGCGTCGATAGAAAACGTCGCTGTTTAGTAAGCTGAGCCAAATTGATAATCAACTTGCTAATTGATTGTGAATGTTCTCGGTAATATCCGACCGGTTAAATTGGACATTGAAACAAAGCTATTCTCTGTTGTTTGATTAATTATTTCAGTCAAAGAACAATGTATCCACAGCTAGTGGTTCCGAAATAGTTTGTTTAGAGTGGCGTGGCCAAATGCACGCTACATTGATATGTGTTATTGGGCATGACATGCAAGGCGACCGTTGGAGACAGATCGTTCGGCACCCTATTGGTATTTTTGTCAACGTTCCCAGCACCGTTTGTTCGCATCGTGTTTACTCACATGACTCGTGGTGACTTTAAAATTAGTTTAGAAACCATTCTCTTAATAAGAATAGGCAAGGCATTCCGTAAATAGTTTCCTACTCTAATTTATTTTATCGTAACGAGGTCTACAAGTCGAAATCTCAAACGAGACAATAATTGTTAAAGATTTTTACATACTTATTATTTTCCTCCTTCTTCTAAGATCTTAAAAAAGATACCGTGCTCCTCTGGGAGAAGCAAGGTTATGTGTGGTTTTACTCACAAAAAACCCCTCGGTGGTCATTCTCAAGTGCCTCTAGCAAGGCTACTGTATCTCCGGTGGAACGCACCGGTGCGTATAGTTGGTGACTATACAAAAGCGTGTCACACAACATCTACTAAAACAGCTAGACTGTTGTTAATATAATATGTACATTGTTTCTGTTATTATAAGTCCTCATAATATGTACTATACCTAATGTATTTTGTCTGTATCGCGGATGTTTCCTGCTTACCTACCTTTATAGTATGACTCCAATAACGTGAAAAGAGAAACACAGTGGAAACGCTTCATCGTAATAATTAAATCACTTTATATATCACCATCAAAGACTCCTTTTCGACTTACCAGATTCAGGATATATTTTGAGGGTGGTCCGTAAACTATAGATGATTGTCGGTGTGAAAGTAATTAAAAGCATTTTGTAACATTACATATCAATTTCCAACAGCGATATTTGAAAACGAGTGATATTGAATTTTAAATGAAAACGCGGACTTGTTCGATCTCAAATTTTATTACACGCCGCGGGTTGTTCGTTATAAATACAACACTTAAAACTCTCAACGTTTTACATAAAAAACGTTATAAACAGGCATATTTCATTATTTTTTCCCCCTAAAACAACGGGGTGCCTCATGCTTTTTTTGTAAGAGGAATACCAACTGCGCGGCCCACGCGAGGCCCATGATCGGTTCACACTTTAAGTGGTTGTACAGTAGTGATATATACGTACTCGAGTTATTATTAGAAGTTCTCAGAAGGCATAGATAGAACAAAAAACTGTATAGGAATTTCTTTGTTCTCAAATGATAAAACTTTTTGTTACTTTACATAAATTGTACGTACCATATTCCTAAATGTATTTAGAAGAATTAGGCTTAATAGGAACTTTGCATCTTTGCTTTTTAGTATAAAATTGTACCACTAAGATGCTTATTACATACATTAAAGCTTATTTTCCTGCATCGTATTATTAATGAGAAATCATGAAATTTATTATGAGGCAAAAATAATTCAGATTTTTGTACCGCGTATCGACACCTCAAAGAATTTTGATCGCCGCACGTAGATTTGAGCCTTAGATAAGTGACGGTCTCTCCATCAATTTCGTACAAAATATTTGTTGAGATCCAAAGATTCGTTTTTATGGGTTTTAAAAGATTAATGCACAGATAAAGAGATTTGGGCCGGCTGCGACCGAGTGGAATTTTAGGGGCACAATAAATTTTGACACCTTATTTGCTGTTGAACAAAACAAAACCGCTTCGTAGGAGAGTGATTTGTGTTTTCTAATTAGGAACTTTGTGGAGGAAATGTTTTAATTAAAAGCAAAATTAATCCTTCCCCACTTTCGTCCATCCCCACTCCTTTTAAATTTCTTTAAAGTCAGTTGCGTTTACGCATTGCATGGTATTGGCTCCGCCCATAATGGGGCATCCTACTGTGCTTTGTTTAAGCCGAATAAGCGATGCGTGAAGTGGGCTCAGTATACTCCTTTATTGCTTGCTGTAGTAACATAATATGTTACAATTTAACACACATGCAAACACTTTTATAACAACACAATAAGAGTAATAAACACTTTGTAATACGTCATCAATTATCTTTTTAATATCAAATTATTGTTACTTTTAAGGCATTTATGTTTTTAGCAATTATACATCATTACAAGATTAAAGAAATTTATATAAAATGGGACTTTTTTCTTTCATTTTTTGATATTTCAAACAAAATATCTAACTCGGAAATTGATTGTCGATTATTTAAACTTTGGCGAAATCTATTAAAACCGATTAGTCGATCGAGCGTTAGTTTCGGTACGAAATTTACGAGCATTAAAACTATCTCCATTCTATCGCACACTGCAAGGCTTAGTGGACGCCTTTACTGAGAGCAGCTGCTTCTAATCGAATACCAATCAACTAGGAATGATGTAGAATAGTTTACTGGTGTATTGAATACGTAATCAAAATGACCGCTCGAGCTCACACAAATCGAAAAAGTTACATCATAATTTCTAATCATTCCGATCGTTACCTTGAATATTTTAATTTACTCATAGTTGAAATGTATCGGATATAAGAAGTTTTTGATTTAATTTACCGATGTCAAGTGGGGCTAATGGCCGTTTGTCTTCTTAATTCGAAATTTTAAAATTCAAAAATTACTTTAATGGATCAATTTAAATTCTTTGCTATTAACATTTTTATGAATATTTTAATCAAAATAGTTTTACTAAGATTTGTGACAACTTCGGCGGTTGAATAAAGATCCTGGTACTTTCTTGGTCTATGAGGCGATTATTACAAACTAGCAGTCACCCACAACTCCGTCCGCGCGGAAATAAAAAAAAACATACTAAGTAGCTTATAGCCTATGTGTTCTTCCAGACTATGATCTACATATATGCCAAATTTCATCGAGATTTGTTGAGCCGTTCTGGAGTTACCTTCAAACAAACATCCATCCATCCAAATATTCGCATTCATAATATTAGTAAGATTTTAATTTTTTTGTTGAGGATTATGTATACATTAATTCTGCTTTGATATATTTGAGATGAAAATAATTATTTATTGTATTAAAAAAAGAACCTTCACATCGACACCAAAACCTTAAGTGTGAAATATAAAGGTATAAAGGTATATATAGTTATAAAGGTACATATCAAATCATTTTAAAAATAAATGATTATTTTTTTTAAAAATCACCCTAGAACTCTTTGGAAACTCTTTTGATAAATACATGGGACCAGTTCACTGAAATTAGTCGTACGTCACTTGCTTGAGGATTGATTTCGAACGGAGATAAAGTTGAGGGCGCCATTAATTTACAAAAAACCAACGTAGGTGTCTGCGGAGGAAGGAAACTGTTACTGTCAAATATCGGACGGGACACAATGGTCGTTTGAGGATTAAAAGCGAACCGTTGTAGGAACGGGCGCATCATTTATCAGGAGCGAGGCGTATCTCGCGTTCACTTTAACGTCACTGAATTCAACCCGTAAGGGATATTTAATTGTTTCACTGCCACCAACAATGGCCGCCTCGTATTGTTACATTTAGTAGAACATACTACTAGTATTTTGTTAGCGACGTGTGAAGTCTTTGGTCACTAAAAAGTTGTTCTTTAGTTCCTGTTTAATAAAGCTTGATATACTTGACCTCTTTGGGAGTCAAGGAGTTTGTACCAAAGAGATCGTACTGGCCACTAAGAATGTTGCAAATTTTTAAATACGAAAACGATTAGTAAAAAGCGAAAAAATTGCCCGGGGGTGAATAAAAAAGTATTAAAAATAGTTTTGTTTTAGAAATATAGGTACTTTGTTTGATTTAGCACTGTTTCTTTGAAAATTATGAATTTTCTTCTTGATGTGTCAAAGAATTACTAAATTAATGTATTGAGATAATAGGAGATTTATGTTGGGAGCAATGTCCCACAGTTTAGTAAAGTTTGGGCGTTCGAAGGCATCGCGTGACTAAAGTCTCTTTATCATTAGCAGGGCTAAAGCGACATCATGTAATTTCTAGTTAGGTACTATGTTTCTATTATTGTCAGAAGGCGTCGAACTATTTTAGGTCGTGTATGGGTAATGGCGCATTCCTGTGTCGCGTTCGAAATGAATTACGGTTTAATTATGTTTATAATGAAGCATTGTGATATTTGAGCACGATTTACGCGCGCTAAATTACCTTTTATTATTAAAATACTGGAAGTTCACTTGTGTGTGAAAATAAGTACCTATAAAGTGACTGGGAGTTCATCTTCTCTCTTAACTTTTATTATATTTTATTTTTAATGTAAATAAATTCAACTTCGACTGGCTGTAATTATGTTAGGTATTCTTTAGTGTTTCTCATGTGTAAGTAAGTCTTAAATTGATTTTATTTTATAACTTTATTCAAACGTCGACCTTGGTTCGTCCACTCGAGTTAGTTTTGATACAGCTGTTAACAGCCAAGACTTACAAACATTCAAAAGGAAGCCGAATCGTTGTTGTATAGGCCACCAAATCAAAAAATTCCAGATTTAATCTCCATAGCTTTGTCTGGATTAATACAGGTAAAGGTTTACAATACAGGTGGTCCATATAAATTTTAGTAGCTTGCTTTTGATAACAAAAGCTATGTTTACTTTGTTATTTACAACTTTGTGTCTTTATATTTGTCGGCCCACCCATGATTTCTTTTATAGATCATAAATGATTTCTTATAACTGACTCCTAAGATGTTATTATATTCTACCAAGATAACATCAAGCGATACCGAATAGTATTCAAAAGAAAAAACGAACGCTCGAAAATGAAACGTATCAATTTATAAAAGTATAGTCTAAGTTAAAGCTCCGCTCGATTGTAACATCGGCTTATTAAAGCTAAGCAAATAAATTCCGTCACCTTTCCTTATCCAGGATCTTTAAGAGAAATCCGAAACCGTAAACATGCGCGTTGAGCACACTATGTTAACTATTCATTCGGTGTCTCCGGAGAATATATTGAACAAAAGACGGGCTCAGCATCCAAGCACACTATTTCTCACTACATCGGCGCGATGTAATCAGAGAAGACGACGTGTCGCGCTTATTTATGTATGAAAGGGGCGCGGGCGAGGGTGGGCCAACGCGCGAGCTACAAACAGAATAATATTGATGACACTGCGCTGCGAAGGGTCATGAATCATTAATCGCCCGCTCTCCTACGGCTCTATTACGACTGCCTTGCTGGATTAGCCACCCTTCACGAGCTGAGCTCCTGAGACTACTTCCCGCTCTCTTCCGCCTTCTCGCGTTCGCCTTTTTCCTCACCTTACGGGTATTCCACCATTAATACAACAAAAAACGGCTAGTTAATAAAACATTTGACGGGTTTTCAAGTTATTGTGCTTTGAGCGAACAACAAAATAATTCCTTTTGTTTACATTTGCAAAGGTTCTTTTAAGGACAATAAAGAAAAGTCCTAAAAATTGCATAATACTTGGCAAATAATTCTTTTCATGTTTATAAATATTGCCAAACAACAATCAACGTAGGTATGAACCGATGTAACAATACAAAACGTAAACAAAACAAATAGCTTTAATAAAAAGACTAAAGATGCAAATCACAAGAGCAAATCAAAAAACTTTTAAACAAAAAAAAACACTGGAGGCAATTTAAGTTAATTCAGTAAGCAACGGACATGGCTACTTCCAAATGAAACCAAACGTAACAAAAACGAAAACAAACCATGGACAAAAACGCAGGTCATTTCGGCTGGGACTTTCTCGTTTATTTTTTCTAAACGCTCCGTGGCCCGAGGACGTGCAGCCGAAACCTTGACTGTTAATTTTTTTCTCACTTTTGTTTCCATCATAATTTCTACCGCACCTCTTATGTTAGGTTCAACTATAAGATAATAAAGTTGGATCGAAACCTGACCGACTTAAAAAAAGACCGTAGCAGGAAGGCGGAACGTTCCTAAATTTCTAATCGACATTTTATTTCGCGATCATGGCAGTTATTTATTTTTGCTATATTCAAACCGGTTGAAGCGGTTATTGTTCTTGCCCTTTTTATAAAGCAACAATACTTTTATTAAATTAATTTGATATTTAACAAAACCATTATCTAGCAATTAATAAACCTAGATAGAATGGGTTTCAATCAGTAGTTTTCGCCAAAATCTAATTTTCTGAGACTAAAGTATTGAACAAAGCTCATAAGATAATTTTTACGGTAAGTTATATGGGCTAAAGAAAAAGGATAAATAAATACCCTTAAAAGTAAAGAAAAAGTAAGGATATGAGCACACAAACTCGTGGTGGTTCGTACATAGTTATAAGCATATCTTGGCACTTACTGCAGACACTTGTTAAAATTCATCACATGTCTCCAAAGTCCGCGTCTACATCGAAGGAGGCACGCTTTAAACAAAAAAAAAAGATAAAAAAGTTTAAGAAGAAATAGAAAAACATGGGTCGATGTTTAAAAAGGACCATGTTGCAATGAGATACAATAGAGGAAATACTTTCTGGCGACAGCGCAAGGCGTTACAATGCGCCTGTCTATTTTTTTTTTAAATAAAATCTTTTGTATGACTCCTTAAATGAGTTCCTTCTAGCCAGTGTTAGCATTTCTGTTTAAAAAGCAGCACAAATTTCAGTTTTTGTAGACTCGTCGAGCTTACAAAATAAATTGCATTGTAGTTAAGTTTTTATGCAGAGCTTCTTATTTTCTTTAAACAAAAATTACAATGTTTTTACAACTTGCTTTCTAGGTATACTTAGTCATAAGAATAATTTTATACAACTCAGGTATATTTATTACCCGAAATTAAATATGTAGGTTAATTAAAAATTTTTGACGCGACGGTTAGTAGTTTAACTATAATTTGTTTTTGTGACAAATACATTAACTTTTGGTCTTTAATCTTCTTACAACGGAAGCTGATATAAATTATAAAGAGCAGTGTACAGTGTTTTCTTTGTGTGATCGTAAATTATCTAATGGTATCCTAATAATCCGGACAAAGAATTCAAGGCTGTCTATCCTTCCGTCCTTACAAACGTCACGCACATCCTTCCCTAAGCGAGCGGAGAAAAAAATGAGCATTGAACAGCGCATTGTCGGAGCCTTTAGTCGCAGGTAGACTGAACAAAAAAGATTCCACTAAATGCGAAGGATTGCACAAAAAATCCGACGACGCGTGATTATAGCGAACGGCTCGGATTATCAGCAGATGTCAATTTTGGAAATATTTAATGCATGATATGGGTAACATGAAATTAATGAAAAAATACCCAACAATGAAACCTCCAAAACAATTCTACGGCCGATTAGCTTTGTATAACGATACCTCTACCTGACAGCTTTGGTACATAGTCACGTACAATCGAGTGGTTGAGTTCTGACTTCTAATCAGAAGCCAAAGAATCCAATTAAATAAATACAAGAAAAATTGTTTTCAAATTAGTATGAGGAAATTGAAATAAAAGCATCACAATACAAAAATATTTCTGTATATTGAGTTGAATTATTATTAATATGTTATTGGCGTTTTACATAGCAATTTAGATTTCCAATAAAGGGTCTAGAAAATTTAAATGCAAATGTTGTAAAAAATATGAGACCGACAATAAAATTTTATTACATCCTTGCTTAATGGCTGTGCAGAGTTGAAACAAATAGGTTTATTCCGATTTAAAGGGGATAGTCGATACAAATTACGTTTATGGGCGCATAGTCCCGATAGCGATAACAGCGGCAACCTGTTTCGAATGGTTCAAATAAATAACATAACCTGTTTAGATAAATTTTATCCGTAAATATTGAGCGATACATTGCATCGGATCATTGCACTAGTCTGTGAAAATACTTCAAATCGTGAAAAATGCGCTTTTATGATAACACTTTTATAAGCTGAAAAGTTAAATCTGTTCTTGAAAAAATACCTTACACCAATATCCAAAATTATTTAAAAGAGACATCTTCCTAACCTAAAACGACTAATGCTTAGTGTTTAATTATAATGCAGTCTTTTCTTTTCTCATGACTGCTGTGGCTTTTATATCCTCAATTTTAAAAAGGTGTGTAGTTGGATTGGTGACATCTATGTGTACATGGATGATTACTAGATTAAATACTAGCATCCAAAAAATGCAATTTCATATTTCATTTAAAAAAATTAAGCGTTCTAAGACTAAAGATGTCTGATAAAACTGTAATATACAGCTATAAAAAGGAAAAAAATCAATTTAAGTTCTGTTATAAAATTATTCATTATTAATCTTGATATATTAATGTTTTTTCTTTATCAATTGAGTTAGACAAATACTTGAACCAAACCACTGAGATAAGAAAACAATCTTACCTCATAAACTAGACGTGAGTCAGGAGCATAACATAGGAATTTGTTATCTCTACTTATCCTGTTGTCAAGAGAGTGTGAGAATGCTTTTATGTTTGTGGGTAGTAAGTAAATATTTGATATAAAGGTGTAACTACTGTACCGCGGTGATTGCGGTTCGTTAGCGTCGCCGGCCAATAAATGTTGACATTAATGAAATTAATTCAAGTTGTAACCTCAGTGAGGCTTTTGCAAATATTTACCGAAGCTTCTCTATGCGTGGTATAGATTATAAAACCAATGCATGGAGTTTTTCTATGTTGGAATAAATTAAAAAACAACATATTGTTCTTATAAATGTTACTATTAAGCATTTTAAATTAACGCTTGCGCTACCAGATGGTTCAGGACAATGGTAAAATAGTTGTTTTAAACGGATGAACATCTTTAGGAGATTTTTACGATTAGAGGTTTTAAAGAAATCTTAAAAATGTAGATATGTTATTGAATAGATTCGCATTATTCCATAATTTATTTTTTTATTTATTCCTTTTGATGTTATGTTCCGTTCTTTTTCCAAAATCAGTCAGGGATCCATCAGAGTGCCAGATATAGTAATTTGTTTCATTAATTGTTATAATTACAAAAATTCTGAACTAAATTAAAGTTTACTTTTTTTTATTAACGCTGCAATAAACATTTAACATAATTATGTGAAAGAAATTACTTTTGATAGGGTTACGAGGGAGTTATAAAGAAATGTAATTGTCGTTTATGTTAAGTCATCTTTTAATATTACGGAATACTTCATCAGGTTCGTGACGAATTTAATGTTCAGACTGTACCTACGTGTAGCGGCCGCTGACGGCCTAACGGGCAGCCTCGGTGTGATTGATTGAGGGACAAACGAATGGAATTAATATTGCCCTGACTATACATGTATACGAATAATATTCATTCGAACCAGTAAAATCATTGATTAATGTTTCGTAAACGAGCAAAATAAAATAGAAATAATAAGGGATTTGGTTGCTAAACAAAAGAAAAATAACAGCATGTGATTAAAAGTAAAACAAGGTAGAAGTCTATAATGAAATGTAATCTTACCTTTTGCAAACAGGTCGCTCTACATTGCGCTACCCGCAAAGGAGATGAAACTTCCTCTTCGGCGAGCACTCCAATCCATAACATTACAATAGGCAACAGCGAACTATACAACATTTTGGCACACATTTTCTTTGGTATTCCTAAGTTAAGTCCCGTTCAATGTTTTTGCTTTATCATAACCGGCACACGGATCCCGCAAAAATAGTTATCATAATAACTAAAACAAACTGAAAATCCTAAACTTCGCTAATCTTACTGAAAAGCTTTCGGCACGAAAAACATTATTTGAAGTTTGAGTTGTTTCGTAGAAGATAACTTAAATCGCTATCAAAAATATGTTAATTAAATAATACATTAACATAAAGTAACACAAATTGTAACTAATACGATGTCGCACTAGAAAAATGTTTTCACAACTTCAATCGTTCGCTTTGAGATTCGACGAGAGTCGACGCGAACTGTAGCGCGGTCGACTGCGGACTAACCACCCCGCCTGAAGAAGGTCTGTTCCACTCCCCTCTGATGGTTAATTTTGTCGCCTTTCTCACTCGCGCAAGAGGGTTACCCTCCTCTCGCTCGCTCCTAACACGAAGCGTACGAGTTTACTACTACATATAGCGCTCTCTCTGTCGTCTCTACTAGTGCATATATTTTATTCTATCTCGTTTCATCTCGGGTGGTTTTACGTTGTTTTTCCTTGATGCAGTTTAACTGATGGGAATGTAGTGGTTATCGTTAGACAAAGACGGTTGTAGTAGAAATTTTAGGGTCGTTCAAAAGGGGTGACAAAGAATCGAGCTAATTCAGGGCTTGCGTTTTTATGGGACCTCGAGTGGTAAAAAGTATCCCGCCTCTCTCGTTTGTTCAACTTTATGGCTCTCGCTTTGTGATGCCATATTAATATTATTAATGGTCGCTACATCAAATACAATCATAATTTCGTATCATTAAAGGGTTTCATATTTTAATTTGATAGTCGCCCTTTTTAAAAACAAAATTTATATGTTCATAAAATTATATGTGTTTGCCGAGATTGCGATACATTTGCTACTTCCGCGTTTTTTTCTTATAACATTCATTATTTGTATCTCGGAAACATTATTTTGCAAGAGGCAAAGACTTGTTCACAAAACCCTCGCAGCAAAAAGATTAAATAAGAATACAGTGTACGTGACAGCGCACAAGCCTTTCTACGTAAAGGCATTTTTCGTTTTCTTTCTTGAGCAACTCTGGGCCCGTTCTATTCATCCCCGCTGTCTTTAATCTCCAGTCTCTCTCCAGACTTTGTCTAGACGAGTCCACAGCCGTGAGTCGAATGCACACAATTTCGATACAACCGCGGACGTCTGCCCTCAACAGACCTCGAGTTATCGATCCCATAAAATCACCTTATACAACTTTTCTTCCAGTTGTAGCATAAGAATTTGCGCAAGAAGAAAATGAATTTGTAATGAAAAACGATGTATCATGAACGACGATTACAGTAGTCATCAAGTTAAATTTCACTGATTTATTTTCTTCAAAAATGATATTAAAATTTCTCAGAGCTAACGTAATAGAAATAACCCGGTTTTCGCAAGCGTTTCAATTCTCTCTAACAATCCCGTCTTACAAAAGGAAACAGTTCTAGATTTTCATCTATAAATTTTCACATGAAAAGGAGTACCCATAAAGGAGAATAAAGGAATAAACCCTTATTTGTTGACGTTATTCCTTTTTCAGAAGGCACGGGACTTTATATTGTTGGCAAACGCGATTCGTCTGTCGACAGTTTATGGCCAGCCGATGACAGCCACGCGAACGTAGACAATACTGAAGGGTTCAATGCGGTCTCGTAAAATGAATTCGCTTTTCAAAGGTCAAGGTCCGCTGGCGAAGGTTGAAAACTGTCAAACCAATAAATGTGAGATAGCTATCGACATAGACGATACGAATTATCGAAAGCTCGTTTTTTTCTGATCAATCATATTAGATTTATTTAATTACATTTCTTTTAAGCTATACACTAAGTAAAATCAAAATAAAACTTAAGTAATTAAAAATATGATTAATATAACAACTAATTTGTGAAGTCATCAACAAAAATTGTCCTAAAATTTGTGAAACGCGCCCTACCGGGCTTTAAGTACGCCAACAAATCTCATAACCATAACTAATTTTGACATATTTTGTTGATGACGTTACGATATGCGTATCACAAATATTCGTACTGCCCTCTGAAATAGTTAAGGTCAAATTAATTCTATATTTTTACAATAGATCTATAATTAAAGGTATAATAAAATATTGTCAATCGAATGTCAATAAATTGTGTGTAGTATACTTTACTTTGAATAAAATGTAAGTAAAATGTAAATTGCTGCTAAAAGCTATATGATACAGCAATATATAACTTAATTTATAGTTTTGAACTGTCCAATAGTTATTAACATCTAATGCTTAATTTGTTGTAAAGTTAATAAAAATCAAGTTACGTTGATCGTTTTTTTGCAACGAGCGTTTATATACTTTTATTGGATTTTAAAATGTTATTTTAATGTAGATTGTGGATCTTATTATATAATTAAATACACGTTATTTTATAGCCATAAAAAACATTACGAACTTTTATATAATTTATCCAAATCTTATACAAAATTTTACAGCAAGTTCAATAATTTATTTGACAAATAGTTACATTTGAATATGTGTTTAACATTACAATATAAAATTTAAGTACCGTTTAATTCATAATTATTCCGTTTGATTTATTAGAAATTTTTTCTATTAGGTATTTTTAAATGTGTTTTTCTATCGATATATAAAAATACACAGTAAGTAGTTCTAGATAGTACCTATATTTTAAATATGTACGACGATGACTATAATACTACAAAAAAGTACAGGGACACTATTTAGTTAAACACGTGTTTTAACCCTTACACCGCCGGTGATTGAAATTATGGACGTAAACGGAATTATAAAAGAGTATGTTTTACCCTTACATAATAATACCAAATCTGCTTCCGGTATAAATGTTTTGTTATTTATTTGTCAAGATGGTATTCCGAAAGCTGAACTCACAAACATATTTCAATAATCATGACATGCAAATATCATCGCTTGACGTGCGATAAAATGGTTGACATATTCTATATTACTCCAAAAATACTGTTAGACAATGTTTAGTAAACACGTGTTTTAACCCTTTGATATTATTGACGTCAACATGGTTATATTTTTGACCATAAATATGTATCACCACAATGCTTTCGGTATAAGATTCATTATTTATTGGTAAAGATCGCATTTCGCAAGCCTACACATAATATTGTTTCAATAACCACGATTTGTCAAAAATCCCCGCCGGGTGCTAGAGTCACGGTATTAAAGGGTTGACGTATGTTTAAGTTAAAATTTATTTGAAGGACTGTCACAGTTTTTATGGTTAGGGATAGAAGCCAAATTTATTAATTTATCTAGTTTAGTCGAGCAAGTTTACGCTGTATATATTCCGTACAAGCAGTACATAACTCGGAAGTGTTACTTACTTCGGACATCTCGCTACTTCTAATTAGGTATCTTGTTGAAACAAAAAGCTCTTGTCGACGGCAAATGCAACTCTGTACGTTGCGCTTTTGTTTCGTATTTTTTCTTTTTATGTTGAAATTATAAGTTATTCCCGTGTTAAATTATAAATGTGAAAGTTTCTAACCGCAGTAAAAGAAAAAAAAAGCGTAGTAG
Source organism: Papilio machaon (assembly GCF_912999745.1). Lineage (NCBI taxonomy): Eukaryota > Metazoa > Arthropoda > Insecta > Lepidoptera > Papilionidae > Papilio > Papilio machaon. Next base: position 3,615,489 of record NC_059999.1, on the reverse strand, counting down.
GAATATGCATACCAAATCTAAGTATAAATCGTACTAATAAATGTATTATAAATGAGAATGTTTAGATCCAGAACGGCTGAACGGATCTTGATGAAATTTGACATATAGGAAGAACATAGTCTGGAAGAACACATAGGCTACTTCTAAAATTTTTTTCTATGCCGCGCGGACAGAGTCGCGGGCGACAGCTAGTGTTAGTATAACAAGGTTCGTATGTTTTTTTTTAAATATGTGTTTTGCAAATATCAAATATGATGTTTAAAAATATCCTCTTATACTTACTCGAGTTGGGATATCCTTTGATACAAAAACCGTTGTAAAGAAAGCCGTTTACACGTGGATTGTGGTTATCTTCTCGTTCGACGGAAGAGCTTTGTTTAAATTTCCATTATTGAAGAGGAATTTTCAAAAGCAGTTTATTCCTGTTCCCTCATTTTTAAATAGTTTCCATTATAACTTTTACGATCATGCAAAAGATAGTCCAAACAACTATTTTTTCTTAGTTTCAAATGTATAAGTAGGTGCATTTTATACGTTTTTTTTTTATTTTTAGATTTAATGTTAGTAATTAACTAAATAAATATTAGCTTCTCATTGGTCAGTCGAGAATCAAAATTTGACCGTCGCATTGTAAGTCTGGATAGATTAACTAAATTAAATTGATCAGCAACAGTTTACTGAAGTTAGGACCCAAGAGAAATCTCCTGAAAAGTCCTATTTAAAATTATAATAATGTATACTTTCGTTTATTTCTTCTCGACTCGGTATTTTTATTTCACTCGCTTTGTTCCTCATACTATTTCACAGAGTCATAAAACTTCAGAGGCTTATTATCGACGAAAAAATGCGTTTTTTAGATTTATTCGTTTTGCATCGCACCTTCCAAAATTTAAAATTGAAAGCAATATATACCAATAATTACGCGAACTAAATTCGTTTAGTTGAGGTTCTCAAAATGACCTTTAATTAATAGTAGTTTCTGAAACAAAAACTAATTTCTTTATCACTTTTTGTTAATTTTGCTGTTGAAAATATAATTCAAAAATGCACTTACGCAAGTACGTTGATATTTCAGCATCAATGTAACTATCAGATTACAATTTACACATGTTTACTTTTTTAATTGTACTATGGTTATATTTAGTTTCAGTACAATTTTCATCTTAAATAAACATGACGTGATGCATTACTCTGTGCACAGAAACGTACAGTTAAGAAGATGGAACTATAACACCGCAATAAGAACAGAGCCATCTCTCCTTATTTAACTTTTTCATATTATTTTTGCTGAAATGAGTTTTACAGTTTACGCATTCATAGAATGTAAACAAAACAGCTAGCATTTTACATTTTTGATTGTTAAGGGTAAACTTTACGCAAATACTGGCTGGTGAATTATTTATTTCTATTGTAAAATAATAATTGTTATGTGCTATGTTATTTTGCATATTTTCCTATCTGAATATATAGTAATCATTTGTAAAATTTAAATGAAAAATGCCCTATCTTATTATTTTTTACCAACACTCACATTGCAAAGTTGTAAAAAGTCTCGATATACTCAGCGACGAAAATTATAAAATATTAATAGTGAGGGACCGTAATAAAACTTAAAGAGAAACACAACAGAAAGTTTTCGATGAATGTATTTGTACTGAAATAATGGGAGCCGTTACTGAATACGTTGAACTTTGATCTTAGTGTCTACGTTGTATCACAAGTGTCGAGTACGCCGGTAGCTGCCAGGTCCAGTATTACTTGGTCCCTATCTTGGGCTAACTTTAATGAAGTTTCCTTTTATTACTTCGGAGCTGGCCCCAAGGATCTTTGTGTTTATGATCCTGTTATAACTTTAAAGGGATTGCAACGCCGTAATACTTCCTTGTTAATTTTTTACCTTCTCCAGAATATATTTCTCTTCAGCGGCAAAGTTTAATAAGTCAGTCATGGTTTATTTACTAAACAACTTTCTTTTACATTTTAAATTGCATTTAGAAATTTTCTCAACCAGAAGTAAGGATACGAATAATTATAATTTTAAGGCTTAGGGTAAGGAATGGCTTTCAACGAACGTGATTAATCAAAAGACCACAACTTTAGTAACATAGTAAAATATTTACTGATTTAATAATAATTAACGAACCGAAATATTGATATTCATTATCGAAGTTATATTTTAAAAGAGTGCATTGTAACCAGTACTCTAAAAGAAAACGTTTTTTCCCAACTTAGAATTCACCCTCTTGTCGGACATAATGTGGAAATGCAATTTCCATAAATTTTACAGACTGTGAGCACAGTTCCCATCCGAAAAGATTGGATGTGGCCGCGTCATTATGATGGAGATTACGACGGCCACTTGACAAAATACTTGAAATTGTGTAACATCGTAATTTTGCCATAAACAGTCAAGTAAACTGAATTTCGAGATTTTTTAATCCCAAAATCATGATTACAACTCTAATATTTCTCCTAAACGTCATCGCCGCATTTAAATTAACACCATGATATCAAACAATCCCACTCAAGTTACGTTAATATGAATTTTTTATTTCATGTTTTATTTTCACATAAACAAAATTATTTAGATACAGTTATTTGTACAAAAGAAATTGCGTTGTTTTTTGTTTAGTAACCTATCCTAAGAATTTATTATTTAATCCAAGGGCTAACTTGATACATATTACATTCACGACAACAGAAGGGACGTGCGGCCGTAACAAATCAAATAAATTATAAAAAGAGATCTTCGGAGGACATGGCTTTCCTTGGGACAAGTCGTAAATTTAACGGTCGAGGTAATCCTTATTTTCCTTGGTTATTCACATGGACGCGTTAACAAAACTATCCTTCTTTATGAGAAGCAATAAAATCTAGTTACAAACAACACTTCCAAAATAGGTACACTAGCATTTTTCTTTCTTTTTACAAAATTCGGCATATCCATTTATCTCGTGCATCTTTAACCTTAGGTTTCCTTTTTTATTATCTTCCTTTTCTTCTTAAAATAGTTGACATTCGATGATCGGTGATTTTTAGGGCAACTTACACTCTTGATATCGAGACTCTGAGGGCTCTTGACAGCAACATTATATTTATCTTCTGATTGTTGCATACATTAGTGGTTACATAACATCGGGTTCCACTTTCGTTCGTTTTCATCCTTCGACAATATAAAAACTCCCTAATAAACGCAGTCTATTTCTCATTCGCTTCAGAAATTGCTGCATAATAGGAAATTTGTAACGTAGTAAAATTCTTCGACCGAAACAGAATTACAACGAATTATAAGTATAATTTAATTAAGACATAACAGCACCTTTAATGCCAATTAGTCACACGATCCGTGGTTTGGGCGTTGTGGGTAATTTGATATCTTAATGGGTTTAGTGTGGCTTTCAACGTACCTCCTACATACAGCTTGTAGTGTATGTAAACAGAGTGTCGTTTGTCTCGAGCGTATACGTCACAAGTGCAAGCCAGTACACCTGTACTAAAGGTATTACCTACCGAGGTAGGGAGGCAGTCGGGGTCAGACGGTTGGACCCGTAGCACGTGGTGGTACGTAGGCGAGCCAAATATAATGGACGAATACTACATTGGCGACGAGGATAAAACTGTAAGTACGATAATAAATTGTATTTGAAAAAAACGAAGGAAGAGACTAGTGTGTATGAAAAGGAAACTTCAATAATTGACCGTCAAAATTATTCTTAATATTATTTGGCCTTACGTGCACCCAATTAAAAACAATTTGAAATGGAAGCTATTGATTGCCAAAATGAGCAACGATTTTCTTTGTTCGCATATGATACTTATTTGTAAAATGTGGCTTAAAGACGTTACTAGCTGTGAATATTTTACAAACGGTTGAAATGTAAACTAAACCAAATATCGAAATAAGATCACAATACAGTGCAACCAATAATATAACTCTTAATCTTTTAATGTGATTCATGTCTTGACATGTTTCGACACGCTTTTGTTTGTACAGTAATCATTGTTGTTTTGATGGAAAGTAATGTAAACAGAGGGCTCGTCACAATTGTTAACAATTGTCAAGTTGTTAAAATGGCTCAGAAACGTAAAAAGTGTTCCTTACCGGTCGCAGAAAAGCGAAACATCATTAATTATGTTGACCAAAATCCCATGACGAAAAAATTAGACATAGCTAATAAGTTCGGGATTCCCGCAAGTACATTGGCTACAATTTTAAAATTTAAAGATAAGTTTTCAGAAGAAAGTGGTTTGAATGTAAATTTTTAATGTCTGTCCTCGGCGGTATTTCCAAACCACTACGACTTAGGGTCCTTCAAGAAGCGAGCATATATCTTTCTTAAAGGCCGGCAACGCATCTGCAATTCTCCTAGTGTTGCGGATGTCCATGGGCGTCAATGATCACTTCGGTGTTCGCGCAGCTCGTTGGCCCTCTTCTCATAAAAAAAAAAAAAAAAAAAAACAGTAAAAGATTAAAATCATGCGAGTTCAAAGACGTAGAGGAATGTATGTCTTTAAGCTCTTTATAACGAATTTTTGGCCAATCTAACCTCAACATAACAAACCTCAGTTGAACGAATTACTTGATATTACAGATATTTTCTTGTTCCCCTCCGATTTGTTGTATCGAGGTTGCACTGTAATTGGTTATCACAATATTAATTTTGGTTTAAGTTGTTTACTACAAAGTGCACTATGATGAGTCATAATGAATGACACGTGCAAGTGACAGATTGATTTCCGGTGTATTGATAAAAACTTACTCGGATTAGCAATTGACGAATGATGTTTAAGAAAATATTGAACTATAAATGATATAATAAATATTTATTTACTACCCTAGTGGTATATCCACGACGTACAAATTAATTAGACATACACATATTTTATGATTGCACGAACGACCTAAAACAATAATCAAATGCATTTTTAATAATTTACAACTACATCCTAAGACTGTCTTCGACCTTTGCCAATAATCACTAACAGTGTATTGATGGACTGTAGTATGAATTAAATAATAATAATATCTTTCAAACTTAAGTTATGTGTAACAAACTAGGTACACTAAAGTGTAAATTTGCACTTAATCGTAGATATCCACTTAATCAGCACTTGCGCCTGATTACAAAGCAGCACAAAGTTGATCATTAAATTTATGTCATGGATATGACATGGAAGCAGCATGGCTGATCGTTAAATCGATGAATTCATGTATATATATGACATGGAAGCAGAATAGCTGATCGTTAAATCGATAAGGTTAAGTAGATAAATGACAAGAAAGCAGCATAGCTGATCGTTAAATCGATAAGGTTATGTAGACATATGAAAGCAGCATAGCTGATCGTTAAATCGATGAGGTCGTGTATTACACGAAAGCAGCATAGCTGATCGTTAAATCGATGAGCTCGTGTATAACACGAAAGCAGCATAGCTGATCGTTAAATCGATGAGGTCGTGTATAACACGAAAGCAGCATAGCTGATCGTTAAATCGATGAGGTCGTGTATAACACGAAAGCAGCATAGCTGATCGTTAAATCGATGAGGTCGTGTATGACACGAAAGCAGCATAGCTGATCGTTAAATCGATGAGGTCGTGTATAACATGGACGCAGCATAGTTGATCATTAAGTTGATATTATTTCGTAAAAGAAAACTTAAATTTTAGATACCACGCTAATTTGGCCCAACTTACGTTGGAAAAGTTTGAATACGAAGGAGAAACTACATCCTTCAGAGTAAGATGGGAGAGCTGGAAGCGAATACTATTTATATATATGAATGCAACGGGTATTGACGACATTGGGTAGGAAATAGTCAGTTTATTACATTTTGGTTGCTTGGAATTACAAGAATTATTTTATAATTATAATAATGCTGAATGAGTTAATAAGTGACATTTCATATTTGAGATGTCTTAGACCGAGTTCCGTTAATGTCCCTACTTAGGCCGAAATTGACTCCAAGATAACAATAATTATACAATATAGACATGTTTCTTACTTTTGAGAGTTTTCATGACATTGTTTTGTTACTTTTTAGTGCATTTTGTTTGACACTGTTTTTATAAAGTCGACTTTCATTTTTTCTTAAAAAAAAATGTATATAAATTATTTCTCGATTTTTAGGGAATTTGAAGTTTGGCAACAAAAATTCCTTAATACGTATGAGGACGGAAGTAGGACATAAAGAAAGGGACTTACTTCAATTCAGGGGCTATCTTTTAAACAAAGAAATAGTTATCAAGATCTGTATACATAGCATTTTTCGGATGCACGTAGTTTTTAATCATTTGATATCTTCCAAACTATTGATCGGAATTACATTGTTTGAAAAGCAAATGTAATCTGCATGTAATACTCTAGTCTTATAACATATTTATTTTGATAAGAATTCATATCAAATGTGGTATAATAGCGCCGTAAGCTTATGACGCTGTTTTTCGTGCACATTTTAAAAGACGTTTTTCACAAAAACATGGCTATTGCGAGACATCCATAGATGATAGATATATGCCACCGTAGACTTTTATTTAGCAAATTTAAGGATTTATAATTGCTCCATACATCATTTTAATGTAGATAGTTTGACCTACGTAAGCCAGAAAGCGAAATTGTTTCTTTTCATTGTAACGCGATGTAGCATTTATTCGTTTCCGCGTAATTTTATTCCTTCGATATCTCCTAAACTATTAGACAGAATGATATAGTTTCAAGGGCAAATATAGTCTAAATTAAATTCTCTTGATAATGAACATATTTATTTACATAAGGGTTAATACTGAACTCGAATAATAGCGTCGGAAATAGAGCATGAATTTAATTGATGTTTCTAAAAAAAAAAAAAAAATGGTTATTGTGAGAAAACTAAAAAAGGTAGATATGCTATTGCGGAGTTTTATTAAGCACATCTAAAGTGCTGCAATTCTTCCACACTAAATTTTTATGCAGGTCCTATAGTTTAGCCTACGTAAGCGCTGGAGGCAAAAAATGTCCCTAATTTTCGCAACGCATTTTTAAGCTTAACTCAAAATCTACTACCATCCCCATGCCAACGAGGGTCATCCAGGAATAGTTCTCATGAAAGCTACATTGAGGACCAATGTTTGGTGGCATAGGTAATATCAGCTCCAACCCCTCTTAAGTCCCCTTACGCGACGAGAATTACCGAATGAACCTTAGGTCGACATAGCCATCGATTTAATGGAACCTCTTTACTCGTCGTTACTTACTTGACATTATAAATGAGAACGTAACTCTGTCTGTCTGCCTGTCTCGTTTTCACGCCAAAGCTACTGAACCGATTAAAGTGAAGTTTGGTACACGGATGGTCTAGAGCCTGAGGAAGGACATAGGTCACATTTTGGCGCGAAAAAGGGGTTGTAAAGTGTTGAAAGTTGGGTAGAAATTTGTATGGAAGTATCGTCATTTTTACAGTTAGAATGTGGAAACTTATTTTTAGGCTGCTGATCTGATATAAATAAATATGACCACCAGTCCCACTCACCCTGATGAAGGGCCCCCGAAGGGCTCGAAACTAGTCGGTGACGACACCGGATATATAGACGTGAGTGTTTAAGCTGTTTCTATATAAGTTAATAAATATGACATTTGAAGTTTGTAAAAGTTTTAGCCTCAAGGTTGCAATGTAACAAAATGGAATAGGGAATGAAAGTTTTTATGGGAAGATGTGTTTGTGAATATTTTGTAAGTTTAATATTTTTGGCATAAGTTTTTATAAGTTTAATTAAAATACCACAAGAACAACATAATTCACGACCCGTAACCCAGAGGGGTAGGGTGAGACACAGGACCTACATTTGGCGCGGTCCTGGCACACGTCTTTCTATGTCTTCTACATTCATACGTCAAAGCATAGCACGTCGGTTAAGTAAAATAATTAACAAAAAAAAAAAAAATGTTACCCGAGAGGGTATTTCACGCGGACACAGCTAGTCTAATATATAAGTTTTCACATATAAGTTCTCACTGAGACATACATAATTGCAAAAGAAAAAAAATATTACATACTAAGTGTAAAGTGACAAGTGATAATTAGTGATGTAACGGATCTCTGCTCCTGTTTCCGCTACTTTTACAGCGGAGATACAAACGTAAGTTTACGACGACTGAGAGTTACACATGCGCGGTTCGAGACGCCCAGTCCGTGCACGGCCTTACGGCATTTGTTTGTTTATGTACTTTTTCGTGAATTTAAGCGCGTATTATTTTGCTGCTGTTTGAAGCAATCGGTTTCTCTTGGTGGAGTAAACTGTCTAGTTATTGTCCATATAAAATTTGACAGCTGGCAACATGTGACTATTTCATACTTACGAGTTATTAAATGTACTTTTGAATAACTGATAACCACGTAATATGTCATCATCATTATTATCATCAGCTCACTGTGCGTCCCTGCCGAGAGGCTCGAAGCCTCTCCCGTGTTGGGGGTGATTGGGCCATGGTCAACCACGCCAGCCTTTGTAAATATGTTTTTCATATTATTTACACTGCTGTTTCCGTTTCGGGTTCCGCTAAGACGCTCCCGTTGCATTACTAGTAATAATATATATAAGCTCGGAATGATTTTACGGGATTAGTTCCGTTGAGTGTGATCAAGGCGAAATGTAGTTAATTTAAAAAGAATTGAGGGACTCTGGCGAGTTCTAAATGACAATGAGAAGAAAGAAATAATTTAAATAAGGAAGATAATTACAATATGGTATCAGATTAAAATAAATATGTATGTGGTTGTTGTGAAAACATTTGTGAAGTGAATTTATAACTGATTATTGAATCAAAGTTAATCAAATTAACAAAATTAGTTTATATGTAAAAGTGTAGAGAAATTTATGATATCAAATAACAATGTTACAGAATAAATAAAGATTACTGCTATACCTACACGCCTAGTGATTTAATTACGATCAAATACAAGTATACATACAAAGATCAAATAAATTAAAATAAGGAAGGGATGTAGTGTATGTAAACAGAGTGTCGTTTGTCTCGAGCGTATACGTCACAAGTGCAAGCCAGTACACCTGTACTAAAGGTATTACCTACCGAGGTAGGGAGGCAGTCGGGGTCAGACGGTTGGACCCGTAGCACGTGGTGGTACGTAGGCGAGCCAAATATAATGGACGAATACTACACAGCTGACCAATCACGGTCTAAACTTCTCTCCATACTTCCATGGCTTCACTGATTCATCGTACTTTAAGGTTTTCTATGATTTCGTAATGGCTTAACACCATTTGTTTATACCACAAGCATATCTATTTCAGTAAACATTACCGCTGCAACGTTACCGCTAATATTGAGAATTATTAGTACCTATATCATTTTCAACAATATTTATGCTCGTTGATTAATCTATACCTCTATTGCTAGACTCGGGTTTAGCGTCAATTCTTACTCTTATTTGATTGTTCTTAAGTCAATGTGCTTTTAGTTATGTTAGAGAAGAGTAAATTGTTTTTCCAATTATTTTTTTAAAGTACGAGTATATTTGTATTAAAAGCAAAGTATTGGACATCCCAACAAGCGTGCTAATAAGCTTCTTGTGTCAGCTGACTCAAGAGTTGTATTATTTTTCTTAAAGATAGCTTTGCGGGAATTTTCAATGTAATTGCCCCGCTTCCTTCAACAGCTTGACAGTTCAAAGGCCAGTCGCTGACAAGCTTATTGTCGGCCTCCCAACATTTACCTTATTCAAAGTATTTGATTTTATTTCAATTTTTTTTCAAGTATGCGGTTTCGTTAATATTTAGTTTAACAAACAAAGAAATTAATTAATTTTCGCTCAATTATTCAACGCAATAGTTTAGGAAATAGATTAATTGAAACGTAATTAAATTACCATATTTCATCAATCAAAATATCTATTAATTAAAGATATTCAATAGTATAGAAACGATGTAATAAAACAGCGTAATAACTGAACGGTTAACAATTAATAATTTAATTAAAAAATTTGGAGATTGTGTTTATTCACATTTATGGTTGGACTATTAAGGCTATTAGATTGGTGATTAGAAAATTATGCTGTTACGATTCAACTTAATTTTGGCCAGCGTTCTTTATTACACAGGATTATAGTCCACTATAATCATTTCTTTACAATCCGTCGGAGCCGTGTGTTTCAGTTCTCCAATAGTAAATGTTCTAATAGCAATAAAACCAAATTGCCGCCGTAAAAGATCACAATTAGTGAAACTAATACCAGTTATTAACTTCCATATAGAGATCAAAAATCATAAAATGTTTTAGAAAGCAATAACTTACATTTATATTTGTAATTAATTCGTATTAGAGGCAAATGTTAAAATGATGATTTACGATGGCAAAAAAGGAACGCAGAATGCGATGTTATCAATGCCCATAAATATGTTGGGATTGCTTTTGAAATCGAAAGACAAAGATTACAAAAAGAAAGCAAAAGTAAGTCCGCTCAGAGGTAACCCGATATTGCTCATTCGGTTGTTTTCTGGTTGTTTGGGTATAAGATTACAAGCAATTTATTTCAATATGCCAATCGAATTTACGGACGGAACATGAATTCTTCAAGGAGACCATTTTATAGTCCATAATATATTATTTGGCTCACAATAAACTAACGTCAAGCTATAAATTGATCGCTATGAGAGACTTCAAATTGCTGTAAAGTCAATAAACTAACAGAAAAGGTAAACAAATGTTGTATTGTTCCGAAAACAATATCTGTCCGAATTCAAACAACACTATAAAATGTTTTAATACTTTAGTTGTAAAATAGTCATAAAGGTAACAACATGAATAACTGTAGCTTGACTATTGCCATAAGTGTGATTATGATCTTTAGCATAAGTTGCCACTGTCAAAATATTCAAACAAAAACATATCATCTTCCGAAGAAGATGAATCTAAGATAAAAATACTAATGGATTAATTTTGTATGAATGTTTCGGTTAAGGTAATCCTCTCTCAGAGTTTCTAGTTGACGTTGAACATTTTAAGTAACACAAAACATAGTTTTTTTCGGTAGGTACGTGCACACATTACCATAGTTGGAGCATCAGCACGTCCACGTCTGACATTGCATTCGAATGCAACCCCGATCGTATCGATCTGTCGAACCATCGGATAAAGACCTTACGGACGAATACTTTTTAAGTAAGCGATTATTTACTCTAATGAAAAAAAAAATAATGGGTAAAATTAATATGAAAAAACCCCATAATACATTATTTCAAACAACATTCTTACTTAAATCAGGAAATGTGTCGGAAAAAGAAATATAAATCTTTAAAGATTTATAGCAATTAATTTCACCAAAAGTTACATTTAAAAATGTACAACATATTACACAGAAGCTCGGATTCATCTTCGGTATTAATAGTAATATGTTATAGAGCTCGATAGAAATTTTATACCAGGTTTCTAAGCGTCCTAAATATTTTTCAATCTCGTCGCAAGGATGCGGATATCGGTACAATTATCGATAGCGAGCAGTCGCGGACGCCGAGATTGCAATCTCCCGATGGGTTAGTTTAATCCACAGATTTATGGAGCGACCACATTTTAATCCTTTCGCTAAGAAAAACCAACCTATAAAGTGTACGTGGGAATAGAATTCTAAATTGCGCGGGGATTTACATGTATACAGTTTTCAGATTAATTAGCCTTTGAAATGCACACGCATGCCTTTCGGCGAAACTTGGCAAAATTACATTTAAACTTTTGACAAAGACACGTCGTCGTTTTTACGTCGACTTAATAGGTATACTATTCAACTAAAAGAAATGTAATATTGTCTTTACTTTTTCATATTACTATGTGCCATTTTCTGTGTGTATAATTTATTTGGCATTTGCTTGGCATTGATATTGTATACGCAAAGCTATTCATTTATTTTTTCTTTTATAATATTATATGATGAAAGTTTTGTTTAAGCATAACGCCGCAGGGTAACATGACATCTGCTCAGAAATTGATACAGTCTAAACAAAGTTGGAGCGTATGTCAGCTGCAAAAAAAACCTCCCTAACTGACTCATTAGATGTATCAGATAACATACAAAATAAGCCTTAGCCAAGAAAAGAAAATCACAAACAAAAATTGCGTATCATTTCTGTAATGAATATTTCCGTTGTAGAATTTAAGCGTTATTTAAAAACATAGAACGAAGTTTGCTTTATAGTCAAACAAGGATATCTGGCCCGATGAAAGGCGCTGCTATAAAACGGATAAGACAGCTTCGGTACGAAAAAGTATCTTGTCGTTCTTTTTTTAAAATTATCATGAGAGCGCTAGTGTGCTATTAAAATTTAGTTTGACTTTTGTCCACCATCTCAGATATCCTTATCGATGTATACTTACTCCATCTTGAGATCGATATACGGTTAAGAAGATTTGATCAATCCTAGTCTTTATTTTTAATAAAACAAAAACCAATTCTGAACGATTTAAAAACAGTTATTGTTATCCTAAGTAATATGTTACATACATAAATAATAACTGTTTAATTTAAGTTTTTAACAAAAATATAACAATATTTAGAATCAGTGTAAAAAGAAGAATAGTGAAATTTTATTTTCATAGTAAATAACGCAAAATACATGAATTGAAAGTTATTTAATAATTGTTATTAAATTCTAGTTTGATGTAAAATAAAATGACTCATCTATTTATACGATTTGATGAAACAGCATTCAATAGAACAAAGCTGTAAGTGTTTGATCAAACATTGCTCCATTCTATTCCACGTAATAAAAACGCGTATGGGCAATGAAATTTAAAAATATTATAGAGAATTCTAATAAATGAATTATGCCATATTCTACACTGAAATCAAATATTTGCCGAAAGATTTATTCATCTTCAAAGATGATCAATAATTGAAAATCACTTCCGAAATTATTCTTCCTTTGAATAATATAAATTATTTTCTTACACTTAAATTGTTCTGAACAAAGACGTCATTAACGATTACAGCCTCTTTGTATCAGCCTAAAGCGTTTCTTTGTGAAATCGACGAATATTTGAAACAACAATTCAAAGCTTTATACACTACAATTATCTATTAATGTTATTGGACCACAATTAGTTCTTAAATTTCAAGAAACACTTGGTTGATATTAATTAATTGAAACAAGTAAATTATTTTTATTTAAGTTGATCTGTTTCAATTTCGTGACTGCAGATCTGTGCAGTGAAATTATTGATTTTTTTCTTCATAAACAGTAAATGCGGTTTTAACATGAAATTTATTATTCGTTAAAGGCAAGATTTTTTTTTAAAAGTTACTTTTTGCAATCATTAGTCTGAACATGTAACGTAATTTCGGCGATATAGACAAGAGCAGAGTGGCGCAGTGGAAGCGTGCTGGGCCCATAACCCAGAGGTCCGTGGATCGAAACCACGCTCTGCTAACAATTTTTGTGTTATTTATTTTTCAATTATTAGGAGTTTTTAAAACAAATAACATGTAATAATATTACATGTTATTTGTTTTATATATTACTAGCTGTCGCACGCGACTCCGTCCGCGCACAGTTAAAAAAAATAAAAAAAAATGAAAAATAGATGTTGGCCGATTCTCAGACCTACTGAATATGCTCACAAAATTTCATGAGAATCGGTCAAGCCGTTTCGGAGGAGTACGGGAACGAAAACTGTGACACGAGAATTTTATATATTAGATGTATATTATGTAATTACATACATAATAGTAAACAAAGCGTTATCACGTCACTTTCTTATCTGTATCTCTTAAATGTAGATTGAGAAAACATCTTTTTAATAAGAGATTATCTAAAGATTCTGTATTATAACAATCTATGTTTACTCATGAAGAGGTCACGAATTATATTTTCAGTAGAGAAGTGTATATGAACGTTGTAACAATGCACTGGTGTTTAAAGTAATACTGACCTTCAAAATTAAAATTTTAAACACAATGCATTCATAAAATTAAACAAATAGTGGGACGTCAAAAATATCTGCATACAACAAACAACAAACATAATTTTCCCATAAATACTCGTAGTTTCGGTTACCTGATCGCACCGCTTTTAGTGAGGTCGGCGAGTTTATTAGAGCAAGCTAATAATGTTTTACGACTTCGTATTTCTATTGTGTCGGGATTACGTAATGAATTTCATGGAAGAACAGGTCTTAGAATATGAATGTATTTGCCTTTGACTTGTATGTATTACACTCGATTCCCGCAATTCATTTTTTTCGTATCTGTTCTGTAAAGAGCGGCCACATTACGTCAGAGAGCCCGTCATTATTGAAATGTCTGAGTTGAGACCACCCGCGACACACAGTTTTGTAGTATAAAAAGCCCTGATTTTTTTTTCTCTTCGGACTCATACTTACATGAAAGTGGATCGACTAACAAGCTGGGCGCTTAACATGTCGAACGATGTCCGTTATGGCGTTGGCGTACTATTATGGCTCATTCTTATAAGCATTGGCGAATTGTTGCCATGACCAGCTTGATAAATATGGCTCAATTTAATAGCCGGGTGTTTTACATTGCCGCATTTTATGCTTCAGTCGGGGACGTGAAGACATGTGATTAACTTTTTTCATTGCACAACGCATGCTTTAACTTTATGGTTAACAATTAGTTCACGTGTTTACTTTGTTATTTAAAGCATCCGTGCAAAAAAGCAGTTGAAATTATACAATTGAATATCTGTTCTACTGAACTGTAGTGCAAAATAAATCACAAATTACATAATAATATTTTATAAAAATATAGCTATGTATTTATGTAATTTATTGAATTAAAAACACTAATTCCTTCTACTATTTTCACATCAAACATTCAACTTCCACGTAACAGTTTAAAATTTAACAGAACTTTACAATACAATACAATTTTGTTACATTAAACAAGCAAATTACAAATACGCTAGCGATCTTCATTTAGTTTAACAGAAAAAGATCATTCTCAAAAGGTTAAAACAGCTTTTAAAGACCATAAACGATATAATACTCTCGGGGTTTGTTCGCTAAAAAAGGTTATAGATTGTGAAACATGTTCGCCGGCCGCGGGGGCCGTGTTTCTTTGGAGGTTCGTTGGTGGCCGCCGACTGTTCTATTCCAAATATTTTACAAATTGCAAGATCTTGGAAGCGACGCGACAGCACGACGCGCCGACTAATGTCGAAGCATGGGGGCCCATAGATCGATTTCTTGGTAGGTCTATAGTCGCGAGAGTGCAACCGCGAATACAAAATAGGTTATATTTCCATGTGTGCTAAAATTTAACCAACGTTTTAACCAATATTGTTGAAAATGAGGAACGAAGGAGCATTCTGAATATTTGATTTATATTTAAAAATTAATTATTAAATGTTACGTTTTCTTATAGAGCTAATAGTAACACTTTACATTTTGTAAAGGTGTATTTTGGATTAACTGTATGAACTAGAGTATTCTTGAATTATTAATTGGAAACAGTAACTCATACAGCAATTTTAGAGAGTTAGTATTTTAGACTCAGAAAGTCACTGGCTCTTCAACAATGTCAAACAAAGGTGAGAGAGATATTGCATTAGTTAATTAAACTAAAACTGTTTGGAGTAAATCTTATTAATATTGTGTTTAACATTCTTTTAATTGGTTGTTATACTGTATTTATAAATTTTGATTAGTTGAGGTGAAATTTATTACTGAAGAAATATTTGTGTATCTTTCGCTTTTTTCGTTAAACGAAAAGAAATTGTTTGTTTCTTTTGTTATATTTTAGATAAATATTTATTTTAATACGTTATCAGAAATGCACAAGAATATCAAGATAAAGGTCAGAAGCAACGCCGTCGGTCAGGGCCAATGCCCTAGGTTACATTAGGCCAAATCAATCATGTTTACAAACGTGATCAGACGACCTAGGTCGTATTGGTTCTAACCACATCATTATGTCGTGCGGTCATAAGGTCACCGAACTGATGTCTATCTTGTAATCAATAAATACATGTATAGAGGCTTAACTTACAAAATCAATAGGAAATGTATTTTTGTATATACTTTATTAAGTATACTTTCAGATGCAAAAAGAATTTTTCATCCTTTACCTTATCAGGTAGTCTAAAGTCTACGACAGACACAGTCCACGCCTTCAAACAAAAAAATTGCGTTAAAATTACTACCAGTAAATTGCAAATTAATTCAAAAACAAATTGAATTACTTTAACAAAAACGATTCCACTTTAAAACTTGAGACTACAGTGATTAAAAAAGCAATTAAGTTACTCGTACGCGGCGGCAAGATGATTACTATTAATAAAGGATCCCTGATGCAAGTTTTCAATAGTCTGAGCTCGGAATAAATCAAATAACTCCGCAGGATCCTCTGTCGTTGGCAAATGTGTCTTCATTCATGTTGGCGCATAGAAGCACAGAAGAACTATAGAGTTGTATATAACATAAAATAATTATTTGTGAAAAAAAAGTCTGGAAGCCTAATCTTAGTCATAACCTTTTCATACGAGGTAACGATGAGAAGGTGAAGTGGATCTGACAGGGAAGGAGACCTATATATAGATGAAATATGCTTTCTGTGCGTTCCCTCCTCTGTTGAGTAAAGATAGACAACATCCGGAAATACGGGTATCTATGAGCAGCGGCCATTCGCTATTTTAGCGATTTTCGGTTGCCGCTTGCTTTTGTCACCTTACTAACATTATAGTATAAAAAAAATACATTTAAGTAATTATAATATAAGTATTTTGATATCGGGCGAATTATAATTGCTTTGAATTCAATCTAGAACCGGTCCTTATATTGTTACACATTGCTAAAAGTATGGGTAATTAAACACGCATTTGTAACGCACTGGTTAAGGCGAACAATGGTAGTTAATCTGCATGTTCACTTAAAAACGTCTTTAAGGAGAATTTAACAAGCACTAATTTAACAAATTGAACCTAATTTTGTTTTTAAAATATTTTATAGCAACCACATACAAATATTGACTACAAACCTTTACGTAGGACTAAATAACAATATTTAAAATGAATATTCCCTGTGTGTGTTAGTTTCGCCAAATTAATAATTCAAGATTGTCTATCTCTTAAATATTTTACCACTACTAAATATTTTTTTTGATACCTAATGGCGTCTCCGCTACACCCTGTTCCGTGACAGACGCCGACAGGTTTTGAACAAAAATAGTCTTCAGCGTGATCACAGTGAGCTGACGGACAATGCATTCATTATTGAGATACAGCGGCACCAGACATAGAATATACTTCAAGTAAAATGACGCAACAATATAAATCTCAATGTTATATAAATTGACAATACGAGCTCTTAGCCCTTTATAGAAAATGTAAAATATATATTTATTAACCCGGTGATGATTTTATAAAGACCCTTCCCCTTTCCGGACTTTCCGTATACAGTAATCGTCCGCTTAACACTCGACCACCGGAAAATAGAAATTACATCGGTTATTGTTTTACAATTTTACAAGTCAAATGTATGGATGGTACTAAATTGCACCTGTAAAAAAGTATCTGGATATTTTGTATAAAACTTATCTGCAACAATTTATAACAAACAATATTAAAAGTTACATTTTAAACGAAACATAAATCTTGGTATCGTTACATTCAAGATATTGAAACAATTCCCTTTATGTCTCCGCGCCTACATTGGAACCACCATTCTATCCGCTAGCAATCTGACAACAAAACAAAACAAAAGCCAAAGATCAGCATTCGAGACCGAAATAGTATTGGACTGTATTCAAAACTCTTTGGAATTACTACACTATTTGTTGCCATCGTCCATTCAGTAACTCAACGCCTCATCGTAATCCGTTGCCGGTGGAATTCGACAGTTATAAAACGACTGCATACAACTACACCGTTATAAAAACGCAAACAGCTTTGGTATCAATCAACAAGGCTCTTTTGAGGTCGTTTGTATTTCGAAATGGAACTGTATTTATTTCTATTTTAATTATAATCTTTATATTTGATTGAATTTTATTTAAAGTTAAGACATAATATTGATCGACAAAATATTTATACCCGTAATTCTCCTAACACTAGACGTATTAGAAGTAGACGCGGTTTCTTTTCTTTTGGTCCTGCCACATCAGTTCGCTTTGAACGTCTAGTCACATTGTATATTTCAAATATATTTCATTCCTATAATGAAATTAGTGAATTGCCAAAATGTATGCCAAAATGAATAACACACCCTTTTGTTCCCACGTGTCCCCAGCTTTAAGTAAACGCGAGGAATGGGATTTGCCATTAACTAACCTTTAGCGTGGCATCGCCCGTGAATCTTGTTCCAATGCCTCCCTCGGGCACATCCCAAACTCGACTGGCTTAGCAGCTTCCGTTATAAATCCATACCATTTATGTTCAAACGATTTTAGACTCTAATCCAATGTTACAAGACATGGTAAATTTCTGAGAAAAATTTAATTTTTTATAGATCAAATTGTAAAAACGGACAGTCTCGAAGAAGCTTAATTTTTTGGAGTCCGATAAGATCTTTTCAGGACGAAGGTGATCGAAGTAAATTGTGATAAAAGGAAACCATGGAATCGATATAAGGATATCGTAATAAGTGCGCTTTGAGTCACTGGCGCGACGTGGCGGCCGGTGAGCTATAGGGTGTGGGTGCGGTACTTACAGCAGACATCAATTACGACCAAGAGTAATGCCGTGAACATTAAACAAAAGGCAATACACCTTCTACTTAATCTGATTCGTATTATTGGAGTCGTAACACAACATTCCGTACGATTTATTACAAAAGAGCTGTTAAGAAAGTACTTCGCTAGGGACTACATCTTATAGTCTGATCAGGAAAATGAAGCGTTAGAATGTTTTAAACGAATAATGATTTATCGGGTCGGCTTCGAGTTTGAGAGCCGTCTCGAAGCTACGCCAAGAGTTCGTGCAAAATGGAATTCTAGTTTCACACGCAACAAATGCACTCGGTATCTGATGAACTTACCGAGCCCGTAAAGCTACAGACTAATCAACTTTAGAGAGCCTCATTACAATCATATCGATAGGCCGTCGGTCGCACGCCACTTTACCAACATATCCATTAAGGTATTCTACTAAATACTCTGAATCAAGGTATATTGTAAAAAATAGATAATAACATAATTAAATATTGATTGTTACATTTTTTTTACAATTTTATTTACAAATTCTATTTGGATGAAAAGTCGGAAATAATCCACACTTACAAAAACAGACGAATACATTTTAGATAGGTAAATGCCCTCACTGCCTTTCTTCTAGGCAAGAATTAAAAATGGATCCTTTTGAAATATTGAAGTCTCCTTTTTGTTTTATTTTTTTCTGCAGTAAGTAATGAGAAAGTCTATAGAGATGCAGCTTGAAAAAATTTATTCTCTTTTTACATCGCTACATTTTCATATTCTTACTTGTCGCTAATTTCTCCGAGTGCCTTGATGCTCCTTTGTTTTTGCACATTATCCATAAAAGGATTTACTTTAGAGAGTGCAGTTAAATCGCTTAATTTATTAGTCGGTATATTAAAGCTTTAAAAAATGATAAACTTTATTACCTAATGTAAAAATTGTATAATATTTGAAATAACGTATAATCCTCTTGGCGCGTTATTCTGAATCAGGTACCTTAATAACAAGAAAATATTATTTTTGTATTATATATTTTCTCGGAACTCAAATACATCTCGATCCTATTGTTCTAGACAGACATTGTTTCGAATTTTAAACTTATTAAAATGAAGTGGGTACTTAATAACTATTTTATAATGATCTAATAACTCACAAACATATAGATAAAAAAATCCAAAATTATAAAATATATCGTTTAGAGAATGAAAATTAGTTTCAATTGTTTAAACATAATAATATTACAGAACTAAAATGTAATGGCAGAAATATATATGCATTGTATATACATATTAGTATTTCGATATATCTTCCACACTCCAACTAAACACTTCAGCAGCTCGTTTTGTAATTACCAAACAATAATTCTTGTTACCAATGCTTCCTAATTTAGCCACACTGACAAATGTTTCCAACACCTGCCTCAGACTATCACTTGTAGATGACGCGAAAGTCCCATTATGATATACAACAATTTATTCATAAGCAAATAAAAGGATCAAATATGATTTTAATTGGTACGGCTATTATTATAATAAAATAAAATAAATTAATAAAATTGAACTGAATTATTTTCGAAAATTTAACTTTTCATATTGATTAGCTGCAATTTTTTATGGTGATTAGAAAGTAAATAGTTATAATAATTTACAATTTTATTTTTTAACTTTAAACTCTCTTATAAATTAGAAATGAATACAAGAAAGTTACTCTGATTTTAATAACTTACAAGATAACGATCGTGCTCCGGTGTGGCTTCAATGCAATCATTTATACTGAAGCCGTGAAAGGATAATTTCTTTACGCGCAACAATCATGTTAATTAATTGAATCATTCAAGACCAGTCTAAATAAGGCATTGCGACGTATAATAAAATTATCTTAAGCCGTTTACACGCTACGTGTTTGACGGACACGCGTCTTACCTTAGTGTAGAACCTGCAACGTGCTGGGACTTTACTTTCTTATAAATGTAATTATTTGCACGATTGTACCTTTTTATACATTTTTAAGGTCTCGCAAAGTACCATTGCATCCCTCACATTTATTACTAAAAATGTCGATACTAAAGACGCCGCTGCATACCGTATTATATCGTTTTAAGAGACACTATTGTAATAAACTGAATTTACAATCAGAGGTATATCTTAAACGAGGCGTGTTGCTTCTATATGTAAGTTATTATCGGTCAAAAATTAAGGCAAAATTATTTATAGTTTAATTTTCTTTGTGCAAATATGTACTTGACTTTTTTTAATGAACAGACTATACAGAGCAAAATATTACATAGTCTATTTAAGATTCTACTTTGAAATATTGTTATTAAACATAAACAATAATTACAGAAACCGTTACAATGTACAATGCTTGGGGCTAGATGAAATTAGATCGAAGATGAATTTCTGAAAACTCATAATGACGTTAAATCGAGTGGAACATGCTCTTCTTATGGAAATTATGCCGAATTACGTAAATTAGGGCAAATTATCGTGAAACTTGGTTACCGCAAACGCTGCCCATCGTCAGTGAAAGGGCCTGGGGCGCGCGCCTTGCGTGACAGACGAAAAACATTATTTAGTCCTTGAATTTAACAACTCCACTGATATTAATCTGATTATTTTAATTTAAATTTGATTGCAAAAGAATAAAATAATCTAGCAAGCTTAATGTTATCTACTCTCGATAGTACAGAGAGAAAGGACAACATTTAAAAAATATTAACATCATATTAATGTCATCCATAAACACACTTCATCAACCTGCCCTTATACCTATGGAGGGTCGGCACAGTATGTACTACTCCTCCATACATCTCTATAGCCGTCATATCTGAATTTACCCCCTTCTTACGCATATCCTCTTTCACACAATCCATTCATACTTTATTTGGTCTTCTTCTATCTTTATATCCATCCACATTCAATCTCATTACTTTCTTGTTTAAACACACTTCAAGTTTAAGAAATACATTTGATTTTGAGTTAATATTTTTTTAATAACGCTTAAAAATCTGAACTAGATATTGCTAGAGTGTGTATTAATACTAATATAGAACTTTAATAAAATTTAGCACTCAATATTATATGCAAAACGCGAAGTATGTGTAAAATTGTTCAGTAAAGTATCAGAGTAATCCACAAAGTCAAATGGTTTAATCCGCAATGTTTGCCCTTTTTCTGCGAAGTAAACAAAAACCGCAGAACAACCTGACCGAGGCTTTAAAATAAAATAAAACCGATGTAATTTGACCCGTGACTCATTCTGTTAATGTGTCGCTTAAGTACCTACATTTTATTGTCTGAGTACAATTTTATAATTTACGGGTAAAATTCTAACCTTTGCGAGTACATCTTTATAGATAAATAAAATAGCATCATTCAAACAATGTTAGAGGAATTAAATAGACAACCTTTCTTGATAAAGTTATTGAGCGGTCACTTTGCAACAACGCAAGTCCTAAAATCATTCGAGATCCACAAAATGCCTTTCGCGATCAGTACCCAAGCAATGAATTTTAAAACACAAGAAAATAAATAGATAAGTTAAATATAAAATATTTATCTATGTTTCTTTTGAATTTCATTAGAAATGTATAACATATTTTTAGTAAGTTACATTCTTTTAGAACACCCAGAAGCTAAGCAGGAAACAGGAAACCGGAGATATGTTTCAACGTTAAGCTCTTATCCAATGATAATTCTCTACCTTACGGTTATCTAACGATTTAATACGATACAAAATATTTGTACATGTGTGGTCTGGCTGTTGGTTGACGAAGATATAGTCACAAATGCCGGCCGCGCTGGAGATTATGAACCCATCTCAGGTTTTAAAAGAGAAAAAGTTTAATGTAAAGATCACTGACAAATTTGTAACAGAACAATGAATCGGATATTAAAGTATCGTCTTTCGTGACACGGGAGAGCGGATGGCCGATAAGGTATCGGACATGGTGGCGGACAGCGATGACTCTGATACGAAGAATTCATCCATCAAAATCAAGGTTACAAATATTTGTGTTAGCGAAATACAGAAGTTAATCTTTATAACTCCAAAATTTTATTTTTTCCAACGTTAGCATTACCAGTAAATAATACGATATATTGTGTATCCAAAGATCACTGATTTGTGATACGCTTTTTGTTTTGAGATTTTACATGTCGATGTCAATGTACTCTATATTAGTAGATAGACTATGGAAATATCTGCTTGTTTATGTCTCAAGGCAAATATTTACATGAGGTAAATAAAGTAGCAGTTTTCATTTGTTGCACAAAACGTTTGCATGGTGAGAATCAGTAACAATTCTATTACGAGACCATAAACTGTGTAGTACGTTGTGGGATCAGGCACGAACGTAAAGTGCGTGACGTGTAGTAGTCTTAAGTCAGATTAGGGCCGCGACAGTATACTTACGTGTGCCGAACGTCCTTCGGGCTCGCCGCATCGCTCATCGCTTCGCTTAATGCCGTGTTCTCACGCGACATCGACCGCTTGCGAACCTCTCCGCGGTGTTAAATGTATCCGCTTGTATCGGGTTACCGTACCAAAGGCGTGGGCATTGACGTGTCCGACTTGTTTTGTTTTGTTCACTCGACCATCGCAAAGGTTGACTTTCTACGAGCATCGAGGTGACGTTGCCGCCCGGTTGAGTTACATTAAACTCTGTAGAGACGCCTGTCAATGTCGACTCTTGGGTGCATCCAAGCGTGTCGAGAGTGAAGCGATGACAAATAACATATGTCTCTACAGGTTTTAGAGTATTTCATATTTTTGCACAAAGCAATAATATTTTCATGTGTTTATTTGTATTATTTTTCTTTTGTTTTCCTGATGATTTGTTTTTTATTATTAGAGTAAAAGATTTTAATTATACCCGCCATAAGCGTGTCAAGTCCGACATTTCTACAAGAGGAGCGTCAGATTTCCATTTACTTATTTGCCTGTTTGTTGAACAGTGTACAATCTTATTAGTAAATAATAACCAACATAATAATAATTATTATTCATTTTCACTCGATACTTATTTTACTAAAACCGAGTAATTTTAATTATTGTAACCTCAATATCTGAGGTTACGATCATTTATTATTTGTATTTTCGCTTAACAATTCCAAGAATCTCAAACAAACAGTTTACCGTTCTATTCGTTGAATAAAATATTTATTCGCAGCATTAAGAGACTTGTAATAATTAATTGTGAACAAGCAGGTCTGCGCTAACCCGCTCAGTTGTCACTGCCTTGAAAAATAATTACTAAGTGTTGGGAATACGTCATGCTGTGCTGACATGGCCACTCATCGGGTTATTAAGATGTTAGAGTGTGGCGCAGTTAACGAGTTGTCTCTCATTGTTGGGCAGACCGAGATAATGCCGGCAGATAATCGCAACAACCGAACTTGGGACGGGCGACTCATTTAATGGTTGTCTCTTTGCATAAGTTCAACAGCGGGACGATCGTGATTATTATTTCGAATTCGTTTTATGCTTAATCATACGATCGCTTTGTGATGTATGAGAATGAGATGCTTTGTATTATAAACTACAACGTCTATGATTTTAATGTTCTTGTTAACGTAAATTTCTTAGAGCAGTTTAATTTGCATAAATATTTTCTCTTGATCTTCAGATGTTAACTACAAGGACCCTGTTTTAATTCGAAATTAGTGTTCTTTCGGTTTTAACAAACGGAATATCCTTCTGAACATTTCATGAATTTAAAAATTTATCAATTTCATTCTACATATTCCCTTAATGCTGTGAATTAATATATTTTTAAATTGTTACAACTGATAATTGCTATTGTTTGTAGGTATTGAAACACACCCAAATATTTAATTGAAACAAAAATGTATTTAGGAATAATACTAGTTAGAAGATTATCATTAACCTCGTGAACTGTTCAGTAAGCTTATATTACTGAATAATTCTTCCAGAAATAAGTAAATAGGTACTTGTGTAAATTAATTTGTCAATTCGAAGCGAACATGCTCATATTTGTGAAGTCATCATGACTTCAATTCCAGTATTTGTTTCCATCTTCAATATTTATTAGAAATATTAACATTTCACAAGACAACACGGAAAGCAATAGCATCGTCGACGTACTTGTTACAATCCGCCACCACGCGGCGCCACATTGCGAACGTGAGACTGCTCTAACCATTTCACTAACTAGCAAATACATTCAAAATAAGCTTTATGTTAAGTGTATAAAGTTGATATTTGAGAAAACTCAGATCCTAACACAAATTGTAAACCAAAGTTGAACTAAGCACTGCAGTGGAATACATATTCAGTTATTATGTTGATAAATATGAAGCAACTCGGTTAAAATGCAATGTGTCGAGGTATATAATAAACTTAAAATACCGTTATTTATTGCACTGACTAATTTTATGAATGTATTAGCGATATAAATATTTACATTATTCTTCATTTAGCTTACAAATCACTTATTAATATCAAAGATGTAAATGGAAGGCTCGCTCGTGCACATTACTGTTTTCCAATGCCATGGCGCATGCATATTAAATAAACTTATGATGAAGATGTTTTTATTACAAAATATGGGTTTGGAAAAATCCAGCATAGGTGAATTGAAATAACGGCACAAATCTCAAACATCTAATTTTTTTGCTAAATTCGACTTTTAAGTGTATTAACGTATAACATACAAAACATCTAATAATAAAGTACAACAGTATTGTTTTATGCATATCTATACACTGGTCACGGCACTACAAAACTCTCTGCTTGTTTATTCAATAAACGTTTAGTGTGGGAACGAAACATAACCCATTTTGTACCAAAGCAACTACAGCCGTTCGCCATGATGCGTTTGGTTGTTTATAAAAAAATGTAAGACATTTTATCTTATTTTACTGTATTCTAAGATTGTATGTTACACTATCTATTTAGATATGGTGTACATTTGCTACACGAAAATATATTGCTATCTTTTTTTTTGCTAAGAAAATGAGAGATTTTTTTTTAATATAGGTATTTCGTCAGCAGAAATTACGTGTTCCACGAATCCCTTTTAATTACTTTTAAAATAATGTTATTCCCAGAACAGATTCATGCAAAGAGCACGAAAAACAAAGATACGTCGAGTTGCTCTTGTCGCTGCATATATTTTTGATTCCAAAATAAAATAAAGCAATGCGAAACGTGGAAGTCACTTACGAAGATAAATACGGTGCGGCGCTAAACCACTATAAGCAGGTAAAGGACGTATTACATCTAAATTTTACAATACGACCGGCTTTCACAAACAAATTCTACCTATTCGCGGAACAATTTCACGCTCTATTTTACTCCTACGTATTTTCACAATTGAAAATCGTCCGTAAAAGCGTCAAGGCTTTTGTACGTTGAATTTTTATAACCCACTATTTTAGTTTCCTTGTGATTAATGATACCTATTCTTTATTAAAATTTCTCTTTTGTTGTCACACCCACTGATGTAGTGTAATGCGAAGTGTATTTTCCATTTTCTTGAAATGAAATAAATATCTTTAATTTTACCAAAACTTCTGTATTTAGTCTTCATCATCTTCTTAAGAATGTATGATATAACTCAATGACCTAAAACAATAGTTGTAGCAGAAGGTATTGTAAGTGCAGAAAAATACAGACAGATATTTAAACAAAATTATTGCTATAAAATAACAACATTGTACAATTTGTTCAAGCGAAAGAAAAAACATAGCTACAGGAAAAATGAATTATTTACAACAGAACGAACAAACGAAACTAACTGAAAGGAAAAAACTTCTTTGCTTCGAGCAGTCGTCGAGTTTCACTAACAAGCTTAAGACGTCACTTGCAAATTGTAACTGTCAGCTTTATTATTTTTTTTAATGGGACAAAGTTACAGAATCAAAACGCGTTAATCGCATCCCTTTGGCTCTAATTTATTCCTACATACACTTCATAAAGTGTGAAATCACAATTAACAATACAATGTCCAGGCTTCGCAAGAATTTGTATAACTATAACAGACTTAATCACTCATCTTGGGCCCATCTGAGCTCATTTTATTCTTCTGTATATGGAGTGAGTAGTAGATGTTCTCCACAGGACGCCACTGTAGAGCTAAGTGATTTTATTTGTGTCCACATTCCAATGTGTATCAAATTACGTGGCCTCGCGACCAGCTGTTTGATCGATGGTTCACGCTGCTGCTAAAAGACCAGCATTCACTAAAATAATTATCCGCCTCGGAAAGAAAGAACAACGCTGTGCAAGATATCCGTATAAAGGTTAAATAAATTGCGCTCAAATAGCTTTATAATTTAAGTCGGTTCTCAAGTACAAATGCCGTTAATAATAAATACATAGCAGCACAAAGGATCAAAGCTTCTATATTTTTAAACAATAGATATAAAATTCTTAAAGAGGGCAAAGAGATTAACTGTTTAATAGAAGAAAAAAATAACTTAATAATTAAAAATTTCATAACAACGACCAAGGCACATTTGATCGAGTAATCTAAAACTATAGTTGTTTGTCTTGCGTTCCTTTATGCAAATCTGAAAGCGACGCGGCGTGTAAACCTTATCCAGGAGTGTCACTCTCAGCTGCGGAATCGATTTGGAAGTTTATTCAGGCTGACAACGCGTGAAGCAAGCGCGGGCTTCAACTTTATTCCATTTTATCAATATGTAGATAAGATTGCGCGCTCTGTTTGTATTTATTATTGGAATAAAGTTAATTTTATTTGCATAACGTATTCGATAATTCTAATATTTGTTAGTGTTATAACTCAAATTTGGTACTTCCCCTTAAAGATTTTTCGAAACAAATATGAATTTTAAAATTCTAGTTAAAAATATTACGGTAGAAAAAAAGATGAAGTATAAAAGCCTAATGAATTCACGGACGTCTGCTAGTACAATGTAAAAACAAATGGAACAGAACAGCGTAAATAATATAAAGAAAAATACAACAGTACTTTAAAACTATGCAGTTGTTCAAAGTTACCGTGTTGTTATGATTGTTTTAAATTTGCTACAATAAAATTTTATGAAACTGAAAATGTAGAGAGCGAATATTTCAAATGTATCCTATAGAGAATAAAATTTAAATAAATTAGTAGAAATGTTCTAGAAGCATCTACACGGATTGTAGGTTATGAGAGGGAGTAACGACGTGGAAAGTAGTAACGTCTCAACTTTCAAACACTTTTCACAGAATTGGAGTGCAAATGCTTGTATCGGAATCGATAAACTTTAAATATGATGAAATTTAAGCTTTAAGAATACTGCATTGTTATTTTAAGTAGTTTGGCTTTTAGTATTTTTAAAAAAATTGTTGTTTTATCAATATTCGTTCACGGCCTTGCACATAACTAACTTGACAATCTTAATTAGCTGGACAAACTTGATGGTGGCTTTTAAATGTTTAAAAGCTTCAACATAGTGATTTCAATACTTAAAATTAAAAGACATACTTAAACTTACAATCAATAGAATTGAACAATGTAAACAGCTTTATGGCTTTTATTCACTCGCCATGGCTTCTAACATCAGAGCCTCCTTTTGTCCTCTTTACGCCTTTCACAGTGGTCTGGATGAGCCACTTTCCTAAAATGACCTCTCGATTATCGAGAATCGTTTCTTCTAACAATGGGAATTTTGTAAAAGTAAAGTTCATGAGTGGGAACATTTTTATTCTATAAGTAAACAAAGATTATCTTACGTTTGCAAAATTTTATTAAATTGTTCTCTCTTTTTGGATAAATACGTTATAGAAAATCTTGAATTAATTAGCTTATTTGCTTCTTAATGGTGTTTAAATTTACAGATCATTCTAGCTCTATTATAGTTCTTTCAATGTTACAATGAATACCGACAAGAGCAACGTTTGTTTGCGTCTCACATACGCCACGTGCGTCTACAAAGCTTCCCCCATTCTGTAGGAGCATTTCATCTCAACCCTGATTGGCGGAGTCTACACGCCGTTCTTTCTGTATAGGGTTTCAGTACGCAATGTTTGAGTCTCAGTATTATTTGTATAGCAGAGCTCAGGTTCTATGTCGATACAAAGCTATTGTTGAATTTCAAAATGTCGGAAAATAATCCTCGATATTGTTTATCTTTTCTCTCCTAGTATTAAAAAGGAAAATCAAAATTTTTGTATTAACATCATGATATAGGAAACCTAGAATTCCTTTTTGAAACTTATAAATATTTTACGCTTTTTTTTATTATCGCTACTAAAAATCTGTCACCGATAAGTAGCTCTGTTATCCTAAAACTTCTTTAGTTTTCTTACAAATACAAAAAATACTTTGATTATAATCTTGCAAAACATATAATATAATTATATGTGGTATACTGTGATTTATGTCCCTTACGTGTTTATCTGGCGTCAGGAAGACATTTACAACCTGATCGAAAAACACGAACAATAAAGCTAAGGCCCCGTGGCCCGAAGTCGGTCGTATCTTCGGCAAAGTTCGTAACCTTATAGCCAATTGACATCCAGACACGAATACCGCATTGGGTCGTGATCGAAAGAAAGAAAGATCCTCGTTATTTGTGAGCCGGCGTTGGGCCATAAACGTTATCACTAACTAGCGATCGGGGCGGATCGATCCCTTGATTCGCCTCGCGAAATTAAGGAAATCGCTCATGGGGATATTATTCTCCGCGTAACAGATAACATCTGCTCTCGATGTTAGATATTTTAGTTGTACTTTTGTGAGCTTTTCGTTTGAGGTTTCTATTTAATTAAAGTAAATAAATATTTTGTTTACAACAAGGTTCTAAACTTAAGCAAATTATATTGGTAATATGATGACTATACAGCTAAGTTAAAAGTCAGTCAAAAGCTATCCATAACTATTCTACAGTGGTATTTTTTTTAATCTGATATTATTCTGATCTTCACCCGTAATTTTCACCGTCTTAAAATAGCTTTGGCAGAATAACTCAGACATAATTACAAAAGTTAAGAATGCTCATTAAGACTTTTGTAGATAAAAGTCTGAAAGCGAATTCGAAACTTATTTTACGAAACCATATCGTATTGATACTTTTAGTTTTTATTCTCTGTAGATGTTATTGCTTCATGGACGATTCGATTTGGCATTTTCGCTAACTCGCCTTCTGTAACCATTAAAACTTTTGCGCAAAAATAAGTACGAAACATAGTTATTAGTTTGTAAGTCGAGACCACTCGATTCTTTTTTAAAAGAAAAGACTTGCCCTGTCAGTTTTTTTGAACACCGGTAACAAATTGGTTCAACCTTTAAAAACTAATCTGTCGACGTCCATAGTTTTGACAGGTTTAGTTGTGGGTGGTCCCTAATTACTCTCTGTCGTTCCTTTTCGTTGACAAATCAAGAGCACTTCAGAGAAATAACGCTTTTATCAGTGAACTATTAGATTTTTTTCTTCTAGTTTGGGAGTAAAGCTTCTTAAAACTAAGGCCTGAATACTTTGTGTTTATTGAGATTTGTCTTTTTTCATGATTTTCGGGTAATTTTGAGCGCATTGTGTGTATAAATTCGCTCAATTTACTCATTGTCATTATCATTTTCAAACTTAACTTTAAAAAGAAGTATGATCAGAAGGTCGTAGAACTATCGTTGTTCAGGATTAACAACAGTTAGATTTTTTAATAAGGGAAATGGTAAAGAACAGAAAGAAAACAAAGTATACTATTTGCATCAAATGTTACTTAGTTTTCAATGTATTTTAGAACATATAATTCATTTCATACGTTTACATATCAAGATAAAGATGAGAGATGTTCAGATAAAAGTATAGAAAGCTAATGAATCATAAATTGAAGAGCGTCGCCCCGTCCTATACCGTCGTCTCTGTCCATACGCATCGCCGACAATTATTTCTGTCCGACATTACGACACCAAGGGGTGAACTCTTCGACGAACAGATACTGATCGTGACTTTAATTGTATATGGCGCTAACGTAACGTTTCATCTACAAGTGTTCTTAAGCTGGGTTTACACGGGCAGGTAATTTAATAACCAAAGTTATGTAAATATTAAAATTATGGTAAATTAAAGAAAATGACCCTCCTATGAAGTTTTTAAAACGAAGTTAAAGAAAAAGTTACTATTTTTCAATAAAACCCATATTTTTTCAAATCGTACAACTACCTGTTAAATTGTGTATTCACCTAAATGTATCTAAAAATTTCAAAATTATTTAGGTAATAATGGCACTCTTATGTAAATTTTTTGATACTTATCTTAATATCATTTATGCAAAAATGGAAGAAATTTATGGAAAAAGATGCTATTGACAGCTTATCTTCCAATCTAGGGTCCCTTTATACCAAGTTTGAATACAAAATACAAACATCTGCATGAAAAAGTAAAAATATTAAAATGAATATGTCGGCGCCCGCGCGCCACCTGAGCGAAACTGTAAACAACACGTGCACCGATTGCGTCATTCGATGCCCCCACTCTCCCCACTACTAGCTCTGCCGCTATAAAAGACGTGCAACATTATTTGAAAGGCAGTCTTGGCTCTGGCGTGGCTCGGTGCACTAGTTGTACTTCGCTTGCTTAACCTAGACGCTTTAGATAGTTAATTTGTGGAAACGAATTAATTATTATTCCGGTGCTATAATTTGGTCCCTAGACTAATTATACCCGGTTATTATTTAAGGCTAATTTATTGAATTGTTACTTTGGAACATAGTTTAGTTTAATGGTTAATTAACTGTCATTAGTCCTGTGATTTTGCTAAAAACTATTGTAAAGTTTAAAGTAGCTTCATTCTTTTTAACTATGGCCGATCCTCTTCCTACATCAGAAGTGGGATCGGATCCATTTCCATCTCACGATTAAACCAACTCAACCAACTGCATGGAAAAGCAAATGTCTCTTTTTTTTCCGGAATGGAAGCAATTTTATGAAAATTATCAAATAGTTTAAACCAGCATCCAGTCAATCCACCTACCCCCTTTAAATTGGTGTAATTCGATTCCTTAAGCGAAATGATCATCGAAAAAGATCTTGGAGGGTGTTGACCTCATTATTGCACTCACTCACGCCCTTAAAGGTCGCCGCGACCTGCCTTACAAAATAAAATAATAATAATAAGTAGCTTTTAGTTCACAGTTAAGTCCTCGCCGGCAAAACGGAAGTCGTCGCTGATCAATCCTTAACGCCAACGATGTCGTCACATCCTATAAATCTACCCTATATAAGCCGTTGCACTGACACTGCAAGTTTAGTTTTCATTCTGTCTTCGGAAGGTCAACATAACTTCAACTTCAGTTTACTTAACTTATAAACTCGGAACCAACCACGCTGCCGGTTACCTGCTTGATAGATAAGTACTGGTTACTGAGTCATTTCTGCCTTTTTGTCATTTTGTATTCGTGATGTTAGAATTGCAAATCAGTTTAGACTCTAGCCGTTGATAACTATGATTGTAATTTGATTTTGTGTTGAATAATTGATTTTGTGATAAAATGTAAAATCCCTTTGTGATGTCTTATTACATCTAGAACTTCTAATAACATTGTTCATGAAATCGAGTAACCGTTAGATAATATAGAATTTAATAACCATCTTGATGATGTTTCAGATACTATCTCGACTAGTAGTGACCACACCCTTACTGCAAATTCTGATACCTTATCGGCACAATCTGATACAATGTCGGCTAGCTCTAATGTAACATCTTTATATTCTGTACCTTTAAATATGTAATTGAAATTTTATTGAAGGGCTTACGCCGGTCCAATAATATGGCTGTAGGGAATCTTAATTCCGGTCCAGCATGAATGCTACAGGGAATGACAATTCCGGTCTAGCAATGGCTGTAGGGAATCTTAATTCCGGTCCAGCATGAATGCTACAGGGAATGACAATTCCGGTCTAGCAAAGGCTACAGGGAATACTAATTCCGGTCTAGCAAAGGCTACAGGGAATAATCATTCCGGTCTAGCCCCTCTAAAAAAAATTTTATCTTTTTGCAGGACCTCAGGTCGGACCAAAACTAACTACCATAACTCTGAAGGGTCATTTTGGACCGGACCAGACACTATAATATTGTCAGGATAATCGAACGATGTTTTTCTTACTTCAGATGTATAAAAATTAAAAGGGGCGCGTGCGAGGGCGCACGCACGTCAGCATGGCCGTGTCGGCGCCCGCGCGCCACCTGAGCGAAACTGTAAACAACACGTGCACCGATTGCGTCATTCGATGCCCCCCAAGTCTATGACACGGTAATAATAATACCGTGAGTGAGAGAGATACAGTTATACACAATTCCTGTGACGTGACAAAGACAGGGATAACTATCTTCCGTCCCTTTCTGCGTACCAGGGTTTGGGGTTTGTTTGGAACAAAGGTTGTCCCCTACAAACAACCTAGGTTGTCCCTAACAAAGTTTGACATTCGTGCTATTTTTCGAAAACTGTGAGTACTTAGTGGCTGTAATTGTGCAAAAATATTTTGATATTACAGTTTTAGTAAGGTAAAGTTTATAAAACATGGTATACTGCTGTATCGTCGGTTGTAAAAGCCGTAGTGAGCGAAAAGAGAAAAACATAACCTTTCACTCGTAAGTACTGAAACTACGCACTTATTCACATGTATTCATACAAAATAAGGAAGAAAATACAAACTAGTTGTTCTTTACAGTCTTTGTAATAACTAATATGTTAAAATACGGGTAAAATCAGCTAAAATAAAATAGTATTTTTCGAACATTATGCGCCCAAACGCAGATGTCATTTGTGTCAAATAATATACTGTAGATCTGCGAAACAAGCGGCCATATTAAACTTCTTTTCAAATTGGTTGGTTATTACCCGTAAAAATAATACCACCATCTTGTTGTAAAAATTACCCTGAATTTAGGGGAAATAAATTATAGTATGTATAATGTATATAAATGAAACAATTCACATTTTTTATACTATTTTCAACAGATTTCAAAAGGAGTTTTCAATTCTGGTATATGCTGTGTTTTTAAATATTTGATACTTTCTTATCCCGTTGATTTTAAAGAGTATGCTTTTTAATTTGTCCCATGTAAATTTTGTTTCTTAGAAATTACAATCAAAATAGTTTAATATTAAGTAGTTTTACATGTAGTGTTCACTGTAATGATATACAGAGTAATTTAAAATTATATGACTATAATATTGGTATGTTTTTTGTAGCTTTTTATGAAGACTTAGGGCTTCGTGCATATCGAAGAAAAATAGGACATCGTTTGAATGCTCGTCTAATGGACCTAAGACTGAAGAGATGCCGCGCTTTGTTGAAGCGGTACGCGGGAAAAGAATATCGGGAAATTCTTTTTTTGGAGTCACTCAAGACATCCTTGATTAAGGCAGCCGCCGATATTGACATGGACCTCGTTCGTGCTGTGATAGACGACTGGCCGAGCAGATTGAAGGCCTGTATTCAAAATCACGGATGTCATTTTGAGTAAACTTTAGTGTCATAAGAATCTATGTTTTGTTAAGTTCATTTTGGTATATAAATGGTCACATAATGAATAAACTTGTTTCAATTATTTTATATTAAACATGTAACAGAATTTATGACCTGACTAAGTATTACTAAAAAAATCTGTTTACGTAATCTTAGTCACATAAACAAAAATTACGCATTGTTTTTTATATTTATTACGTTTATTAATTACAATTTAATTGGGAATATATAAATTGGTCTATATTAAATTATATCGTAATTATTCATTTTCGGGACAAAACAAATAACTGGTAACCCCAATCCTTTTACTTATATATAGGTATAGTCTATAGTACTCTCTATCTGTCCCTTACGGGTGAACGCGCATGCCATATCTATCTAATTCTTCATCTGAGATGCCCCCACTCTCCCCACTACTAGCTCTGCCGCTATAAAAGACGTGCAACATTATTTGAAAGGCAGTCTTGGCTCTGGCGTGGCTCGGTGCACTAGTTGTACTTCGCTTGCTTAACCTAGACGCTTTGGATAGTTAATTTGTGGAAACGAATTAATTATTATTCCGGTGCTATAATTTGGTCCCTAGACTAATTATACCCGGTTATTATTTAAGGCTAATTTATTGAATTGTTACTTTGGAACATAGTTTAGTTTAATGGTTAATTAACTGTCATTAGTCCTGTGATTTTGCTAAAAACTATTGTAAAGTTTAAAGTAGCTTCACTCTTTGTAACTATATCCGATCCTCTTCCTACAAATACATCACATCCTGAAAAAAAAAACATAATGTAAAAATACAAAAATAAAAAGGTGTATACTTTGATGTGTTCATCAGAGCTTTCATGGAAAATTAGACCAGCTACTTGAGAAAATTATAAGTTAAGGCTTACAGTGTTTCAATGTCAATTTCCCATTAACATTGAATATTAATGTTGCTCAAATTTTTCCCATTCCCCTAACATAATTCACTCCTTTACTCTTCCAATGAAGATAAATGCTGCTAAATGCGTATAAAGTTTTCGTAACAACCGTTTTACTGCCTACAGTCACGGGTGATTTAACAGAGGAAGTTATTGAAAAGAGGGTGTAGCGTCGCTATCAAATCAATTTGGAACATCATTAACGTTGTTTATTGTGTTAAAATTGTTCCTAGGAAATAAGGCCTAATTTATAAATCGAACGGGGAAAGGGTAGTTAAATTTATTGTACCTATCCATTTTATCATCACAATGCTATTTGGATCAAATTTACTTTACAATTTCAAATTATTCATTTGAATGCCTTATATAAATGTTTTATTTGGTCTTTTAATGCTCACTACCATCCCATTAGTTTCTTTTATCCTTTCGTTTTCAACTTGTCCAGTTTTGACTGCAATAAGTTGTAAATTTAGAATTAAAATATGTGTCATTCATACTATGAAACATAGTCATATTAAGTCATTATAAGTAACGTACATCCTAATTTTAATTATTTTGTTGCTATTTTACTAATTTTATAAATGAGAATGTCCGGATGTATGGATGGATGGATGTTTTAGAAGGTATCTGGCAAACGGCTCAACGGATATCGATGAAATATAGAACATAGTCGGAAGAACACATGTATTTTTTAATTCCGAATATATATTATATTAAATTTTAATTCCCTGCGGATTGAGTCGCGGGCCATAAAAACAAAAGAATATCCGTAAATTTTAAAGTTAAGATAAGATACACAAAAAATAAAATCAAATAAACTACAATGTCGTCACTACACAGTAAACAAACATAAAAAGAATAGTAATATTATTCGTGCCTTGTATAAAATACGATGTTATTTATTCAAGGAACAGCAAAAAATATTTTGTGTGTAGAAAAACTAGCGCTACCATATTTGTCGTCATATAAACCTGACGCGATTCCCGCTTCTAATTTGGGCCAAGTTGATTTCGTCGTTTTCTCATTATACAGAATGCCCGGGTGGCCGTCGCTTGACAGGAGGAAATTGTCCTCGGGGATAAATAAAATTTGACTCAGTCGAAATTGGCCCATATTAATATTGTTTATGAGTCGCACTTGATATTATATGGGACGTTCCTTGGAAGTTAACATTGGATATTTGTAGATATAATTTCATTTGGTCTCTTTTTGCAAACCATTTAATTAACAATATATTTCAACAGTCACTTGAAAGAGCATGTACACTTCAATTTCATATTATCCTATTCCAAGAAAAGTCATCTTTAATTTATTATTTGCAATTAAAAGCTGAAAATAGTTAAAGTTCATTTGTATTAAAATGAGGGAATGAAGTATTACTATTTTTGATTTCTTACAATGAAGCGTTATCCAATTACTTGCAATCTCACTATGTCTCTGATTTGTTGGCTTTCCTGATTTTATTGACAACATTACAATTCTTTACAATTTGTTATTTTACATAATGTGAAATAAAAAAGTGTGATGTATCTGTTTAGATTTTGTCTTTTAACGAATATTTTTGTAGTATTTTAAAAGATATAACTTTCACAAAGTTAATAGAAAACACAGGGACGTATTCACAATTTAACAAAAATAAAAGGTAAACACGGTGAATGCAGCGAGCGGACGTTGGAGTAATTACCCCGCGCTTCCCCCAACAAATTGGACCACTTATTTATGGTTAATGAAATTCAGATTTTATAATAACGAGCCGAGTTTAACGTACTCGTTTACGCGTTTGTCCTACAAGTCCATTAATGTTTAAAAACCTGTTCGGACATCCTTACAGAATACGTAGTCATGCGACGCAACTCCCGGACCACCCAACAAATGCCTACGCGCACAATACTTATTCCAGGAGAGATAAGACATTTATAAACATCCGATGTGCCTTGCAGGCATAATCTGGGTGGTCTCTAGCATAGTGCATGATAGAGATAAGTTAGTATTATTAAGTTAGTCTTAAGCGAGCAGTCGAATAAATGACATCTCAAACTTTAGTTGTCTTTTTAAAAAAGCTCCATCTGTTCGTTAACATTTGAGTGGCGCAGCCGGTAGGATACTCGTCATCCTGCTGCCGTGCTTTGCGTATATCTCGAGGCCCCAAAATTGGCCTTGTCGTGAGTGCTGGTAGCAAACGGGTATCCAACGAACCAAAGAAATAACTCTAACCAACGGCGAACAGATTCGGACATCGCAGTAAGCAGACTCAACGGAGGATGTGTGGCTTGTGAGTAGTCTACTTCACTATCTCCTTTTTCCACATCTTTTCCATTCTTTTTGTGTGTATAAATATAACTTTAGGTCGAACTTCACCTAATTGTTAACTGATTTTCGATATAGACGCACAAAAATTGGCGTTTATACGACGGCAATAGTAAAGTAATTTATAAAATAAGTATTGTAGAGACATTAGAATAAGGTTAGTAATTTAAATTTTTAATTTGAATTGTGTAATTAGTTGATTGTTAATTGAATTGTGTAACCTTGAAAACAAAGTAAAATGACTGAAAGCAGGGAAAGCAGGGGAATTGTGGCCGTTCCCATGGAGATGTCTAAGGTCATACCAAAATTTGATGGGGACGAAAAACTCTTAAATTTGTACATTAAAAAGTGCGAATACGTATTAAATTGTTATAAATCGGAAAACAGCCAGGCACAAAATTTATATATGTTTCATGTAGTGTCGAGTAAATTAGTAGGTAAAGCCGCTCAATTACTGAGCGAACGACAGGATATAGAATCATGGGCCGAGTTGAAAACTGTATTAATACAATATTTTGGCGATCCACGGTCAGAAGAGTGCATTGCAATTGAACTCGAGACATTAAAAATTAACAATAACGAATCGTATCTCGATTTTTGTAACCGAATTCAACAGGTTAAAAGTACTTTAATTGCGAAAGTCAATACCATCTCAGACCTGCATGTTAAGAAAAGTAAAATTACGATCTACGACAATTTAGCGCTGAACGTTTTTCTCTATAATTTGCCCGAGGACCTCATACGTATTGTCAGACTCAAGGGCAGTTCAACACTTGAAAATGCGCTGTCTACAGTATTGGAGGAGGTTAACTTCCAGTTCCAGTACAATGCTAGGAATAAAATGTTTAGATCGAATGTAAGCAAACCACAGTTAACATCTTCACAAAATCCGTACGTAGAAAAGTTCGGTCTCAAACCATTTTTACCATCAAACAATAATGGAGGATTCAGATTCGGCAGCCCTAATCAATTTAGAATGCCCAGTCACCCACAAGGGTTGAATTCAGTACAACAATTTAAATTTGGGAATCCACCTCAAGGTCAGACCCTAGGCGGATTTAGACCGCCTACCCAAAACTTCCGTTTCGGTATACCTAATCAAGGACCTCAGGGTTACCGACCGAATTTCAGTCAGGCACCCCAAGGTTACCGACCGAATTTCAGTCAGGCACCCCAAGGTTACCGACCGAATTTCAGTCAGGCACCGCAACAAAGACCGGCCTTTAACCAATCATATCAAAATCAGTTCAAATTCGGCGTACAGCCGCCACCGAAACCGTTTGATTCCGATGTAACTATGCGCACAGCTTTACCAGCGTCCCGACCAAATAAAACATTCAATAATGAGATCGAAGTATATACGGAAGCTGACCCTAACGGTTATGACTATAATGCTTATAACACCTACTGTGACTACGATAACTATGACTTTGACCCCACTCAGGTCAACGCGATGAATGTGACTGAATTTCACCACGATCAACCCCTAATGGACGAGTCAAATTTTCAAATGTTAGCCTCGGACACAGCCATGAAATAATAAATTTAAATTGTGCTAATTTTGCAAAATTGCCGTACATTTATTTACCCGAATTAGAAGCGAGATTCATGATAGACACTGGTAGTTCGCGTTCGTTCATCAGTCCACATAAAGCCGAAGAATTCTACGAACAAAATAAAATCGCGATGCCATTCGAAGTTATCAGTACTCATGGTAAAAGTCTTCACGACGAGGCCATACACATACCCCTGCCACCGACATTTCAAAGTGCGGATGCTCACACATTTTACGTGTATAGCGTGGACAAGGACTATGACGGCCTAATTGGTTCAGACTTACTAGCGCAACTCGATGCAAATATAGATATGAAACATCAAGTTCTTAGAACACGCGACACGGAAATTCCATTTATATATAACCCACTAATTAACATTAGACTCGAACCGCGATCTGAAAC
The DNA here is from genome assembly GCF_912999745.1 of Papilio machaon. Classification (NCBI taxonomy): domain Eukaryota; kingdom Metazoa; phylum Arthropoda; class Insecta; order Lepidoptera; family Papilionidae; genus Papilio; species Papilio machaon. The sequence continues at coordinate 3,576,232 of NC_059999.1, read as the reverse complement.
TCGCGTGCAATTGCCCGTAGATTTATACAGTGGCACTGGCATTATAGATTATAGAGAGTTTTCAGACGGAATCCGAATGCCAGCTGCTCTTGTCAACTGTGTCAATGGACAGACGTACACGGTTATTCAGAATATCTTGGAGACACCGGTCACTCTTAAAATAAATAATATTACACAAGTAACTCCGTATGAACCTGTACAGTGTGACGTTAATTTGACTAATGACTTAGACAAGGACGTTATTACCGAAAATGACTTGGACAAAGACGAACACCTAATCGCGAACTTAGAAAGGATACGTCTCGATCACATGAATGACGAAGAGAGGCGCGCCATTAGTGAATTGTGTTTCGAATATAGGGATATCTTTTACTGTGACAAATTGCCCTTGACTTTTACCAATAAGGTCAAACATAAAATTCGCACTACCAATGACGACCCCATTTACGTACGACCATATCGTCAACCCCCTCCTGTAAACGACGAAATAAATAGACAAGTTGAAAAATTACTCGCAGATAACATCATTCAGGAATCCGTATCACCATGGAATGCTCCCGTGCATCTCGTACCGAAAAAGATCGACGCCTCGGGCGAGAAGAAATTCAGGATGGTCGTCGATTATAGAAGGCTGAACGAGATAACTACTGACGACAAGTATCCGTTGCCAAACATAACCGACTTGTTTGACAAATTGGGTAAATCTAATTATTTTACGACATTAGATTTGGCAAGCGGGTACCATCAGATAGAGATCGATGAAAAGGACCGCCAGAAAACTGCGTTCAGTTCCCAGGCTGGACACTTCGAGTTCTTAAGAATGCCGTTCGGGCTTAAGACAGCTCCGGCCACGTTCCAGCGGGCAATGGACAGTATTCTGCGCGGACTTCAAGGAATTCATTGCCTTGTTTATTTGGACGACATAATTGTGTTTTCTACAAGCCTCCAAGAACACGTGGGAAAACTACGAAAAATATTCGATAGGTTACGCGAAACGAATCTCAAAGTTCAAATTGACAAGTCGGAGTTCCTCCGTAAAGAGGTTCTATATCTAGGACATACAATTACAAAGGATGGGTTGAAGCCGAATACTGATAAAATTGACGCTATCCTTAAGTATCCACTCCCTAAAACTCAAACAGAAATCAAGAGTTTCCTGGGGCTGATTGGATATTACAGGAAATTTGTGAAAGATTTCGCAAAATTAACAAGACCAATGACAGTTTGCCTTAAAAAGAACAGCAAGGTAACAATCACAGAAGAGTTTGTAGAGGCGTTTGAAAAATGTAAGCAGCTGCTCACAAATGCGCCCTTACTACAGTTTCCCGATTTCGAAAAACCGTTTATTCTAACCACCGATGCTTCAGATTACGCTATCGGCGCCGTCCTATCGCAGGGAGCTGTCGGTAGCGATCGACCAATAGCATTTGCATCTAGGACGCTGAACGACGCTGAAACGCGTTACAGCGTTATAGAAAAGGAAGCACTGGCTATAGTATGGGCAGTGAAATATTTCCGCCCGTATCTTTACGGGAAGAAATTCACGATATATACGGACCATCGGCCACTGGCGTGGTTGAATTCATTCGAAGAAGCTAACAGCAAAATAACTCGCTGGCGCCTCCGATTGGCGGAATATAACTATGAAGTCATTTATAAAAACGGCCGTCAAAACACTAATGCTGATGCCTTATCTAGGGTTAAAATTAATGCGTTAGGCAACGGTGAAGAAAACTCATCTGTCGCTGTGAATGTCGACGAAACGGAAATGCAAAAACGTCGTGACACTAAGAAAACACCTAAACCTGACAAGAAGAGAGGGCGGAGGAAGACACCAATTAGTCCTGTAGCTCTTTCGTCCGATTCGGAAAAGGCTATAACGATCTCTTCTGCAAGCTCTATCTTAGAAAATAGAGCTCGCTCCCCGTTTTCGATCGCGACACCATCTAGCGATACTCTTAGTGCTCCGGAAACGGAAAGTATACTTTCCGAAACTGTACACTCCGCACGTGACGTTGACTCTATAGGCATACCGATACTAAAAGAGGCTATCGACACGAAACCTAATCAGATTTTAGTATACACGTGGCTTAGAAATGACATTTCAGTCAAGGACATTTCAAACAAGAAACAAAAAATATTAGAAATTCACCTACCCAAAGGAAGACCTGACCTAATAACAGATTTTCTCAAACGATACATCCGGAACAAAATAAAATATTTCATTTACTTCGAAGACGTACAACATAGAGTAGAATTCACAGCCGTAGTCATCAAACTGTTTAAAAAGGGATCTGTTAACATCCTCGAATGTACGGAAAGAGTAGTGTACATTGAAAACGAAGATGAACAAAGACAAATTATCCAAAAGTATCATATGGGCAAAAATTGTCATCGCGGCATTAAAGAGACGGTAACACACCTTAAGCGAACATATTTCTGGCATAACATGGACATAACAGTAGCCGCGGTTATTAATGCGTGCGAAGCATGTCAAAAAATGAAATATGATCGTAAACCTTTAAAACCCGCGATGCAACTAACACAAACTCAAAATAAACCATTCGAAGAAATATTCATAGACCTTTTTAAAATTGAAGGCAGATGTTTCTTAACTATCATAGATGCGTTTAGTAAACTAGGACAAGCGATTGAGATCTCGAATCAGTCAGCACCTGAGGTTGTTAGGGCCCTTATCAAATATTTCTCATATTACGGGACTCCTCGCAAAATCAGCTCAGATTCCGGATCGGAATTCAACAATCGTCTGATACAGGAACTATTGGATTTTTATAAAATCCAACTACATTTAGGAACACCGAATAATCCTAACTCCATGGGATTAGTCGAACGATTTCACTCCACATTGATCGAAATATACCGATTAGCGAAGTACGAACAAAAATTAACAGACGCAGCATCCGTTATGACCTATGCCGTAATGGCTTATAACCACTCCATACACTCAGTAACAGGATTCACGCCTTTTGAGGTAGTATTTGGCCATACCGAATCCAGAAGCACCTTTGAAACAAACATCGATAAAGAATATATGCAAGTTTTAATGCGTGATCATCTTAAACGAACAAAATTTATATATAAACATCTTACAGATAAAATGATACAAACTAAAGAAAAAGCAATAGCGAAAAGGGGAGGTGAAACAGATTTCAAGATCGACATAGATGACGTAGTTTTCTTTAAGGGGACTAATGTTAGACGTAGTAAGGATAAGCCTAGGTTTGACAAGGCGATAGTTACAGGAGAAGTGGAAAGAAATGTGGTAACGCTTAACAAGAACAATCGCGACATACGAGCTCCATTAAAGGATGTTAAACGTCCTCCACAGGCGCATCCTGATCGTCCTGCTCGTGCTGAAGGCGGCGAGTCTACTGCAGGGCCTTCAAATGCAGTCACTTAAGAACGTGCCGGGAATATTTCCCGTCAAGGAAGGAAAGGCGGTAATAAGCAGAGAAAAATGGACACTCATAAGAATATTGGACCTTAATAACATTCAAAACGATTTAACATTAAACATCAACAAACTAAAAGAATTAAACACGCTTATAGAAGCAAATTTCAATCAGACTTACATAAATGTAGTATTTAGAAACTTTAGGATACAAGTAGAGTATATTAAGAATGTAACGTTAAATAAATATAAGCAGTTAGTTCCTAGTTTTAGAGTTAAGAGGGGTCTTATTAACCCATTAGGCAGTATCATTAAAACGATTACTGGCAATTTAGATCACGAGGATGCTAGGCGCTACGATCGGATTATTGGAGAAATTAAAACTAAACAAAACGCTCTTAACTACAAAATAACCTTAGTCACTGATTTTATTGAAAATCTTAACAACTGGTCTGTATCTGTTTATAATAATATAAACCAGTTAAATGATAACTTTAATATCGTCCAAAATAACTTGGAAAATATTAAAGAACAAGAAAGAACAGCTTTTAACACTAACATAATTGTTCATACGTATTCACTCATTTTACACAATTTTCAGAGCCTCTATAGCAAATTGGGTGAAATAGAAACAGCCATTGCCTTTAGCAAACTTAAGACACTACATCAATCAATTGTCGATTCTGAGAAATTGTTAATTGTACTAAAGGATATTGAAAAATCGGCAAGATTTGCATTTTCAGTAAGTTTAGATAATCTTGTTAAAATAGAACAAACTATAACTATAAAAGCATATTGTAAAGAAAATCAGTTAACATTTTTATTAGAAATTCCACTTATAGAGAAAGAGACCTATACATACTATAAATTGTACCCTACTCCTATTTCCCGTGATCACGATACTTACGTCATCCTTCCCAAGTATCCTTACATGATAGTGAATGGACTCAACTCCGAACCACTCGCCGAGCCCTGTACAGCTACAACACCCTCCAACTTCATATGCTATGTTGACTCTACTAGCCAAATTTTGGAAGACCGTTGCATCACGGACATCATGAAGTACGCAACCAATCTCAGTTCCTGTGAATTTATACCTGTGGTCATCGACAACATCCTGTTGCATCATATTCAGCCGAACCGTTGGATCATATTTGTGAAACAGAATACCCTACTGCAACAACAATGCAACAACGATATTTTCCAACGCTATGTACAAGGGTCACATGTTATAACTATAGAAGATCAAGCGTGTGAAGTGAAGATTGACAAATTTACCTTAAAAGTACATCCCCAAATGACAGAGCTCATGCAATATCTCAAGCTACCGGTTATAAGTCTGCCCCACATCAGTAACGTGAAGACTCGACAGCGAAAACCAATAATGATGGAAGATATGAACTTGAAGAACATGCAGTTATTAGTAAAATCAGTAAAAAGTGTCAGTGAAAGTGAAGTGGAAATTGGTAAAATTAGAGTCTATAGTGTCAGTGTCTGGACGATCATATTGTATTTAATTATAGCTGTTTTCATTGTGGTCATTTGGTATATTAGACTTAAGAAATTAGATTACACTTGTAACTTTCGAAATTCTCAGAATACTGATGATTCTGATAATTTCGAATCTCAGGGGGGAGAAGTCATGCGACGCAACTCCCGGACCACCCAACAAATGCCTACGCGCACAATACTTATTCCAGGAGAGATAAGACATTTATAAACATCCGATGTGCCTTGCAGGCATAATCTGGGTGGTCTCTAGCATAGTGCATGATAGAGATAAGTTAGTATTATTAAGTTAGTCTTAAGCGAGCAGTCGAATAAATGACATCTCAAACTTTAGTTGTCTTTTTAAAAAAGCTCCATCTGTTCGTTAACATTTGAGTACGTACGTTTTTTTGTTGTTGTTTGATTGTGTTATGAACATTTAAAAAATGACAATGACTTGTATAGCCACAGGAGGTATTAGCCACCATTACTTTTTAATTTCCTAATGAAAATGCGGATATTAAAACGTAATTTATGCTTTAATAAAACTTGCCGGTTTTATAACCTAAATGTCTTATCACAAAATAAAGTATCATACAATTTTTGTTTTACGTTATATTGTTCATTTCGGGGTTTTTTTTCAGCTTAAAAAATTCTTTTGGTTTTATTAAATCACTAAAAATCGCTTTCTAATCGATACGTGTAATTAAACGCAAACATGATGTATTTGCGTTGCATATAACGAAAGTCCACTTTTTATTTTTGTTATCTGTCTGTCCGCAAATCCGTTCTTGTTCCGGGTAATCTCTGAAACGGCTGGCATGATTTTGACAAGACATTTACTGGAAGGTAGCTTATGGGTGCGGGAGAAACTTAGGATACATTAAATTCTATACAGACGAATTGGCGGGCAACCGCTAGTATTATACACAAGTTCATATTACGGTGATTTAGAAGCTTTTAGTACTAATTAAACCAATAATATTTTTTATGACTATCGCAATAAACTATTAATCATTCTCGATTCTATTTGTTAGCGAGTCGACGAAGTGAAAGCAATTAGAGGCATAATTAAATCGAAGATTTTCATTGAAAGACTAAGTAACTTCACCCTTTTGAATTAAAGGAGGGTGAAGATTTTACCTTCAAAAAGTTCCATCAAAAGGGTAATTAAGATGAATTTTAACGATCACAATACGCCTTACGGATCTAAGTCCGTCCACCTTCACTCACTTTAATTGGCTCCCACACCACAATTTTTCACAGTAAATTATGAAACGCAAGTTAACTCAATGTCTAATTCCTTAGGACAATAGACTAACATTACAACAAAAGATATTTTTAATTCCATCTTTGTCTCGAGCCGTCGGAGCAGAAAATTATAATTATTTGAAAAAAATTAAGGCGAACCTTGCTAGATAATATCTGTAACAACTGAACTGTTGCCTACAAATTGATCATTTTGCTTTGTTCTTTTGTTTATAATCATACCAAGCGATTATGTTGCCTTTTTCTTTATTTTTTTCTTTTTTTAAGTTAAAGTGACTGGCTATTAGATATTTTCTGAACGAACTAAACTTGTCAGTTAGTTAAAGTTACTGTTCGCATATCAGGGGTCTTATATTTGTAGGTTATCTTTTGACACAAATTGTTTGTACATTTTTTTCGTATCTTGCACTAAAATATATATGCTTGTTTCCCTTTCGTATAGTGAAAAGCCATGTCTCTTTAATTAAAGCAGCACAATGAATGTAACACGTGTGCCGACCTAAGGGTCAGGTGTGTGAGAAAATACTTTTGACAAGCACAAGCGACCATCAAAATGTGACCCTTCACAATTCATTACATTATTTTGTTTGGGATCCAACAAAGTTTAATATTATTTTCTAAAACACGATATTGTTAATATAAAACTTTGTATTGCCCGAACTATCAAATTTAATTAAGACATGGCCCTAATTAACAGGAAACTGAAAACGTAATAGCTAACTGTATTTAAAAATACGTTAGATAAATAACATTTTTTTTTTTTTTTCAAAACTTATCAAAGAGCCAACATCCATGGGAACTCAATAAAAAACTAAGCCATTTTTTTAATTAAAGACCATTGAATCCTGCACTGTTATAACTGTTCTTACCTATATATCTTAAGAAATGTCATAAGTTTACAATTTCCTATTATCGAGTTCCAATTAAATAAGACACTAAGAAAAACTAAACAAAAAACCGAATAAAGTAGTAATAAAGAAAACAAAACTCCAAAGTAGAGGATTCCATTCGAATTGAAATACGGACTAAGCCGTGGGATTTGGTCAAATCAAAAAGAAAGGTGTGCTGAGAGGTCGCAATTCTCTGGTCGTCTCTTATCTGTGCCGCCACCGCGCGTCGCTCGTTATTCAATAAAACGTCGCCGGCGCGCCGTTAGGATCCACCTTTATTTCTGAACATTAGTCCGAAAATCCTTCGCGACCATCCGTAGAAGAAATACGTTGAATTGGACGCGCTAAAACGACCAGTGCCATATCACTCTAACATTTAACTTCCACTTTTATTACACGGACAGACCATTAGTGTTTAACAAACCATTGAACTTTACTTATTGTACTTTAAATACATTTTCATTTTACTTAAGAAAAATACTAAAGCTCTAGAGAGAAATAAAAGCTAAATATAATAAATAAAGACTTAAGAAAATTAAAACTTAACAAGACTTTGCACAACATTTTCTATCGGACAACGTCGCTGTCAATAGTTAGAAGCCAATTACGTTTTTCTTATTTTGAGGTGAACTTTTTTCATTTATCACTTCCTAATAATCGTACAATCATGAAAATACATCTTAATTATTTATGCATATTAGAATCTAGATCTTGTTTGTTTGTAGGTCCGCTAACTGAGTTGACTGAGCTCTGGTGAAAAGTAGGTTCAAGCGAATTTATTTCTTACTGTCCAGATTTGGAAGAATATTTTTGATACTTTTTAATTATATCTTTTGGCTTTTGTTGTCGTTTAGGTCCAAGGACTATTAGTACTATATAACACAAATCATGATAATCTTTCTTCAATATCTCGTCCAATCTAAGAAACTTGTAATTCAATTACAAAATGGCACATAAAATTTCGAAGGAGCATTAAGAAGGACAATTCGGGACCGTTTCGACTTTAGCGATCGTTACGTTTGAATCTTTTAATTTATCCTTTCCTATTTCCTTTGATCGTGAGGAATGAATAAAACGAATTATTTTCTACAAGGTTCGCCGAGACCCGAGTAATATCTAATGATAAGACACATAATCCGTCCTCCATCTCTCCGCTTATTGAGACGGAATTTTCGATTAGTTGTGATTGATTGAAGCGACTTGTCTTCGAGAGACGTGCATTTTATGATCAGTTCTACTTCTTTAATAAATATAGTAAACGTAAAAGTGAGATGCTGCATCTTCTGAGTCTAGATTCTAACTTCTAAATATATTTTACTGATATAAATACTGTACTATATACTGTCGTGAGCAGATGAGTATAGACCAAGTCAACTGAGTAAAGAGGGACTGTATCATACAACCATTTGAAGCAGTTATGTCTTTAGAAGACAATGCTTATTTCGCACTATTACGATAGATTTATGATTAAAAATGATTCCCAGCATCTTAATAAATTATTAGGAATTATTCTTCTGCAATAAAACTAAAAAAAATAATATGATTCGATTGAAAGTACTATATATTTCAAACGGAATAATGGTATATTCGAGAGTTTACTGTAGGATTTCCACGGTGGGGCTTAATGCAATTTGCGGTAATGCAGCCGCGCGGTCCGGCCCGCGCCGCGCCGTGCCCGCTGCACACGTCACTACAATTTCCTTACTTGTCGATTCCATTGCATAACCATTACATAACGTACACATTATGCTAGAGATAGAAACGTCGTATAGAAATGTGCAGTAGTGCAAGAAAATCTTTGCCTATTTTTAACAAGAGTATTAAAAAAATCTTTAATATATACCACACGTACTTTAGTGGTTATTAAAGTAGTCTCTTATTGCTGATTTAGTAAGATAAGGCTGTGGTTGTTAGTGCTAAATAGTAGGATAAAAACCCACGAACGTTGTCTACCTAAACGAAAATAAACTTACTTGCATATATGAACCGTGTAAAGTTAAGGCTACGTGTAAAATAGCAAGCACATGGTACTAAATATGTCGGAGGTGAACCTTCGGTCTTTTTCTTCAGTGCGCTAATATAATTCTCTCACAAGGTGAAAGCAATACCCTATTTCATTTCCTAAGCGCACAAACCGTTAGCTGAAATCTTTATGACTCTATGCATCGAACAATGCGGAAGTTTTAAAAGATGTTTTTTAAAGCTCACTCCATACTTTTTTCTATTCCCTAGCGGATAACATACACTTTTATCTGTTCTTTCTTGTGTAAATCAATATGTTACGTTTGATAAAAATAAGCCGAGAAATTCCACTGCTGAAATTACACTTATATTGACTATGTACTAATGTTTCGACGATCTAAATCCTGAGTAAAGTATTTTTTACGAAACATCTTAAACAAAAAAAAGTAATGAGATTGAATGTGGATGGCTATAAAGATAGAGGAAGACCAAAGAAAGTATGGATGGATTGTGTGAAAGAGGATATGCATAAGAATGGGGTAAATTCAGATATGAAGGCTGATAGAGATGTATAGAGGAGTAGTAAATACTGTACCGACCCTCCATAGGGATAAGGGCAGGTTGATGATGATCTGATATTGATTAAAATTATAGCGTTTTTCAGTAAGAGCAGGACTTCGTGACTATGTGGGTTATAAAAAAATGCATTAGAAAGAATTTATACTTAGAATTGCTGAAATTTTTAAACGAGTTTTCTTAAAATCCCCCATGAATGATAATTGTTTAATGTGGTGAGAAATCTCTATAAGCGAGAGTCATTGTCTGGTCTCGAAGGACGACCGCGATGGAGTTTCCATGAGCGAGAAACTAGTGTAAGGGAAATAACTCTATAAGCGAGATAAATATCGTGGTTCCTTAGACTGTCCCTTATCCAGGTTCGATTATATTACAAATTGAAAAACAGAAAGAAATTATTGGAGGATTCAGATAAAATTCAAGACGTATGAAGGATATAAGAGAGAACAAAGGGATTGAACAAAGGACTCCAAGGATTTTGATTCTGTAATGAGAAAAACCTCTTGATTTATAGGTATATGATTGATTTAGTGAAATAAGATTTAGAAAGTCAATTCTTAGTAAAGAAATGCAGACTTCAAAGATCTTAATAATGCAAACGTCCTAAATGAACAGACACATAGATTTGTCCGACGAGCGTAGTTACTTAATTATTCAATGAGCTAGCTCCAAATATCTTACATCTGTTTCCCTTTGATTCGGTGTCGTCCAGACTTTATTTATGTGGTGGGGGCATTTTTCCACAAAAGCACGCGAGGTCAGCTTAAGAGGGAGGAAACGACTTTGGCCTAATCCGCTGACTTTTATTTATTCAGTGAATTAATCTCGGCATGGCCGAGAGGGTAAGGGGGGTAGGTACACGGGCCCTTATTTCCTGTCGTCTCTGCGATACCAACGGTTCTCGACTGCACACGCAGATAAACCTCTCCGGCCCGCGGTTCCTTGACAAATCAAAATTTATAGCTGTCTAGCTCTTCCCCTTAGTATTTTTGTAGATTATTTTATCACAAAACACGCCTTCTTATGCACCCGTTTAAATAAAATATGAAAAGTAAAATGTTAGCGGATTATAATGACTGACAATTATAGGCATTTTTTCAATACTGAAGCGTTTCACATTTTACGGACACAAAACTAAACTTAAAATACATGTTTTGGTTCATCGATATTTTGCGTATAAACGAGAAAATAGTGACGGAGGTGACCGTGATAGCTTTGATACTGAAAAATACAAAGACCCTCTATAAATATTTCCAATGTGTAAAGTAAAAGCAATCATTTAGAGTAGCCGTGATCAAGCAAAGTGCATCGAATTTAATAGATTTCCATTAAAATTAACAACTTCATTTAAATTTTTTCACATCAATATTTTAAAATATTTTCGTGAGATAAAAAGCCAATGGTTGTATTGTTCTGACTGCAATCGTATTTAGCTAGGGGACGCGGACGTTAAAAAGCAAAACAGAAGCAAAGAGATCGCGTGGGCTTAGAGGATTGAAATTTCATTCTTTATCCACGCCACACTATATTTATGAAGTTGCCCACTAACGCGTTTGAAATACGAAAAGCTTATTTCTGAAACATAATTGGTCACACAATTCTTAGGTTTTGTTAATATTACTTTAGAAAGCGAATTAATCTTTTATTCATGTCACTTGACAAAACAAGATTAGGGTTTTAGAACGTCACATTTTTCGTTTGTAGCGACAATGAAAGGTGTAAGGTCACTTTTGTTAAGTGGCCCTGACTTTTTTCACTTGTTATAAAACATTTTTAGGGTCGTGTTTAAGATTAAAGGGGAAAATTCCATGTTTTATACAATTTTTATTTATACATTTTTATTGTTAGTGTAATTTTAAAAGTAATTTTGAAGTGTTTAGCTATAATTCGTTAGTTTACAATTAAATTTGTATGTTGTAATTTATTTAAAATATAAAAATTTAATTTTAATTTATACCTCCTAAGTGGGGTTGGAATCATGCCGTAAGAAATGAAGCCAACAAATTAAGGTTTATAAAAACTTATGTATCAACCCCACATGAGTGGGATAAGGCCAAGGAGATATAAATGTTTATTGATACACACTCGAGAACATCCCCTCTTATAACAAGATAAATATAATATATTGGATTCGACAGATTGACAGATTTTATAAAAATATAATTTGGATACTTTGTAATACATCCAGGGTTTTTATCATTTTGGTCAAGACTTCAAAAAAAATAAAAATTAAAAAATACGTTTACATAAAAACATAAAGAATTTAAAATTAAACAGCAATAATACACATTAATACCGGTTAACGTAAAAAGGATCTGATTAATTTAATAATTTACGAAAATATTAATGCACGGAAAGTGGCTACGTGGTAATAAAAGTAAATTGTTCATTTTAATCGAAAATCCAGGAATACGTTCGCAACACAATTGCATATAGATTCTGCGATTTCCGTCGAATTTAATTTCGTAAACTGGGTTAATGTTGAAAATAAAAGTTCGTTGAATTGGACCGTTAAAACGAACGAATTGTTAACCGTTGATATGTTTATTATCACTACAGTAACACAGGATTCAGACGCGGCTTCCCCTGAAAACAGAAATTTTATAGATGCCTATTTATTTTGGGCCGCCTTTGATCGTGTGTGGTCTCGGTATTTTGAGCCTTATGTTGTTTCCAAATGAGAGCAGAACAGTGAGATAGAGCAGTAGAGTAATGCAGTACTGCTATTATTCGAATGCACACTTCCAGACAAAACAGTACAGTTCCTTAGTAAGTGTGCATACAAACGATACTAGTGCCGTTCTGTTCTACTGCTCTGTCACTGTGCTACCCTGGTGAAAAAATACTTTTACAGTTTAACAAGCTGTATACATCGAATATGCGAAATTCGGTTTCTTTTATTATACCTGATCGTTTTAATGGCTTCCAATTTAATTACTTATTTAAACAAACCACAAGCTTTATGTTTAAATATATATGGGCCTTTATTGTGTAAAAGCCCCACTTTTACTTCATTTGTCTCATCAGCATAACAGTTTTTCGTCTTAATGATCGTTTCAAAAGCATTAGCTTAGGTGTATAATCCTTTTGGGACATGTCCATTAGCTTTATATGTGTTTTTTTCATAAACATATTATTTCCATAAAATAATTTGCAGTTGTTTTGCAAACGTGTATCCGTATTACCATTTCCGTTCTTCCTTTGACTTTTGACACAACTCTTTTGAACTTTTGAGTAGTGTATGCAATCCCATTTCTCCGCAAAAAGCACGATAGTCATTACGAAGTTCTTTTCATCAGTAGTCTAATTACTAAGACGGGGCTCGTGCATACACGAAATCAGGAACCACGTGACACATTTCAGTATCCCAAGTGGAGGGTCCTGACTTTACAAATATCTGGGAGATGGCAGATATGATGATGTAATCTAATATTTTGACTGCTTAAATGGACCAAATTAAAAAAGCAGTGGTAAAGATTAGTTAAGTTTGAATACAGTTAAATAATTATTAAAATATGTAAGGGCTTTTTTAAGCTTCAGTCAACCACAAAAGTCAAATCAATCAATTTTACGAACAAAAAAACAAAAGGTCTTTCTGAGTACTTTTTATTCAAGGCTATATTTGTAAAGTGCGTAAATACCCTAATAAAAACACTAACCGAGTACCTATTGACATTCAATTATTATAAAAACAAAGGTGACCGCGCCTCGACGCTAAGTGGAATTATTTGTACGGAACCCGCATACAGGAAGCTCTTAGCTTTGTTTTAATGTCACGCGGAGGTATTAAAGAAAATATAAAAACAAATGACGGTCTGCCCCACAATAGGGGAAAAGTACGCCGTTGCCTTTATCCTTGGGGCGTTGGCTGATTATGGTTTCGGTTATTTTCCGTGCAATGTAACGAAATTTATTTGGGGGAAAATTTTCAAATTTCCTCATCTCATCCTTACAGCGAAATAACAGAGATGTCTCAAAATATCTTTAGCCGTACCTGCACAAGGATATATTTAACGTTTTTGTTACGAAATTAGTTGTAAAGATAAATTAATATCCGTTCTTTTAATATCTATTTGTAATAAGTAGCAATGGACAGTAAGAAATTGTTTGATTTAAGCTTGCTTTAAGCGATACTTAATTTGTCATTGGATACTTTTGAGGTAAAATCTTCGGAAAGTGTTATTTTTGTAACAAATAAATAGTTATTTGTTGCCAGTTTACGAGGGTGGCGTTAAAATCTATTGTTTTACTTAAGATGTACAGATTTGCATATCAAAAGCTCTCAAGGAATGTCTAATAGAAGTTTTTGCATTCGTAACGAACCGCGAGAATCAATATGAATTAAATGAAGCGAGCCGAAACCCTCGCCGGCTCTACGGCTCGCCTACCAATTTACCCACTTCAATTTAACCAAGTAAATTAATGTTGTTCTATTTCCCTTTCTTTGAATATGTAATTCAACTTTATTTTCATTGGCGGGCGGCTTGTTTACCGTTTATAGTCGTAGTTTAAATTTAATTTATACAGTCATTTTACAAGTTTATTTAAGTTAAAATTATTTTAACTCGCTTAAATATAATTTAAAGCGTTTTCTTTGATAAATAGTACTAGCAGAAATAATAGTAAATCCTTATAGTAAAACAGTCGTAGTATTGTACTTTAGTCGTAGTATTGTAATTTAACGTACGCAAGGTATGGAATACGAATGCATTGTAAACTTTTTAAGAACTACTGCTTACCCAGTAAAATCTACTCACGTGCAGACCTTGGCTCTAAGTCTAGACTCCGAATCATCAAACTTTTGAATAGGGAAACTGCCAGGAGGTGAAACGAAAAGTAGTGTGTGCGTGCACTCCTTGATTAGACAGACACATCAACAATAAATTGCAAGCAATAACTGTATTACACAAAATAATTACAGTGGCATGTCTATAACTTGTAACTTTTTTAGTCGAAAACTCTAGGCCTTCTCTAGCCATTCCGCTGAACTCTCAAATACAGGGTATCTCTAGTAATTCAGACTTTGTAACTTGAACAAAATGTTATTTTCTTTCGTAGTTATTTTAGTAAATTATACACGATGACTCTTATATCAAAAATTAGACTCAGTAACTCAAAGTTAGTAATAAATAATGGCTTTTTACTAAGAATTCCTTGTCAAATATTTCATATAATCAAATTCTCGTTCAATCGAAGACTCAATAAGTCGAAGTTTTTAGCATTTCCCTTAACATTCGAGATACGTCTTATAAGTATTATTATTTCAATATGAAATGACACTTAATATAAGCTTGCCATGAAGAAGTCGGGCAAGGTTCATTATGATGGTAATAATCATGAGCTTTAACCATCAAACAATTAAATTTCAATTACATATAGGTCATTTGGCGGAGATGAATTTCGTTTACGAGAGTACTGTTCCAAATTGTGCCATGGGAGCCAACTAAAATTTAATAAACACTGAATAATTTAATTTAGTGTACCACTCGTGCATGGATGATGGCCAATAAAAGCGATTTTATGGCGTTTTTATTATGATGCATAAACGTGAATCACCTATAATGGGCTCGTGGCATAAGAAAAATTACGCTCGACGGCTGTCGATAAACTTCATATTTCTAAATACTGTTTTATAAAAATAAAAACTGGTCAAGTTAAGGCTCACGCTAAAGGTTTGCTCGCGACTAAAATAAAATAATATCACGTCTGCAATTTTATGGTGCAAACAAAGCTCTTGATAAATATCAACACGCTCGAGACGCCTTCTACCTATTTATATTTTATATGAATCCCATAAAATCAAGATAGTATTAATTGCTTTCCTATGGTATTTTATTTTATTTGTAGACTAGCTGTCGGCCGCGACTCTGTCCGCGCGGAATTTTAGAAAAAAACGTAGTAAGTAGCCTATGTGTTCTTCCAGACTATGTTCTGCATCTGTGTCAAATTTCATAAAGATCCGTTGAGCCGGTACGGAGATAATTTCAAACAAATATCCACCCATCCATCCATCCAAACATTAGCATTTATAATATTAGTAAGATTGTATGGTGTGTCATGTAATGTTTATTTTTTATTATGACCAAATGGTCAAGTATTGTTATTCCGATCATTTAAGGTCTCTGTTTGTTTTGTTTCTTGTTAGAACAACAAAATTGAGCCAATGTTAAAACAAATAAACGAATAACAATACCAAATATAGCCTGGAGCGTTGTTGACTTATCAGAATTCAATTTCTAATACAAGACATACTTTATCGGTCGGGTAGGGAATTGCGTTCAATAGAGCCAAACAACGGAACGCAATGTTCGTAGGAGTTGAGTGGTATTCACCTGCATTATTTATCGGCTAACATTATTAACTGCATATCGTTGGTAGATGGCTATCGTCGTTACACGCCGCGCTGCCACGCCATTCCGCCACGCCACCACCGCGGCGAACACACGCGCTTTCGAGCAATGCGAAGATACGAATCGTTTTGTTGGGTTCCCTTGTACAACGACACGACTCCCGATTTGTTATTGTATTGTATTCACGGTACGTGAAATTACTTATGAAGCGGTTAACACTTCATCAGTATTTTTTTATGATTAATATTCCAACTTTGATAATAAAATAACTCTCTAATAATGTAATAATTCTGTGGTACGCTAAAGTGAAAAGTGTTACTCTTATATTTGACAGTTGTTATGAGACAATCGTCATACTTTAATTCAGTCTTTAGACTTTGTATTTAAAAAAAAAAAAAATTAACATATCGATAATATTTTGTTTTCTTATAAAATTAATACAATGGATACGTGTTTCTAGGAACAAGCTCATAATTCTTTTGTCTTAACAATTATACTTAAAAACATTGATTTCATCTTTTCTTGAAAACACTATTTCTTATGCTTCGTAGTGTAGTTTTATTTTTTATACTCAGTGTACATGACTTTAACAGTGTAAAACACGGTGTTCGATCTTGTACTCATTTGCAATCATTTAAAATTTATGGAGAGCATTAAAAAAAACTTGTGAGATACATATCGTCGAAGCTTTTGCTTCCTTTTAATTGAACGTAGACCTATAAATCTTACTAATATTATAAATGCGAAAGTTTAGATGGATGGATGGATGGATGTTTATTAGAAGGTATCTCCAGAACGGCTCGACGAATCTTGATGACATTTGGCATAGATGTAAAACATAATCTGGAAGAACACATAGGCTACTTATAAAGACTTTTTTTAATTCAAAATCTAATCTAGTTTTAAATAAATAAAAAGTTCTTAATGTGCAATTAATTATTTTTAAAACTGCCCAATTTACTAGGATATCATAAAGTAGAAATTAATACACAACATCACAATTCCGTATAGATATATACAGATTTATTCAAAATATGAAAAAGACATAGACAGAAACAATTTTTAAACATTCACATATTTGAAAAACTTTATTTCCTGAAACAATATATCGAACAAATAAAAGTTTTCTCTTCATCACAACTTCGGCAAAGTGATATGAAACAGAGTAAGGCGCCTCGGGAGTCAGGCTTCGCATAAAAGTAAAAAAAATAACTCGACGAAGTTATTTTAGCGATATCCCGTAATGTAGTCACGTAATCCTTCTTCAGTCATCTCTTATTGCGATTGAATTTTCAATCGGACTGTGATTGATTGGAACGAGTGCTCCGGGACTGGATTGATTTTTAAGAAGACCCCAAAGATAGAAAGAACCTTAATAAATTGAGCAACATTCGATACAGATACAACCGGATGAAATCCTATTTACTGAGGATTTTGACAGAACGTGGATTAACGATCGTAATGTTTTTATTTCGTTTTATACTTTAACGTCCGTCCTTTTCATTACAGTGAAAGACACTTTAACAAATAAAGTAACGTATCTAATCTTATATCTTGTTACTTAAACTATTACGACCACTTACGTAATTTTATTTAACAACATAGCGGTGCGATATTTTAAACTAATGAATTACCTGTCAATTAACGGAATTAAAACAACGCGAGCATTTAAAAAAATCTTCTTTGGAAGCCTATGTGTTCTTCCAGACTATGCTCTACCTCTATGCAAAATTTAATCGAGATCCATGCAGCCGTTCTGAAGATACCTACAAACAAACATCCATCCATCTAAACATTCGCATTTATGATAATTATAAGTAAGATTGTTAGTATTAATTGTTTGGATTTTTCACCTCAATTAAAGAATTATCTTAATGGAGTCAGTAGTTAATTAAAAAAAAACTGTGTAAATGAGACAAATGACTATCTGTTTAAAATCGGTTCTAGAACTTAAATTATAGCAGGTCACTTAACAATGAAACTGAAAAATATAGTCGAAAAATTATACATACCATTTGTATAGATCTAGTCATATACAAAAATTGACAGACAAAAAGCAACAGTGGTTTGAACGATTTTAAAAGTGTCTGTTCGAAAAAGGTCGGTCAATGGTATACGAAAAATTACTTTTTACTATTATGACATTGTTAACGTTAACTCACTGCTACCCAATTGGGTATTTCGTAAGAAAGGGCGGAGTTTGTCTCGTTGCAAATAACAACGCTATTTTTATGTAAGTGTAACGCCACGAAATTACCTGACTGTACTTTTATAGAAACATATGCTAACTTAGCGTCGCTTACCCTAATACACCTAATACGATGTAAATGCAAGCAAAAAAAGTAAAAAAGAACTCAGTAGTCTATTATTAGTTATGTTAATAGTTTACTTAAGTTTTATCATGCTCTGCGCAGCCGCACGACATACACTACAGATAACATCCATTAACTCAATGATCCTTTCAAAGTACATTATCAGTTTAAGACATTAGATACAAATGCTCAGGAGACACCGCTACTTAAGACTGGTTTTTAGTAGAACGCTTAATACATCTTTACAACTTTTATTTCATTTAATGATTCAAGTCTGGTCTTAATCATTTTTTTTTGTATTACGACTACATTAACTACCACAGTTAGACATTTAATGGTTACTGAGACTTCCTATACTAGACTAATAAAGTATGTACTAGTCTAAGTCTTAATTAAAAGACCACTAAATTAAAAATTAAAATATTTCAGTAACCCGTTTAATTTTAATGCATGTTTATTAACTTATAACTTCAGATAATAATACAAAGGTTCATATTTACAATACCGTAATTCAGGAAAATATAAACTTTGTCGGATCCCAAATAAAATAATGTTATGAACTGTGACGGGTCACGTTTCAATGGTAGCTTGTGCTTGTCAAAAGTATCTTCTCACACACCTGACCCTTAGGTCGGCACACGTGCTATATTCATTGTACTACTTTAATTAAAGAGACATGGCTTTTCACTATACGATAGGAAAACTACCTCTGTTATTCTTATAAAATATACGAAATGTTTTTTTGTGTCAAGCCAAGACCCACTTTTGGGTCGCTGCGCCACCGAAATAAGTAAATGTCTTTTTACTAAAGAATATGTTATGACAAAACTACTGATGTTTATGACGTAAATAGATTGTTGTTGATTGAATAAAGTAGTAAGAAAAAGAAATGAGTAAAAGAATATGTTCCAATATACATTTCAAAAACATTTGCATTAACATGTAGTTTGTAAAACGAAAAACATCCGATTATATCTAATATATAAAATTCTCGTGTCACAGTTTTCGTCACCGTACTCCTCCGAAACGGCTTGACCGATTCTCATGAAATTTTGTGAGCATATTCAGTAGGTCTGAGAATCGGCCAACGTCTATTTTTCATTTTTTTTTTTAACTGCGCGCGGACTGAGTCGCGGTCGACAGCTAGTTAAAATAGATATTTTTAATTTTAAGTCTTCAATGGAGATTAAAGTTTGTTGCTCAAGGTTTCGATCTGTGTTTGGATTGTGAAATTTAGAAGAAAATGCTACATTTTATAAATGTAGAAAAAAATAATAATAAAAGTATTAGACGCGCCGATATATCTCATGAGGTGACTTTATAACTTTCATATTCAATAGCGTTATAGTAAAAAGTTCACAAATCTTCTTAGCTCTGAATTCAGATGGCACGTTTTTAAAACTTCGGTCCGTATTTAATTAAAAGTTTCATTTTTTAATTGAAATATTCTATTGTTTTAATGTACAACTGTGTTACACTTTTCTTTAAGATAAGTTTTTATAATATGGACTAGTTTTAAGGTAAAAGTTTAAGATTTTATTATTAAATCTCATGAAATAAGTGATATATAAAATTTTCTTGGCATTATCACTCTTCGCATGAAATTATACGATTACTAGCTGTCGCCCACGACTCCCTCCACGCGGAATTAAAAAAAAACTTATTAGTAGCTTATATGTTTTTCATACTATGTTCTACATCTGAGCAGAATGTCATCATCGGTTGAGCCGTTCCGGAGATATCTTCAAACAAACAACAAAACAGAGAACAGGACAGAACAAAACAGAGAAAAGAACAGTGAGCAGAACAAAGAACAGAACAAAGAACAGAACAAAGAACAGAACAGAGAACAGAACAAAGAACAGAACAGAGAACAGAATAAAGATCTAGATCTAGACTATCTGTATTCCAAATTTCATTTAAATCGGTTCAGTAAACGATAGTAGGTGATACTTCCATACAAAATTTCACCCCCACTTTCAACCCCTTTATCGCGTTAAAATGTAGCCTGTGTCTTCTCTTAGGCTCTAGACTATCTGTGTACCAAATTTCATTTAAATCGGTTCAGTAGTTTTGGCGTGAAAGCGAGACAGACAGACAGAGTTACTTTCGCATTTATAATATTAGTATGGATATAAGCAGTGGTATTTATTAATTAAAAATACTTTTTCGAAATGATTCTATATATTTTAAAGAAAAATAAATCCATTTAGATTGAGAATCGAGACGTTAAATATGATTTTATGTTATTCAAACTTTATTCAAATCAGACAAAACAAATATAAAACGCTTTAAAAAACATTGGCTCATCTCGTAAGATTGAAAAAAACTCTACCGCCACAAACGTAGTCGGTATGCTTCGGGTCCCAAAGCCGTAATTACGAGTACACACCCTGTTGGCCGCAATGGGAACAAAACCGCACACATTCGCATATGTAAATAAAGGGGATCACGCTTGATATGAAGTTTTTTTCTGTAAAAATGTTTCGCAAGAATATAAATGAATTTCATATTTACCAGAGAAAATTAATATACTCGTTGAAATATTGTATTGTAACATTTTACTTCTTAACTTCTTTCATATATGTATCTTCTTTTACTTAAATAGAAAAGTCAGTTATTTCTTTTAAATCTTTAACTAGATGGCGCTTTTATCAATTCTAAGGGAATTTTATATTTCAAGAAAATATGTAATATACATATAAAACATACCTTTTTAACAAAAACGATACCTACTTGTTCGGCATTATTCCGGTCACCTTTAATTAAGTCTTGATATCGGTGTAGGTAAGTTTCTAATATTTAGGTTCTTGTACACTTTACCAGTTACCTTAAACAAATCTTTGTGTTTTGAACAGTACGGCTAAATGCAAACAATCAACTTGATAGTGGTCGAGAAATGTGTACAAAGGGTACAAACATGTACAAGATTTTAACATTGTGCTAATCAATAAACAAGAGCGTACTGAATAATGATAGTGCAATCGAGATATCCATCGGATATCCATTATACCCATTAATAAAAGAGGGACAGATAGGCAGAAAAAAAATTCCAAACATTAGTTCAGGTGAATAATTGATTTGAATGCAATTGAACTGTCCTTAACTCAGACCAGACTTGGACAAGACTTAATAACTAAGGCCTTATATTTATTCTATTAAAACGGTTAATTCATAATTCACACATAATTATTAACCTCTAGAAATATTTATCAAGGTGTGGCCTTTTAAGGAGTTCTATCATCTAAATATTTAACAAGGGTCTACAAATTATTTATTCACACTATAGGTAAGGTAAACAGCCTCGGGAGTTGTAAACTTACCACCGCAATCTAAACAAAACATTCGATACACCAACAATAATTTGCACAACACGCCGTGCTAGGGCGACTCTTCCCTAAGGTTTGTTTAAGATAAATAAAACGAAAAATACCGTCAAATATCCCTAAGCTATAACATAATATCGGTAAACAATGATTAAACCAATAGATATATCTAAAATATTATTGAAAGTCACTTTTACAACATTTTTATTTGGAAAAATCCATCTTAATGCATTCAAGCAAGCGAACACTTGATTTCGCTGAAATATCAGCAAAACCACTGCCCTTAAACATCATGGTTTACAAAAAGTATGTTTCCAGATAAGCCTACCTATAATGGACAGTTGAGAGTACGTGTAGATAGAGAGGATATTTTCCTTTCCTGCACGTCCTCTCCGTTCCCGCCAAATCGTAGAAAATGATAACAAAAAATGGTCGTAAAAATATAAACTGTGGTATATCTAAACCCCAACAAAATACACTACCCCATAAATAAAATCATGAGCAACGTTTGGACAAGCCCGAACATCAGTCACGTGCGGGTTAAATGATCTGAAACGGGAAGTAATAAACCCATTGCTTACACTATTGCGTTATACTTTATCAATATTTACGATCTTCGATACTATTGTAAACATTGGTGCAGTCGATTGGGCATTTTTCACAAAGGAAACCATTAATATGCAGTATCCTTGTTACGATAAATTTATTATAGTTGTTGATCGAAACAAAAAAGACTCGATAATTCGTCCATAATTCTGAGGACTTAAAATCAAATCCTTAGCCCTTCCTACACTAATTAAGATCCAATCTGGTCAATCTACGATGATATTTCATTGACGATAGCATCATTGTCAAATTTTAAGATTCAAAGTAATCTTTTTAAATGATCTCATGTATATTTTTGAGGGCGTCGTTTTGTTATGTCACCTATGTACGTCTTTCAGCTATCAGCATTCAATTGCACATAGTGAGTAAAAATAAAGTTTTATATAGTCTTTTCATTGTGAATGCATGTATTTAGCAATAAACAATAAAGTGTAGAGAGGGCTTAAAAATTTCGATCGGTTTATAAAGGTTCTCATTGGCTAGCTGCAGAAGAATGGCTTCAACCCCTTCGCCGTGGTGTCGGGTTGCAGACATGGAGCCTGAGTATCAATTAACCAAAATGGCCGCCGATATGAATCATATTCATTAATTACGATCCAAACTCTCATACACTAATTTTACTCTTAATATTTAGTTGTTATGGACGTAATTCGTTTGTATTTTTATCGTTTTTTTTTTTTTTTTTTTTCATTTTTATTTATTGGAACGAAGTTCCTTATCGCGCGTTGTGAAAGGGGGCTAGACGGAAAAAAATTCTTACGAAAAGTTGTCACGACACTTTGCTATATCACCATGGCAACGACGTGACAATATATAATGAAAATTCATAGAAATAAAATGTACTTCTTGTGAAGACTTAAGTTTTTTATGCATAGAATAAACATTGGTTCCTTCACTAATTATTTGAAAGGAACTTCGTTCCATCCGGGTGTCCCTTGACACCTCTCAAGTTTTTTTTTATTTACTTTCTCCCCGTGCTAGTTACCGATACGAAATGTATTTTAGTTAATTACAAATCTTTAAAAAAAAGAACTTATAAGTACTTACATATTATACGATAGTCAATTCCGAGTCAAGCTTGAGTCTGACTACGAAATCCTTGAAACAGCGCGAAATAAATAGTTGCCTCTACAATAATATGTAATGTTATTTGTTTGCCTTACAGGTAATCATTTTCACCTTGTACAATACGCTCAAAGCAAATAAAAATCCTTCCATTAGCAGCGGTGTCTGACATTAGTAGATAAACGTACGTAAATACCTGAACAATGATATCTCAGTGGGGGAGGCTAGACTCTTGCTAAACAATGCGGTGTGTTTGCGAGGGTCTCTACGGCCAATCAGCGAATGTCAGGGCCCGAGCTGCTCCGTGCTGTAGTTTGTTTTAATAGCACTAGTCTGGATTAGTTTTTAAGTATTGCTCTAACAATGCTGCCGCTTTACAAAGGGGAGGTAACTGGGAAGCCATTTTTACTTGAAGTGCACTTAAAATTAAAACTGCTCCATCGCGTCTATTGCCGTTATGTATCAAATATAATATTTTGGTACATTTTTTAACAATAATTATAATACTAAATTAAAATATAATTATTACTGTTAACCAAGAAAGATTTTACTCATATATTTTTCAGTCGATATTTCTTATTCAAATAAAAACTTTTAAAGGCGAAGCTTTTATTGAGCACTTATTTTTAATCAATTTAAAAATTTAACTGAAACCTTGTCAGTGAGAGCCACGTCCGCGAAATAATCCCACTGGTTCAGATAAAGGGCTCCCGATGGGCTCAAAACTAGTCGGTGCCGACACCGATTAGTTTATGATGATAAATTATTTACATAATTTTGATTTAATATTGTACATAAAATTATTTCGCTACTAAGGGAGTGTACGTATACTATTAAAAAACTAATATATTTATTAATAAACTCAATACAATATTATCTGTAGAAACGACCGCCATTGAACATCGTAGCACCGTTAAAATATTTGCATCGCTGCGTTAACTTTTTCAGTATATTTTCGTGATGTTACGCTCGCGTTATACAAGGATTACCTACATTCGTATACTGAACGGAGCGGACGTTCGGTGCTCTTGTGTACATCAGATCAATTTTCAGGTATTCACGTTTTGAAATTATACATATGTTACCTAAAGGCTATGTCATCATCTCATGACTGTCATCTATGTAATGACTGTCATATTGTATACATGTTTTATTTTAAAAATAAATAAATCTTATATACCTACTGTGGATCCACTGTGGAACAGTGTGGACTAGCTCGGAATGAAATTCGTTCAAAATTATAAAGTAACTTCACTAATTTAACGAATTTATTTAATGTGCTGCAGTTTGTATGAATAATATTGAGTGTGGGGTTTAATAGTTTTGTTTTGTGAGAAAGGTACATAAATACAGCGGTCGTGAGAGTATTTTGAATAAGAATGAATTGGACGAGCGCCAGACAAAAATGAAACTCACCTGACATAGAATACGTAGGCATAGATTTGTCCAACAATAATCGCGAGTTAATTGCATTCGTATTTGAATTTATGACCTTGTTAATAAGAATTATTTTAACATGATTAAGAAAAAACTGGCACAAAAACTATCATTGATCAACCTTTTGATTAACGTCTTCAGTTTCTTATCGTAGACTTTGTAGAGTCTACAATGTAGAGGATCGTAGGTATTTAGCACTAGGTTATAGTCAAATCGCGGGAGCGGGCGCAGGCGCGATTGGCTGATTCAAATCGGTTAGGCCCTTCGTACACAACGTAAATCTTCGTGATTAAAGTTGCTGGGCGACTTACGCAATACAATGCTATTGAGGTTCGTACATAGCGCGCGTCTCCGACATTTCTCGATGACATTGCCAAAGACAGTTGTTTGCATCCTGTTTGTCAATATCGCCGTGGGAAAAGTCGTTATAATTTTCAGGATCGCGGAGGTAATTTATACAGTTGACATGTAGTTGCTGTGCTTGGACTGACCAAAAAGACAACTCGCGTCTACGATTCAACGTTGTGTGTGCGGAGCGCGCGCAACGCGATTCTTGCGACGCAACCACCAAATTTTAGTTTTGACTATTTACGTTGACCTGTGTACGAAGCGACCTTCACCGCTAGTCAGATGTGAATGCTCTCATACAACCTTTATATGTTTGAAATTACGCACCCGCGAGTTAAATATGAACAAGCACTACGAGAATTGTTTAAAGAGTACTTTTAAAACAAGTTCACCGTTAGTTCACTGTCTTATTTTGTCATGGAAATGTAATTTAACGTACTAAAGTCAAATTGAAACATATAATTATGTTGGTAGTAAAATAATGCAGGTGTAACACCAAATCTCTTAGATTAACAGCCTCTTTCTTGGTCTATTATCACATCATTGTTTATTTTGTTGATACAAACCTTATTTCTTTCACACCTGCCATTTTATATTTTTCTATTGTTATCACACAAATGTATCCGGTTGTTGGGGCACATGCTAATTAAAATGTGTTAGAAATGACACACAGGAACGACGCGCGACGTTTTTTATTTTCGGTCTTCGTCCGCAAAAAATAGAATTGCCTAAAACAATCATATGAAAAAAAGTCACGTCTCAGATTAGAATCTTTGTGTACAGGAATAAATTTGTCGTCATCTCTTCGAGTATTTGATTGAAAGATTAAAAGGCGAGGGAGTGTCGCAAGTGGTGCATTTTAAACTAAGAACTTGCAAAGTTTGCGAGAGAACATTACGTTGCACTCGCGTACCTGAGCAAAGTGCAAGATTTCAAACATTCTATTATTAAACTGTCTTTTATAAAGTAAGCGTGAATAGAATTTAGGTTATGGGACCGAACTTGGCTAGATATAGCAGATAAAATTTTATGCACGCGTTTCTTGAATATTTTAAAATAGAATTAACTTCCAAAAGACTAGATGTAAGCTTTAAGATCTTTTAAATTTATTTTCCACATTATTAAAACGCAAAATTATTCAGATGCAAGTAAACTTACTTAGTTATAGATTAAAATAAATAGATGAATGCAAGAAACTAAGTTTTATAAAAAAATACATAGGAATTGAAAACCTCGTTCTTTTTGAAGTCGGCTAAAAATACATAATTATAATTTGCAATCCCCTCAACAAATTTCTGTATTTTTACACCGTGATTTTGAATTAAAATAGAAAAAACATAACTTATTTAAACATAAGGTATGTTAGGTATTACTTACCTTTATTGCCAAACTTAATAAGCGATCGATTTCCTTTTGTATTGCATTTAATGGTAGTCCAGAAAAAGCAGATACTGTAAGCCACATCAAAAGTTTCAAATTAGCATGAGTGAACACGTTTGAGGGATAATAAAGTAGAGGTAGTTGTCGACTAGTATACCTTAGGGGCTAATTCTGCTTGGCGAGTAATGATTATGAGTCTGACGCCGGCCGCAGTATGCAAATGACCATAGCCCTTAGCATGCCATAGAGGCGGACCAGCTGCCGCTTCTGTACAATATTATTTTCGTAAATAACAAGTTTCGAATATAAAATGCAATACACACAAGACAAATTCGCTTCTTTAAACAATAACTATAATTTTCTGTAACTGATAACTGAAGTAAGAAATCTATACATATAAAAGAAAGTCGTGTTAGTTACACTATTTATAACTCAAGAACGGCTGAATCGATTTGACTGAAAATTGGTGGGCAGGTAGCTTAGAACCAGGAAACGGACATAGGATAATTTTTACCCCGTTTTCTATTTTTTTATTCCGCGCGGACGGAGTCGCGGGTAAAAGCTAGTTATTAATAAATACGTAATAGCATTAATATATTAAATCTACTGACTTTTTGTATAATTGTACTGGCATCGTTTTATTAAAGTAAAAGAAAATATAGTTAATTAATTAAATGACTAATTTATGTTGAACGTAAAACGTATCTTTTAGAAAGATTAACTAAGAATAGAAAGCTTCTTTCAGAAGTTAATCGCCTTTTCTTAATAAGCGTTCCTCTGAGATCCAACAAAGGAATGACAAATAATTCGTTTATTCTAGCTTTTGTAAATGGCTTTTAAGGCAATGTAAATAGGAAATATTTAATTGAATTTTTGTTTCATTAAGATATAAAATGAGAATTATAGCACAATTTCTGAAATGACATTGTTTGTGATGTTTAAAATTAAAAAAAATCGTTTAAAATTCCTCAAGATTTTTGGTCATTCAAATATATCTCTGATTGTATGTTTACTTACCTACTTTTATCAAAATTTCGCAACCTATTAGCCATTGAACAATTATTATGTATGTAATTTCGATAGATTTGAGATTGAAGGATGCTTAATTACTGGAAAGAGAACATTTTCAGTTGAAAATTGTGTCAAGTTATCGGAGAATCTGTAGAAGGACAAGTTAGATACAGAAAGAACAATTTAACCATAAACATTTTATTGCTACGAAACAAAAAAAAATTGTTTAAACCAGTCATTTGAATATGTAGGAATGTTTTTTAATGTAAATGAAAGTCAAAACAAATTTAATAAAAAGCAATCACGCTGCGACAATTATTTAAATTTGAACATAATGGGATTCACCGCCTCAAAATTCTTATCATAATTGAATATCCTCTAATGTAATGGAACGCATTACATACAACATTAAGCAGGGCTACATGCAAACATAATTTCGGTCAGCACGGGCGTGGCAATCGCTGTGGCCGCCATGATTTAAGTGACCGTTTTACATTTACGGCTTTTATCACGATTTTGTTGTATAAATTGAGACATTCCGTGGTATAATACCTTTTTTTACCGATTGTACACTAAGTTTTCGACGACTACATTACTTTCAGACAGGTTTGAGAATTAACTGCACTTTAACACGATTTTATAACATGGAATATAATAAATTTATACATTATTAAAGATTCTTGAAGACAAATATTGTTGTCCCCAATAGTTAGGACAATAATGGTCACGAGTATTCGCATTCGAAGAATTACAGTAGTTAAGTAGTAAGATGGATTCAATTTTGTATAGTTTTTTTTTTAATTTACTCATATCCTAACATAGAGAGCGTCTTAGAGGTTAAGCACTTGACTTCTAATCTGCAGGTCCTCGGTTCGAATTCCATACGTATATTTGTACATGCAACCTGGAAATATCTGCGAAAAAATGTAAAGATATGTCAACCAACACGCAATGGGCGAACGTGACCGGCCTAGTCACCCATAGGGTAGGCTCCGAGCCTGTCATTACAGACGTCCAATGAGCTGATAATATTAACTATCCCTTTACGTATACGTCCATGTTAAAGCTAATATCTCCTCAATAAAACTCTCAGCTGAAAACTGAAAGCTAAACGAATGCGAACGAAACGTAACTCAATGTTTAATTAATTGAATTGTCCAAATTACTCAAACAATTCCAGGTATACGACGAAACAAAACAAAATCCATTGGGAAATCGCCACAGAGCGTGAAATTGCCAAAAAACTTCGAAATCCATCACGAATCAAATGACACTTTGAAATTGTAAAGCTAACTGAAGAACGAATTGGATGGACTGGGAAAACAATTAGCGGGAGCAAGCGATGCGAAAAATTGGAATAATCAACGGATGCCGTGTTGAATAACGTTTCAAATTTAATAAATGTAATTTTTCAAAAGCGCCCCACTTTATAGCACTCCAGCGGAGCTTGCCCATACTTGCGCGTTAAAAACGGACCTGCCTGTAAACAATTTTTGTTCGCAAAAATAAACGATTGAGTGATCCAATCATTTTATACGTTTTTCTCTTTTTAAAGTGCCCATTCAAACTGATGTTTTCAGAATATAAATAGAATTCTGTTTATCTATACATCTCTATTTTTAGTTAGAAATGAGACATATACATAACTTGACAAAAAACCCTTTATGATGTGAAGATATGTAACAATTTTAAGAACTTCAGTACTAAAAATTCTAGTCATTCAACAAAACACTTGGCTAGACGGTTGCAAATTAATATTTCATAGCTCAATTTTACAATCAATATATCCGAATTTCGTATCAAAGCTAAGTATTATTAAAACTTATGCTATTAACTTCTAACGAATACTTACACCGAGCGATTAACATTTTAAAGGACAAAGTTACCGATAGCTATTCGCTGAAAGCCCGGAAATTGAGCATAACGCAACCATTAATATTTCAACAACTTCCTAACGATTAAAATCGTTTAATATTCCGGACGAATGTCTATCTTAATAGAATACAATATAGTCTAAATTTCCAAAGACGGATATAACGTTTTGAAAACCAATATAACTAATTGCAAACAGGTAAAGGTAGCTACGAATATAAAAATACATATAATAAGCTGTTAGGACAGTATGAATACAATTCTGAATTTGTTTGACGATTTTATTAACTGCAGAATTAAAAAATAAAACTAGTAATAAATTATGTTACTCTGGGATAGTGTAGTTTCCCAACAGTGAAAGAATTTTTCACATCGGTTCAGTAGTTTGGAAGCTTAAACACAAACGAACAATAAAATCTTACCTCTTTAATATATTAGTAGAGATTTTCCATTTTCTAACATGAAATGTTTCATGTTTTTTTTTTAAAGATTGCATTACTCAATATATAAAATTGGTAAAACAAAATAGAATGGATAATATTTTGAAACACTTAGTCTAACGTTAATTTTGTTTTGTTAATAAAAACACTAACTTTCTTAGTAGTAGAGCTAGGAGAATTATATTGAGACAATTTTGTGGTTAGACAAAGGAACAAGGGAACATAATGATGTGACCACCGACAACCAACAACATGAATAACAATAGGGATGTATCTATAAAAGAATTGGAACCTACGAAGACAGACCTAGTCAGAAAAAACGCGAGAAGTCATACACATCCCTTCTTAACATTCATATTTTTTGTAGCCGTGGTCCCATTCTAATTAGCTTACAAAAGAAGCAATAAAATTAATTACTCACAAGGGATTCTTCACTTTGTTATTTAATCAAATAGATTTATATTTTTATAAGAGTGAAGATTCATTAAAATAACATTAAGAAACATTTTAAGAACTACAATATTAAAATGCATTTTTATAAAAGTTGAACACAAAACTTACATCAATTACAGCGCCATCTGTTCTAGAAAGGCGTGCCAGCACTTTAAAATATGCGTAAATATTATTTATTTTATTCAATGCTCGTAATTTATGCATTCTTTAATAAAATAAAAGAATAAAAAATTAGGAAATTTGCCGAAAAATATATTAAATTACTTAAATCTATCATCATCATCATCATCAGCTCACTATACGTCCCCACTGAGGGGCTCGGAG
The DNA here is from genome assembly GCF_912999745.1 of Papilio machaon. Lineage (NCBI taxonomy): Eukaryota > Metazoa > Arthropoda > Insecta > Lepidoptera > Papilionidae > Papilio > Papilio machaon. Next base: position 3,545,711 of record NC_059999.1, on the reverse strand, counting down.
CCTACCCTAAGTTTGGAGTGACTAGGCCATAGTCAACCATGCTGGCCCAGTGCGGGTTGGTTGACTTCACACATTTCTTTGAATATCTTCTCAGATATGTGCAGGTTGCATCACGATGTTTTCCTTCACCGTAAATCTATGCAATATTAAAATTAGTTTCATTAATTTTCATTTCTTTATTTTTCCAAAAAATAAATAATATCTTAGATAACTTAAACTTGTTGAAATCTTGTCGTGATATAATTCTACTAATAAATATTTGTATGCGACAAAAATAGTCAATAAATTGAAGTGTGTTTTTATCATTAATTTAATTTCATACGTTTGGTAAAATTTAACCATACACTCGTTTACACGGCACTGACCGTTACTATAAAATGAAAAATTTTATCCTCCCAAACGAGAACGTAAAAAGACGCAAGCCGAGAAAATGAATTGCTTGAAACTGCTTGAATTGAAGAAGAAAAAGTAAAAACAAAATTATATAGACTGACTCTTCGTAATAAAACAAACTGAAAAGAAAAACATGAAGGAATCGCAGAAAACCAAGTTAGATACTTAATAAAGCCAGAAACAGAATAGCGTCAACCACTTCAACATCCACTAATTTAATATTTATTAATTTATCAAGCACTTAGTAATTAAAGCGGCAGTGGTACACAAACAAAGAAAGTTCCCGGGAGAGACTACATCGAAGTCAACTACGACTTGACCCCAAGTTTAATTATAAACTGAACGCTCAAGTTCCGAGGACAATCGCAAACTTGGAATCATGATGCTGGTGTCAGTCTACATAGTTTTCGAGATACGTCTGTATTTATTGATGTTTTGGGTATTTTAACATGAAAAGTTTAAATATTTTCAGGCGCTTTACTACTATCATTGGTTTTGTCTCAATTCCTCGTTCTCTCTTAGTTCTTTTAGATGTTCTATACTCAAATGTAGTAAACTTTATTTTTTAACTATTAACTTTAGTGACTTTAAAATAAAAATACATACGTTACGATGAGGATTATTTTCTGAAATTCGCTACTCAAAATAGATTCTATAAGAAGATAAGATAGTGTTAGGACTGTTGAGGGTAGCCACACAAATGTTAGGACTGTTGAGGGTAGCCACACAAAAAAAAGGATTTATAAGGAAGCGTGCGCTGCTGCTCGAGGCAGTCTCTTTCCATCCGTCATTGCGGAACGTCTGACATTTTTGTTTATTTACGTTCGGTTTGAGTTTATCCTATTGCGAGGATTATTTAGAAGTAGAGTTAAATTCACTATTTCGCTATTAATTTATTTCTTTTAAAATACTTTTGCATCAAATATCTAACATCAGAAGTGGGATAGGATCCGCGTGATTCTGTCCACTTTGCTCACTCTGTGTTTGTGTTTGCATTTTCGTGAAAATAAATGCAAAGAGAAAAATGTCAGATCGTTACCGTGATCATAATAATCGTCGTCGTCGTAGTAGTAGTAAGTTGAGTCGATATCAAAGTCGTGCCAGTGTTCGCGAAACATGGGTAGCGTGGACCAAGCCATGTATTTTGCATGGGAATATGTGGGTAGTGAGGCGAACGCGCTGTCTGTGTATTTCACAGCAGACGGGATTGTGGGACGATCTATTCAATTTATACTGCGGTAAGATCGAACCAATATTTTTATATTTCAAATTTTGATGCCAATTAAGACATCTGACTTTTTAATTGATGTAAAAATGTGTTCTTTACTTAAGACTGAAATTGAATACCTCGATCAGTTCATTTGTGAGGGTCAGGTAAGGCCGAGTCGTGATAAGATTAAAAACCTTTGCCTGAGTCAGATGGATGTCATTATGTCGTAATAGCCATTGATGCCATTTATGAGTGTGAGACGTTTTTGTATCAGGAGATGATGCTTTTAGGGTATCTTCAGGACTGACAAACTGCGGGTTGTCATTAATATCATGTAGAGGACTGACTGCGGGACGCTTGTCCTACATGGTGCCACGGTGAGGAGAATCTGTGCTGTTTGATGATCCGATGTAGTTGTTACTGGATCTGTGGCTGTTTGATGATCCGATGTAGTTGTTACTGGATCTGTGGCTGTTTGATGATCCGATGTAGTTGTTACTGGATCTGTGGCTGTTTGATGATCCGATGTAGTTGTTACTGGATCTGTGGCTGTTTGATGATCCGATGTAGTTGTTACTGGATCTGTGGCTGTTTGATGATCCGATGTAGTTGTTACTGGATCTATGCTGTTTGATGATCCGATGCAGTTGTTACTGGATCTGCACTGTTTGATGATCCGATGTAGTTGTTACTGGATCTGTGCTGTTTGATGATCCGATGCAGTTGTTACTGGATCTGCACTGTTTGATGATCCGATGTAGTTGTTACTGGATCTGTGCTGTTTGATGATCCGATGTAGATGCTACTGGATCACTGTAACCCAATACACTGAGGCAAGTTTAATCTATAAGGCCTGTGGCAGTGTGGTCCCTGAAACGCGCACCTGAGCGGTGCCTGTCTACAATCAGCGCCAGTGCAGCGCCTGTCGCGAGCAGCGCGCCCGCATTGTGCTTGCCAACGAGCTGGTATCGAAAGAATCCATTCCATTGTTACAGACGAATTCCAGTGTTGAAGATGCTGGAAGAACGAGCCCGAGGACGGTCTCATGTCAGGAGAAGCCGTGTTAGGACTGTTGAGGGTAGCCACACAAATGTTAGGAGTGTTGAGGGTAGCCACACAAAAAAAAGGATTTATAAGGAAGCGTGCGCTGCTGCTCGAGGCAGTCTCTTTCCATCCGTCATTGCGGAACATCTGACATTTTTGTTTATTTACGTTCGGTTTGAGTTTATCCTATTGCGAGGATTATTTAGAAGTAGAGTTAAATTCACTATTTCGCTATTAATTTATTTCTTTTAAAATACTTTTGCATCAAATATCTAACAATAGATATTATATTTGGTTACACTAAAGTTAAAAAATAGACCAAGTATTGTGTAAAACTATGTAACTGCTAGCTAATAAGGTTATAGGGAAGGTTGTATATAATACTAAAATATATTAAGATTTTTTCGTTACACTTCCAGAAAAATAGTACGATATAACTTCAGTGATGTTTAGATAGGGCGGGCATTTTAATTTACCTATCAGATAAGGAATTTTAATTAAAACAGCGCTATTGTAACAGCAGAGACACTATAAAAATCATAACGTAAAACGACGGGAAATAATTTTTAATTAAAACTCATTTTTCTCAAAAATTAAGTTGACTCATAATTTCTCTACTAAATGAATACATTTGCTGTTATTTCATCTTTTTTCTGAGAAAAAATAATTTGAATCTGTATATTTTTTAATCCTCGTAACATATTGCGTCTTTGACACAGTATTATTAAAAATACTGTTACGAGTACAACAATGGACGTATTCACCAAAGGGGACCTTTGTCCTGCATTGGCCTATATACAAGAGGCTATCATCGCGTTTTTATTAGAACTGTAGTACTCGATTGTTATTCCCTGCCAACAATGTTCTAAAGCGGAACTCATCTAGGTATTGTGTTGCATGGCCTATAATAAAAATTCCCGGTCTAGCAGTGAACGAGGAACAACGTGTTTAAAGCTTAAAATGCAGACGACCTAAATCCGACACAATGGGCCGATGTTTTCGGGAACACAATGCTCCGCCATCGCTCACTCCCGGCGCAGTTTGTTCAGGTGTTCGCGACTTTTGAGCTGCGAAAATTCTAGTTTAAAAATTTCAGTTCGAGACCCTCCGGCTTTTGTGTGATAAGAATAAGTTCATAAACCTAAAGCGCTTTCTTCCATCATTTTATGGTTCGCTACACGAAATTCCATATTTCTTTTTAACTTTAACCCATTGTGAACTGAACCAGCGAGCTTAAGTCCACACCTATCTCTCTTTCATAAAGAACTTCATATTTTTCATATTTTATGCTCTCATTCTGTTGTATTTTTTGTTTATTTATCACGAAATCTTTCAAAGTCCCACATAATTCAAACGTACTTGTATTTTATCACAAAATAAATTTTAGAGATACAAATTGAATTATATTCTTTATTAGATAGCTTGCTACATTAGTTCATTTACTCGAAATAGAAAAGCTTATACGTTCTCTTAAGAAACATTTGGAAAAGTGCATAGTGTACGTATCTTTTCAATTTATCTTAAGTATAGAGTTCCGTTCAATTTCTGCCTCTAACAAAGACTTTGTAGACAACAGTAACAGTAAATAGAGAGGAATATGGAGGAGAGAATGTATCCGCTTTTATTGAAGCTAACGTTAAAATTTGCTTTTAATGTCTCTTTGTCAATGTTTGCTGTTTCTGTTGTTTTGCGTTCGTAAGACATACTAGTATTTTTATCTTTCCGTTTATATACTAATTAAAACTTGCTAAACAATTTGTGAAAATGAACACATCAAAATATTCTTGTAAATTTGATTTGGAAAAAAACACTTTTTTTTACAACTTGAATTAGATTTTTTATACTGTAAATGATTCTAATCGCTTAAAATTAATCATCGTAGAATTCGGTAAAACCAGAGGTCCGATGTTTTTACCGCACGTTACCTAAATTAAAACACGTAATTTTGATACAATCTAAAGTTATAATTTTGTTTAATGTCTAAATTTTTGAATTTTAATTTAGTTATACCTTTGTAAGGTTTCAATTAAACATATTTTGTTAAATCTATCAAATACATTTAGATAATCATTATTATGTGACACAACATAATATCCGAGCTTCATGTAAACCTCATTCTATGATGATTTTTTTATGTTGAAATATTTATGTTTTCACGAAAATAATTTCGTGTCGAGTAAATATTTCTCAGCAGCTAAGATCTTAATTCAGGATAGTCCCTTACGGCAACGAGGCGACGTGTAGTTGCTTTATTCAAAAAGCTTTCGTCGAGACAGTCGACATATTAATATCTAGATTCGCATACGTAGTAATTCAGTGGTTAAAGCGATTATCTGTCGTTAAGCATAAATTCCCGACAGAATAGTTCGTGTTAATGAAGTTCTCCGTAACAGGTGTTACGTGCTTTGAAATGATAAACTCTCGATGAAGTCCTCTTATTTAGAATCAAATGTGCGAATGGAAATTGAACTGCGAATACAACGTTTTAATTAAGTTTCCTGATAGTTTAATGAAGTGATTGAAAAGATTGCTTCTTCTATTAACATTGAAAAAAAATTAAAAACGAAGACAAATTAAAGCTAACACTTTACATGCTTATTAAACGAACCTTAATAGTAAGCAGGAACCTTTGGAATTTAAGTTTTTCATGTAAGGAAATAAGGTCAAAGAAGAGTGATTTATACGGAGTAATCTTACTAATATTATAAATGTGAATGTTTGGATGGATGGATGTTTGGATGGATGGATGGATGGATGTTTGTTTGAAGGTGTCTCCAGAATGGCTTAACGGATCTCGAAGAAATTTGGCATAGTTGTAGATGATAGTGTTTAAGAACACATAGGCTACTTATTATGTTTTTTTCTTAATCCCACGCGGACGTAGTCGCTGGTCAAATTTATCTTTTATAGTGTTGCCATCATATTATATACGTTAATAAATAAACGAATAACATTGCACAGATTTAAATAATGAAATGTATATAAGATACACACAAAGACGTATGTATGTACGTATATATAAGCATACATATGTAATATTGAACAGTGGGGTTGTTCGGAGTGCTCTCAAAACTTGAGAGCCGGTCATTTGGTCGTCAAAAGCACCGCCGGACGCAATGGCCTTACGGCATGCGCAAGTGCTTCGTTTGAATATACTATTTTAAGGGAATAAAATACGCTTCCATTTTATTTTACGGCATACGGTAAAGATTTTTTTTCCAATAATACATTTACTTTCTGTATCCGAAATAAATTTGATATAATCAAAGGAACTGCTGTTATCTTTACTTCTTTTTAAGAGACTGGATTTTTCTGGTATTTGAGTTTGATGCTTATTGCTATTTAATAACAATAGTTCCTTGTATGTCTATTTGAAAAGCCAGCAATGTAATGTGTACTTAATAGTTGCAGTGCAAACATTAAAAACAACTAATCGATTATTTCAACTGTAGGTATTTAAACAAATGGTCGGGTAATGTATGTTCAGTTGTATTGACCTAAGTAAACACCAGTATATTCTCAATAAATCAAGACAAAAGACAATTAAGGTAAGGCCGGGATCGATACAATTGTGTAAATAAAAGTTATAACAAGGAATGAGGGACAGTCTCTCTAGGGAACGAAAGGGATTGAACAACTTGTAGCAGGAGTGTACAAGTAACGAACACAAATGTATATTCGTATATACATCACGTGTACGAAATATGATTACATACAATCACATTATGTCTGTCTGCAAGGCCGCGTTTGTTTCGAGTAACATGCGGAACGGGTCAACCGATTTTAAAGGGACTTGGAGGGAAAATGCACGCGGGCACATTATACGTTTTTTTCTTAATTCTGCGTTGACGAAGTCGCAGGCGAAAGCTAGTTCTAAAATAAAAAAATTGATTTATGTTATAGCAAGGTTATTTGTCTTACGAAAAAAGCAAACTAATTAATGTTAATAACTGGCATAACATTATCTAATAATTTAAAGTAATATTTTATTTTTTACCTTTCATATGAAATAAACCAAAAAGGTATCCACGATTGAAAATTTTAGGATTAAACGTTGTCCGACTCTCCCTCCTGTTGTATCACCCTCTTTACAATATACTAATGGACATAAATTAAGTAATTAGTCTAACTGTAAAATCAATGTTTGTGTACCTTGACCAGACAAAATCAATGATTAAAGGGAAATTCTTCTCTCATTAATATCTTAATGGAAATTGAAAAAAGTGTAATTTAAAAAGACTTTAGGATTCTTGTAAATTGGTAATATTACTCGTAATTACACTTAGTTAAATTCAATTTTTTATTTATTTCTAACTTAAATATAACTAAAACAGTATTGCAGCGATAACTTATTTTAAAACGTAGTTGTAAAACTTTACTACGGAGATAAAAAAAAAAAAATTTCACAGCATTTTTATTACATTACTTTTGAAGAACGTAAATACGTTTGTAAGCGTCGTAACAATGTTACGTTGTGTATTAATTTTGTTATCCATGGCCAGGGGTAGCTACACAGTCATTTATTGGTTCCTACATCTGGCATCGAGTGTAGCCGTGACGTATAAAGCGTCGCTGAAAAATTTCATTAGGCAGCTACAACAGAGAAACAACGACCCTTTGTCCTATATATTGACTGAGATTGATTGTCAGTCGGCATGTGCTAAACGAGTTGCACGACGAAATAAAAGCAAATGTTCGCAACCCCTGTCGCCGTCCGTCACGGACACAAATCGTTTTATTGAACTCCGCTTCGACCATATTAACTCTAAGTGACACGAATTTATTTGGCACAACGTTAACTCATTCAACGCAATTTAAAGAGAACGAATGATTGCTTACATTCCTATAATATGTATTACTTAGATACCAGTATTATCTTAGATATTCAAGTTGAAACGATAGTATGTCACATTGCATATTTAAATCAATGTAAAATATTATTTCTCTTTAACAATACCTTTATAACAACGTGTTCTTGAATGTGACTTGTCACAAAAATAAAAAAGTAACGTTTAATTTTTTCTTCTGTGTATTACAATATTTTTAAAAGGCCAATAGAAAAGGTTTCATTTATAAATCATTTTTCGTAAAACATTAAATATTTTGAAGTCCTTCATAAAAAGAAGCTAAGGTAATTCTTCAGAGACGAGGTCTGGAATTAAAATGAATATTTAAACAAATGAAGTAAGTCTGTGAATACCAAAAAAATATCTAGCAACGAATTTAGAAACATTTTCAACGTATTCAGATGTTCGAGTCCGTCCCTGGGCCCCTCGAGTGCTACAAGTCCGCATTTTCAACGAAATACAAGCTCATATTTATTTAAAACGATATCATTAGGTATGTTCTTAGCTTACTTCTAAGATAACAAGCATTGTTGAAAGTCTCTTGAGCCCCCGACCCTTTCTCACTTTGACAAGTCACCCGTGAAGATTGCTTAGATCCCTAGCGACTGGTCCTTAACTTGAATCAGCCTTATCGCCAAGATAGGATTAATTGCGGAAATACCGGAGATAACGGCGGAGTTATAACTACCTAGCACTGAGCTTTACTGGTATCCTTCAAATAACGAACCTTTATTGTAATTTCGTAGGTAATCGTTCTCACTATATCAATATCTGCTATAACCCATAACTATAATTTACATTTTTAAATCAAATATGTAAAGGAGTTTTTTTAGACCTACACTGGAAAAATCAACTGTTTTTCTTGGTGCGAAAGTAATCTAAATATCTATTAAGATGTTTGAATATTTCAGTTACAAAGTAACCAACAAGTAATTATATAGATTTTATTTTTACTCTACTTTATGTTTTTTTATGTATGTGGGTGTATTAGGCCTATAGCCTAAACGACTGGACCGATTCGGACCTGTGAGGTGTTATTCGATTCCTGTTCTTCCGTGAAGTGTCATATTAAATCAGCACAAAACAGATACCGTAGATGTGAGAAATGATTATCCTATATAATTGTGAAAAAAACGAAATTAAAATTCAGTTCATTAAGTTTAAATTAAAACATTTTAAGTAAATCTTACTAATCTTACTATAATATTATAAATGCGATTGTTTAGATGGATGGATGGATATTTGTTTGAAGGTATCTCCAGAACGGCTCAACGGGTCTTGATGAAATTTGGCACAGATGTAAAACATAATCTGGATAAACACATAAGCTACTTATTACGTTTTATTTGTTTCCGCACGGACGGAGTCACGGGCGACCGCTAGTAGGTACAGCATTGAATTAATAAATGTATTTAAAACAGAATTATTATCCATATCTTCCAGAGAAAAAATACACCAATGCTTTGAAATACTTATAATTATAGAGGTCGATTTCGTAGTGAATGGTCAACAATGTGAAATGGAATTTGTTCAGTTTGTAGAATGGAGTTCGATCGGTACCATACAATGTTTGGTAAACACATAGAACTTATTATTATAGCTGGTAATCGTACACAATTTGCGAATGATTTTTAGTTATTTAGGAATAGTAGCAAATTAACTTGTTAATTATGAACAAAGATACAATACAATTCGAGATATCTTACTTTTATTAGTACATTGATGTGTTTGCGCTTTTCGAATAATTTTATATTTAAAAAAAATAGATTTAGTTTAATGCTAGGAATAAGATTTAATGGACATTTCTACAAACAATAAAACAATGGGAATAATTATCACAAAATGTATTCCAAGTTATTCTTTGGTAGTAGCATAAAATTACACATATAAATCATCAAAGGTAGTTTATTTTGCTGTGTAATGATGCTAGAAACATTTGGTATAAGCAAAATTTGCAATTCTCAACGCAAACATTTGTGAAAACGCATCTAGTTATCATGAGGCGAGTCAACTTCACGATATTAAAATCGGGTCCGCTCTTTCTTAGTAGTTACTGCGGGTTGCATACTCTGTGCAAATGTTAACTTTGCTAATAAAATTAACTCCGCAAAGGGCATTTACACGCTACTTCATTCCATGTTATGTCTTTGGTTAACTGCGCTTAGTAGCTGGTAAATTGAACTACATGTATAGCTTCACCATTATACAATACTTGACTAGGGGGCGCCTCAATCGTCTGTTATATTACGTAGGTTTATCTTTAAGTAAGCTAAGAAATTACTTTTTTTTTATAAAACATGGCTAGATTTTTTCTAGCTATGTGGCCTCTAGAGTTAACTAGGGGGCGGGTATCAATGTATTTGTATAGTATAAGAATACTTCAAGAACGTTTTGTTCCATTGTTATTTAATAATACATGTCAACATAAGTTACTTTGAGCTTCTTCGACTCTTTCGACAACGGACATCTGTCCCAAAACAACATGCACTATAAATAAAAGAGCAATTAATAAGCAAAGATGAAACTGAACGAATGAACACAAGAGAAAAGAATACCTTCTCTCCCCGAGGAACGTCTAATGCGTCCCGCAAAATTCCATCCGCAGTAAAGTCTCGGAAATGACGGGAGAGAATTTGCATGGCTGATTGCCGTCCGCTGCTCAATCAAGGACATTTAACAAAATTAACTAATTGAGTGAACGTCCCGTCCCCTCGCCTGCTACAACTTGCCGACGATAAATTGACTCAACAACAGCGACGGCGCCGTGTATCGGGAGAATCTAATAAGCGATAATAAGGTGATTCCGTGCGGTTCGCTATGTTTTAATTTTGTTTACTGCGGTTCATTTTGGAGAAATTTAGGATAATAATGTTATTAGCTCCAGTATGATACTTTTATTGGAATTAAATATCTCGGTAAGAAAGGCTAAGGAAGGCCTTCCAGATGAAGTTAAGGTATTTTAGAGACAACAATAACTAGACTTCTGGAATACGTGAGTAAGATCAGCAGTGAGTTATTAAGGCTTGGCAAAGCGAGGACTTCTTCATGTCTATTGAGAACTTGTTTCAACTATTAATATTAATTGAAAAAGTGTCACTTTATTTCTTTTACCTTAGATGAGTTAAAATACAACAAGAGATAGTAATTTTTGTAAAGTGTTGAAAACGAATCGACGCCTACAAGTTAAAAGCTATCACAAAAGCTTTGACATAATGGAGTGCGAAGTTTCCAAGAGTCGAAGGAATTTGTAACTCAATCGGCTAATTAGAGTTTGTTTTGTAAGAAGCGGGGAGAGTCGGGTAATTAATAGACTTGCTTACGAGAATGCTTTCTACGGAATTGGATATAAGTATTATCACTTATCTTTTCCTTTGTTAGAAAATCCTTTTACAATCTGTGTGAATACTTTTAAAAACACTTCTTTCGAACCTTTTGACTGAGAGTTACTAATTAACAGCATAGTTTAATTATCTAATTAAATAAAAGAATAGAGGTAAGACTACTTTAGCAAACAGCGAACCTCAAATATGCATAATAATAATGGAACGGAAGAAGTGAGTGCGTGTTGCTCTACGGAAACTACAAAGGTTTTTAGAAAAATAAATATAAATTTAAGTGATATTATAGACTTAAATAAGTTTAGAATATTTTAAATAATATTAAACTGTAATTACATTGAAGAAAGATATAAAATCATGTTTCTCCACTTACAGGAACAATTTACAGGCCTTGTTCGCTCGTAAGGATGTCAAGACCATTATTGATAGATTCCAGATGATCGTCTTTCTTTTTGTAGTGGTTCACTTGACCCGTGGAAGCAAAAAGTGGAATCACAAGGCTCGACCTTTTGTCGGTAAATCGTAGTAAAAGATTTATTTTCCTAAAGCGAGATTGCCATGTCCAAGATAAATGTCGACTTGATATTGAAAATGATATTAAACCTTTTTTCTTTTGCCTTTACTTAATGCAAGAACTTTTTTTCAGACTATAGGATATGCATGCAAATTCTAAAATCGTTAGACACTGTATTGTTTTTTTTAATAATTATTGTAGAGTGTAGTACTAGTACGTGATACATGTAAAATGAGCTTTTAATAACGGTTCGTTAACATTTGCCAAGAAAATTATTCAGCAGTTAACATCAAAGAAGTGTTATTTAATTACAGCCCAAGTCTTTGAGTGGTATTGTTGACACGTGGCTTTTGATCTTAACCGAAATTACGACAACCTTAATTATAATTAAGTACCTATTTGATTTTATTAATTTAATGTTACCTCAACAAGTTTAATTAATGAACATAGGAAAAATAACTGTCGGCTCCTTTCGTTCGGTGTTACAAAAAGATTTTCTTCGTTTTTAAATATCTACTATAATCGTTACAAAATATTCCTATTTGTTTACATGTTTCTTTCGAACTGTAGCATTTCTTGCTATTACCACACTTTATCACTTTGTTAATTAGTCGTAGAGTTACAGGATTCAAACTAAGCGCTGCACGTTGCTATGCACGAAATGCAAATCTCCGGCTAGAAAGTTCGGAAATAATCTCTGTTATCCGGGCCTCGGAATCTCAATAAAGGCACAGTGTGATGGGACAGACGACACGTTTTGTTCTTATTTCCCACGCGCCTCTTAACAACGGCTAGCTTAGTGACTTTCGAGTATTACCATGATCCTAATTTGCCTAAATATTGCTGTAATTTTACTGATCAAGTACAGGTTTCGTAGTAATAGAGGACCATTTCTTTTAATCTTGAGATCTAATACTTCGTACGTAGTACAGTTAAATGTTCAGTATTGTATTTAAATTTTTATGAAATTTAGAATACGTAAGATGTTTATGTTATTTTCCTACTATCAACTATAGATACTTTTTTATATTAACATAACCTGAATGAAGTCCATTACCGTTGTGAGATGCCCTGGCAATTCATTTCAATGAAAGAATTCATCGAGAAGTTTCAATAAATCGAATTATTCGAGTAGCGTGCGGCACGGGGCGGCACAGCGCGGCACGGTGCGGCACGGGGCGCGGACCGGGGGCACTCGGCACAGGAAACCGTTTTATTTGCTCCGCGAAGCATTTTGATGACATTTTTCTTTTCCTTTTAATGTGTTTCGCATTCGAGACGTTCCCTGTCCGTCCGGACGCATTCAATGATCGATTGACGCATTCACTTTGAAACAAATCGAATCCTATTTATAACTTCCTATTTTTAGTCTATTTTAGACAAATTAATGGCGATGTCTACAAACACGTCAAAAATATCATTAGTTTTTTTTTTAAGAAAGACTGTACTTATATATTTTTTTATAACCAAAAATACTCAGTTACAGAATTGGCTGAGTTTTGATAATTATTTAAAATATTAACTATCTAACTTTAAAAGTTTCTTTATCAGTAGAAATTACTTAGGAATATACTGCGCATAAAATATGTATTGAATTAAAAGTGAAATGGAAAATAATTCGCATTTTAGAAAGCTCTACTCGACTCTGGATAGCGCGGAGTGAGGAGCAATGACTTGTGTAGTGGCAATAGCAGTCCGTCAACAGAACATCAAATACGCGATCCGCGAGATTACCGTATCCAAAAAATAAGGATATAAATTAAACGCTTGGTAAGGACACTCGTCACAGCAAATGTACTGAATGGGAATAATGGAGAATACTCGACGGGCCTGCCTCTAGAAAGGAGTGCTTATTTCTGTTTTTATATTTCATTATTGGCTCTCTCATCTCATATTGCACTCCATTCGGATTCATAGAGGCCGCTATAAAAGATTGAAACGTGAGAGGGGCATTTCAATGGAGTAATTGCAAGTGCACTTTTTTTAATTCAATTCCTGTCGGCCACGCTAAAGCTGGAATGCACTTCATTGATATCACTATAAAGTAATGAGTTTTTTTTTATTTAAATCGTTTGCTAAAATATATTTTTTTTATATTGACAAACAAAGTTTTGGATGTTTTTATAATATTCGTTCTTAATGATGTAATAGACATTTTTTATTTTAATTAAAAACGCAACGCTTGCAAAGGCCTCAGTTAAGTAAAACCAATATTTGAGATAAATATCAAATTAAATGAAAAAGATGTTATATTTACTTTTAATATCCTACTAAAATTAAATCCTGTAGACCAAAATATTTATTTTTAATACGATATAGAATTTGTGTTAATAATACACTCGTCATTTATAAACAGATAATAAACTGCAGTTTGTAGCGATAAGTAGCGCCATATAACACAAGATTAAACAGTACTTTTTCCAGGAGATGACGAAGAAAATGAGCAATTACTCGACGTCGGTTGCTGGAGTTTCACTAATGAAATTTACAGTATACCGAATTGCAAAGTCGGTAGAGACTTGTTGGATTCAAATTTTCAATTTTATATAGGATATGTGATAAAATTTTGTATTGTAAATGATTTTTGAATTTATTGTTATGATCTTTTCTTATCACTTAAGGCTTAAAATCTTTTAAAGTTTCTATTAAATGCGCCAGTACATTGAAAACAGTTTAAAGTTTAAAGAGTACCTTTTATATATTTGTAAATTATAGTAATACAAAAAATAAATAATAAACTACGTAATAGGTTAGTGTTTATACTTATACAAAGTATTACCTTTTAATTATTTTTTTATTTGATGAAAATTATTTTATTATATGTTGCACCTCTCCATGCAGTTTTCGTCTCTACATCTATATACCGAAGTATAGAGTATACAACTCAGGCGCACGGAAAATTATCGCCGAAATACAATTAAATTGTAACGTAATTTATTTTAATTTTAATCTACGTCTACCCGCCGTATCTTCGGCGAGGCATTTGGACCCTAATATCTGACGTTAATATTCATTTCGCAAGAGAACGCGTATATTATTATAACGGAGGTAAGCTACTTAGTAAACTGTAATTATAAGTGACTAGTGCTATTAAGATTAAACTTTACTACTTTTGATATTGAAATTTAGAAGGCAAATTTAATTATAACACTTTATCAAGTAATGAAAATGTAATATCAATTAAATTTTCTACTTTATGGTTAGTTTAAAATTTTCATCTCGTTTATCAATGTTGCAGTTTTGTTAGTAACATCAAAGAAACGTAAATTAACAAACATAAAAAATCACGTTGAAAATTTTAGCTACAAATAAAAGTAAGTAACCGAAATAATCTCAAGCTCAAATGTTACGTTCAAAGTGAAAATTGCACGTCTACGAAAGTAAATGAAAATGATTTGTGACAATTTCATTAGAGTGACCTTGTCTAGACGTTCAAGTGGCCGCTGACTTTCTTATGAATGTATACTGTACCAACAAAATTAAGAAATTGCGATGCCGAATGAGAAAGCAAATAAGCTTATAATGCGGCGTTGCTCTACAAGAATTTCATTACGATGACAATGTCGGGAACTTCAATTTTCTTGCGAGATAACGAGCGTTGTTGAGATTGTTTCAAGCTTCCAAGTTGAGGCCACTTTGACCCGCGGCCCGTAAACATCGCCGACATTCTCATTAGATTCTATAAAGGAAAACACTAACATTTATGCGAATAAATTGAAAGAATAAACAAACAACGCCAAACGATACGGAAAATCTGTTTAAAAGCATTCTTATGATTTTATAATTTATTTTTAAGAAACTAAGGAGAGTTGATAAAGACAATTTGTTCTGCTTGTCTCCTTGATTGCTCACCTTATCCTCACTAGACCGATTACTTAAAAAAGACTAGTTTTTAACTTTATGTAGCTACAATTTAGTAGAAGAAAGGTAAATAAAAAATGGATTCAACTGAAGGAGAGATTTCTGTCAGCAAATATGAAAAGGAACAACAAATAAAGTTAAACTTTTTTTTTATAAAAATAAGCAATAATGCGTCACTTAAGTTTCATATTATTAATGTCGCTTATTGGAATAATGTGGTATAATATATTACATGAGATAATAAGGTATTGCTTGAAGCACAAGCAATGCCTCGCGTTAATTGCGTAAGTTCACCCGCATATTGATTACAATGGTTGATTCATTGTCCGAACAAATTGGCTTTAACACTCAAACCGCTTGAATTAAAGTACACACAGCTAGGTGAATGATGTCAGTAGGTACGTATGGATTGTGCATAGGACCAATATTGGAAAAGCACTCGACTATGCGCTAACGAGATGCCAGTCTAATGAACTTGAAATCCTGCGCTTCCATTTTGTATAATGGGCACAAACATGAAACTGTAAATAGGTGAACTATTCTATTGAACAATTTTGAATAACAAAACACAAAACATTTATTATAATCAAATACAATTTAACATTGTTAGGTCCAAAACCTAAATAATTATAACTACGACATAACTAAATTAAAGTTAACATTTTATTTATATTAAATATACAACAATAAAAATTATCGATAAATCTTAGCTTCATACCACTTCTCAGATCAAAGATCCAATGAGGAATTTTTAGAATTATGCGTATGTAAAATCAGCAGATTATGTTCAAATGCATCAAAATCATATCTATTTCATTTTAGTAGCTTCACGTTTTATCATTTGTGATGAGGCGCGACCGATGTGCTTTTCGTTACTGTATAAACCCCAAATACGTTTGTGGGAATGAGTAGATATTTGTAAATCGGATTAAGTGGGCAAATATCCGTGCCGGCCAAACCTATTGACGGTACGCCAATATTTTATGAGTTTATTCGCACCAGTTCAACTTAGTGTAGCGTAACTCGAAGCTCAGATTTACAATGATCCTATAAACGAAACGTTATTTTGTTCAAATATTATTTCGCTTTATTATATTCCCGCTTATCTTCATGCCAGTTTTTATTTTTTTTATCAATGTCCATATCCAACAATATTAAGATATTCTTTGCAAATTAAATAATATTCTAATGATTGAACAATTTTTTTAAAGAATTAAAATAATAATTTAATGAATTATGAAAGTATAATTTGAAAAAAAAAGTAAATTTGAATTTGTTTCTATTTGGAAGTTTGAACGTAGTTAGATTGTATACAAAAATTTTATACAAAGGCTATACAGTAAGCAAAATAAACTAGAGTCGGTTAACCGCTTATTAGAACTTGTTACACCAAATGGTTGTTATTTTTCTCTAAATATAAAAAGTTGTTTTGTTAATAAAAGCATCTATAAAAAATTTAAATAAGTGGTAATTAAATGAACACGTCATATGAATATAGTACAGTCAGTCTCTCTTGTTTTTTTAATAACAATTTTTTTTAGAATGTTCCCAACTTATATAGATTTGTGAACAGATATAGTTAAGTACATTATCTCGTCGAAATTCAACGAACGTAAGTACGCTGTACAACACTTCGCCCCAGACGAATGAAATGGGGTTTTATTTTACAGAATTCCGAAGCGAAAATTGCGAAATTTTTCCGCTCATGAGAAAAGTTTCAATGTTATAGTAAAAGTTAGAAGGAGCGCTTGTGAACCAACACGCCGCTATTATTTGGTTACTTGGTCTTGTATGACAATTGGCTACTTACATTCTATAGAGATTATACTAATGTTACCGTAGTAAACTTTAACGTGCGCTTTTAAAAGTTTGTCTTTCGTTTTTCATACCGCATTTAGTTATTCAGTTTTCTTTTTCTCTCAAAGGAAGAACTTGCGTGAATTTAGGATTAAATAATTGAACTTTTTTTACTTTTACTTCGGCAAAAAAACAAATTGTTAAATTAATGCAAATTTTGCTATTTTATAATTACAGGTAAAGTATACTCAGCAAGATAAAAATGTAATATAAAATAAATTTGTCAACATTATTTTTAATCATGGTTGTGTTGAAAAAGATGAAAGTTATTATACTTTAAAATAAATAGAACTGGAGAGAAACATATGGTGTTAGTATTAGCAGAAACGTAATCATAATATCCACAGTTGTATTATGAAACGCAACAAAAATAAAATAAGCATTCTAACTGCATGAGAACCATTAAAACAGTTATTACAATTTTGTTCAGGACTTAAATTGATTTAAGTCGTAATAAAGTGAAACAGTTTAAATGTGACTTGAGTATATTCGTCATTCATTCATTACCATTTCAAATGGCATCTCACTTAAGATTATGTGATGTTTTAATAGGTCAGAATTAGCATATGAACGGTCGGGTCACCACTTTGCTGAAGGATTATGTGTTAATAGTATCTTAGATGTTAATATCTCATGAAGGGTTAAGCCTGTATGTTAGTAATGGATTATTCAAGACGTGGCCGAGGTACAAACGGCCGAGGTCTCAGCGCGTTCTAATTGAGTTTTGATTGCTAGATTTAATACGGGTACACGCTTGATTGCATGTCACCCAGCTTATGTTCTTCTAACACTAATATCGCTGTTATAATATTAATTTATGGACTACAAAAGACGTAGAGAGTATTTAAACTGAATTCTTTTTAAGTTATTTAAATTACTAAATTAAATGTTAGAAATATATTCTACCATCCCCGCCTTTAAAGTAAACAGCTTATTTAAAACTAAAGTTTTAGATTAACTCAGATTGAGATTTAGTTTTCAATTTTATTTAAATGCGAAACTTTTTTTTATAAGTTTCATTAGTTCTTGTTTATTTTAGTTGAAAAAGCAAAGCAAATACAATAAATACGAAGATAAATCGATGAGCTTTTAGAGCATCGAACTCGACAATATGCCGTCATTCTGTTTTACGATCAGGGGTGAGAATAAAAATGTCTCCAACAACAAAATGCGGTAATTTCATGCCGCCATAGTTTTCGGGCGACCTTTCGTTTGAAAATTCAAATATGGAAATAAGTAAGAATAGGGTTAAATTAAAGCGTCAACTGCTATGAAATATTTTCAGAAAAAAATTGGTATACAAAATTTGTTAGAGTTAAACACCATAAAAACTAGATAGTTTGAGTTCTATAGGCATTTAAAACTCGAGTATTTTTAGTTTAAGCAAAGCAATGCAATAATCATGGAATATTAAATATTAAACAAGAAATTTGAAACAGATTCCAGTTTTGATACTCCAGTTGTATTTTAAAAGCCTATTTAGCGGTTCGTAATGACTTTTCATTCGGTGGCCAACTGTAAAAGGTTGAATGGGTATAAATTTAGATCGAGTACAAGTCATAGACGCTATGAATATAACTTTATTTTTATAAAAATAATGTTAACCGTTACAATTTTCATCGTGGTCAAGTACGTTTTTCGCTATTCGTCGTTTCAAGCATTCATAAATAATATAAACGTTACAGTGATATTTTGATGAGAGCACTTACTATTTAATATGAATTTACTTAAACATTAAAAATGTCTTAAATTTATTTATGCGAAAAATAAATAACATAAACAATGTATAACTACATTAACTTTTTTAAGAGTAATTTACTAGTAAAACAGTTACAGTGAAAATCGCTTACTCTAAAAATGTTACCGTGTAGATTTCTAATACTAAATCACACTAAGTGATGCTTTTAGTGACCATTGAATAACTCTGTGTATGGCCATTAACGAAAAAACTACAATACATTTCATAACACATTTTTACCTCTATAGAAACTTTGTCATTAAAATCTTTTATGTTGTTTCGCTTATAACAAAACCCAATCATCGAAATGCAAAGTCCAAGTAGCCATGGTCAGGTACTCGTGTTGAGAGCGGTATTATGAACCGTCTGCTCACTCCTAACTCTTGTTCACTCTCCAAATTGAAATTCAAGAAAATGCTGCCACTTAAAGCAACGTTGTCCTTTTTCGTAGCGATTGTTCTGTACTCAACACGGCTCTGTGAAACTCCGGTATTGTTGATATGAAAATCTTAAATAACAATATAAAAAGGCATCTGATCATAAAATTGATAATTTTATTAAATTTAATTTTGTAATGGTTGTCATTCAATGAAGTCATTAGCATTTTGTTTTTCATTGAAAAACAAAAGAAATTAATGTCATAATGAAAATGTCATGTAAATAGAACGTGTTTTGTTTTGTAGAAAAAATTGGACAGAAATCGAGCAAACCGAAACATGTTTTTATTGCTTCTTTTAGCAATATTTTTATAAAACTCATGAATACGAAATTGATTTACAGAAAAAACATACAACTCAACGATACTCGTATCAAAACATAATTGTAATTTATACAATGAATTTTAGGATATTTTAAGTCTGAAAAAAAATTGCCCCAAGCCCGTGGACTACGCTTATTTTGGCCGTATGAACGAGATTAAATGAGAAATAAAACATAAATTATTCAGCAAAGGCGGGAGCACACGTTTCATCTTTCACATTGAATAAATATTTGAAGGGAAAGACTCGTTTAACCTTATTTCATAAATTAACAACGTAGATTATGCTTAGAGAATATACTCTGAGGGTTGATAGAACCAAGTATACCTTTCATCTTGTGTCAGTAACAAAAGAAATAATCTTAGTGTACGTACGAATCTATTTGAAAATAATTTAACAGACGAATTATTTTATACCTAATAAAATTTCAATTGATAATTTAACACATATGGTATTTTAAGTTGAAATTCGGAAAGTATGAATAGGAATTATGTCTTAATAACTTATATCTCGTACAATATATGTAGTCAGTAGCCATAATTATTAGCTATAGAAGCAAATCTACAGTTCTAATTTCAACAGTCTCAGTATCGCATAGTTGCTGATTTTTTGCTCTCAACTCCGGTATTTCGTGCTACGTTACTCAAACATTGATGTCCCAGTAAATATTTTCCTCCCCGCAGATGGTTGTTGACACGACCTCACTGTCGGCGGACTCAAATCAGTTTGCTCGTACGCCCTAGAGGTGAAGATGGACCGAGAATGTAAAAGTTTTATAAAAGAAAATTACGTAGAGATGACTAGAATAATTGAAGCTATCTTTAGTTTTAAATTTGAAAAAATTAAACTGATATTAACAAAACAAAAAAATCCCAAATATAACGCAAACAAATACACGATCGCAAGACGAGACAATGGCCAAAGTAGTACTGAATCTTACCACGGTTTGTACTAACTGTAACTAACTAATAAATGATCATTCAAACGAAGAAAAAAAGAGACAAATTAATTTAAAATAATATTTAATTAAGAACTTCCTATAATATCTGGCGATCTCTTGTGTCGAAGGCCAAGACCCACTTTGGGTCGCTGCGCCAGCGGAGCAAGTATATAGGTAATATATAACTTCTAAATTAAATAATTACAAAGTTAGATAATAAATTGGGGCTATACAACGAATAATTGTAAAACAACAACAGTGTTTAGTTTAATCAAGACCCCGATTGCCTTTACTAACCTCGTCTGAATAAACTTTGGCGGCAATTCAATTAATGCCGGGATAACAACAATAACAGTTTTCGGTAATTATGTTTGCAGTACAAACTCCTGCAGGCAAGCCTTCGCGCCATAGGAATTTACATAAACAAATGTAAATGCAATAGTTTAATTCTTGCATAAAAGCTATATTTAAGATGCATACATTGATAAGTATATGATCGTTACCGAAATCGACCTGGAAGACATCCCAGTCTGTAATTATTAGGTTAATAAGAGCTTTGTAACGCTCCAATGTGCTAGAACAGCTAATCCCTTAATCCGTCCCAATTCAATGTTAAATACAACTAAGAGCTTGTGCTATTTAGTAAGTACTATGTAAAATCAAAAAGCACCAAATAAGAAGGTGAAAATGAAATTTAAAGATGGGAAATTAAACAATAGAATACGAAAATCTATTTAATTTAAGTAAATCTACAAAATTAAATTACATTACGAATAAAATTACATTAAATTGACATTGGAATTAATAATATTTTCCACTAAAAGTTTATATTTGTGTTAATTCATCAGAGCTGGTTACATTTCCGTTATTAAAATAAATGAAAATATTATGAGGCATCCTCTTTTATCTCTAAAGTCGTAGCCATTTCACCATAGCAAATACGTGCTTTGAGTTGCATGGCACCATTTCCACAGCTCTTAAATGGATACGTGCCCACGTGTAAGTCACTCTCCTTCGCTTTAATTCTTGCTGTCAAGATAGCAGGCGATCCTGAGAAAATTTCCCCTTTGTAACATCCATACTAATATTATAAATGCGAAAGTAACTCTGTCTGTCTGTCTCGCTTTCACGCCAAAACTACTGAACCGATTTAAATGAAATTTGGTACACAGATAGTCTAGAGCCTAAGAGAAGACACAGGCTACATTTTAACGCGATAAAGGGGTTGAAAGTTGGGGTGAAATTTTGCATGGAAGTATCGCCTACTATCGTTTACTGAACCGATTTAAATGAAATTTGGAATACAGATAGTCTAGATCTAGATCTTTGTTCTGTTCTCTGTTCTGTTCTTTATTCTGTTCTCTGTTCTGGTCTCTGTTCTGTTCTTAGTTCTGTTCTCTGTTCTGTTCTTTGTTCTATTCTTTGTTCTGTTCTCTGTTCTGTTCTTTGTTCTGTTCTTTATTCTGTTCTTTGTTCTGTTCTTTGTTCTGTTCTTTGTTCTGTTCTGTTCTCTGTTCTGTTCTTTGTTCTGTTTTGTTCTTTGTTCTGTTCTTTGTTCTGTTTTGTTCTTTGTTCTGTTCTTTTGTCTGTTTTGTTCTCTGTTCTGTTCTGTCCTGTTCTCTGTTTTGTTGTTTGTTTGAAGATATCTCCGGAACATTCTATTATGACATTCTGCTCAGATGTAGAACATAGTATGAAAAACATATAAGCTACTAATAAGTTTTTTTTTTAATTCCGCGTGGAGGGAGTCGCGGGCGACAGCTAGTCTTAGATAAATGAAAAACTCCGTTCACTGTGACCGGAATCACATTGTTGGGAACAACTGAGATACGAATTCTGTAACTAATTTAAAATGCTTTTAGTTTTTCTTAAGATTAAATTAATTACTGTACCAATTTACAATTATACCTTTTACATTGAATGAGTTAGTTCAAATTTACCATGAAAAGTAGCTGGTCTAAAATCAGGGTTAATACTACATTGATAGTTTTCTGCAAGATTGAATCTACAATGGAAAAACTAAAGTAAGATTATAAGAGAACCAAGTGTCGAAAGGTCATAGAATGAGTCTACATGGAAAACTACGTAGTGTGGTTAGTCATCAAATCGCGATCCTATCGATAGGTTTACATTCATGGGAGTCAACTGTATATAACAGGTATATTGTGCACAGTTCCAATCTGACGAATAGAGTTACATACCTTATGAGATCTCTTAAGCGATGTAACTTTTTTCGTGTGATAAGTCAATCTCTTCGTAAACAAATCAAATACTAAACCACTATTAAAGATCTAGATGCACATTTTTGTAAATAAGCAGTTGATAAGATTCTAAGTAGTGTGCACAGGACGGGGCTGGGGCAGCTAATTACACGAGCATGTGTATCACACGGCGAGGCGTGTACATGATACGGGCATTAAGTGTCCCCCATTGTCTGGAGGGTTGTCTGTCTCGTGCATCAAGAGCTCGCCTTTTTATTGCTTATTCTTTGTGCTCTTTGTCATCCAAGTACGAAACGTGGGCGACTTCATTAAAGCTAAGAAAGTTTTACCATGTTTGAAAATTATCCTTAAAGTAAACAACGATTTATGAGTCGGTAGTAAATTTTGTATCATAAGTATATATATACTTATAGTTTAAGACCTTTCATAACCCTTGCGTAAATCCGTGAAACCTTAGAATATAGTGAATATAGTGTTAGAACAGATTAAATTTCCATTGCTTTTTCTGCTTTTATATGTATTACTACATACAGTGTCCTTGATAATTAGATACGGCTCCATAAACATTGGGCAGAGCTTTATTAAAATAACAAAGCTTCTACTCTCGATCAAGTGGGTACAAACGAATGTCAGAAATCAATACGATTCGTATTCACCTTTGGCGCCATTGTAATAGTTATCCCACGCGCAGTTCCAATTTTAATTGAGAGGAGTCTGTATTGGGGACCGAATGACGTAGACTGAAATAATGACTTGCGAAATACTAATTTAAAACACGGCTCTTAGTCCGATAATTTTCTGCCACTACAAAGTAATAACTCTTTTAATTTGATCTTACATTAGTAATAGTTGGTATATGAAAGAAACATCATTGTAATAAGGCATTTCCATCTTGCTTCCATGAGTAATTTCATGACGTCATGTATATCAAAGCAGAGGACATAACATCTCTTCATAAATTCTGAATTCAATGTACGGCGATGATTTGAACTCTCCACAGTTCCGCATTCACTAAGATACAGATTCGAAATTAATTCTCAGAGCAATTCTGGATATTCAGGAATGGGATGAGGCTTAAATTGGATATGCATTGTGAATATCGAAGTGGGTCTTTGCAACCCTAAGACTATGACCAATGATGGAATATATCTTGCAGATTTTTTCACCAAATTAATCATACAGATATCTGAATTGCAGCAGTAGACGTAGACGGAGAAGTTCTTTTACTTGATAATACTTATATTATTGTAACTAAGTTGCTTTTAGTTAACCAACCAAAGATATTGAAGATTACGTTTGAAACTTTCGGATTTATAAATTACTGGTACAAAGATTAGCTTTGTACCAGTAATTTATAAATCCAAAAGTTTCAAAAGAAACAAAACATGCATCACTGGTAGATTTCTATAAAACTTCATAGGGTGAACGTGCGTGTAAAAGAGTGCATGAGTGCCCACTCTTTTTACTTACGCTTTTTGAAATTACCTAGTGGTGGGGTGCGCATTGAACCAATGACGTCATTCTGCGTGCGTAAGGTTGCAAGTGGGCAAAAACAAGTGAATCTTAAACATGGCGTCGTTTTGATAAAAGAAAGTTTGCATATTGATTACGAATAAATTAGTTGCTTTGTTCTTTTTAATGTAACATTAACAGCCCCGAAAGAAAACTTGCTTTAGAATTGAAAGAACAATGATAAGATTTTTTAAAATTCTGGAATGCATATTTGACGTTAAGAACCAAGAATTGCGAGCTAATGCTCCGCTGCACGATGTGAAACTTTTACTGCGCGTTGCTTTTATAAAGACTTAAATTTCAATTTCATCGGATCACCGCGAGCGTTGCCAGAGGAGGCCAGACGAGGCCAGACAATGCCAGGTCGCGTGCTGAAGCTAATTTTTCACCGGAGGGATTTAATCTGAAGATTAAGTTGGTTTCAGGTTTTCATCGACCATACCAACATACGTTATAAGTGAACGGTTTATTCTAAAGCCTTTTCTTTAAACATTGCAAGTTATTCAGTATTTATCTTGAAAGAATTCCTCTTGTTAAACAGATTAGCAAATATTATATAGACATTCTAATATCTAAAATTTACAATGGCTTTATAGAATTAGTGAAATTCTTAAATACGTGATAGTTTGATTTTAAAGGTAATAGAAAGGCCATTAAGTGACCATGGCTATTGACCATTGACGTCATAATATTGATATCATAACATTTATTAAATCAAGCATTTTTACCAGTTGAAAAAAATACATCACAAATATTTTCTATCACTTTATAAATTTAAAACAATAATTCATTCATTCAACTAACGTAAACAATTTTTACTTTTTAATATAACATTTTTTTCAGCAGGCTTTCGCTGAAACAATTTACAGTTTCATCCGGTATCGTGGAATATACGTGAACGGGTTTCGGCCACGATGTATTTGGTTGAATATTTCATATCTGAATGTGCAAACGACTACTTTATGGTAAGTAGCACTTACTAGCATAAATAGAACTTATACGTGGAAATAAGTTATCAAATCATACATCGTATGTTCGTTTCCATAACACTATCGACTATTCCTTTGCAAAATACTCACATCCGTAACCCAAAGGGCTAATTCATCCACAGAGTTGATTTTCGTCAGTATTTTTTTTTTTTTTTTGTATAAAATAAACGAACGACTCTCAAGTATATGAAAAGAATATTGTTGTAAAAAAATCTGACAGTATCTTAACTGTTAGTAAATTAAAAAAAATATATATTAAACAGCTACTTACCACACTGTAGCCGTAAGCTTGATCAGGAACTTTGCTTGAACTACAGCCAACTTTAACTTCTTGGCGATGAAGAATAGTTCCATTATGCTTGTGACTGATTCGTTATTTATTGGCCTATTTTATAAACCCCTAGTACCCGTTTTAGACGTCTTTGCATTTTACATAAATAATTTCTATATGAATAGAGGCACCAATCACCGAGCATGCCTGGTTGTCATTTCCAGGTACGCCATTTTACATAGCAACAATCGTTGCATTTATCTGCTATTTTGAAGTCAGAGACTAGATTCATTTTTAGAATCGTACCTTGCTATATATTTCACGTTTTCAAGGTTTATGTTTATTTTTTAACTAACTGTGGCTCGCGACTCCGTCCGCGTGGAATTAACGAAAACATAATAAGTAGTCTATATGTTCTTCCAGTCTGTGATCTACATCTATGCCACATATCATCAAGATCCGTTGAGTCATTTATATACAAAATTGTTTTTTTTTTGTTTTCATAAGTTTATAATAGCCAAAACATACACAAAAACCGTGTTAGTATCGCTTCTCATTTCCAAATAAATTTTAATAAATCAAATGTATCTATTTCTTAAAGTTAAATTTATGAAAGTTTTTTTACGAGTAAAGTCGCCAAATAATATCGGTGCGGAAAAACTACGTAGTATTTTCAATAAAGTAACAATGGATGCTTAACGAGAGCTAGTTTTCATTGGCGTTATTGCTTTTGTGCAGCGACACGGACAGATTACACGAATCGCGAACGCTGCGGGTTTCTACTGTTGAAAAACTTGTACAAAATTATATTTCCCACTCTCTCATTCGATTCGTAAAAACGGAGACAACTATATGTTTTAATACAAGTATTACGACAGTGCAAATTGACGGTTAAACTACAACAGTCATACAGCAATACTTCATCACATTTTCCAGATATAAAGCAATCAAATTAATATCAAAAGCGCTCGCTATTGGAAAACAATACGAATCATTTTATGCACGGTTGAAGATCGGTGTTTTAAAGTTTTTTTTTTACTAAACAAACATTGTTTTAATGATTAAATTTTGTTGTATCTGTCTGTGCTAGATATAAAAAATCATGAGCTTTTTGCCCAATGATTTCATAACCAACTAGCTGTCACCCGCAACTCCGTCCGCGCGGAATTAAAAAAAAACCTTTATTAGTAGCTCATGTGTTCTTCCAGACTATGGCCTACATCTATGATAAATTTCATTAAGGTATGTTGAGCAGTTTCGGAGATATCTTCAAAGAAACATCCATCCATCCGCATTTATAATATTAGTAAGTAGTCTATCGATAAGTCATTTGATTAATATTCTCACATTTTATGTTGGTACTAATGTCTTTGTTAACAATAATTTCTTAATAATAAGTTACATATAATTTAATCCAAAACATATCTAAGCATATTTTATATTTTAGAATTTCATAGCTAACGTTATCACGTACCTGAATAATACATTGCCGTGTCAGAAATCGCCGTATGTTATTTATTATACTGTAACGAATTTTTATAGCTAATAGCCGGTTTATAAAAGCGTTAAAAGCTATTTTTTCACTAGAATAACGAGGTTTTAGTGCGCGTTGTAATATTTTTATTGATTCTCAACAGAACGAAACAAGGAATCGTTCGGTTTTGATGTCCGATTATAACGTTGATGGCGTTGTTTTATGAAGACGTTAATATATTTTTGTTGATACTAAATCGATTCGGCGTATGGTATGTTATGATTAATTTCGTTCTTCCTTATTTTCTTCCTGGATTATCTTTTACTAGCTGTCGTCCGTAACTCCGTCCGCGCGGAATTTTAAGTAGCCTATGTGTTCTTCCACACTATGTGCTACATCTGTGTCAAATTTCATCAAGATCCGTTGAGCTCGTTCCTTAGGTACCTTCAAACAAACATCCATCCATCCATCCATCTGAACATTGCATTTGTAATATTAGTAAGATATTAATGTTTCTATGAGGATATTACTCAAAACAATGATTTTAAAATATGGTTGGAAGTAGAATTTTTGTTTGAAGCAAAATATTAAAGCATTTTAAAAGGAGTCATAGCGATCTCCCCTCGGCGGTGTAACCAGGTATTTGATAAAGCAAAATGTTATTCGGGGCGCGGGGCCATCAAAAGAGTCTCGCGTTCGCAAAGCGCATCGGGTGCCTCGCGCCGTTGCCCTGTATTTGCATTATCTAGATTCGGACAGCTCGCTTTCATCTCACGTTTTGGATATTTCAAATACAATTTGCGATAGAAGAATTCGTTGGAAATTTTTCCATGTGCGGTTCCGTTTGCATTTCCGGATGAGATTTTGCTTTTGTACAGAATGGAATTCATTTTTTACAATTCGTTCAGGCTTAAATCACAAAATCCTTTAGTATTTTTTAGATTTTTAATTATGCAAATTTTACAGGATTCTTACAAAGCAACAACACACAAACATTAAAAATATATCTAATTAAAGAAAATTAAGAGTCACAAATTCATGGAAAACGTTTTGTTATTAGGACGATAGTAAATTTGTGTTTTATCGCTATCTCAAAGATGATCCCATCGCTTGTTGCCCTGAAAAACACCTCGCTTCATTACAACGGGTCATGATCGGATTTATAAAAATGATATTTTTGAGTTCAATTGCAAATTAATGAAATTGACAATCAACCTATTTCAATGCACATAAATCTGTGCCAAAAACTAAGTTCAGTTTAGCTTCGTTAAATAAAGTACGCTAACATATCTGTCTAAACGGATTACATTGATCAAACAATCACAAAACTTAACACGTTCAATTCTCACGACTCGCGGCAAGTTCACTTTTATACGAAAATGTCGTATGACATGAAACATATTAACTTTAACACACGAAAAATAGCAAGGTATCTTGAACTAGCTGTTCCCTGGTCGATACACTTGGCAAAGTTTAGGTGAAAACAACTCGCTTGGTTCTATTGCACTGCTGGGCCACGCAAAGCGTACACCTGATGCTCATAAGAGAACAGAATAATTGAAATTGTGTTGATACAAGCGAGCCGTTAATAATAATGCAGCGGCGATGTCGCGACATTTTAATGTATTATGCAGAACCGCTGCTACGTGTTAATGGTCCACGATGAGCCCTGGACATAAATTTGGGGCTTTTATCCCATTTTTGCGCCGTTTTGCAGAGCAATTTGTTAAGGCCGTGCATACGTTTAACTTTATTACTTCAAAGACCCCTCACACGGGTTAAGTGGAATATTTAAGTTTTACACTTTATCATTATTTATACAATTTTATGTTACGTTAATTAAGCACCTTTATTCAAATTTCGTTTCGTATTACGCGTTTCTTTATAGATTTTGCTAAATGCTTGCATACCGCCATTTTGCGTCAAGATACTATGTATTGTATTATATATGGCATCAAGATAGTATTTATAAATAATATGCACAAATAACAGACCATTTCGACTACCTACATATTTCGATTGAACTTTCTAACTTAAAAACTCGTTTGTTTACAAAATTGTGTCACAGTCGTGTGAACTACACAATAATAAATTACATGTCGTGTAGATTTCGACCACCAGATTTATAGCTTACTAATTCTGTCGCTGAAAAAAAATGTACCAAAACGTCCTAACCAATCACGAATATATCATAATTGTATTCTGTACATTAGGTGAATTCAGTGTAAATTCTGTATTGCTGTTTCTTTTCTCTCGAATGGAATTTACAACAACTTTGTAAGTATTTGTACCCAGAATTGACGCCTATTATCAATTTATTATTACAAATCTGTCTACAAAAATAGAAAACAAATTCATAATAAACCTTAGTATGAATTTACTATGCCCATAAATTTAAATGTACTTTCATTATGATGGACCATTGTTATTTTATAGGACGGGACATTATTCTAAGTGATTTCCCGTCTTTACTACTCCGTCCGCAATAAACGAATAATAGTTGTACATACTAATAATACAAGATCGCACATCTTTTTATTAAAGCGTGGTATAAAACTATTTGTTTTATGTCAGAAAAACTATTACCCTAATAAAAATTGCTATGAATCGATGTCCATATTCGAATGAATGTGAAATCGAATTCGAATGAACAGGGAAATGAGCCTACGCCAGTGTTTTGGAAAGAGCATCGATTCCCTAGTCAAAGCCAAGGCTTCGAGAATAAAGATTTACCTGATGATACGACGACTTACTCTTTAAGAAGAAGAGTATGACATTTCTGAAGTAGTTTCCTACGTCCACAATACCTTTTAATTCAAACACGCCTAGCAGTTATTACGGGTGTGAATACAGATGAACTGTAGAGTCAGAGGTGTAAATTATCATTTTCAATTACTCGAGCACAATAACGTCTTCCATCAAAAATGATCGTTCGCTTCGAGACCAGCATCGAACAAACCGTATAAAATTTACTACTTGTTTTGTCGAAAGGATGTGTTACGCCGTTTTTAGTGTCGATTTTACGATAAATAGAACCATTTGTTCTCGCCTATTACGGCTTGACGACGCATAGAATGGCCACTCGAGATTGTGTGCGAGTGGCTCTATAGCCAACGGATGTACTGCAGCTCGAGCATATCCCGTTATTGTTTCAGTGACACAAACAAACAATACCACAATCAATACAGCTATAAGTTACTCGTCTATACTAATACTATTTCAAATATTTCACATCGATATTATGAACATGGTGTACTTATTCGACAATCTTTAATTTTTCAGACCGCATTCTCATTTATCCATTAAACTGTTGTTTAACTCACTAGCTAACTTCCAATATCGAATCATATACTGACTGAGTTACTGATAATGAATTATTAGAAAAGAGTGACTATTTAAAACGTAATCTTACGAATGTTATAAATACGAATGTTTGGATGGATGGATGTATGAATGTTTGTTTTAAGGTATCTCCAGAACTGCTCAACGAATCTGGATAAAATTTGGCACGGATATAAAACATAGTCTAAACGTAGCCA
Organism: Papilio machaon; assembly: GCF_912999745.1. NCBI lineage: Eukaryota > Metazoa > Arthropoda > Insecta > Lepidoptera > Papilionidae > Papilio > Papilio machaon. The sequence continues at coordinate 3,515,204 of NC_059999.1, read as the reverse complement.
GTAGACTAAGTAAGTAATAAGTAAATTAAGTTTTGTTTTTAATTCCGAACGGAGTCGCGAACTACAGCTAGTTTACACTAAAGACAAAAATTTTATAACACCTACTATCTACAACTACAAGCCTATTACTTCTAGCGGAACAATGTTGCATATCGCATAAACGCATAAAAATACGCCGCAATATATTAAAAATGTGTTTGCTTATAGTACGTTTACAAATCTATATACATTTTTACAGTGAATATTGAATACAAATAAAAATCTAATTGATCCCAGCACTCAATCTAACCCCGCAGAGCTTAAAGCTCGCATGTAAATGTTTGTGCCGACGCTACCGTGTTTTATACGATATCTGTTTTTATGGTGGTTCACGTAAATATGATCTAAAATTCGACACTTGTTTATAAATATGTATATTGATTTTCTGTTACTATTTAAAAAAATAAGAAAATTATGTAATAGTTATAATGCGTTTACAATTTAAAAATGTAAAATATCGTTTATCTAAGGTTTTTTTTATAGGGGTTCTTTTTATTTCATCTTTTCTATATAATTTTATTAACAGGTCTGTACAAATGCAACCTTCCCTAGACCCATTCTTATCACGAAAGGTAACGGACACATTTAGATTAGACGATGGGACAAAACAATATTCAAGAGAAAAACTTATTATTGGCGGTACCTGAAAAATAATAAAGTAGAAGGTGAAAAAGTATCAAAAATTAAGAAATATTGTACAACTCCGTGGAATCTAATGTTATAAATGCGAATGTTTGGATGGATGGATGTTTGTTTGAAAGTATCTCCAGAACGGCTCAATGGATCTCGATGAAATTTAGCGTAGACGTAGATCGTAGTCTGGAAGAACGCATAGACTACTTGTTATGTTTTTTTTTTAATTACGCGCGGACGGAGCCGCGGGCCACTACTAGTTAGTTCATAAAAGTGAAAATGTAAAACTTTACCATAAATTAAGTTCTTTTGAACTTTTAAAAAATACAGCGAATATTAAAAAAAATATTATTAAGTAACAATTATAATGCTTATCAATTAGTTAAAAAAGAAATCCTACACTTTGCAATGACAATTAAGTAGCTAGTTGGCAAAGCCTATAATAATTACGGCAAAGCCAGTCCAACGGCGAGTGGATATGATGTGATTTGAGCTCAGTAAATTGTCGTACCTAATAAATGGCCACCAATTTATTCCCTGTCGCCTTTATCACGCTTTTCTGTGTTAATTGAGACATTTGCACAGTAATGACTGCCTGTTATATTTGGAAGGTCGCGCGTAGAACGAACGAATTGATATTTTCCTTGCAAAATTTGAAAATTTTTAAGAAAAATCTTTGTCATTATGCCTTGTATAATTAAATTAATTGTGTGATCTCGAATCGGTAAATAAACAAGCTCAAATTAAAAATTAATTAATCATATTTTTAAATAAGTTTATTGAGAATTGATTTTCTTCAATCCAATACCAATATGTTGACACGTTGCTGAAATACGAGTACGTTAGTTTGTGTGACAGCAAATGTTGTTTACAAAAAAAGTCCCAAAGGATTGGTTAACTGAACCAAAACAAAGTATCAATCGAAGTATATTGTAGACAGTAACTTTGAAGAACAAGAAACCAGTGGATTTAAGGTAATATGTGACTTCTTATTTCAACATCTTTCGTGCCTTTTTATTTATCTTTATTTCATGCGGTAAGATACACACGATGTTTATAAGAAAAAATACAATCTCATTTTGAACTTCATATCAAAAAATTACAATTATGTGCAGCAATATTTTTATAATGTTTATCTGTGAAACAAACGACGATTAGTTCATTAACATCAGTTCAATGTTTTTATATTAATATTTTCCTTTTTTTTTACACGTCAGGTCAGTAAAAGGTCTAAACGAACGTTCAAACGTTTATTTTCATTTCGTGCTTGCCCCTTTTTCACCCTCGTCTTTCACTGATACATCGTTGAAGGGTGAACGCAATACACCTACTCTTTGCTTTTTTATTGAAACAAAGGAATTTTTAACAGGTTCGAGCAGAAATTTACTGCGTAATTTTATTTTGCACTTTTTACATTTTCAGTGATGCTAAAAATATTATGACAAATGTGTTTGATAGCTGTTATAAATATTTAGTGGATAATTTCAAAACACTAACTGTTCTTTTTTTATTTTTAATGAAAAAAAATATTCTTATAATAATATAAACACTTCAATAATCCAACTCGAAGCTATAAAATTAAATAAAAGGGAACTGTATTTGTTTATTATTCTATTTACTGAAAGCCTTTGTAAAAAGATGATTGTGTCTTGAAGGCGCCGTTCGCCTTAAACATCCACTTGAGCCGAGCCTGCAGCGGGATAGGGATTCAATTTAAATCCCTCTAGAGATCTTATTATTACAGTAAGGTGTCGAGAGCTAAGTAACCGTGGCATCTCGCAATGCCTCTAGACAGGCCGATAAATTAGACAAATCCGATTTGCACGTGCACGAGGGGGAAGGGTGAACGGTAAAAGGAGGGGGAACTCGTTACGGAGTTTTGGTTATCGTATCTCTTTAGACAAAAGACATCAATCATAGCAATGCAATTATCTCGCGATCCCTTCCCCTAATCAACATTTCACATCTTCAATTTCGTAAGATATATAATTTTAAAAATGTCGTCTGGAAAAAGTGTTATGTATTTTTTATTTAGTTTTTAGTGGTTTTTAAATTATGTAGAATAAAAAATTAAATGAAACACTTAAATTTTAGAATCGTTATTTTTGTTATATAAAACTTTGATAAAATGAGACCCAATAATGTGTAATTCTGATTAAACTTTAAACACAAGTTCCTAAAATCGTTAAGTAAAGTGTAAGTTACATCATAAAAGGAGCAATAATTCATAGAGTTAATCATCTGTTGCGCTCATCAGTAATACAGTGAACGGATGGAAGGTAAGCGAGTGAAAATATAAGGAAAAATAAAAGGGAAAGCGTAGGTAAGCGATGCAGAACACGTCCATAAGAGTCGGCTGATTTCTGCGTCACGTACGGAAAAAAGAGAACTTTTATTACTTCCGAGTGCCGTAATTGTTATGGAGAAGTAGGCGCTCTTACTCAACTTTGCCTTTACTAAGTAGTAACGTTAGTTAATGAAACGACAGTAGTAATGTTTCTTTTATTTTCCACTACCAATATAAAACAGACGTATAATAAAGCCGGGATCAGTGAATTTCATTAGATCGGATTCCATTAGGGGACAGGAAATTGTTTTCTTTTAGCTGTGATTGAGCTTTAAGTCGATACTGAATTGTATTTTAGCCGAAACACATGTACACAATATATTGCCGTCCCTATCACTCTCTTTGATAAAAGCAGAGTTAACAATATGTTGTGTACAGGTGCTTTGGTAGTGGAATTTAATGTAATGTACATATAATTTTTAAGTCTATAAAGCTTTTACAACTAAGAGATCTAAGATTTAGGTCATGGGCGAAGCTAATTACTTTTACGACGAAATTAAACTCATTGTAATAAATGAGATTAACGTAAACGTAATTTTTACCGAATTTTTTATCGTCAACATAAATATTCATATAAGGCAGACTTAATAAATACGTTGTTGCGGAGCGACTAGCCATTATGTGGTTTACGAGGCACGGCACGCTTGACCTAACCTCAACAATCTTTGATTGAGCAATTTTCTCCGACAACCACTCTTTACGCGATAACTTCGTTAGATTAACACGTTAGTACTTTAACATAACACGCTATACCTGTTCTTTTTTTAAAGATCAGACGTTAATAAACACTATTACTTGCTAACAATGGAGGTTATATCAAAATTCCATAAAATAAAAGATAATAAGTTTATGTAATCACTTTATAGTTTTTAGGGTTGTCGATAAATATTTCTTCTACTATTTATTTACATTTTGTGGTCTTGTGGACTTTGAAAGTGTATAAATTAAGTATTTTTGTGCCTACTACTACATTTTTATAATAAGTAAAACGGATTTTACAGTCTGAATCTTTATAGTCTGAAAATCTTGAAATTAAATTGAAGAACTAATACAACGTAGACAAGCCGCAAGTTGACGCATATCCTACGCCATTTCGCGGAGTAAGAATGTAAACTATGCTCTTTAAACGTAAACTTTTATACGTACGGAATTCAATCACGTGCAGTACGTTGAAGTGAATGTAGGATTACCAAAAATCCAAAAAAAAATCAGGATACACTGTTAAATTACTATCACAGAGTTATAACAATATATTGTTACGTTTACCATAATCCCTTTCATTGTTTTTAATAACCAACTGCTCGACGTCGTTAGTGTTTCCGCCTTCATAAGGCAACTGCTACAATAAAGCTATCCTACGTTTGTGGACCTCATGTTTCCATGTCCAACACCTTTAAGTACATGTCTGTATGTTTGTGATTTTTATGTATTATAATTTAATATTGTATTGTTAATTAAAAATCCGTTCGTGATAATATTGTTGATTGATATTTTTCTCATTGATATTTTAGTTTATAATTTTTCTCCACACCACACGTGTTTATGGTCACCCTACATACACACAGAAGAGTTCGGCACCGCGACGGCAAACTTAGGAAAGTTCAAACGGACCAAATGCGCTTGCACTAGTCGATTCCCTCTGCGGGTAACGGAATTTCCGATCAGGCTCAGGACGCGGACGGGATGCGCCTCCCAACTTCAATACGGTTTGTTTATTTTCTTCATATTGCCAGTGTTTGTTTCAACACTTGTCCGCCTTAGAAAATATGTGATAGATGCGAACGAGTGATGTAATACATTGTACGTTTCGTTTTATTATTATCTGACAAATAAAAAGTCATCGTAAAGCAGTGACTACATAACACCAAGGCGAAGTACACCGCACAGAGAATTTATGTTTTTATTTGTTGTAATTATAGCAGCAAACAGTAATATCGTAATTGCGACGGAGCGGCGTAATGCATTTTTGTTCGCGTTCGCCTCGGAGCGGGCCTCTTCAGACATCTTTTGGAGGTTTTGTAAAAAAGTCGTCATATTCGGCGCGGCGCGCTTGAGATAAAATCCGCTACGTCGTCGTCTCGAGTGGTCACTGACCCCTCCACTTGGCTGAATATGCATCCACTTAGAATATAAAAAATTGATCGTTTTCTACTGCAACCCTTAAATTGGTTCTATTGTTTTGCTTTATTTGTTCGTAAAATTATGAAATTTAATGATTGACAGATTTTATACCGCGAGGAGCGTCTTGTGAATCTTATCATGAAATCCACCCTTTAATTAATGCATAACTTTAAGCAAGTACTATTAAAAAACCGGTCACCTTAGACAATTATAATTTGGACAACTGAAATTAAATAATTAAAACCTTAGGGAATATGTATCACTTAAGTATATTTGATATATAATACTTTATGAATGATGATGATTCTTCAATTAAAAAAAAAAATATTTCTCGAAAATGACTAGTTAAAATGTTTTTTCGGTGTCGATACTTTTTTTTCTATTTATAAAATAGCAAAAATTCAAGTTGTAAAGTACAGACGAGCACGAAAAGATAATTTATTTTTTATTTAAATGAAATATCCTCGTCATCCCAAAAGCAAGTTATGATAGGGAATTAACTTAATTTTTAGTTTAATTAAGTAATGTTCCAAATTTGAATTGAAACTTACTATTCATTAAAGTATGCATATGAAAGTAAAAGTTTTGCTCTCTTTTTGCTCTTTATAATACAGGCGAAAATATTATTATTGATAAGAAGATATTTTGATACGTAATAAAATACGTAACATAGAAAAACCAATATGAGAAAAATATCCTAACATTTTTAAACGAAATTCCGACCAAAGAAAAGAAATATTCAGCAAGTTTAGTCACTCGAAACATTCCTAATAAATTATTCTGAGATCAACAGGCCTGAATTTGACCTACAATCGGCCTTTTTCGTTCATAAAGAATCCGCTTAAGACTCTTACAGTAGATCTCAAGGGTTTCGCAGTGATCATGCTGATTTTGCCTATTTAATAATCGATTATTGCCCAAGGGTAAGGCCGGATTACCATATCAAAAGAACGCATGATCCCATGTTCAACGTCAATTTAGTCAAACATTCCCTGGATCAAAAGGCGCGAGGCGCAAGGATTTTTATAACGTTTAATATTTCAAAGAAATATCTTGAATTTGTATCAAAATTGTAAACTACGAATCGCACAACTTATGGTCTCTCCTATTGGCACTTATTTTGAGGTTATGTAATTTTTCCGCACACTGCTCATTATTTTTGGTACGTACAATTCAATAAAACATAGAAATTCCAATCATTAGTTTTATACATTAAGGGTGACGGTATGCATATCTGACCTTGCTCAAAATAGCTACATATTTAACAAATCATTAGTTTATTGAACATACAAAATAGTTCTCCGAAATAAATGAACACTACTCTGGACGTCACGTATACACAAAATTTGTTTTCAACAAGATTGTATTTATTACAGGTCGTAGGTGCTTTAATTATTTTTTTACAAAAGTCTTTATAATATAATACATATTGTCGTTGATGGTTTCATATAATATCTAATAGCAGAATGTTATATTAAATTCGGCAAGGTACCACAGAATATTGTTAGAGGTGCTTCAATATTATGATGTGTTCCGCAAGGGTTATCCACATCCTTTGTGCGTCAGAAATTTTAGGCTGTGAGCCTTGTAAGCGGCAGAGCGGCCGGATGCGTCAACCGCTAACTATTATATCGCAGAGCTCTACACGGCTAATCCCCGTGGATTATTTTAGATGGAAGGATCTCGTATAATCCACCTAAACTAAATCCAACAGAATTTACCTTAATATAAATTGCATTACTTACATCAGACGTTTGTTATACAATTTTGTAATACAAGAAAGTGTAGACCCAAATTTTAAATTAGTACTATAATTTTGTTTTCATTTAAGGCTTCTTATTATGGGTTACTTATAATAAATAAAACTATACAAGTTAATTAGTTTTTCTTACGTGCCTTAAAGTAATTTAAAAGAAAATTAATAACCTTATGTCAATATCTATAGCTCTCAATTCCGCTCAACTGCAAACTACACTTTCAGAATAGATACTAGTGTTCTCGATAGGAAAATTTGAATAATATATACAATTCGCATTATGCACCATTATTGAAAATACAAGACCGAATATGAAAACGATCTTCAATTGCCGTTCTATAAACGTAGACAAGAGGGGTTACAATATAACGAGCATTGTTCACGAAGCTGGCTCGGAACGCTAACGCGCCATCCTCGAGTCTTCTAACAATTTCTTTCCTATTAAAATTCTTCACCCAACTTTCTCAGACATCGTCTTTTAAATATAACTTATTCAAATCTGTCGCTAAACCAACACCTAATGGCTTTACAATTACATAAAATTCCGCAAAATTTCGCACACAAAATTATACCAGCCCCGAACGTTGCAATCCTTTTAACAGTTGATTATAATTTGCATAATGAAACCATTTCAATTCAACGAACAGTATAATTGCGAAAAATTTGACTCGCCTTAATTAACACACTAATTAAGTATTTATGGATGGAGATTTATGTGCGAACTTCTTTTATATAGCTACTCGTATATAAAACAAAGACACTGCAGGTAAAAAATAAATCCACTGAATTGTTACAAGATACGAAAGATATATCAAGCATGCTTTGATTCTCTGTTGGAGATAATAATAACACAATCATCGAAGAATACAATAGTTACACACGGTTTTATGAATTAAAGACTATGATTTTTTGTTTTATCGATAAATTTTTAAGCCCAATCAAGTCCTATTTAATCGAGCTCCGTTTACATTTGACTTGAACCACATTTTTCTTCAAAATCTATCAAGCTAAAAATGAACAATACTTTGAACTGACTCCTGAACTGTAGGCCTCCCACTTTTCATAAGTACCTAGAGCAAAACTCAAATCAAAATAAGCTATTAAAATAATGGCACAAACAAAGCGACCGCGTAGGGTAAGGTGTATTGTCTATTACCGCTACACGTACCTCTAAAAAGAGATTGGTATGAAAATTTATATTCATAAACGTAGTAAGACGTTACAGGGGACGTTGAATTTTGTAATATTATCGAGGGAGGCTCCCTCTCAGGTAATCGACTGACAAATGTCTTAGATATTTTACCGACTTCATTTCGCGCATGCCGGGAATAGTACGCGTTTTCTAGCATAACATTTGTATTTTTTCGCGTACCACGTCATATATCTTGATTTATATAGTCTCAATCTTCACCGTTATACAATTTATCACTATGTTTTATATAACAGTTCTAGAATTTTTGCATCTGTTAGGAATAAAATATAAGGTTAAGAAGTGACGTTTGTGTAATTGATTGTTTCCCAAAGGATAAAGACTATAAATAACTTTGTTTAATATAAAAATTATATACTGTATTCGCTATGTATTTGTCGTATATGTCATATAATACATAAGTTGTCTCCTTTTTGATATAGATTGTCATGTATTTTAGAATGTAATTTAATTAATACTTCATACGGATATCTTTAAATTTAATACTTTTTAAGAGGGAAAAGTGTTGAAATTCAAAAGTAATATTAAGTCTCGTACACGGGGTGTCAATAAGGTACAAAATTAGGAGCAAAATTAGACGTCCCAGACGAGACGTGGCTAGAATTGACAATACGGCGGGGTGCAGAACATAATAAATATCCTTCCCTCCGTAGATAACTTTGTAGATATGACACTTATTTGTAATCACCTTTATGATCTTCAGGGTTGTTTTTTCAATTTGAACGTTATTACTTGGATGATTTATAGAAAATATAATTAGCCTTAGTTAATTCGATTAAAACGTAACTTATATGTAAAAATCTTCTAATATCAATAAAGACATGTCTATTAAATGTACGACTTCTACGACTATCAATTTATTATCTTATCGAAATATACATACAAGTATTTCGATGATTTACGCACATTAATAATGTTACGTCTTGCAATTTAATTTAATTACGAATTTAATTTTGAATAGAAATGAGAATTTTCTACATTTATTATGTATTTTCATTTTCTCGAGACAACTGAAACATTTTGACATTTTATAATCGGACAATGACCTGTCTGAACATTAAACTTTTACGGAGCGACGACGTCATTCTCAAAAAGATTTCGTATTACACAAAGTAAACGCTAGTTAGATAAATAAACAAGATCCTGCATCTCCCCGGGGCAATGTACACAAAACACGAGATTTGACAAAATATAAGGAAAGCTTCGGGAAACAAAAACATTTTTCTTACTGTAACCTCGTGTTTACAGCAAGTGTTTGCCGTCCTCGGGCCCAGATGTTATTCGCCATAAGCCTCTCTTATTAGGGATTCCGTATGTACAACCGCAGGACTACTAGTATCTACAGAGTATTTTTGTCTCAACGACTTTATTAATATCAACCTTTCAGACACAAAAAATCATAATGCCTCTCTCTGTTTTGTTAGGGGAAAACACGGTATTAACGTTTTTTTTTTTTTGTTAATTAACTTTATTTTTAAGTTATGGTAATGCCTTAATTTTTTTAAAAGACGCATATTATGTTTTTGGGTTGAGAATCACAAATAAAGCTGTACTAATATCTCAATAAAGTATATTTCAAAGACTTCAATTTTCTACAAACTATTACAGCCTATGAATAAATATTTTTATTAAGATTATCCTTGATTAGAGGATTAATACATGAAGTGTACTTCTTTAATGTGAAGTAGAATCTCTCTTCTCTTGATAAAAGCAAAGTATTGTTTGAATAGTCTAATAACTTCTTTAAAAATATTGCTATCATATATTCATGATAATCGCCTAAACCCCCATCATCATTAACACTGACGTTTCCTGTTTGGCATTATTATTATTAGTCTTTATTCATTTTCATAACGATGTACTTCCGTTCATATGAATTTATGAATTATAAATTATCTAGTGACAATCACAATCCAAACATCGTAAAACGAAACATGTTACGACGGTATATTTTCGTGTGTTCTCTGCCAGTGACATCGGCTGCCGTATTTTTAGAAGCAAAATATGTTAGTATTTGATAAGTATCACATTTTATTTAATATTATAGGAATTTTGTACTACGTTTGACGGTATTAATAATCATTTACTTAAATCTTAAATTTATTAAGAGAGCGGGCTTTTCATTTAGAGCATTAAGAGGACAGAAACAGACGTACATGTATGCGTAGATGTATGAATGTAGAAGAGGTGTCAGTACTGAGGCACATTAATGTTCTTAACTACAAAGTATATATTTATTCATTATTTGCAGGGTAAATACGTGATTAAAGTAATAACACGGTTCAAAACTACAAACCATTCTTGAAAGTACAAGTTGATCATGAAGTACTAAAAAACGGATCATCAACATTGACTTACCATTGTGTCGTGTTGAAGGCTCTAGGTGTTTTTGGTGTACATAAATAAAATATTATTCGTTGTCTGTGTGAGCATAGGGTGATTTTTTTCACGTATGCTTGTTGTTTAATATGAATTTATACCTCTTCAGTTGTTACCTAAAATAACCTACACGGCTTTATCAATTCTAAACTGTGAGGTGTCATTAGATTCATATTTCCCTTCAGAGTGTCATAGAATGCTATAAATCAGAATATATCATTCATACGAGTAAATGTTCTCTGTTATATCATTTCGTTATCCTTTTCAGATAAAATTACGTTGGTTACATTGGGATGAGACTTTAAAGAGGAAGACGCAAGCCATCAACTTTGTTATGGGAAACATTTGCGAGAAACAACTTGCAAAAGACATTCTGATCATGTTTAAAGACTTGGGCAAAGATTGTAAAATCAAACACGTAAGGCAATATAGCATATTAGCGGTGCATTTATTTTAACATTTAAAAAAATATTTTAAAGCTTTATACTATCGTATTCCTATTTCTACATCAATTCTGCAGTATAGCAGGTTAGGTTCGGACCCCACCATGTACCAATATGTTTTTCGATTTTCAAATTTCATATGTAATTTTATTCGACATTCTTACGTTGAAGGAAAACGTCGCAGACCTGCACATATATTTGTAGAAATTCTAAGTGTGTGTGAAGTCCATCAAACCATACTAGGCCTGCATTATTGACTAAGGCCAAATCACCCCAAATTATTTATCTCCTTAGAGATAACAACATGTTTTATGTAGGGATTTTGGACTCAGAAAAGAATGGTAAATAAACTTTAGCGATGTTAGGTTATACTCAACATAGCACTTCTAAAGTAAAAATATGCTGGTTCGCGTGGGATGAATCAGCGAAGAAGTTCTCGCGAGCCATCAACATTGTTATAAAGAACGTTTGCTAGAAACATTTCGCAAAGGAAATTCTCACGATGGGCAAAGGTTGAGGTAAAGATTGCAAAGCGGTGAAGAGTAGGGGTAACGAAAGAGGAGATACTATCTTTAATTTTATTATCAACTAACATTTTAAACCAAAATTCGTTACCAATTAAACAACAAATTAACAAATCTCCCATCTTTTCTCGTATTTAAGTAGATAAATACCAATACGAACAGAAAACTTGTAGTGAATTCGACTTTAATTTTATCCAGTACTACGAAGCTGAAATAGGTATGGAAGCGAAAAAATCGAGAATATATTTTACATCCGGTCAGGTGTCGTGGAAATCCTGAGGGAAATCTAACTTTCCCGGAGGCGCAGACAGCAATCGATTCTATTCAAATTTATGACAGAGAATAACGGGCTGCGTATATCATTTGAAGGGGATAAAACTGTTTCCATATACAAACCATGTTTTGGTATATTTTTTTAGTACAATAATCCTCGAATTCTAGAGTACTTACTAACATTTTGAAACGAATGAGTGCCTCTATGATAATTATTTTTCGCTTTGGTTTGTAACGTACAAACAACGTTGTAACATAACATTATTTTCTCAATACGTAGATATTATCGATTATTTTAAGATTGAATATACATAAGTGCGGCCATACTGCTCCAAGCTGATGGTTACGACAGGTTCAAGGATCATTGTTGGGCGATCTGCAGTTGACATTCGCCACATGCGGACCGCAGCAGTCGTCAATAATTTTTTGTAAAATTTTGCAAGCTAAGAATTTTTAAAAACATCTAATTAGTAATATTCCTATTTATTGCAGATTAAAATACTTATTTACTTATCTTACATAAGAATATAATATACTTTAAATTATATATGTTGAAAATATTTTCCGAAATATTACTCTTATTAATATTATACATTCGAATGTTTAGATGGATGGATGTTTTTTTGAAGGTATCTCCAGAACGGCTCAACGGATCTCGATTTAATATTCATATAAATGTAGATCATAGTCTGGAAGACCACAAAGGCTACTAAGTTTTTTTTTTTAATTCTGCGCAGCCAGAGTCGCGGGTAACAGCTACTTCTGAATAATATAAAAATCTCAAACAGAAATATAAACAAAAGTATTTTCGTAGTATCATAACAAAAAGCAAAACAAAATCAAACATTTAAATTGATTGGTGAATATTTTTCACGATCTTTATTGAATTTCACAACTCTATGCGAATAATATTTCGCCAACCCTATCAATAGCTGTCTGCAACTGGCAGGTTCGGCGTCGACTTCTCACGAATTCTCACCCTTATTTTATTGCCTACCGTCCAAGATTAAACTTTCTCCAACCTTTAAGAATCTATTCAGTAAAACACCCTTTAATAACCTTCTCTAAATATTTGACATAAAATCGAGTATATATTAAAATGGGAAACTTTTTTTCTTTCAGGATGTTTTAAGTCAGGATTATAATGAAATGTTTTTTATTATAATGGTGAGGTTCCATTGGCATAATGACTGTGTAACAACAATATTATCATCACTCATTCTATTATTAAAAAAACAATAAACAGCAAATGTTCAATGTTCTTACTCAGGTGTTATTAGGTCGAATTATTATTTTTTTTTTTAATTAATCATTTGGATGAGTTTTTTTCGTACTCATTATATTTAGATTAGACTTTGAAAGTATTGTTTGTGCATTGTGAAAAAAGTGAAAATATTAATAACCTTATTGTGTACACTTTGCCCCTCTATGAAAATTAATTTCCAAACTTTTCTTGTTATAATACAAGTAAGATACATTTTCTAAAAGAATTCACTCTTAGATTATTTTTAAGGGAACTGAATAAATTTTTCTTGAGGGTAACTAGCATAAAGAAAGAAGTATGGAGGGAGAGCCGCAGGCAACAAATCTCCATTTTACGGGATTAAAGCACCTCGCTGTTTTATATAATAGAGCCGGTATAAAGAAGGCTGAATATTTTACTCGCAGCAACTAAGGTTTCACCTTTTGCAAGTAATGGTATCGCATCAGTCACTGTTTAACTTGTTGCTTCCTCATGATGGATACGCGTGAGAAATGTTTACGTATTTTACACCCGATGACTTCGTTTAAATTCGGTAATATTTTATTGTAATCTAATTTTATTTATATTACAGTTTTTAACAACAGAATATTACCACTATATTCCTAACAGGAAAAATAAACATTAATCTTAGAATCATCAAATTTACTTCGTAACAGTGAAAGCGCCTGATAGAAAATATTTGCAATTTCTCGTTGTTGCATCTTAACATTTTAAAATCAAAAGGTCATGCATCAAACAACTGTAAAAAACGTGTGTTGGATTGATATTATAGGTATTAATTGTAGTGTTAAAAAATGCTAATTCGTAACTTCTTGTAAATAAATAATAAGTATTTGGTTTACTATTAAAAACGTAATATTCAGTATCATAGGAATAAACTAAAACACAAACACAGGTTGTATGGAAAAACAAAAAAGATTTAAAAGCCGAGATGAAATGCCCGCGCAATTTCTTGTATAAATTTTTAATATAACTTACGGAAGTGGCATCAAAGTTCACGGATGTTGTAAATTTTATTTGATCTTTGTTGTTACGGAAAAATGAATTACCTCTAACTTTTCCTCTTTCTTAAGTTATGAAAGGAATACGGTAACTAAAATGAACAAGAAATAACGTACAAAGTCCAAACGCTTAAGCTTCTCACAACATAACTTTCCTAAACATTATTCTTAACATAAATCTTTAAACGAATTTTTGGGTAAAATTATCGATGATCTTGTTTTATTTACTAGTCCACTTGTATAAATACTAAATGGAAATTATTTGAATTGCAATCAGTTCCAATTTTTTGTGGCAGTTTTCTTAAGCTTTAAATGCGAATGTTTAGATTGATGGATGGATGGATGTTTGTTTGAAGGTATCTCCGAAACGGCTCAACGGATCTTGATGAAATTTAGCACAGATGTAGAACATAGTCTGGAAGAACACAAAGGCTAGATATTAAGTTTTTTTTAATGTCGCGCGGACAGAGTCGCGGGCAACAGCTAGTATGTAATAAAATCATAATGAAAACTGAGGTACCTATTTATTGTAAAATAAATTTGTAAAAATTCGGTGTTTAAATTGTTTCATTCGACCTACATTCCGATTGTTTGCCAAAGAACTTCATGTCCTAATATGTACTAGTAATTTCTTTACTCTTAATAAATTAAATTACTTTGATATACATATTCGTTAACTTTAAAGTATCAATTACATGACGTTCAGAAATTTGGTGCAAGCGGCTTAAGAGTCTGTTAGGGTACAAAGTGGCGGTAAGTAATTAAACTGAACTTAATTAAAATCCCTATAATGCTGCAAGTAAGCCCCACGAACAACGGACATTGACCAACTTTGGCTACAAACCGACAAACTCCATGTAGCCAACTTCGTTCATAATTCCCTTTGTGGAAGAATCCAGTTTGCGTTCGCGCTTAAGATAATAAAATTGGTCAAGTGTAAACTTTTGCTTTTATTGTTTCGACGTTTTATATACTTTCTTCTCTGCATTTTAATTAAAAAAGTACAAGAAAACAAGGTGCTTTATAACATTTTTACTTTTACTAACGTTGACTTCTTTAGCGGTTATCTTTTTTCCATGAAAATTGTTTCTTAAAGTCTACTTCACTGGTTAGCAAAGTACATATTAAATAAATATTTACTTCCTTACTAATATTATAAATGCGAAAGTAACTCTGTCTGTTTTACTTTCACGCCTAAACCACTGAACCGATTTTAATGAAATTTGGTACGCAGATAGTCTAGAGCCTCAGAAAGGACATAGGCTATTTTAAAGCGAAAAAAGGGTTGTAATTGATTGAAAGTGGGAGTGGAAATTTATATGGAACTATCGTCATTTTTACAGATAGAAGTTAATTTGATATAAATAAATATGCCATTCAAAGCTTGCAGAAATTTTACCCTCAAGGATGTAAAATAACAATAGGGGATAGTGGATGAAAGTTTGTATAGGAATATGTGAATGTTTTCTAAGCTTAGTATGTTTTGTTGAAACTTTTATAATTTTAAGTAAAAAATTAGCCTAAGTCATTAATTAAAAATGCCACCCAAAGACAGTATTTCACGAGAATGAAGTCGCGGACACAGCTAGTATAGCATCATATGATTACTGCGCCACTATTTTAGTTGTTGATACTTCGATCATAGACACCATAACTGAAGAAATATTTTTTTAATAGATTATTACATATCTATACTCACTTGTTTATGCAGTCATCATCATCACAGCATCATAATATAAAACAACTACAAACAAACAAACAAAGTCTTCGAATAGTTGAAATACAAAACACAATCAATTTAGTGTCGGTGTGAGACAATAAACCGCGTACATTCGCCGTATAATTCTATTAAGGCTGACTTTCTCATCCTTACTAAATAGGTCATGAGTTTGAATTGCTAGTCTGAGAAAACAATAAAAGGGCAATAAAATGCTTTGCCAAATCTGTACTACGTCCATCCAGCGTTCTATTTAGAACACAATAAGGTACCGTTTTCCGTGCATTGCAACTAAAATTGTTTGAAAGCACAAGAGAAAACCTTTTAAGTAGGCATCCATTACACGTTCGTAATACTCTTACATATTTTAATTTATATTTTTATATCAACACAGATAAGCTTTTATCAAATTACGTGATAGATCTACAGTTAAAAGAAAAACGCAACAAGAAATTAGTCTAGTTACACGTTTCTATAAGAGCATCACTCAATAATAATGGCGAATTAATAGGTTAATCTTACTAATATTATAAATGCGAATGTTTAAATGGATGGATGGATGTTTGAGGTATCTCCGTAACGGTTCAACGGATCTTGATGAAATTTGGCACCGATGAAGAGCATAGTCTGAAAGAATACATCGGCTACTTATTACGTATTTTTTTAATTCCGCGCGGACGGAGTCGCGGGACAGCTAGTTTAAAATATTAATAAGAAATGATATCAATATTATTAATATCAGGGCTATTAATTCAGATCAAACAGCTAATAATATTAAAATGTTATGTAAACTGGTTAATATGTGTATTAAACAAAACCAGTAACAAAAAAATATTTTAATATCTACTAATATAATTGCGAATCAATTAACTTAACCGCTTATATTTTGCACCGATCGAGACAAGCTGGCAAACACTGATATTAGTTTTCTGTGTAAGCAATTTTTGTAAGTGTCCCCTGTTATTCCTACGTAATTCCGGGCAGGCCCCGTCGCCCGAACGTTGATGCCACGTGTTACTCGTTTATTGAATTCTAATAAAAACGTGTAGGGAGCTTATAAATCGTACAGTCAACAGCAATATACAATATGTACAGCCGAGGACAATAATATTTCGAAATGTAATTTATATTTTTATAGCCTTTGCTCTGTGAAATTGTTTTTGTCTGGCTATTGTGTTACAATAATGATTACCAACTTGATTAATAAAATATGAAAAAATAATATCTATATTTCTGTTTTTTAACTGATTACATTTGTCACATGAAAATAATTTTACAAATTATTGTCGTTACATTTCCGCACTAATATTTTTTTAATAAATCGATGATCACAACTTTGAATTATTCGATGAATAATTTTAACACAGAAACGTTGCCCAAAATTATAAATTGTATTATCAAAAAGCTTAACAGATAAAAATAAATAGTATCTTACAAAAGAGTGGTAGTCACCGGCGGCGGGTTGTATTTGAGTTAGTAGCGGTAGATTCAGTCTATTCGTGCGGGGGCAGGATAAATTTATTTTATGAACTAATTTTCCAGCGACAACATTCCTTATATGTCTGGGAGTCGCCTCGGGCAGAGTACGCATTTTTTTGGACACAAGCCCACGCCCTGTGTTTAATGAAAACTCCGTACCGCAATATGCCGCGAGGGACCGCTTTCACTGATTGTGGAATTTTTTTCATACTTCGCATGAATATTTTTATGTGAGTTTTCGTGGTTTACTAACGATGTCTGTCTGTATTTGCTTTGAAATTATATTTTTTTTATTTTTTATATTAATTATAAGATTTCATATAATTTGCTTTATAATTATTACAGTTATTCATATATTAGCACTTTTACTGAAATACGCGATTGGTGACATTTTTTAATATTATAATGCGCCCACTGCTCATAGACATCCACAAATGCAGATTCGTTGCCTATCTTTAATCGAAGGAATAAGGGTCGCACAGAAAGTCTGCGTGGTCGTGGTATTGCACCGGGTGAGCTGGCACATTAGTGCAACAGTTGTTTTTGTTAATAACGTCTACCACTGTTCTGGAATATATGAGAATCACGGTCTTGAAAAAAATAACAAATTTACCGACGGAAAATCAACCCTACGTGCAACAGTAAATGATCTTAGACTTGAAAAAGAAGATTATTAAACTAAAGTCAGGATTCAAAAGTAATACAGATGTAACAAATCAAAATATCCAATCTTTTGATTGGTTAACTGTGTGTTTCTGAGGCCTAAATGACCGTTTAAAACACAAAGTTATCTCTGTTTTTTCAATGATTATGATAGGGATGACGATATGTTTTATACAGAGTTTTTGGTCTCAGAAACTAAAGGTTAGTCACGGAAATGTCTTTCCAAACTCATATTTTGTTATTATGCTTAACCCATTAAAACTTAAACCAATACTAGTGAAGGATATCAAAGATTATATCGAGCTGTAATATCAAATATAAAATAAAATTTTATTGAAGCCAGACTGCAACTGCTGTAGACAATGGGAATCGTAAAAGTTTTATTTTATCAATATTACCATAATGTCCACAAAGCTATTCCGTGCCATCGACTCTTGAAGAATACATGCTTGCTACTTACAATTAGAATACATTTTATTTTATAGAACAAAATAAAACAACAACACTGGCCAAATAAATATTATTTCAAAATATGAAAATTTCACAACACATTAATAAATATAGAAATGAAAAATAAATAGAACTATTAAGGACTGAATGCATGTTAAATAACATAAATAGTGAATGATCTATGCGTTAGTTCTGAAGCGCTTTTGTGATTTACAAATATTAAAATATTGTAGTAGTGCAAAGGAAGCTTAACAGTGCCACAAGGTGAGCGCAGGAATTTGCAATAAGCTCTACCTTTGTCCCGGTAAAGCGTTCCGCGCCGTCCTTTATTTCGCAAGTTCCTTGCATTTCATTCACTGTGTACGACACCAAATATGAGAACCGAAACGATTTACTCTTTATTTAAATAAATAAAATTTTAAGGCTAAGTATTCTACAGCAAGAAAATCATAAAACTATAACTTTCAATACGCAGGGACTATTTCTAATTTATTAAAGTATGTCTATTAGAAAACAATTTAGTAATCACTTTTTTATATACGAATGTGCTAGTAAAGGATAATTTTATGTATACGATCAAATAAGCAACTAAGCAGGTTCCCTCTTAAAGTTTTTAATTGTTCCATCATTCTAAAGGTCTTTATTAAGAGTGGCGCAGTTCATTATTTCCCTACGGTTTTCCTCGGCCGTCACGGCTCGTTACTCATGTAAAAACTTCACTCTTTCACGATCAATATCGGCAAATGATTTAACTTTGAAGCGGCCGTCTCTAATCGCCAAGTTTAGATCCCTGTTCAAACGCTTTGTTAGTCGAGAAATCGCTTCAAAATTCGATTAGAGTCAGAGTATAAAACGTTCTGAAGGATTAATAGAACATATTTAATTAAAACGAGGTTGGACGACGTTTCCAATTTGTAAAAAAAAAAAACTCAACTGTGTTGTCTTACTTTTCCTGAAATATTTTATTGTATAACAATTATTCTCTATATAATATTTCAAAAGCAGTTACAATTTAACTTCGGGATAGAGACGACAAATCGACCTTTACAATATCGTTTTCCGATGAAAATGGAAACTTTGGTTCCATATAACTTGGAAAGTATTTTCAGGGTTTAGAAAAATAATTGGATTGGTATATTGAAGGAAACCAATTACAAACCGCAAGAGAAGCCATTCCGATTTACTCAACAACGGCAATTACGACAAACTTTATTCGTATTAAATTGGTTTAGCCAAAATATACCCTTTCTAAACGATACGCCTCTAACGAAATCCAATACTTTGCCGAATTATCCAGAAAAACGTTACAATCCGGTTCTGACATATGAATTATTTACGACAATTCTATTAAGTTATGTTATTCAGGCGCATTAAGGAAATATGAATATTCTTATATATTTATGATACCATGAAATAATTTATATGACTAACAATAAAATTATCTGATTTTAGTGTCGATAATAGTAAATCTACTTTGTTGAAGTCCACCTATTCAATATCCTTACAGCATTTCTATTTGAACCTACTAAGTATTTTTTCTTTCATAATTGTACTTGAAACAATAGATTGGAACAATAAGCCGGCGTCATTATTTCCTGCCCATAGTGGTGTTTGTGCCCTGAATGAAATATCATAGAGAAAGCTTTGACAAAACCAGCGACTGTCTTTAGTTAGACGTCACAGAAAAAGCTACATTTGTAGTTATATTGGCTTTATTTTTTGATCGCATGTAACGTTTATGATTAAACATTTAAAAAAAAATTTAAGATTAGTGTACTGTGTACTGCGACCAGTACATGTTTTATATTTATACATGTATGTATTTCCCGACTTTTCCTTAACATCTCGAGTGTATAATGATGCCTTAAAATCGCTTTCCGAGCTCCAGAAACTTACGTATTAGCTGGAAACTTTTTCCTCGCAACGCACACGGTTGGCTTGCCGCTAATGGTTGACTGTTTCTTACAAACTTTTAGCGGAACGAAAAAAAATAAGTTCATTCGTGTCGCTAAAGACCCCGTCCGAAGTTTAAATCCTCTTTTTTCATAATTCCAGACGAAGTAATCCTTAAACTTATTAAAGTGTAAGACAATAAGTATGTGGTGCTAGGAACTCATATATTAGGGTGGGAAGGAGCCGGATGGTTAGGGAGGGACGCGCCGAACCAATATTAGCTTACCGCCGTACGTGTGAGACGGGAAAGGAATAAGAATCAAGCATTTCTACAAAGGTGGAGGGATGCCCACGAAAACAATAAGTTACTATCTTCGTTAAAGAAAACACTGAAACGCGTTTTACTTCTGTATGATTGAATGTGTACAACTTAAAACAGTAATGTGCATGCCACCACACATCTTATTTACATATTGTTCACTATTTCAATAGAAAATTAATAAGAAAAAAAAGATAAACAAAATGCAAAATACATACGTATTATAATTAAATTCAACTTATTTGTACCTAGACGAATTCATAATAATTTGGAGCAGAGTAATACGCCACGAAAACCCCAATATTAATCATAATTCAGAGCTGTCTAATCAAAGTTCCCGCAATCACAAATGTAAAGTAATGTTGGTTTACTCACTTTGCCGAGAGGGTATTAAGTTTGGCGTGTCTCTCATTTCTGCACAACTATACCCATAAATTTCTTTTATACTCATCATTTTTATAATCTACCGAGAAAATAGTTCGTGACATAAATTTACAACGAAAATAACAATGAAGTGTAAAATGAAAAACGTAAGATCCCTTGAAACCCGCTATCATCGATAATCGAAGTCTTAACTTCTACATATAAACATGTTTTCTGAATATTATGACATTAATCGTTGGTTTCCGAAACCAAAATCCTTCTATAAAACGTATTGTTACCTCTGGTTTGTCAAAGATAATGAGAGGGATGACCATAATATGCTTTAAAACGGAATTTTGGTCTCAAAAACCACCGATTAATGAAACGATGAAGGTTTAAAGATATGTCATATAATATACGTACTGGAGAGTGGTTGTACTTAACCCTATTACTTCCATTCCATCCATCATGGGGCCTACTCTATTGACACGAAAGTCAACACTTAACCTGCCATGAAAAGCTGGTATAACATGGGACACGTTTCACGTCGATTTAATGTTTTATTATTATTTATATTTATATTTAAGCGTGATTCAAAATAACCACTATATAACTAACTTCATTTTAAAATAATAAGGATACAGTGGGAACACATTTTGTCTGGTTAATTCGCGAGACATTTTTTCCAAATTAGATCTAGAATATTCCATAAAATAAGTTTTTTAATGGAAATAAAATGAACGAAACATAAAACACGTTTACGATAGAACAAAAGATATTTTATATGTATAAAGCGTAAAAATTGTTGTAAAAGTATATTGTGAATAAAAAAATACAACGTATTAAAATAAAGTAACTTTATTACTATATTACATGTAAACCCAGCACGAAATAAGATTTATGGACGTTTTAACCCCTACGTAACCGCGCGTCGCACTTGATGACTCATGTCAATCTTAAAATTGTCTCTCGTGAGTTTTCAGTGACGCATATTTTTTACTTTATAAGGTTACAAACGAGCAAGCGGCCACCTGAATTCGCCGAAATGGCGAAGCGTCCGCTACCCATAGACATCCGTAAGTGCAGATGCGTTGCCTACCTTTCATCGACGGTGTAGGAGACGCTCAGAAAGAAAATATTTCCCTTACCAATCCTCATCAAATCCACCTTCCCTTCCCATCCTTTCCTTCCCATCCTTTCCTTATAGGAAAAGTGTGGGAAGGGATAGAGCACTTAAATTAGACCTCCGGAACGCACACTCATCAGACGAAACATAGAATTACTTCCACTTCACGCTTGTCTTCTGTGTGGTTCTGGTATTACACCGGGTGAGCCCACCAATTCATGCAACAGATTTTGTTGCTGGCGTCTACCACTGTTATTATTCATACATATTAATAAAACTGGAGCGTATATATGTAATATCTATTTGTGTTGTATATAAGTCGCTAATATTGAAAAAAAAATATTTGTAAAATTTTTGTCTGTCTGTCGCATAACGTGATTTGACGGGAAGGTAGCTGATACATGCTGGAATTATAGGCTATTTTATTTTCGGCGCAGACGAAGAGGTCGCCTTCGAACTAGTCAATATATAAATTTATAGGCTATTTCTTTTTCGTAGCAATGGATAAACAAATATTACAAAAACAATGATCCAATTAGTTCTAAAACAAACTAATGAGTGCGGATACATATTCAGTGTTCGTAGATAATGAAAAACAAAGACACGGAACACAATAATTCTGAAGTCGCGGCGAGCTAACTCCACCATTCATTTACAAAGTAAACCCCAAGTCGAACCCTCGAAACTCATTAAAAGTAAATCCGGGTGCATTTTCTAAAGACGTTGAATTAAAGCTTCTCTTAAAGAAATTTTCTTAAAACTGCAAGCGGTAAGCGTGGCTCATTTGCCACCATTGAGGCGGTTCTCTATAGTTCAATGCGCTACCTTCCGTTTAAATAAATCTTGAGATTGAATTGTAAGGCATTCAGTGGAATGGAGATTGAACGGACTCTTGTTGCCATTTTCTAAGTTAACGTTTTGCCTACTAAATTGCTTCCTTACCCCACGTAGTAAAAAAGGGTGATAAATTTCAATCTTCATTTCAGGATTACGGCATTTCATTCGTAATTCTAGTTCTTAAAGTCTTTTCCATAGATTTTATATTAATTATAAAAGCTTTTATTTGATTTTTAAAATAAAAATTCAGACTCTTTATTCAATGGCAAAAAACAGTGTAGTCAGATTATAAAGTTATTCTGCATATTGCATGCAACATTGCCAGTTATATAAGAGAATGAAAATTCTCTATTCAAATCACGCGCTTCATTTTATCCCGAGCTTTAGCAGACAAACAAAGATTTCAATAATTTAGCGAAGTGCTAGTGGCTGTTGTAATCCTCTGACAGTAACACAAGCGCAGAGGGGCGCGGGCGCTCTGCCTGTTTATTTAATAACATTGTACCGTTCCGATAAGAGCGACTATTGTATGAAGTAAAGACATAGTCGAAGTACTAGAGTAATAATTTCATTTTATACTAAACACAAACTGGTTTTTCTATGTTTCTTCATGTTGTGTACGTTTTTGTCTTGTATTCTTTGGTTGTTAATCTACAAATGCTGGTTATTTATTGGATAAAAAAATAGATTCATGTATAATTTTAGTTCTTACAATCACATTTTTTGTATATTTGGATATGTGACTAAGTAATGACTTATGCTACAAATGTGATCAAACCATTTTCTTTTCCAAATGGAATTGAAACTTTACAAATTAATTAAACAAAAGATCCATAACAATCGTTAGTAATAACTTTAAGAACTTTTGAAATTTCTTTAAATGTTTTCGAAGGAAAAATTTAATCAGTATACAGTCTGTGCCAAGTCTATAAGTTATAAAGTCTTTGTCGTCTCCCCAATTCTCTGAATGGGAACTGCTTGGCAAACATAGATATTAGTTTTCTATGAAAGTACTCATCTTGAGTGTATTCTGTTATATTTCATTTGAGTAAATGCATAATTATATAAGCCTAATACAAATCTGACTCGATCAAACTTTGTGTTAAGTAGAACTCAAAGTTACCGAGCAAATCGCAAGATGAAATACCGTCCTAAATATCTAAACATCTTGATGTTCGGTGTATTGGAAAATGGCCGACCTTAAAAATTAATGGATGTTTTATTGCGAGGCGTGTTAAATTGTGCGTAAACGCGTTGAAAACTTTCTTTAACACTCAAATCAATCTTGGATATTTTATGTTCTGCGTATTATTATGTTTTAGGGCTATATTTATTTATGAAATAGCAAACTATAAAACTAATTATCTCTTAGGGTATTGCTTATGAAAATGTCTTTCATGAATACCATTTCTTTTTTTAAACACATATTAAACTTAGAAGCTTAAATTTACCAAGACAAAGTTTCTCGGAAAAATGTAATGACAAAGACATAAAAATATAGAGTGTTTTTCACATGCTTATAGTTTTTTACACATATCTTGCTCTTTGATCTATTTTTTTTCGTAAAAATTGGACAAAGAAGTAAGAAAAACGTGTGTGTCGCGAAAAGCGAACTTTCCTTTCCATTATTCTCTTTAGACGGCAGCGAGATGAGGCAATTTAAGTTCCGGTAATTTTCAGAATTATTTCCTTTCAAAAGTATGAACATAGAATTTTCAACAAATTTATATGTGTGTCATAGTTGCGAATGAAGATTTCTTTTGAAATTTTAAAAAATTCTAAAAACATTTAATAGTAACAAACACTATTTGTTACTGGGGTTGAAAAGATACTGGCATGTTGTTGTAAATTAGAGGTCATTAAACCGTAGGTTCTAATTAAAAAGTTAAAGTTAAAAATATGAAAGCAATAATCTAAAGGAAACAGGAATATTCCTCAGATCCTCAGGCTCACAGAGCACATTCGTTGCATGCGCAAACTGGACAGCAACACGTCAGCGGTTGCGGAACACGCCC
This sequence comes from Papilio machaon, assembly GCF_912999745.1. NCBI lineage: Eukaryota > Metazoa > Arthropoda > Insecta > Lepidoptera > Papilionidae > Papilio > Papilio machaon. The sequence continues at coordinate 3,490,352 of NC_059999.1, read as the reverse complement.
TTACCTCCAACTCTCATTACATTAGGTTTGACCGAGTGAAAGTCTTGGCTCGTGACAAAAACTTCGTGTCACGTAAGTTACTCGAAGCCATTGAAATCCGACGTCGACCTAATTTTAATAGAGATAAGGGTTGGTCTCTGTCTCCGGCGTGGGAACCCGTGTTGCTGAGACCGAAGCAGAAGAACAACGAAGATGGTGTTGAATACGTGTCGGACATCGTCAGTACGTTTTGCGCCCCGTTTAATGTTAACAACAACAGTGACTCGTCAATTTTGAACTCGTCGACATCGCCGTCGCCGACGCACGCAACGGCCACCGCGCCCCCCGCGCCCGCCGCCCCCTCGAGCCGCGCGCTACGCGCTATGGCCCGCAGTGCGAGACGCGACGCGACCGCGAAGTCCTCGAATTGAACACTCGCCCTGAAGATGGACCCCCGATGGGTCCGAAACTAGTCGGTGCCGCCACCGGACGATCAAAACGTGAGTTAAGCCGTTCTTAATTAATTAATTATTCCTCAGATATTAAAGTTTACTGCGTTTATTAAACATTATACGGACTATACTAGGCTTTATTATTTGCTGCAAGATACTCATTTTAGGCTGATAGCATTAATATTAAATAATATAATGTCCATTTTCTCTCAAGCCATTTAAAATTAGGCATCAACCCACTATTTTCATTATCTTAAACATACTATCTTACCTGTGAAACAACATTCCATTTAAAGACTTTTTCTTTTCATTTAAATTTGAATCAAAAATGTTGTCAACAATTTTCAATGTAAAATTACATTGTCCTTTCTTTTTTTCGCGAGATTTTAGTTATGCTACGAAGTCAGGCCATTATTTGAACGGGCATAATTCCACTACGTAGATAAAGGAAAAAAAATGAAGGGTCGCGTTAATTAGGATGTCAGCTACGCAAATAATAATCCCAGTGAGGCTCATTTTGTATTCTGGTCCCGGCTTGTGATTATATATTTTTTTTTATTTCAATTGTTTTTATTTGCTTAAAAAGGTACAATTTTACAATTCACAAACATGTTTTCTTCTCAATGATTTTTTCAACGTAAATCAATTGAGAATTCAAAGTTATACAGTTTACTAGATTACTAGCTTTTTTACGGTGTCTGCACTGTAGTAACACTATATTACAACAACAATGCCTCCCTTTCGTTTTTATACAATACGAGTGTCATTTTAATAAGTTGGTGGCAATGAAAATATCAAATATTTACGATTTTTGTTGAAAAATATTTCTTGAATCTTGTACAATTTTCTAGGAAATAAAAGAACTATCTTAAAACATTTCCGGCGATCATACTTACAGATACATCTTCTCCCAGGAAATAGAATATTTGATGTGATACGAACCTAACCTGCATTTTAACTTCAAAAAGATTTTTTAAATAAAATAGTACATTCAGTTTGCTTCCATTAAGTTTAATTTCGTTAAAAAAATACTCCTCATTTCCTTTCGTTTTAAATAGTGAAAGATACTAAAAAAATTACATCTGTAGATAATTATTTTTCTTCGTATGATTTTTTTTTTTTGTTAAAATATTATTTTTTAAATTGGATCCTAAAACCATGAACGTTGAAAATTCCGTAAAGAAAACTCACCATTATTAAAGAAATATGATATTAAATTTATAAAAAATATTTTACTAATATTATAAATGCGAATGTATGAATGGATGGATGTAAGGTTGGATGTTTGTTAGAAGTTATATCCAGAACGACTCAACGGATCTTGTTGAAAATTGTCATAGATATAGAACATAGTCTGAAAAAACACTTAGGCTACTAATTAAGTTTTATAGAAATACAAAGTGAAAATATATGAAAAACATTTTAACGTAGCAAAAATGTAAAAGGAAAATCGCTTTCTTGGTTTTACGTAATGAACATATGAAGAAAAGTAAATGGTGTGTTGAAAAACATTTACATTTAATTTTCTATTCATACATATACTATCTGTTCAAATAGTACGAGTAAAATGTAAACTACGACACACAACTCCACGCTTTTGGAAATTTCAATTTATAATGTTGGTACCTTCTCACTTTGAAGCGCCTTCTTTGAATCGAGGCACCTTTCTTTTGTAGCTCTCTCGTCGGGTTCACGAAAGGTCGCCCGAAATTTCTGTGAAACTAAAGGCGCGGTAAAGGAAACAAAACGCCCTTGAGCTCTCGCAAGCATAATTATCACGCTTCTGACCTGAGACACGTTTCTTGTTTGTAGATTCTATTACAGAATAAGATTTTCTTATCCTAGATTTGTATCTAGCAATGTGCAATGTGCATGTATTTAATAAACTTGTGTCTAATTGTTGAGAGGTTTACAACTAACAATGATTTTTTTAGGTTATTATGGCGGAAAATATATATTTCATTTGGCGAATTCATTTCTCCGTTTCATCTAATAGTAAAAGCTCATTTAGTCTTATTTATCTACTTCAGATAAATACTTGAACCCTTACAAGAGCCTGAGCGCGTTGTGTTTACCTACATTCTAATATAGAATGTTTACTAAATAAGACATTGGTTGGTATCCTTTATTAGACCCAATTTCCACTTAGCAGCTAGTCGCGACTCCTCCATTTGAATAGAGTCGCGTGTGTCATTTCCATTGGCGTGGCGCGACGGTTATACACAATGACAGCTGCGCCAGAATCGAGCGGTTTGTTGATGTGGAAATAGACTCTAAATTAATGGTTTTATATCTCGAAATATTAACATTTCGTACCATATAAATAAAAACACGTTTTTTTCAAGATCGTCATGATTTCTATTTATTCTGTTCTGCCTTTTATTACTCAGTTCTATTTATTTCTTTTGCGTAGTTGTACCCTTTGTGAACCTTTATACCTTGCAGTTCGTTGTTGTGCCGAGCTACAAAAGATCACTAGAAATTTTTGATAAACATAAAATACGTTGATACAAAGAATAGTTGTTTTAGTTTTTTCTGTCAAGAGCGAATTCTATATTACAAATATCAAAGAAAAATACGTTTATTTCAAGTAAGTTAATTTTGATAGCTGAATAAAATACTAAAAAAACAGTTTGAAGATGAAATCAAAATTTATATTGTATTTCTACCTAACTTAATATTTTCTTAGGTTTGCAGCGGAATTATATATTTATTTCATATTACATCAAAACTTTGACGACATTTATTTAACTCAATTTGTAACATGATGGTAGACATAGTTAAGGTTTAAATATTATAGTAACTGGTATAATATTAAGGGAATTTGTATAACGTTGTTAATATAACGTTGATAAATTAATTTTCGTAATTATCGTTGAGCAAACATATCTTATCATACTAATATTATAATTATAAATCCGAATGTTTAGATGGATGGATGGATGTTTGTTTGAAGGTATCTCCAAAATTAATCAACGGATCTTAATGAAATTTGGTAAATATGTAAAACATAGTCTGGAAGAACACATAAGCTAGTAATTAAATTATTTTTTATTCAGCGCGGACGGAGTCGCGGGCGACAGCTAGTTATAAATAAAAATGAAAATCGGATATACTTTTCCAAAATTTTGCACACACAATGTCATTGTTACAAAAAGTATTCAGTGAGGTTAGTACATTTTGTTAAAAAAAAAAACAACTGAACGATCTCAAACTGAAGGACAAGAACTGAAGGATCTCTACGTGAAGCCGGAGGTAAAAAGTCATCATACATGATAGCTCTCGCCTCGTCGTTTAATGAAATAAAACGTACTTTTGCATAATCCCCTTCAGTTTTCCTCTAATTGGATAAAAATTTGGCAAAACTTTTAGTTGTCTCCGTCTGCATTATTTTTCCCAGTATAATTCCAGTACGCAGACAAAAAAAAACTGAATGCCACGTTAATTAGGATGTCAGCTTTGCAAATAATAATCCCAGTGAGACTCATTACGTATGAGATCTCTCCACGACCAAAAATTTATATTTTCATTTTTAGGCTATGTAATTTTTAAGACTACTTGTAAATATTCCATATAATCATAAGCCATGTTAAGTATTCATACCCACACATTAATATTATATACATCATCATTCAAAAATGATTCCGAAAAGGTTAAAGTTCCACGAAATAGACTACAAGACTAACTGTGGGTTTCTAATACCAAAATCTCCGTTTAAAATATTTATTATTATATCTGTTTTTTCAAAGATAATGATATGTTTTATTCAGAGATTTTGACCTCAAAAACCGACGGTAAGGAATATTTTTTTAGACAAACGATAACTGAATTCTCGTTTCTAAAATAGAAACAATGCAATTTTATAAGAGATGTCTTAAATTTGATTTTTATGGAGGAGTATGAGACACAATAACGGATGACTATGGCATCAAGTTAAATTATCTGTGAGCACCATCGATAATTCTTTAATTTTTAAATATAAGCATACGGCTTGAAACGTAAAGTGCACTCACGGTTATATTCGTGTCATACAGAATTTTTAAATCTCGCTGTCATATACTTCGAAATGCAAAAGATTTTTAGCGACTGGATTTTGTATAAATTAACACCATTTATATCTACTCTCAAAAATATGTATAAAAGAATTATCAGTAATTTGATGTAAATTATATGCGACAACAACTTGTGCTAAATCTATCTATATATATAAAAGAAATTGTGTTAGTTACACCATTTATAACTCAAGAACGGCTGAATCGATTTTACTGAAAATTGGTGGGCAGGTATCTTAGAACCAGGAATAGGACATAGGATAATTTTTACCCCATTTTCTTTTTTTTTATTCCGCGCGGACGGAGTCGCGGGTGAAAGCTAGTAAATAATAATATCGCTTAATTCCTGATTTTGCAATTTAACTGCTGACAATAGGGAGTATTTTCAACATTCCCTCTTTTCAACGTTCTTTTGTAGAGTTATGCCACGACAGACATTATTTGAACGCATATACTGTGGCATAGACAAAGAAAAAAGTCGCGTTAATTAGGATGTCGGCTAGGCAAATGACAATCCCTCAAAGCTCATTTTGTATGCGCCTATGAAAGCTGACTGTCTACCAAAATTATGTTGATGTTTTAAGCGGATGCAATCAGACTTAAATTAACTTAACGTCACTCCCGTATCCAATTTATTATTAACGAGGCACCGTTTTAAAATTTAATTTGAATTATTTAAATTATAAATCTGAAAAATGAAATATTTTATGGCAAAATTAATGGTATACTTTTTTTTAGAACAAAGAGTATTTATTTAAAAAAAAATTAGATTGACATTTTGTCTGCAAAAGCAGAGCGTCAGTGAAAATTTGAAGAGTCGGGCGGTGTGGATTCCGCGATAATAAAGTTGTCGCAGTTTTTGGGCGTTAGAGCGCGGGTAGCGAAAATGTGTAAACACGGCCGTAAATTTCTTTTGACATGGTAATCTGCCGTTCGCCGCCTGAAACGTCGCCCCTGGAGCATTCTATTATATATACTTACCTTCATACATACCGCCTAACTTTTATAGTTCAGTAAGCTAAAAGTTTTTTTTTTTAATTTTACCTGTGAATGTTACTCTAAAGAAAGACGTAAATAAGGCATAAAGTTTCTTATGATGAAAATGTTTAGAGGATGCGATCTTGTTTTTGAAAATTTGTTTTGAAATTACTTTGTTTAAAGTGAATAACGTGCTTTATTGCCTCTTTTAATAAAAAAGCAATATAGCATCTATTTTCTTTACTTTATGCTTACTCATAGCAAAATCCAATATCACGTTAAACTCAGTGTCTACTCTTTACCAGAGAAAGCGCTTTAGTTTTACGAAGGAAAAAACGCATTCGTATTCAAGTCAACATTTACTCTCCGTGGAAAATTTCTCGATTCCAAGAAAATAAAACAGTTAGGCAATAAAAGTAGTACTGATCTGGCATTGATTTCTATTCCGGAATGCACGAATCTTAAATATCATTAGAGATCAATCAATTCATCTTTTAAAATGATTCAATTATTTATTTCATTGGTTCACTTTAATGCTGTATGATTTATTATATAACACAACGCATTTATTAAATAACATATTACATTGGTTCAAAGTTGAAATGGTTCATATTATGTTTCCATCCTTGTCCAGCTTTACTCAAAATAGTTAGTATAACAATATTGAATCGGTATTAGAATGTAATTAGAACAATATAGGTTTAATATTAATAATCGATATGTACATGCAAGGACATTTACTTACATACTATACTATACGTATTTACACAAATGCTATCACGGTTTATATACCAACTTTAAAAACAAACAAAATTGTAACATTTTGTAAATCACAACATAATAAAACAAAATAACATCATTTTTTGGGTAGTTTTCTTTAATTCCGCATGGCGTTAGTGTCGAAGTTATCAGACTTGCAAGAAATGCTGCAATATGTGCTGTCTAAAAGAAGTATTAAGCATAGTTGGAAAGGACTAAAAAATCTGATAAATTATCTCTATTTTAATTGCTTACTTTAATTTTAGTTTACTAATATCTTATTTAAAACGATACATAGATAAAATTTTATATTCCCTCTTTCAATCTGTATCGCAAGATGACAAGCAACAAGCCAAGCAAAATCATTCTGTCATTGTAATTTTTTTTGCCGAACCGCGGTTAAGTTTCTAACTTATAATTAAGACTTAACAAAACAAGTGTTAATAACTACTACTTAGAAACGTTTTATTAGTTAAATTATTACAACAAATTATTCAAATTAACAATGAGTTCCATTGGAACAGGGGTAAGCACTAAATTCTACTCCAAGAAAGTTCTTGCTATTAACCCATCATTCAGTGTGAAATAACACTTTTCTAACTCAAGATTCTATATTATATGCATTTCCAAAACGATTTTTTTTATACCTAAAGCTAAAGAAAAAATGCTTAATCATTTTAACTTTGTTTTCAGTACGATCTTTCTGCATCACAATTCTCACCTGACGGTCGAGTTTTTCAAGTTGAATACGCCGCTAAAGCAGTAGAGAACTCTGGCACAGTCATCGGACTTCGAGGTAAAGATGGAGTCGTGTTTGCCGTTGAGAAGTTGGTGACATCAAAATTGTATGAACCGGGTGCCAACAAAAGAATTTTTCATGTTGATGAACATGTAGGAATGGTAAGTTCATAATTCTATTATTATTATGTTCCTGTTTTATTCTCAATTTTGTGATGCAAGCAATGATTGTCAGCCCTTTTTATATGTAGGGTGAAAAGTTAGATTATATCACACTTGTAGCAATAAAAAATCCCATGATGATTGAGAGCAGTGTTCGTTAAAATGTGGTCCTAAGATTTACATATAGAACACAACTGTGAAGAGCAGATCTTCAAATCTGTTTTTGATTACTTAAAAAGATAAATAGTACACAATGATAATTGAACAATTCTAAATAATTTAATATAATGCTTGGTTTAAATTTTGCCAGTACAGTAGGAGAGTAGCGCTCCAAATTAGTGCTGACATGTAGCTGGCATAATTTAAACACTAACTGGTGTCAATAAGCCCGTACAGTCCATGCCAGGCCAGAACTACTGTCCTGTTTTACTAGCATAATGTAAACTTAGTATGAAAAAAATAATAAATTGATGTGTATTACATTTTTTATTTTAATGTAGTTCATGTATTTAAGTGTTAATTTTACTGTTTTCAGGCTGTTGCTGGCTTAATCTCTGATGCAAGACAAATTGTTGAGACAGCACGCACCGAAGCATCTAACTACAGATCACAGTATGGCATACAAGTGCCACTCAAATACCTTAATGAGCGTGTCTCAATGTACATGCATGCATACACTTTGTACAGTGCTGTCCGTCCTTATGGCTGCTCGGTGGTTATGGGTTCATGGTCAGAACACGAAGGTCCGCAGATGTACATGTTAGATCCCAGTGGTGTATCATTTGTAAGTATCTCTAACTGTAGAATTCCACTCCAAATACATGTTGCTAACATTCTAATTTTTTATAATACAAGACTGTAACAGTAGATGGTTAGGTTATTTTGAAATTTTGCCTAAATTTTTCCCACGTTCAGAGTAACTTATGATAGCTGATAAAAATTAGATGATTGTAGAAATAATTGTTATGAAATCTAATGTGAAGTGGAAACAATTTTCCATTTTATGTGTGCGTACCGGAGTCCTAATTTTAGTCTCCTTTCCCTTCTCAAAAGTATGGTAAAGGGAAGTGGATTTGACAGGGGAAATACACATAGTAAGGCGATATAATCATTCTGTATATCCCCTCCTCTGTTGATTTAAGGTAGGCATAGCATCAGCAATTGTGGATGTGTATAGGCAGCAGTCACTTTGCTATGTAGGCATATTCAGGAGACTGCTTGTTAGCCACCTAATGATGTCCAAAAAATAGAAAACATTTTTTGTATATCACTGTATTTATCAAAGATCTGCAATATTACCTTGATTAAACAAGTGTATATTTAAATAGAAATTTGGTACATATACTGTACTATATTATAATATGTTATAAAATATATAAAAAACCATTTGATGTTTAATATGTTTGTCATTTTTATTTCTAATTTCAGTCATACTTTGGATGTGCTGTGGGCAAAGCGAAACAAGCCGCTAAAACTGAAATTGAAAAGCTTAAACTTGCTGACATGACTGTTAAAGAGCTGGTGAAGGAAGCAGCAAGAATGTAAGTATGAACTACTTCTTCAAATGATGAAAGATTAAAATTGTTGGAAATCTCGATCCTACCTATATGTTTTGGCTAACAATGTCATAGATTTCGATTTGTTCTCTCTGTATTCAATTTTGGAACCTACATATACAGCTCTTGCAACCATATTGAAAAAAAAGCAGTTTTCTGTATTTTTTAATTTTATATATCTTTTATCGCAATTTAGACTCTTTCTCACTGTCAGATTTTTCTGAAATTTGTAACAGTTTAAATGACAGATAACATTTTTGCACAACCTGATGTTGGTATTAAATAATGTTTCCGGAGCTGAGTATGGTACACTATGATACTTGCAAGATGGCCGCCATTACAAAATGGCGGATGAGATTGACGTATTTTAATACAACCCTCTTACATGATGGGCATCAAATAAAAAGATAGAACAATGTAGTAAAATCCAATTCAAAGACTTAAAATGAATTGGCTTTCAAAATATCTTTTTCTATAAGTAAGTACTTGTTTTATGCATATTTTTGTTTCGTTTTAGCATTTATTTAGTCCATGATGAGTTAAAAGACAAGCAGTTTGAATTAGAGCTGTCGTGGGTATCTAAGGACACTAGAGGCCGTCACCAGCTGGTGCCTCGTGAGGTGGCCTCGGAAGCAGAGAACCAAGCTAAACAGGCCCTGGCTGATATTGAGGATTCTGATGATGGTGAAATGTGAGACAATCTGTTAGTTAATAAATTTTTATGATCAGTATGTCTTTGCATTTTGTATCTCAATGGATTGATTTGTTAATCTCGTCTATAAGATATGGTGAAATAAAACATATTCTTTTTTAATTTTTTTATTAAAAAAAACATCACTATCAAAACGGAAATAGTTTTTTTTTCAACATATATTATTATGGTGTTCATAGATTGGGTGTAGCGCCATCTATGTAATATTCCTAGAATTATCACAATAAAACATTGACAAGAAACAAACTCTATATACCGCCATCTATTTAAAGTATTTACTACTATAACTGTAAACTGACAGATTTGATGCGATTTGAGAAAAAATATCTGCAATTTATAACCTTATGATTATAAATTACATGGTACAAGTACTTTGATACAGTATTTATGTCCAATAGTTTATAATCATTGTAGCTGTAATCTTATAGCACCACTAACTTATCTGGACCCAGGGTTGCCAGGTCGTCACCTGGCAGTCCAACCTACTAGCCGGACAGACCATCCAGTTTGGCTGGACATTTGGGTAGAAAGGTCGGATACCCCATGTTATGGCAAATGTAAAAAGCCTAACAAAAGCTGGGCAACCGTTTATTTTGGCCGGACACGCAATCAAAAAGCCTACCTATGTCCGGCTTTATCCGGACGCCTGGCAACGGTATCTGGACCAGTAACGGGGCTGTTATCGCGGTAAGTTATTTTAACAGATGTAGAGCCCACATCTGTTCCACGAATGGACCACCTCGACCACGACCACCCAAAAGACAGGCGTGAAGGGAGTCATTTGATTGAAACAAGATTTAATTTCTTCACTTTGGAGGTTATTCTTATCCAGAGTAAGCATAAAAACAGGTGAAAAGTATAAAATAAAACCTTGTTCCAATGGTATAAAGCTTAATTTTATTTGAGGTATTAAAAAATCAACTGCTCACCGTCTGGTCTTTCTGAACCCATGAATCTTAATTCTTAAAAAAATCTTTAAAGAATAAAATTACATCACCCGAGTCGTTTAATTTTCTGTCATGTAAAATGGAAAGGGATGTTGGTGAAAAATAAAAGTGCTACCTTATTATGTATCATTTTGTATTGTCAACGTGTATTTCACAATATTTGCAAACGTCCTAAGCATAATATACAAACTGTTTTACCAATTACTAAAATGACTCGCGTATTTATAAAATGTACAATATAATCTCATTCGTTTGGACTTATTTTAAATATATACAAAATATTAGATTTCATAAAAGTGTATACAATATCTTTAATTAGATTAGAGTGATATAAATACATAAAAAATAATAATCGCTACTGTATTTACAACTTGATTACTTAAGAATTAATTAGGCCTTGTATCTCCGTTATTCCTGCTGGCCGGTTACTCTTGGATATAACTGAAACAATAATACCATTAAATAAACATTAATATACACACAAACTTATTCAAAATGCACTTTATACCCAAGCAATGGGCACGAGATTAAACTATTATGCACATATATAAATAAAGCACAGGGAAGGCGTTAGGTTAGAGCGTGATTAGGCGCCCGCCCGGGGCGATGGACATAAGAGGGCGCCACAGGTCTGAGAATTACATATTGTCATATAATCCTGTTAACCCGACCTCCAAAGACGAGAGCGTCGTAGAAATCTTTCCCAAAAGGGACGAAAACCATATATCAGTCATACCTACAAATGTACACATTGAACAACACAGAGATGGCACTCACCCCGAGCAGGTTCCGCGGCACGTAGCCCTCGCGGCCGCTGTCGTCGCGGCACCACCACCACTCGCGCTCGCTGTCGTCTCCCTTGCGCAGGACGTGCAGCCGCGCGCCCGACTCGAACGTCAGCTCGTCACCTCGCGCCGCGCTGTACGAGAACACCGCGTACACCAGCCCGTTGTTCATTATGCCCAGCTTCTCTTGGACGCCTGCAATTATTTACAATCAAATTAAGTTATATCTTGCACTCCCCCGCTTCCTACTACGCTCCGTTTCACCTAAAATTGTGATCTGCGCAGCCACTTGCGAGAAGTTAAGAGCCGCCAAGATATTTGAAAAGACCTATACGATATTGGAGGTTCTATTTTTTTTTTCAGTGTATTTTTTTTAGATTCCTACGCAATCTAAGCAAAAATTCTTCTCACATCACAATACTTCATAGTTTATTCGAGATTCTACTTACTGTAAAGATATTCCGAACACCCATCGAAGCCCTCTTCGTCCTCCTCACATTTCTCGGCCGCTGTTTCTTGATCTGACAGAGTTGTTGCAAATATGCAAGCGCCTGGAAAAAATTAAACGAATTCTCTAATTAATAACAAGTAGAATAAATTATAGCAAATATAAGACGTCTAAAATAAATGTCCAAGAGCGTATTACGTATAAAATCTCCGCGTAGTTCGTATTTTGTTAGTGCAACATTGTCAAATTTTAGGTCCTACTAAATAAAATCCACTTCTCTGGTTCACAAAGGAATATAATAAAGTGTGTACGTACCATTATCGACGAGGAAGCGCACCATGGGCAGGTTGTTGCAGGAGGCGGCGCAGTGCAGCGGCGTCCAGCCGTCAGAGTCCTGCGCGTTCACGTCACACCCCAACTCCACCAGGAACCTGCCGTACAGGGATAATTACACCATGTTTCGTTTTGGTAAAGCGCTTTGTAAGAACTGGCACAATACAGTCCTCACATGTATATGCCTAGCGCTTTTACGTTCCGGCAGCAGGTTGCAGTAAATTTAGAAAGTTTTAGTTATATTGCAAATAAATTTCAAATTGTTACTTACTTGACTATTTCGAAATGTCCCGCACATATGGCGTTGTGTAGAGCAGTGATACCTTCGTCGTTGGCAGCGCTTGCATTTTGCACCTGAAATATTTTCAAGTATTATATTTGAATTATTAATTTTTATTTGAAAAAAAAAATATGATTGAAACATATTTTTTTAATTGAAAAATAATAAATATACCTGTGTCGCAGTTTTCTTAACCAATTCTAATTCACCTTCCAAACTGGCGTCCAAGAGAAGAGCGAGTGGGTCGAAGCTGACCCGCCTCGTGAGCGGCGCCTTGCCGCCTTGCTTCAGGTTGCCTTTCTTTGACCGCCTCAGCACATTCTCAGCTCTCTGAGAATCCTGACCGTTCAAATCCACAGAATTTATTTGTTCCGCGATATCCGACACACCGTTGTCTTTGCTATCCTCTTGTCTTTCATTAGAACTCAATGATATGTTGTTATTCAGTGATCTATCGACTTCATCCTTTTTCGTTTTATCTTTTGAGCCGTTCTGCATTTCATTGCTGTCTAGTGTTAAATGATCCATTTCGGGGAAGAGAAATGCCGGTGGCATTTCAATGCGTCGGTTAATACTGACGCTGATGCCATTCTTGGCGTTGTTGAGGTTTCTAAGCTTGGGTTGTTCGCTTAACGGAGGTTTCCTGATGGTGAGGGGACGCGCTTTGATGATCATTTCATTTCCGCCACTGCCGTTACTAGAATCCTTTTGGTTTAGCGCGGGTTCGCTGTCATTTGATGATTCTTGACCATGCAATTGAATATTATTCTCAGGAGTTTGGTCGTTGTTTGCCGATTGTCTTGGCGGAGTCTGAAAACCGTAAAATTGAAATATAATTTCCACTTTTCTTTATTTCTGTATTTTCCATAACAAAATTTTCGCAAATATGGACATAAAGAATAGATGAAGAACAGATACCTTGATGGTGGGTTTGGGAGGTAGTGCGGGCTTGGGGGACTTGTCGGCCCCGCTGACGTCGGGCGTAGCGAGCGGCGTGCTCGCGCTTTGTGGCGGCGACAACAAGAGGCTTTGCGAGGACGCGCTTGCGTTCTGACCGCTCATGTTCGCGGTAGAGCTACTCGAGAGCCCCGACGCCGTGTTCCTAACGATCTGGGGTTGGGAAGTCACCATGTTACTAGCTACGTGATTCGGTACAGTAATGCTTTGGGTCTGAACAATTTGCGGTTGAACGGGTTGGATCTTTGTCGAGGATGTCTGGTAAATGGGTGATGGCTTCCCGCTCGAGACCTGAACCGATGTGGGTGCTACGCTCGATACGGGTTTCTGGAAAATGATGGTGTTATGTACAGGCGACGTGATTATGATACGATAATGATAAGAGCAATGTAAATGATATCAATGAATGAATAAAGTGAATTTAAACGAGAGCTTACCCCGAATCCTAGGGAACTGCCGGCGACGGTCGAAATCGGCGAACTTCCCTTTACGCCCTGTTGATTCTTTCCCGAATTCGTTTTCGAACCTTCATTGCTTTGATTGTTCTGACTTAACCTAGAGTTTTGAGGATATGCATGGTTTTCCTTCCCTTCCTGGTTCCTGTTAGAAGAGTCAGATTTTTGTAATTGATATGTATGTTCTTGTTGATATGTGGTTTCCGTTTGACTTAGAGGCGTGGCCAAGCTTTTGTTGACGACCGATAAGGGCGTCGAATGCACCGTCATGTGATTAATATTTGCGTTTTGATTTTTAGCATCTTGCACATCGACCACTTTGCCGTTCATTTCTGGTTTTACTTTGCCGTTACCCTGTGGAAATTTAGTGTTGTAAGGTAACGTTTGGTATTTAGGATCCGATTTGCTCGCAGCGAATTCGGGGGGAAATTCTTGTTCGTTGATTTTTATTTCTTTTCCCGTTTGGTTGCTGTTTGAACTGCTGGTGCTGTTCGGACTGTATTGTGGTTGTTTCGAGTATTCGGGGTATTTTAAAAGGAGGTCGTACATCGGTTTCTGATCGTAGTTTGCGATGCCTTGTTGGACGAAGTTAGGGTCATGTTTATCCTGAAACTGTGCTTGCGCGGGGTACTGACTGTCCTGTCCGGGTACGGGGTGAGGATAGCCGCCGTTGAACAGAGGATTCATCATTTGTTTTTGGTGTAAGTAGTGGGCTTCATGCTGCGTGAGGTGGCTTTGTATATTATCACTTTGAGTAAGCTGTTTTAATGGCACGTTATTTTGTATCACGTTTTGCTTCAAAGCCTGAAAAATTAATTTTTATTTTAAACTTGCTGCTGTTCGTTATTCTCTTTCTACTACATATAGATAGTCCCTTTTTCGTAATTACCTGGAAGTTATTGTTATGGTTAAGGCTCTGCGCGTGGGGCACGTGGTTGTAGGGCTCGACGGCGGCCACGTTGCCGCGCGCCGGTTGGTTCTTTGGTTGTCCGCCCGCCCCAGCCGCACCGCCCGCCCCGGCCGGGTAGCTCGGTAGCTGCTGCATTGGTGTTGGGTTATTCGTTCTGGAAATATTATTTAAATTCTGTTTAAATATAAATCAATTAGTTTAACACCAGGTTAAAATATAAAAAAAATACACGAAAACTGTAACGGGAACCGTACATTTTTCCCAACTACTACTTCAAACCGTATTCTACCTCTGTGGCAATGTTTATTGTGTGCTTGTATGCATTATGTTCCCGTTTGATAGATTTTTCTCTTTTCTCATAAACTCATCAACTAAATGAATACGGTTTTGAAAGCTAGTACAATATATACGCAGGAGTTACGATTATTTATTAATGTGAATTCCGCGAAGTAATTCGGGACGTTGCATATGCTTAACAGAACTTTAATGGCGGTTTGCGTTCATTCAAGCTCAGTGTTTCGCTGTAGTTGGAATGAAACGCGGCATCGGTGCGAGAGTTTCCGAGTGCACTTGTAACAGCTTATTCCCAAGCTTTAGTGTTGACGTTAATTTTAGTCACGTAATGGATTTTCACCGTAGCACTAAATATATTGAATTCACAAGCGGAATTTACTTGCTGAGAGCAACATTAAATTATTTAACGTCAAGTTATGCAAAATTGAATATACAGAGGATTAAAGTTTAATATTTGTATTGAATAATATCGGGACACTGTAACCAGAATTGCTGAAATATTAATAACTGCATGTATATCATAGAAAAATTAAAGTATTCCTACAAATAAGTTTATATGCAGTCCTACGTATAACGAACATCCCTTTTTTATTATTATGCAAATACACTTATAGCTGTAGTAAAAAATGTTGTTTACCTCTGGTGTTGCGGCTGCTGCGGCTGAGGCGGACGAGGCTGACGGTGCGCCGCGGCGAGTTGCCGGTTGAGCGCGCGCTTGCGCAGCAATCGCGCCTGCAACTCCGCCACGCGCCGGTCAATACTGCGCATCTCTTCCTGCCGCGCGCCCAGCGCCGCGCGCTGCGCCGACAGCCGACCGTTCTGCTGCTCATTCAGCTTGTTACGGTACTACAATATATTTACAAAATTAATACAGGTTGAAATACAAAACACTCGACATGACAAAAAATGAAAAAACGATGGCAAAGATTACGAAAAAAAATAAGAAGCTTGAAAATGTCAGGCAAGTACCTAAATATTTACTAAACTTGATAAATAGTTTTCCCTTCCATAAACGTAAATAAATTGAACACTATTCGTTACCTAAGTAAACTCCGGAGTCCCTATAGAAAGTAAGAAGGAGGACAGGGAGATAAACACTAAACTACCGTTTTATTAATATAATGCGATAGTTTGTAACATATAACGTAAGATAAACAAATTCACGATATACAAGTTTGAGAAAACAAGCTGTGTTTATAACACAAACATTGGGTTCCACTATAAAACACGAGTTCAAGTGAAACTTGCTACTTGGACGGTGATGTACACAAATAGTCTAGCATGAATCTTCAATTATGATAAAAATTTTACACGAAATTAATATTGTGATAATGACCGCTTGATTGAAAACATTAAGCGTGGGTTACTGAGACCAAAATCTCCCTTTTAAACATATTGTCATCTCTATTATGACAAAGATAATGACAGGGATAACGGTATGTTTTATACAGAGATTTTGGTCTCAGAAAGCAATGGTTATCATACAAAAATAGTTTGTTTAAATGATGACATTAAATCAAATATAAATAAAACAAATCATATTTCGCTGACCACTCATCCCTTTGATACGAGTTTCTAAATCCGCACCAAATGATGCGGTCGACCCAATAAATTTGCAGTACAATAGAGTGTGAAATTCGTAGCGAATCAGTCGGCTCTTCACAAATACGGTCGCATTGCACTTCGTAATCAACACGCCGAGCACAACAGAGCCGCTATCGAACTCCCATTATTACGTACCCGATATAACTGACCACGAAACGTTCTAGTGCTAAATCAATTCCAACTGAATGACTTTTTCCACGTCAATGAATTTTCTGCTCGATATTAAGAACAACTTTTTCTGTATCCTGCGTATGTGAAGGACAAAAACGAATATTGAAATGAAGTAAATACTGGCTTCTTTAAATTATATTAACTGTTGTGTGATTTTGTAAGTCTGTAACTTGTCTCGTAAATACGCTAATGTTATTAAATTCCAGAACTTCGATCACCGGTCTCAAGGAGTTATTCCGGTACTACTTAGGTTTAAACTATGATTGTGACATTACTACTGTATACAGAAAAGAAAATGTTGAGTGAATAAGAAATCTAAAGAGTGTTAACACAAATGTATATCATCCCAACATAATTGTTATCTACTAATTTTGTGCTGAAAGGATATTTGCATTTTTTTAAATAACTTTGGCTATTTATTCGAAGTCCGAATTGATTTCGATTATTACTAATGTGGAAGTTAGAATATGATCACGAGAGTGTTTAAATTATGTATCAAAATAGCTTAACTAATTGTTATATTAAGTATCTATAACATTGGTACGGTAAACTGAGGATAGGTGTAATTTACACAGCTAAGCTTCAAAGTAATTAATGTGGGTTAGGAATACCTTACGACTCTTATGGGATTACACGTTACCTCAAAATTCCCCTCTTGACATTTCCATGTCGTGTTAAAACATTATCAAATTATATTAGGAACTACACACATAAATGAGATACATTTATTTAACAAAAAAGATTTCTTTTTAAATTCGAATTTATTCTCTGTAACTGTACAGTAATATTACATGTGTTTTGACAGTAACAACTTTTTGACTTATTTATTTCAGCCAGAAATATTATTACGTGCCTAGGCGAAGGCAACATTTAATATCTTATACTACGATAAATATTTCACGAAATATTAATATTAAACGAATTAATATTCTACATACTTGTCGCAAACGATATCTACAATTCGGCTTGCGTTTCTTATACCTGAAGCACCAAGAGTTCATTATGTCCTAGTAACATTTCACTAGATATTTTAGTAACACATCACCGTTTAATAATAGTCCGATCGTTATGTATTTGTTTATGAAACACCCACGTTTAATAACTGTCTAAGGACATCTCAAGCATGTAAGCTAGTCCGGAGTCGGGACACTAACTGAATTGTCAAACAGTCTGTTTCAAAACGCTGGCAGACATAAAATTAGTTCAGTGACGTGGTACTCAGTGCGAATATCGTCAGGTGTTAATTGTAGGGATGATTTGATATTTCTTATCTTGTTGAAAGCAATTTCAGTTATGATAGTTAACTGCTATTGATTGACTACAATATTTTTAGAATCTGTACAATTTCTTTGCTATAGTAACCATTTTTAACTAACTTAATAAAATTGGATCAAAACTGTGACTCACAACTATCTATAATTCATCTGCTCGGTATGATGTGTGTTCATGTGGCAATGAAAATTTTCATGCCAATTAATTACAGAGTTCTTGTACTAAAAAAATGTAAGAATTTAGGACTTCTGGTTTTTGGTATTTAAATTACATGTTTAATGATGTCATAGTTATAATGTAATAGGTCCCCTTGAAAATGGCAGTGTATCAAGTCCATACGAGTTTGACCTTACTCCCGCAACCCACTTGGCTAGAGTCGTAGTAATACGACGGATGAAATGCCGACAGATTGGAGCTAGGCGTTTGAACAAATTTATCATCACGGCGTCAATCTTCGGATAAATTGAAGTTTATTTAGTTAAGTCTTTACAATATTAAGTTAGAAATTAAGTTTACATTGATTGTGTAATTAAGTAATAACACTTAAAAAAAAAACAATTTCAAACAAAATGCACTCAAAAGTAACATAAAAAAAATTCAAACAAAATGCACTAAAAAGAAACAAAATAATGTCATGAAAACTCTCTAAACTCTAGTAGTTAGTAGTAGGGGCTCAGTTTTCCGCAACTCCACGACAAGCGCGTATTTTGCGTGTCTCTAAACTCTAAAGAAAGTTCTCTTCTTTCTTGTAACATGTCTATATTGTATAATAATTGTTATTTCGCAGTCGGTGTCGGCCGAAGTAAATAGGTGACATTTTATATTTGAGATGTATTAGACATACTTACGTTTATGTCCCTTACTTAGGCCGAAACCGACTCCAAAATAACAATAATTATACAATATAGACATGTTACAAGAAAGAAGAGAACTTTCTTTAGAGTTTAGAGACACGCAAAATACGCGCTTGTCGTGGAGTTGCGGAAAACTGAGCCCCTACTACTAACTACTAGAGTTTAGAGAGTTTTCATGACATTATTTTGTTTCTTTTTAGTGCATTTTGTTTGAATTTTTTTTATGTTACTTTTGAGTGCATTTTGTTTGAAATTGTTTTTTTATGTTACTTTTGAATGCATTTTGTTTGAAATTGGTTTTTTTAGGTTACTTTTGAGTGCATTTTGTTTGAGATTGTTTTTTTTTGAAGTCGGCTATTTTTT
Organism: Papilio machaon; assembly: GCF_912999745.1. NCBI lineage: Eukaryota > Metazoa > Arthropoda > Insecta > Lepidoptera > Papilionidae > Papilio > Papilio machaon. The sequence continues at coordinate 3,471,290 of NC_059999.1, read as the reverse complement.
TTTCTTAAAATTTTTGTTTTATTTCACAATTTTTAGTGAATTTGAAGTTCAATTACAAATTTCCTTAATACGTATAAGGACATAAATAAGACAAATAAAGAAAAGGACTTTCCTATTTAATATGTGTGTACTTCAATTCAAAAACTAATTTAGAATACACCAGATAACCACTTATCCTTTAAACAATGAAATAATTATCAAAATCGGTATACAAATTGAAAATTAACGAACTAATACATCGTAGCGTGCCTTTGTACTCTTTCAGAGTGCCGGCGGGCGCGGGTGCTAGCGCGGGCGCGTGTAAATCAAAATGTATGCAGACGCCATTTGCGTTCACAGTGCTCCCGCGAGCTGCGCGTCTTCATGAGGCGGGCGCGGGCGCGCGTGGCGCGGGAGTTTCTAATGGCTCAGTCCGCCCGTATCGTTCACAGTGATATAGCGTCTGTTAGGCGACTACGCGTGTGGTTCTAAACCATTTTGATTCACCCGCCGAAGCGTCGTCAATCGTCATGGATATCAATACTGAAGAATTTATATCTGCAGTACAACATCGCACTGCTATTTGGCAAAGCAAACATCTGCAACATTTAATAGTAATAAATCAGCTTAAAATACATAAAATTCTCCAAAATTTTCTCTTCCTTTATTTAAATCGTGTGCGCCAAACTTCATATATTGAAATTTCCATTTCAAGTATGAATTTTCCATTAATAAAAACAAATCTTCATCCATGTCTTCTAAATACGTAGCAAAGTTTGAGAACGACCTATCACATGTGCAATGACACTCCTAGCTCGATCGCCACTGTGAATACGCAGACGCCAAGACCCGAGCGCCCGCGCCCGCCGCCGCACCCGCTAGTGCAGTCTGAAGAGTACCTTTAATTTTGTCCAGCCGCGCGCCGCAGTAGCATTTTTCGAATGCGCGTAGTTTTTAATAATTTAATATCTTCCAAACTATTGATCAGAATTACATAGTTTAAAGGCTAATGTAATCTGCATTTAATACTCTAGCCATCAAACATATTTATTTGGATAAGGATTCATATCGAATATAATATAATAGCGCCGTAAGCTTACGACGCTGTTTTTCGTGTGCAATTTAATCGAAGTTTGTTCATAATAACATGGTTTTTGTGAGACATCCATAGATGATAGATATATGCCACCTGAGACTTTTATTTAGCAAATTTAAGGATCTATAATTACTCGATACATCATTTTAATGTAGGTCATATAGTTTGACCTACGTAAGCCCAGAAAGCAAATTTGTGCTATTCATTGTAACGCGATGTAGCATTTTTCGTTTCCGCGTAATTTTATTCTTACGATATCTCCTAAACTATTAGACAGAATGATATAGTTTCAATTGCAAATATAATCTACATTAAATTCTCTTGATAATGAACATATTTATTTACATAAGGGTTAATACTGAACTTGAATAATAGCGTCGGAAATAGGGCATGAATTTAATTAATGTTTCGAAAGAAAAAAATGGTTATTGTGAGAAAACTATAAAAGATAGATATATGCTATCGCGGACTTTTATTTAGCACATTTAAAGAGCTACAATTCGCCATACATCATTTTTATGTAGGTCCTATAGTTTAGCCTACGTAAGCGCTGAAAACAAAAATGTCCCTAAATTCCGCAACAAATTTTGAAGCTATATTCAAAATCTACTAGTCTTCTAGTTATTTAAAAAAAAAAACAAAAAAATGGGACCCACCTGCAAGCACTTCCTTTCGATTAAAATAATTTTTATCAAAATCGGACCACCAGGGGCCGAGTTTCGCGGTAACACACATAAAAAAAAAAAAAAAAAAAAAAAATACAGTCGAATTGATAACCTCCTTCTTTTTGAAGTCGGCTAAAAACTGAGCGATGTGAAAATAATGCCTGATACTTCAAGCCTCTTTAAATAAAATTCAGAGACGTAGTGAGGTTTTTCTTTATTAAAATTGGTTTTACAAATCAAACGTAGTACTCGTAATACAATAGTGGGTACTCAGAGCTCTTAGCCGTAATTTTTTATACCTGCGACGAGCGGACGACTAAAAGGTCAACGTTAATTTATCCTGTTCCACTTTTATTGTGAATCAAATTAAAATGGTACCGTGATAACTCAGTAACCGTCTTTGATTATTACTGTCATTGTGAGTATGAAAATAAATTGTTTGAATCGTTTTGTAAATTTTAGATCTAAACCGGGAAAACGAAAGTCGCCGACCAAATCATGAATGCTTTTTTTCCGTTTTACTTATTAATTTAGTAGCTATGATTTAAGAGTAGCTTTATAAAACAAGTTTATGTAGTGCTTTCTATGAAATCTGATTCATAGTATCAGAGTAAATCTTGATTCCTTACGTTCCGACATTGACAAGGGCTCGCAATTTGGAAAGGGATTCCATATAAGTTTATTTGCAATAGCAGAGTGCCGAGAGAATCTCGACTTAACTTGATTGTTTATTCTTGAATAAAACGTCCGTTTCAAAGATTCCAATACATTGTTAAAAAGGTTTTTGATTGTTAGCCTACTTAACAAATCTATTCACCATTAAACGGACTCTGGTCAAGAATATTAATGCACTATTTATGATATTTTATCTCTTTCTTATTTAAACTATGAGTAGAACTATTTTGTAACTAAAAAATAGAAAAAAAAAAAACAGAATTAAGTCAATGTTAAAATATGTTAAAGCTCGGCTCACTTCTAACTACTACATTGTAACATGATGTATCAACAACTACGATAACCCTGGAAGAACGCAAATACTTGAATTTAGCATATTTGCTAAAAAATCTTTACATCATATCAGTAATTGTCACGTTTGGAGGGTGTCTGGTAGAAGAGGAAAACTACCAAACAAAGCCAAAATATAGTTTAAGTATATCATTTAAGGCAGTTATTTACAAAGTGTTCCTTCCTAGGTGATCCCCAAAACAGCTTACATTCTAAAATGGATCTATCAGAAAAAAAAAATGGGAATCTTGTGTTTACAGTGTGCTCTGTAATTCTGATAGTATTGCCTTGTGCAAACTTTTGTTTACGTTTGTCCGTTAATCCATAGAGGAATTATTGTATTGTGCATATAGTTTATCTCACCATAAGTTCGCGTCGCAGCTTGTCGAGCTCGTGCGCAGCGGGCGGCGGCGGCTGCGCGCGGCCGCGCCTTAGCTCCTCCAGCTGCCGCGTTAGCTCTTCCACCTTGGCCACCGCCACTGACAGCTCCTTCTCCTTCTCATTGAACAGCGCACGGATCGACTCGAGGTCGCTGTCTGCACAAACACACAACGCACCATTACTACATGTTTCCACTGAAGAGACACATATTGTCAATGTAACAGGATTGTAAGGCGACTAAGCAATACTTAGTTGATAATGAAAAGATCTTGCACAATCATATTTTTAGTATCCGTCAGCATTGTTTGGTATATAGCATCTATAGTCCATATACGTTTTTAGAAATAGTATTGAAATAAATATTAAAGTTAATTTTATGTAAATAAAGTAAAGAGTATTGGTATGAAATCAGATGTCGGCTACTTACAGAAGATCGACATAAACAACACTCAACTTAACTTTATAATCACAAATGTATTATATAATAAACACTATCTACTATCTTATTCCTTAATAAAACTTAATTAACAATTTAATTAAAAATTGCTTCAGCGACATTAACGCAACAATAAAATTTAAATGGCACTGCAAAGAAAGACGCAGATACAGTTTCTCAGAAATTATAAACTACCCACCAAGATTATATTTTTTCGGGTTATTTATTAGTCAAAAAGTTAAGATTGAAAAATTATTAACAAGTAAAATCCGATAACGATATAAACTTTAAAACTTAACATGCCATAATTTTTTTTAAATAAAAGCAAAACTTTTTACCACATCTATAATTGTTTTAAACTTGTACTCGTTAGAAATTAATATTTTGTAACAACTAATATAAAGTTGTATGAATTTTATCATAAAGAAAAAAACTCTGATTATCAAAGGGACTGTACACTTGAAAAAACAATGACTGTATTAACTTTGAAGAGAATAATCAAAAAGCGCTGCAGCGCCTTACATTTTATAAAAGCAAAGTCGTCATTTGTAAAATAGTCGCAATGCATTAAGCAAAGAAAGCGTTATTTCACAGTTTGAACGAGCAGCTGAGACCAATTTAAAAGCTCCGAGGGAAATACCTCCGACCTTTCAATTACTGAAGACAATAAAGAGAGCTTTATCTATATGAGGAGACGAGCTTCCGTTCGTGCCTTAAGGCTCAATCTAAACCCCATCGCGTTACTCGTTGGATACTCGTCGATGTATACTCGTTATTTAACGCCCGAAATCGGTCTAAAGTTCGATTTGATCGATAACTCTCTAATCGATTATCAAGTTTTTCTATTATGTTTGTGATTCTTCGATCTATTTTTAGATCGATTAAATTTGTAATTTTTTAATACATGGATGATCATATAAAAATATTGTCAATATCATTTTTTCAGTAACAATTATAGTTATTTGAAATCGTTCCAAAATGTAATAACAAGAAGAGATAGTGTATGAGTACATACATTATGATATTTATATTGCAGTCTATCGTATTACTTTTTTAAGGTATAAAACGAAAAAATAAATGAGAGAAAATGGCTCAAGTATTTTGATAGGGATTTTGTACGCGGATGTACCACGATCTCTGTGACCCTTACAAATTGATTTAACTTAGCGTCCTTAAGGAAATTTTCTTTCACATTCTTTACTTGAAATATACGTCTTGAGTGTAGTCTATTTTTAAGATCCGTAAGAAAAGTGAAACTTACCTAAGAAAGTTTAACTTTTTCACCATTTTGTTCTAAAAATATTTTTAAAAAAACTTTTGGAAAGAATTTAGAAGCACAAATGAAGACGTAAAAGGACAGAAGATCTTACCTTTTATTTAAGTTAATTATTCTACACTCAATATCATATTTAACACAATTTCAAAATACTTAAACAATACAGAACAATGTGTTTAGTATAGGAGAAAAATTTGTAGTTTAACGATCAAACAACTTTTTCTACTACCACAAAATTCACAGAATTATTATGCCTGCCTTTAGTTTTTATTAAATTAAACGTATATAAGTAACGTATACCAAGAAGTATTTATTTAAACTAAATAATTTAATTGAATATATCGGTAACGTTTTTCAAATTGACCTTAAAATACCCGATATTGAAATAGGCGAAGGTTGTTGCATGCGCAATGCCGGAAATTTTATCTTGAAAGTAATAAAGCGAAGCATTTATTTTCCGTGTTTTTCTTTACAGTATGCACAAAAACTTTACTGTATTTTCCTGATTTTTTTTTTTTTTTTTTTTTTATTTATTTATATTAAACAGGGTACAAAATACAAAGTTATATTAAAAGTGTCTATAAACCCATAGTGGGTTTGTCCAGACACTTTGGTACTACGCTATGAAATATAACTGAAGGTATAAGTTTAGATTAATTTTTTAAACAACAACTAAGTGAGATCGCTCATACCGTCATATACAGGGTGCACAACGGGTAATAATTATATAACTCTCAGGATTTAAGATAGTAGTCTTTAAGTATGTTTTTTAAATTTTTGTAGTTTATGTTATTTTTAATTTCAGAAGGTAAATTATTTATTAATGTTGGAATTATATATTCTGATGTACGCATACCATAGACATTGATATGTTCTGGAATTGAAAATTTTTTATTTGTTATACTCCTAGTTGTAAGTTTATGATTAATTGGATGCTGAATTTCAGTCCGAAAATATTGTTCTACTAACAAGTTATATTCTACTTTTTTATGTACTGGAATTACTTTACAATGTTTAAATAGTTTTATAGGGTCTTTAGAATAATTCTGTTTTATTTTCGCTGGTGTTATTAGTTTTAAAATTTTATATTGTATATTATATATTTGATTTAGGTATGTTTTATAAGTTCGTCCATAGCTACTTAATCCGTATGATATTATACTTTCTACAAACGCCATATACATAGTGATTAGAACATTGTAAGGTATTCTATCTTTTATTATATAAAATTTAGCCATGATTGCCCTTAGCTTATCACATGTCTTATTTATATGTCGCGACCAACTAAACCTATCATCTATAACCAGGCCAAGATATTTATGCTCATGGACCTGCTCAAGAGGCACACAATTAGATGTGCACTTTCCACTGTGGAGACACGTGTGACTGTGTGCTAAAATTTTAATAATTTTATTCGGAGAGCACCGATTGTGGCTCGAATGCACATGCATAAATTTAGTTTTGTCAGCATTGAGTACTAAACCAGCATCATGCGACCATTTACAAAGCGCTTCAAAATCCGATTGTATCTGGCGTTCAGCCACCGCGATGTCTCTGTCAGCAGCCATCAGACATGTATCATCCGCAAACTGGTACACAGTGCAATGTTTAATGACCATGGTGATGTCGTTGACGTAGGTCAGATAATGAAGCGGACCGATAACAGAACCTTGTGCTGTTCCTAACGTAACAGGTACACTATCGCTGTACGACGTTCCCACTTTTACTTGGTAGCTGCGATCATTAAGATAATTTTTACACCACTGTAGCAGTTTTCCTCTTATGCCATTATTATCTAGCTTCTCAATTAACAGATCATGTTTAAGCATATCGAAGGCTTTGCTATAGTCAATAAATATTAATATGACATGTTTTTTTGAATTAAGGCAAGCATTAATATCATCGGTGAATTTAGATAATAAGAGAGTAGTACTTTTTCCAGCTTGAAACCCATATTGCTTCTCAGATAAAACTTTGTGAGATCTGTAGAAATGTTGGATTGTTCCGGTTATATGCTTTTCAACGATTTTATCAACTACTGGTAATATGGTAATGGGACGATATTTATCGTAATGCAGAGTACTGCCTCCTTTGTGGATAGGTCGTACGATACCAGTTTTTAATTCTTTGGGATAAACCCCCGTTTGGATACTGACGTTAACCAATCGCGTTATCACATGTACAATTTTATCCGACAAATTCATGATGTCGACTGCTCGAAGTCCGTCCACTCCTGGGGCTTTTCTAGGGTTAAGATTTTTAATTATGTTCCTAATATCTCCGACCTTAGCTTTCTTAAAGAAAATTGATTTGTCAAGAGGCCTTACATACTCGGATTCGTTTAAGATTTTAATATTACATTTTGGAATTAACCCTTGTACATTATTTTTAAACTCTTGGGCGAATTTATCAGCGATATTTTTATTCGTACCATCTTTTCTAAATGCTTTAGTTATTACGTCATCAACTGTATTGTTTATTTTTCCAGTCATATTGTTTATTATTTCCCATAATTTACGAGTATTTGATTTACAATTGTTTATTTGATTTATATAATACGCATTTCTGGTTCTTTGTACTATTTTATTAGTTTTATTTCTGATTTTTTTATATTTAACTCTAATTTCTTTATTTGTCGGGTCTTTAACGCAGCGTAAGAAGCACTCATCTCGCTTTCGACAAAGATTAATTATATTTTTATTTACCCAGCCATAGACATTTCGTTTAGATCTACTTAATTTTTGTTTGTATTCAGCTTTATTATAACAATTAATGAAATTATCTTTCATATATTTATATATTTCATTAGGACAATTCATGGTTTGTATGGGATTCCAATCAACCTCATTAACGTATTTGTTAAATATTTTGTTATCAATTCGTTTTATGTAAACCGGAGCATCCTGTATATGCGTATCTGAGCATAGTGCGACCGTCGTTAATCTGTGGTCGGCCAACACTATGCCGAGCACCGCGGCATACGCGTTTCCTAAGCGGGATCTCACGAATATATGATCAATACAACTTTTTGTAACTTTAGTTTTATATTTTTCTATCCTTGTATAATCTGATATCCCGCATAGGAGACCGTGTCCACTCATAACATTCATGTATGATTTTTTAACAGAATTTTGAAGTTTTAGATCAATATTTATATCACCCAACAATACAAGATCTGTGTTATTGTAATTTTCAAGTAACATATCTAATTCAAATACAAATTGATGTTTGTTAGTGTTAGGCGGTCTATACACTGCACACAACGTTAACGGCACTGATGAGATAACAACTTTACCTAACAAACATTCAAAATGGCGAGTTATTACATTGATATGCGTAAACGTATAATAATTTTTTATATATAATATTATTCCACCGCCTTTTTGTTTATTTCTTAATACCGTATACATTGTGTAACCATTTATGTTGTAAAGAGATTTTATGTTATCACTAATGTTTGCTTCTGTAATTATAAGAATGTCGATGTCCGTGCCAGTTTCGCTAATAATCTGTTCTACCCGCCAAAAATATTTTATCATTGATCGAATATTTACATGTGTTATTGTTATTTTATTTTTACTAAACGGTAACCGTCTTTTATATTCAGAGAAATTTACACAATCAAAAATTTCTATAATATTATTATCGACAGAAAAACTATCCATCACATACAAGAAAAATAAAAATTATCTATGGAGTTCCAAGGGCCAGTACGAAAGATTATTAAATATTTTTAGACAAAAGTGTTTGTATATCTTTAACGGTTCTTAATCTGTATATTTTTGAATTTTCATTTTTTCGTGCTAGCACTTTGCCCTCCTTAAACCAGATATATTTGTAACTATCTTTAAGTTCTTGTTTAGTCTGCCATAATAAGTGTTTATAATACGGTGTAAGTGGTTCACGTACAATTATTTTTTCGGCTGCCGGCGGTCCCGTCAGACCTGGTACTATGTCCGCTGCGGTGATGATGGTCTCGCGTGTTGCTGTGAGGAAACGTTGGCGAATAACGTCATCCCGTAGCCTGACGAGGACCGGTCTGGGGCCTGGTCTACGCAACGCAGGTCGTTTAATGGATATAATGTCATGTTTAGGCGCCTTAAATTTTTCAGCAATATTTTGAATAACTTCGTTTAGTTTTAAGTCACTTAAGTCCGGGATTCCGACAATCTCAACTGTATCCCCAAGGTGGTGTTGTTCAATTTCGGTAAATTTTTGTTCGAGGGCTTCGAATTTTGTTTCTAGATAGATATTTCTATTTTCTATATTTTTCTGTTTCCTCTCCACTTCTTTCATCTTAGTTGAGATTGTATTAAGCGACTCAGTGAATTCATCAATTTTTTCACTGCAGTACTGCACCGCGCTGCTCAGCGATTGCAACTCGCGTGAAATGGTGTTACAAACTTCCTTTTTGATGTCTTCCACTAATTTTTTTATATTTATTGACGCTTCCGGTGTTTGGATATGTTCCTCTTCGTCTTCTTCGTCGTCTTGTAACATACCATAAGATTTTCTACGTGAGCAATTTACATTGCAATCGGTACATGCCCATTCCAGATTTTCTGCGGCTTTAAGGGCATTTAACTGCTTTGCACTTAGACCCGTACATTGTGTTACGGCGTGTACAACTTTTTGGCATCTACTACATTCCAAAATAGGGCTCTTTTTGGTCAAAATTTTACTACAACCAGCACATTTAGCCATAATAATAAAATGAGGGTATTTGCGGGACACTCACTTAGCGCGGTGGGCTTATCTAACGGCGATCGCGCGAGTACAGATACTACGATTAAAATACGGAATTTCGTTTTGTTGACTTTTTTCACATACTAATGTTATAAAGAGGAATGATTTCTATTTTCGTCGTGTTTGAAACGAAATAATAACAAATAGAAGATACGTTTATAAATATACAATTTATAGAACAAAAGTTGACGAAACAATTTTCACTTTAAGAATAATAGAAAACGAGGTATGAGAAGAAATACAAAGGTAAATGAAAGTTGATAGTAAAAGCTAAAATATAGTAGAAGTTATTGATTTTGTGTGGAGAGGTGAGTCATCGTGTGGTTTGAAGGCTGGCACGGGCAATAGTCGATACAATCGCCCATGTGATTGTCCTCTGACACGAAAGCTTCGAATTCATTGTTCAAACATAACGATACTAATATTGTACTATACTAACCTATAAACTGATAAGTTAAATAATCTCTTATAAAAAAGAGACATTTTTTATAAATGATATTGCCAAGCAGTTGAAATTGTCTTTGGATATTTTTTACTACAAAACAAAAAACTATTAGTGTTACTTGTGTGTGTCTTACAAAATGTTAATGTCAATTGTGATGCTAATCATAATGTTGGTCTGAACACATCTTACTTCTTACTAATATTATAAAAGCGAATATTTAGATGAATGTATGGATGGATATTTTTTCCGTGATCCCCTGATATCAGGGGTAAGGGGTAATCAAGGTCAGAGACTTTGTTACTTTTCATTTTAATACAGTTTGGTTTTCACTACTTAGTTTATGTTTTTAATTGTGTGCTAAGTAATGGCGCAAGCATTGTGTTATTACAATGTGCGGCATTCTCTCTGTGTATGTAATCATACACACAAGGAACCGCACTAGCATGGATATAGACGTAGAACACAGTCTGGAAGAACACATAGACTACAATTTTTTTTAATTCGCATGGACGGAGTCCCGGGCGACAGCTAGTTAAAAATAAATCTAATGTAATCAAATTTGCAAGCAGTTTTATTTTAGTATGATCCTAATGACGGAGGTATACATTTGTTTCAATCCAGCGCTTTCACTAAGTAATTGGGTACTCGAATGTCTGATGAAATCGAATGCCCAAATCCTTCACGAGGCGAAAATATCATCCAGATGTCGAAATCACTTTGAGTAAGAAAATCTTCATTATGAGAAAGTAGACAATTTGTTACTATAATTCAAGTTCACGAGAACCAAATCTGTCATTATTTACAACTAGCTTTTACCCGCGACTCCGTCAGCGCGGAATAAAAAAAAAAAAGAAAACGGGGTAAAAATTATGCTATGTCCGTTTCCTGGTTCTAAGCTACCTGCCCACCAATTTTCAGTCAAATCGATTCAGCCGTTCTTGAGTTATAAGTGGTGTAACTAACACAACTTTCTTTTATATATATAGATTTGAGAATTACAGTTTAAGGAAAAGAGCAGCACACGGAGCACAACAGACAATAACCGGAATAGTTTTAAATTAATGAATTAAGAAAATAAAACAAATAATAGGAAAATTTTACACATTTTTCTATAAATCGAGCAAGATACAGAGATGGACTCAAATGATCCAATACAATATTGTAAAAATAATTACAATTCAAAGGATATTCACCTACGTAACGTTTTGCTCTAAATGTTATTGTAGATTGACCTATCACTCGTCATTGTTTTAACGTCGTTTATTTGATTACAAAAATTACGCAGTGGTCATACAAATGGTGTTTAATTTAACCTCCCACTATTCGTTCTATAACTGGGTCATATTCTCAGATCAAGATCGTTCTATTTCGAGTGCAGACAAGTGACATTGGACCTACAGTATCATTTGTATTTGCGGTTTATTCTTTACGTATACTGAAATTGTGGATAGGATATGTGTGATATAACATTGTTTACGTTCAGTTATGCAATCTATAAACTGAATGTTTTTTTTTGTGTTAATACACCACTATTTTTTTTTTTATATATTTTGCACTGTTTGTTTTAGGAACATGAGAAAATAAAACATGCTTCTCTATTTTTAAAACATTCAAAAATCTTTATACTACATTGCTTTCGTACTTTTTTCGTTTCGTTGAAATAAAATCTAATATTATCAAATACAAAAGTTTTTAGTTAAATTATTTTAGTATAATTTCTTTAAAAATACATCTTGTACAATTTAGAACGTCGATCTTGTAAATTTTAAGCAAGATACTAAGGATGAAAGGTCAGATGGCCTGAGGATATGGCCTACGCATCGTAAAAGTCGAAACATGTTTTATATATCTAGTGGTCTATGTAGCAATAATACAAGTTCATGATCCTCTTGGTCGGCTATAAAAAAAATCCATAGTCTCCTCATGATCTTTATGAATGAAGTAGTGTATTTCCATGGCGAAAATGTAACTCAAATATATACTCAATAGTAATGACAGATATTTTTATCCAGATAGTATATGCACTCACATTAATTATATAATGTTTTCCAGGAAAAAAATCACATCAGTATACACAGTTTTATTATTAAAATATAACAAATATAGAAAAACATAAAATATATAACTAAGAAATACCTTATTTGAAAAAGAGTAGTGTAGTAATCTGAAGGAAGTTGCACAAAATTGAAAAAAAGTAAATATGTTGGAGGAGGCCTTTGCCGATAGGCAAACAGATAGCTGCAGAAAATAATTTTATTAAACTTTGTGACTATAACATTTTCTTTGTAAGCTAATCTGAATAAAAGGCTATTTTATTTATTTATTTATATACACGGTTTCTGAAAACATGACGATTCAATGCAACTTACCACTATCTAAAGTTATTTAGTTTACGCACTAGAATGGCTTCAAAGTTGATGAATGTTTTCACAATTTTGCAAATATACTAATATACACTGTATAGACAGTTATTGACATGTTACACTTAAACATTTTACGTCTGATCAGTTCATAATGTGGAGGTCGATTGAGTTATTTTAATATTTAACTGTAACCGAGTGATATCCAAATGGAAGCTTTGTTATTTGACCAACCGAATTGCTACGGTCGTTACTTGCCAAATATCCGACTGAAACCGCCCGATAAATTCATACGATACCGCTGTCATCCATTAACTACTCGTATGTACTTTTTATATGTAACGTAAACTGAAAATAAACTTACAAGCATATTTATATGTCCAAATTGTATTCCCAAGTTACGGAAGCTTATCGTCCTTGTATAAAACCCAAAACGTGTTCCAAACTTGAAATCTTTATTTCGACGTATCTTTTTTGTAACGAAAGCTATAAATAATAATCTTTACATCAAATTATTTGCATCGCATATAACAAAAAACTTATTGTTAGCAAGTTATGGAAACAGTTTTGTCAGCACAATTTCATTAACAAATGAAAGTTTCATAAAAAATCCTGCGCTACGCCGTATATAAAGAGGAATGGCGTTTTAAGGAATTAAATTTCCATTGTTCATGTAACCTACCTTTTTTAATTAAGGAAAGCAAATTATTTTTGTAATTTGTGTTAATGAGCGTCTACTGTTAAAAGCATTTTATCTCAGAATGTAAAACTGTAGTCTGACATAGTGAAATATTCGGCAGCAAATATTTTTAGAAATTTTTATACAAGCACTACATCATCACATTAAAAAGTATTAAAACAAAATGTAGGTCGTCAAATCTAGTTCAAAAATTAAGACTTAAAATGCTCTTGTAAACTACACGTGAGTTTAAATAAAAAAATCTGTACATGGAAATTTGTGCCACATTGACTCATTCCTTTCTGTATCTCCACTTTTATTGTATTCCAATTTTGATCATCTAAAGCTAAAAGTCTAATATTAAAATAATGTACTGTTACTTTCGACTTTAATATTCTATCTTGTGGTATTAATAAATCAAACGTATAAAATGAAAAAGAATTTCTTTTCTACTGAGAATGTAGCAGAAAGAATTATGGTTGTGTTTTCATTCTTTTGAATCTCTGAATTTATTATCAACAATGCACAGAAAATATTGTTGAAAGCGAATAAAATTATAATAAATATTGCATAATATTTATCTATTAATAATATAAGTTAACCAAAATATAATAAAAAGACGTACAAAAGTACGAAGAGTAAACAACCAATTAAAAATGTCACAACTTTTCTAAAAAAAATAACTCATGTCTAGGCACCACAGATACCAAATGTTTGGTAGAACTCCTAAACTTTAACATTATAAAAAAGGTGTAAAAAAATTTTCATACTAGATTCTTACACATAAATTAAGAATTCTTGTAATCGAGTCAAATATATATATAAGAAAGAACATTTAAAGTACAGACATTAAACTACAATACTTGTATAACACAGTAAAAGCTTATTTAAACGTATGATTTGTATTCACCTCTTGTTCAGACCCTATTCAGAGATGACGTACAGAATGTTGAAACATGCCAGAATAAAGTATATTAATGTACTCTACACTACATGTTATGTGACTCTGATGATATGAATATAAAAATCTCAACTAATGACATAAAAACACACTTAGTAATGTAGTCTATGTTTCTGATTAAAAGCAAAGCCTCTATATTTAAGATTATATAAATTTACGGTAAAAAAAAAAAATCTTTTTTGTGAATGTGGCCATAGTTTGAAGTTTATTACAATAGTGTTGCTGTGCCACAGGTATCGATCGTACGTCGGCAGCCACTAAATAGTGGATAGAAAAATCGATTACTAGCCTCAAGGACATTGTAATATGGACATGGACATTGCTATTGTGTGTATAATCAATCTATACCTTATCTTATATATAAAATTCTTGTGTCACAGTTTTCGTTTCCGTACTCCTCCGAAACGGCTTGACCGATTCTCATGAAATTTTGTGAGCATATTCAGTAGGTCTGAGAATCGGCCAATATCTATTTTTCATTTTTTTTTAACTGCGCGCGGACGGAGTCGCGGGCGACAGCTAGTTTAATATAAGAACGTATATCGTAAGAACATTAGCTGTACTAACTTATTACTAATGATTTTTACGCTTTTGAAATGTAGTAGAATAAACTACTTTGATAACTTATCCTACATCACATTTTTCTTTCCTTATCTTTTATTCTGTTCTACGGAAGGAAAAGATATTAATTACAATGGATGCATGTTTGGTAACTATTGAAGAGTTATAAAAATATATCGGATAGTTTATAAACGGTGTATTTCTTTTTGGCTGAAGGGATATATTGATTTCTTTATATTTTATTTAACTTCTAGTGAGTTTTCGTAGGACAAAGACGATTACATAATGTATGTATGACATTACGTTTACAAGAAATGTCTAAACCAGGGAGAATGTTGATATGTTATGTCAAATATATTTATAAGTCGAGAAGTTCCAGAAATAAAAACATGTTACAACTCCCGCAATAAATCAACGCAAAGAACACAACGAAACGTTTTGAAAAAAACACGACTTTTAGAAACATTGTGGAATACTAAGTTTTCTAATATTGCTTTAAATACAATTAGTAAGCGTTAACAAATAACTTTAGTGTATACATATAATTACTTTGTTTTGTTTAAATAAATACGTATATATTTATGTTCATAACTTTGGAATTTTTAGAAGGGACTTAATATGTGTTAGCGAGACTGTTTCATACAAATGTGTATAAAAAGACGAACGCTGTTATGTTCGTTTAATAGACATTTAAGCGCTGAGAGTAGATAATAAAACACTATAAATCCATTAATGAAAACAAAGACAGACATAATATAGTCATAGGCGAAATTGCGATAGTTTAAAAACAGATACAACTCAAGTCAATTTCAATAGACAAAGTGCAGCTAAAAATTCTACGAACGACCAGCTCCTAATGGAAATGTCGACTCAGCTGCGTTGAGATTTTCTATTCGACACCGGAGAGAATGCCGCCTAAATGGAAACCTCATCAACTAGCGGCCGAATGTATTGTTTCGTTCGTGATCTCCGAGCTTCGTTCACAAGTGAAAGACAGGCGTACGTGACGTTGCAATTTTTCGAATTTTCCTTTACATTTTGAATACAATCGATGTATCAGATTGGTTTCTTCCGGACAGAGCATTGGATGAATAACTTTAAATTTAATAGTGACTAGAATTTCGACAGCGACGTTAAATAGGCTAAGCAAATTTTATTCATGGCCAGCCAGGATAAGTCCAATAGATATACTTGTCCACTGCTTACCGCGTCTAACAATTAAATTACGTCTTCGTTAATCGACAGTTATTTAAAGAGCAGTAAAGCTACACTGAGCTAAAGCACGTTCTATGTCAAATTTAAAATAAATAAAAAATAAGTTATGAAAATTTCCAATCATTTGAAACTACTATTAATAATTTCAATTATTCAGAACGTTCTCTTTGATCTAAAACAGTAGTATAACTTGCTATGTTCATTTCTGTAGGGAAGTCTACTACGGTTCTTTAGTTTTATTTTCTGATCAATGTATCGGATTATGTAAGAACAAATTTTCGCTTAATCAGAGTAAGTTATGGAAAGTAAAGTTTGATTGTCATTTATTTCCATGGCTTTGAACTGAAAAAAAGTAATCTTTATAATATTAAAAATTATAACAAAATAAGAAAAGTCGAAACACCATACCTTATTTTATCAACATGACATGTAACAGCCTTAAAGAATAGTATATTTAGAAAAATATTTAGCAAATAAAAAGAATTTTAACACTATGTAAAATGAAAACACTTATTCAATAAGAAACCATTTACGTTTAACTTAGGCATTCAAAACATGTAAGAAGTTGGGCGATAAATTATCAGCCGAAACAAATGAACCAAGTTTTAACAAAGAGGTATTTGGAAACGGCTGAAGTTAATAAATTCAGTGTCGGCATCCCAATGATAAAAGGCGTTGAGAAGACGTTTGTTTCCACGTTGATAGGTTAACTGTCTTACATGGTATTTAATTTGTTTTCGATAAATTTTTAGTTGAGCATATAATTTTGCTACCTTGAAAAAATATTTTTGCTTCAGGACGCTGTTTCAAATAAATATTTAATTGCTTATTATTTGCAGAGCGGCTACTTTCAATGAATTTTTTAATAATTTAAGATAATATCTAATTACATTGTTAAGTATTAAACTTTCCTAATTAAAAACGAAATATTGTCGGAAAATCTTAATAAGAAATGAGTCGACTGAAAGATGTCATACTTAATTGAACGCCGCGAGGACTCTTATCGCGTCGATTTTTAATTAAGTTTCTTATTTCCATTCGAAAGGGCCGGCGCCGGCGTCCGTAAATAAGGCATAATGTTGATGGTGATTGGTCACCAGCAATACACCCAGAGCAGGTGTACTTTATTACGCACGTACTAAATTACATTCGGTATTTGAATTTATTCATTCTAAATTAATTTGTTTCTTTTTTTGTAAAAGCTTGAACATTTTGAACCAAGAGTTATTTATTCCCTTTGTCAAATATTAACCTCAATCTGTGGAAAACCGCTAAGAAAATTCAGGTTTTAACGGAAAAAAAAATTTTTTTTCGTCGTTTTATTTTTTTAAACTAATTCATATATAAAATTAATATTATTTATTAAAATATCTATTTTACTGACCATTCCTATTTTTTTTTTGTTTCAAAGTTATCGATATAATATAGCGCATGTTCGCATATTCTCACTCGCATTCTTATAGATATAAGAATATATATATTTAAAACCCCTTATAAATGCGGTGGTAGGTTATCTAACCTACCACTGCATTTACAAGGGGATTTAAAGTGAGATTTTTGGTGTTTCAAACAAAGGAAACTTACACAATACGAAAGAATTTTAAAGGTTAATCTCGACTTGGTACAAAAGGGTTGGTGTTGTAATAAAAAATTAAAATCTGCTATCCAATATAACGGGACTCCTTTTAAATAAATAACGTACCAAATCCTGGTTATCTGTCGACAACTGGTAAATTGGGGATTTCTTTTTGTTGCTATTGTATGAAACATATATTTTATTGATAAATACACATAAGTAAGTTGCACGTTGAGTATGTTATTCTGTCTATTTTATACTATCATTAGTTTACATAAGCATTTATAGATATATATTTTCTACATAACATATAAAAATAATAACGAAATATATTATATAAAAATAGTACACCACCGACTGCAGAATGCCATGATTCAAGCAACCAGTGGTCAAGTCTGCAGACAGGAATTTCCTCTCTGTGCGCACGGTTTCTAAAATAACTGCCATTTGTACCTTACTCTTAATCCAACTATTTAGTGATAGCTTAAGATATTAGTCAAAGCTCTTCTTCACTTCTCTCACTATCAACCCATTCATCGATACTACTATCGGAATTAATTACCATCAATTTGTATGTTATTTTTTTAATAGTTTAACTTGTGAAAAGATCTACAATCTTTTAATTATTTTTGATATTTTCATTGTTTTTGCTCTATTTCCATAAGTTTTTGAACTAATTCTATTCTTCATTTAAAGATAAAGAAAGGTCGCAAAAAAGTTGAATAAAGGAGGATAATAAAGAAGTCTTAAACAAGTTCAAAGTCATTAAACAAAGGAACTTGTTAACAAAAGCGATAAACAAAATGGTTATCCGATAAATTTAACTTGTTTACAACACTACTTGAATCTATACATTATCGATGTTTGTGTTAAACAAGTTCATTCATCTTAAAAAAACATACATCAACCATAAATTTATTTAAAAATATGCAAAAGGAGATTGGACAAAAATTGTCTATGAACCAATAATAATGTCTTAGATATTTTTTTTTTAATAAAACTAAATTTCTTTATCCGTTGGTAATTATGCGCATGCAAAATAACCTTCTTAAATTGGTAGCATAATAATTTTCTAGTAATTCCAATGAACATTGAGCACAAAATACTTGGTGTATAAATAGCGTATTGATAGAGCCCAATGACTCTATTGTATTCATGTAATTTGTACTGATTTTTTTCATGTTATGGTCGACCAACAACATACATATGTATGTAGTGGCAGTTATTAAAATGTCCAATCGTTCCCACAATGTAATTAAAGCTACTGAAGCTTGACCCTTACTCAAAGAAGGAATTAAAAGTTTTTTTTTTTACATTTAATGTGATAATGGTCAGTGACTTTGAATTTTAAGAAAATATAGAATATGTGATTCTGTATTGGATAATTAGAAATAACTGATTGAACTCTGAACGTCATATTAATAGTTAATAACTTCGATTGTTTGCTTATCATTAAATTAATGAACGATGAATCAATGATAAGACAAAAATTTTGTTGCATACGTTTATATTTAATTTTGGAAATAGACGAAATTGAACCTAATACCAACGTACGTAGATGTATATTTGTAGAAGCTAAATGCATATAACTAATGCAACTCACATTGGTATATGTCATAGTGTATGTATGAGCTTGTTGTATACCTCAATAGCTAATCTGGCGCAGCCCGCAGCACCCCAGCATTAATTATCCGATTAACGTCGACAAGTTTCCGAGCAAACGGTATCCGTTTTGCGTTGGATTTTGGGAACTTAAGTCATTATAAACAATATATTTACTAAAAGCAATGTTAGCGACTATGCAGCTGATGCCTTTCAAATAAACAGCTCCAACTTTCTCGCTACTTACGAGAATCGGAAGGTCTTTTGTTTTACTAAGAGCTTATGTTTTCAACGTTTAGTAACGTTCCTAGGTTTGAGGAAGTAACTTACAAGTCTTTATTTACTGCACATTTCTTAATCAATTTTATGTGGCACCTAATAACTAAATATATTTTGATACAAGTATTTAACAATGGAAAAGGACAGTAAGGTAAATTCCAAATTTATACTTAATACCTAATACTCGTATCAATAAAAATAACCTCCCAATATCATGAAAACAATGCAAATGAAAACTTTACAAGACTTATTTGGAGACACACATTGATAAACTAGACGGATAGTTTTGGTATAAATAACAAATTGAACACGCTGTATGACAAATTCATAGATCCATCAGACGAAAATAGTTACAAGATCTCTTAAGTTTATTTTCGTCGACGTGGATATTATTTGTGTATACTCACTGAGAGCGATGTTAGCCTGCTTGTTGCGGTCGAGTTGTCCGCGGAGCGCGCGAAGTCGCCGTAGCTTCTGCTCCTGCGCCTCCACGCGCTCCCGCAGCCGGCGTAGACGCTCACCCTCCACCGCAACCTAACACACAAATATACAAATATATTTTAATAATAATTGATGATAATCATGGCATTTTTAACTCTAGACACAGCAGTTTTGAATATGGAACACCCACTTAAATCAGTTGCCATAATAAGTGAAAAAAAAATCTGCTCAAGACTGTCTTAAAGTTATAATTATCATTTGTTTTTGATATTTTACTCAAAATCACGTTGTCAAAAGTAATTAAATATTTGAGTAAGTTTATGTATATTTACGTGAAAAATATATCAATATTCCGGTCGGTGCTTAATACTCGTAGACGATACGTAAGAATTATTTATCAAATGGACGAAAAGCTCAAAATATTACATAAATTACTTACGAGACAGAATAAGATATAACATTGAATAGAAAGATGAATATAGGAAAGGGAAACTGTCTAGTAACCAATTTTTAACCATTTTGAACGATAGTAGACGATGCGGAGGTGCGCGCTTTGTTGGGGGTTTCATGTCTCGTTTAAAGAATACCCGTGTCAAAGAGCTGACGGTAACATGCGGGAGAGCAAATTGTGCATACTGAATATCCTATTGCTTTGTACATCACTGAAACGTTCAACACTTTTCGTTTCAAAAAGGGAAAATCGTGTTAGGATAAGATCAAAAAGTATAATTTGCAAAACTGATAAGAAATAGTTTGTTAAATTTGAATCGTTTTAACTTAATCACCGCAAGTTACTAACGCCAATAGTATTTTTCTATAAATAAATAAAAAAAGGCGGTTCTAATCATGTTAATTATTTGAATAGTCTCGAATATCCGTTCAACCATCCAAAGGTCATAATAATTTATATTTCAATTTGTATTAAAGTGAAGGAGGGCTCCTTTAAAATGCCCAGTTTTATTTATTTTATAGGCTTATTTACTGCGTGAGAAGAGTTTATTTCTTTTAGTAGGGGCGATAAATATCGCATTAGGCTAACGCAAACTCGGGACTCGGCTAAGAGATTTATTAACACCGGGTTTGAAAATTAAATTTTTCGGCCTTATCTATTTGAAATTTATCCTAAAAATTCCGGGACAATTTTGATGGCGAAATTGTTTGTAGGATTTGGAAATAAATATCAAGTTTATTTTTTTTTTTACTTTAGTTTTTTTCAGCACTTTAGATATAAATAAATTATAGTAAAGTGAAAAAAATTATAATTTGAAAATTGTATTCTCATCAGCCGAGAATAATTTAAAAGGTAATTTTTTTTTTCAAAAGGTTGCATAACAGATTAAAAGATAAAATCTGAGAAAGAATAATTTTACGTAAAGCCTGATAACCTGCCGGCTTGTTAATTTTGAAATAAAGTATGGAAAAAGTAACTTAATTTCACTGCAGTGAAGCTCAGCCTTCGACGGTTGACGTCACGGCTTAGTTCACTGGCGAGGCGCTTCGTTGCCGTTAATTAATTCAAATTAAATGTATTTCCAGACAGTGCTAAGGTCACGTGCATATAAGATATGAATGAGTAAAAAAATGATTCTTGTTTACATCACTGTATTATTCAACAAAATATTCAAATATAAAAATTACATAGTTGCAGTTGATGCTGACTATAAACTGCACACGTTATTGTAAAATCTAGCATTCGACTCAGCTAGTGTTATCATTTATATATACCACGTATAAAGATTTGCAATCTCCCAATTCAAATACGGATTTCACACGTTTCACACAAGAGAGCATAGAGAGCTTTGATACTAGCAAACGGTTTCAAAGATTTGTAATGTACACAAGCTCGCATTGAACCCGCAAAGAGGTTCGAGCACTCAATGTAAAGCCGTCTTTAAAGTACGATGCAGTTTTAACGTTCATAAAAGAACGATTATAAATAAAGTCTTTTGACTGTTGCACTTAAAGTTGTTAAGTGGTCTGTCTTCCTTAGTGTACTTCCTTAGCGCTCAATTAACGGTTCTAAGTACGCCGGCAAACTAAAGGATTATTTAATGGTATTTCACCCGCAAAATGACAAAATGAACGTTCCGTGTAAGGAGGGATTTAATTATTTTACACGTTTACTAGCGCAATGGGAATAATGTGGCTTGTACATATTGCGTGGAATTCCTACATAAATACATATTATGTACTAGCTTTTGCCCGCAACTTCCTCCACGCGGAATTAAAAAGAAAAACTTAGTAGCCCATGTGTTCTTCCGAGATCCGTTTACCGTTCTGGACATACCTCCCAACAAACATCCATCCATCTTTCGCATTTACTTTTAGCTAAATAAATATATTATTTGCTATGTTTAGATAAAATTACTTTCGATTATTCTTTGAGGTTTTTTGTTCTAATGCGATAGAATTACGTTAAAATCTCGTAAGTTCCATATATTTCAACGTTTCAAGAATAAACTTGATATGTTGTATATTTGTAAATGAAATATGTTGCGCGCAGGCGATATGTTTTCATTACCGCTCCCATGTACGCTTTATCCAAACAAATGGTGTGGGTTGTTTCCACTTAGCTTTGCAATGAAACTCGTGTGTAATGTATGCTCGTACTGCCAAATCATGTACTACCCACGCTGTTCTGTGGCCTGTTGTAATTTTCCTTTACTGTACTCTACTGATTCTGGCTTACATGCCTTGATCTTTTTGAGCTTGGTTGAGCATAGTTGTATCGAATGAATTATTGAAAGCAAAAATATCGGTGGCCGAATTCTTTACAAGTTTATTTCTACGAATTCTTGATCCTCGGAGGATTAAAAACAAAATTTGATAGTAGCTAAGACTCTTCAATGATTTTTTAAAAATAGAATTAACTTTCCCCTTGGTGTCAACGGCAACATTCGTGGCTAATGAGTAAGTAATGTTACTTACTAAAATAAAATTAAGTAGGTATATAAAATTCGGATACAATTGAGGATTAATAACCTAAAGATTTTAAAATTTGTATTGAAACTAAATAAAGTGTAGTGTTATATGTTACAATTTCTTAGTAGTAAAATATTATCTTACTAATATTTATTATAAATGCGAATGTTTAGATGGATGGATGGATGTTGGTTTGAAGGTATATCCAGAACGGCTCAACGGATCTTGATGAAATTTGGCATAGATGTAGATCTTAGTCTGAAAGAACACATAGGCTACTTTATATGTTTTTTTAAATCCCGCGTGGTCGGAGTCGCGGGCGACAGCTAGTCTTATACATATTCTAAAACATCGAGAAAACGATTTAGCAAAAAAAGCTATACCCTTACTTGTCAAAATTACACGATAAACATAACCCTCCTGACGGAGTAATCAGTCGGGTAAAATAATTAAAACAACAGATTGTTCTGAATTTCAGTAAGACTATTTTAATATTAACAGAAGGAGTCAATTAAGAAGAGAAAACTAATTCATTAAGCCAAGTTAATATAAAGTTCTCATGAACTCTAAAGTAAGAGAAATTAGCTCTTGTTTTTAAGGCTGTAAGTCTAAAAATCGCTGTTTATTTACTGTACAGATTTATTCCATTGAATATAAAACTTTTTATTCGCATTGAAACTCAATTCCTTTCGTAATACTTAATTAAATTCCTATGATAAGTGTCTTAATTGTATTATTAAATATAAAATGACCATTTTTTATTCCAAACAACATAAATGTGTAACTAGTAATAGATTAATGTCCATAATAAACTATGCTATACGTATTTACAATGACCATTGTTATAAACTCTGGCGACGGACCAACAAATCGACATAAATATTCCTATTGAATACAATCGAACAAACACGTAGTTATTTGGCCTGCTAACTAGTAAACAAAAAAATAATTGTTGTGTTTTTTCGCAAATTCAAAGATAAATTATTTAACGTAATAATGTTTGGCTTTAAAGAAACAAACAAATAAAAATAAATATGTAATATTATCTTTGCGTAGAACTTAGGGTTAGTGGCAATTAAATTCTAGCTAAGACAACCTTTGCCAGTTTATGAAAGTTTACCTACTAAAAACAACTACTGTTTTCTATATATTTTGCGGCACCTGTGACAATATAAATAAGTTGTTTGTATTAAAGGATACAATACCTTCTAAGATGTTTCACGAAGAATGCCTTGGTTAAATCTTTTAGTGCTCGTTAAAGTCTTAAACTGTCGGCTTTAAAAGCATCTTTGCAATAAGTATCTCGAGACCGTTATTAAATTCCCAATCGGACGAGACAGAAGTGGGTCGTCTGGAAAGGATTATTTACAAAGACATATTCAGACTTTAATTATTTGCATACGTTATATTAATGCAACCAAATAGACTTATTAAAAAAATTAATAATTAAGGGACTCTTCCTTAGCTTAAATTTAATATTACAGGAAATCTACACAAAAGGGGTGCTTATGTAAACCTTAAACTTCTCTGAGTGAGTTTGAGCATAATAAATTGTATGTATGTACGAGTACGTAATTACGTCTCAAAAGTTTTTTACAAATTTAATCCCAAGTATCGATTGATGGAGTCGACATGTTTGTATTTTTATGGAATAATTCTACGTAACTTAACTTTGAATTATTTAACTCGAATTTAAAGATAACTTACAAATTAGGGAAAGTGGAAAAACAATTTTAGTGTCCTTTATCCTTATTATCGTAAAGTCTTTGAATGTCAAGTTGAATTATATTTCAAAGTAAATTAAGCAGTGAAACAGTTTAATATTTCCTTTATACTAAATTGTCTTCTGTGTAACAACAATGAAATCGTTATGACGGCTCTAGTATAAGTGAAATATGACTTTAAATTACTAATGTGGTTGTTGGAGTTAAAATTATTGACAAGTAGAACAAGGGCGCAAAGGTGGAACTGTAGATGGTACTATACAACCTTATGTACTAAAATATTTACTAAATTGTATTGTGTTCGAAATATACCTACCACTGGAAACAGACCATTTAACAGTCATAAAGGCATTATTAGACTTACTTCTCTTTATACTAAATCTACTGATTTTGTCGACATACCTGGTGCTGGCGCGCCTCTTGCTGTTTGAGGTACCTCAGGCGCTGCTCCTTTGCGCAGAGCAGCTGGTGCTGCGTGTCGATCTGCTGCTGCTGTCGGAGCGCCATCGCGCGCAGTTCGCCCAGCGTCAGCTCCACCCCTTCCCCCAGCTGGTAAAATAAAACAATAAAACATTAGGCAATCACAAACATTTGGAACATACTTAGCAAATGTTTTATAAAATGTGATTAAATAGGGATTGACGTTTTAACTGTGTGGTTTGGTTATTGACGAGTACGTTAACCAAACATTTTATTGCAAAACCAAACTATGGAAATGTGGAACGCGAGAGTAGATATGTATGTAATATCCAATAGTTCTCTAATTTCAATAACGTTAATTCATATTCTGCCGTACGAAATGGACCTTTTCGCTTTTCAAATACGGTTTATCTTATTAAGTTAGTATCGTTAATGTCAACTTTGATTTCCAATAAAATAGGACAGTGCAGTTTGCTTGTGTTTGTCATTTTAAATATGATGTCTGCTTTATTATGCTTCTTCATTAAATATGTAAATCCGTTTTCCTTTCACTATCTCCAACAATTTTTCGTTCCGTTTGTATGAATATTAATTTATTTTATTGTTTTCGGGCCAGTTTTATACTATTAATAGTTCTAGATTAATGTTTTAATTTTAAGTAATAGAAGTATGTAATCGTAGTTACACTTTGACCAAATAAACAAATTACAATGCTGACCATATATAATATTGGCTCCCTCGCCCATATTTTTTTAATATAACGTAACATCATAAAAATCCACTAATATCATAAATGTGAATGTTTGGATGGATGGATGTTTGTTTGAAGGTATCTCCGGAACGGCTGAACGGATTTTGATGAAATTTGTCATAGATGTAGAGCATAGTTTGGAAGAACACATAAGCTACTAATAAAGATTTTTTTAATTCCATGCGGACAGAGTCGCGGGCGATAGCTATGTTTAAATAATTCACAAATCTCTTTTGTTACGATTGCCCACAATAATAGCATATCAACAATAAAGTTAGAAAACACTTCGTAATATCAACAAATCATATGTAAAAACTTGCCCCGATGTCTTTATCGGAACATTATTATCGTAGAAAACAGATTGTCGAGTCACCTCAATATTGTCAAAAGAAAAACTTTTACAATTTTTCTCCCAACGTAGGCTTACTCAATTGAAACTTTTCCCTTGTAAGGATAAGCAAAGATATATGAAACTGGGGATTCGGAGATTGCTTTTCGATAAATATGCGTTAAATTGCTAATTTGTTGGAGATTTATATCAAAGTTTAAGAACTCAAAGATAGTCGAGATATCAAAGTTACACAGAGTTTAAGTACGCATAGATTTCTTTTGTGAACTTATTTTTCATGAAGTTAATAACTTCCGTTTATATGTCTACTAAAGTTTTAGCTGGGATATCAAAAATATAAAAACCGACATGATGATGATTAATCTAAATCAATGTTTGATTCATCTAATTTATATTTAAAGATGTCAGATTTGATAACATGCCATCAAAATAACATCGTATTGCAGATAATTAGCCTGCTTTAGCATAAAACCAGAGCAAAGTCTTACGGCACCCACGGGTAGGTTCCGTTACGTTCTGAGTTCGTCGCTCGTGGGCGACGGTCTGTGACGTTTTTAATATTACATGTCACAGGCGGAAATTTTTATTTTTAGATTTAGACCGAACAATTGAGTCATTTTATTAAGATTTTGATATTTTTTTTATTCCTATTAACTTTGAACAATAGATTTGTTATACTCACGGAGAGTTATTAAGCTAATGGTTTGAAAATTACTTAATTAAAAATAATAGCGAGTTATTTTTTGTATACATAAACTACACTCCAACAGTTTTTTATAATCGTGTAATATATTTGTATCATATGTAGGTGTGCAAACTAATAACGGTTCTTGATTTGCATACATCAACTCTGTACGCGGCAATAGAACTAAAGCATATAATTACGGTTACGGCTTTAGAATAATTCGCTGCAAACAAGAAGTCCGCAATTCTGTCGAGGATTAGTGTTAGAAGCCGAAAATATGAGTGTCCCGCTGAGATAACTAAGGCTAGAAGTTAAGGCAGTGGCTTAAGTCCATCGCCAGGCTTTGATATTGCATTGCGGATTCTGATTGTTTGAAACTCCCTCTATAACTCAGTGGGGTCGCTCCATTATTTTGGCTCATTCAGCTTGTATTCAGTTGGTTTAAAATAACTTTGTGTAAAATTTAAAAGCTGTTAAAACTGACTTACGTCTGTGATGTTATACTGTAAGGATCTTAGACACACTTTAGACTGTTTCGATTAACGAGATCTTAAAGATAATTGTTTTAAAGAAATTTTTATTGTAAACCAGTTTAAGATCAGTTTTAGAAAAATCTTTGTACAAAATAACATCACAATATTTCATTAATATGAAAAAGAATCTCTATAAATAACATAAGAAAAAAGGACATTCAATTCGATATGACACCTCGAAGGCACGTCACGACTTCAACAAATGGAATGTCTTATTTCAGGTGGCCGAATAAAATTGCCACTTTCGGACCTTTTCGTCGCGGCATATCGGCGGAATTAAAGCCGTCTGCGGTCAAGATTTATAGGCACCGCCACTTGTTGATAGCGCTGCCATTCTTGATGTATTGCCAAAAAAATATCGTACGACCTCTGAATACCGGCCTAGAGTATTTATTGAAATAAAAAATAAAACATACGAGAGGTTTCGTAAATTGAGTCTTCTTTCCAGACCAGAAACAACATTATACAAAATAGAAATGTTAAACATTTCATCTAATGTAATTTCATCATGCTATAATGTCGCTAATGAAATTCCCTAATGGTCCTAAAGTAAAGCAACTAAATCGTAAAACAAGGGGCTTACAGAACATAAAAGTAGATTTATATTCGTCACGAGGTGTGGACATTCCATGGACAGGTGATGGGCTCGGTAGTATTGTAGATTTATATAGGTAGAATACCAAAGGTATTTTAATTTAAATATCTATATACGTAATGCCTAAGTCTAGTCTAGTCATAGTCTAGTCGGAGATTGTAGAAATATTATATAGGCAGAAAAATCTAATATATACATATAAAATTTATGTGTAAGAAGACCAATGATGATATTACATATTAAGTATATATATATATATATAATAGTAATTAGTAATTGATTTAGTTTGTTTAACAATACAATCGTGACACCAACAAGATACACAATCGCTACTCATGGACGTCATCTCGGAAGTACCTACACTAACAAAGATAATTTCAATAATTCCTATTTACCATAAGGAAGAGCTATAGAGAAAACTATAAAAAGACTAGCTTTTACCCGCGACTCCGTCCGCGCGGAATAAAAAATAGAAAACGGGGTAAAAATTATCCTATGTCCGTTTCCTGGTTCTAAGCTACCTGCCCACCAATTTTCAGTCAAATCGATTCAGCCGCTCTTGAGTTATAAATAGTGTAACTAACACGACTTTCTTTTATATATATAGATATCATAAAATAACAAAATCCGGTAAAAGATAACATTACAGTCAAGAAATCAAACAAACGGTGCTAACATTTTCATTAGAAATTACAGAACAATAAGGAACTTATTAAAATTGAATAAAACTTTTCACTTCGTCAAGTTTAAATTGAGTTTTATATTTCAGTCGAGGCTTAGTTCCTGGAAAGTTAAAGTCGATGGTCAATTCAAACGTCGTGGTTACCTTCATTGCTTTATAAGTTTTTTCCACGGAAATATTTCTTTGACTTCGAACGGTAAGCCTTGTTCGCTATTCATGTATTCGTTGCATAATATAAGAAATGAAGTCGACCATAAAGGTTTTGAATAATTTATGCTACGATTTCTGCATTGAACTAAATAAACGGGCATACAAAGCAAATTTATATCTTCATATAAATTCTATTGATTTAAGGATTGCTATGTTAGTTACAGTAAAAATAATAGAGAAGATAATCTCTTATATATTCCCAAGAGGAGAGTAACAAGAGGAAAAAACTTCAAGTTAATTAACAGTAATTTTGTAATCTGCTTCTGGTTCTTCTACCTATAGTCTTGGTAGTATTTGGTGAGCGTATTTGTGTGGATAAAAAACCGCAAAATTAGTTCGCACTAAAAGACTTTTTCGTTGCTTGAACATTTGGAAACATGAACATGAAGAGGTATGAATGAGAATGTTTCACAAAAATAATTTGTCCTCAACGCAATCAAACATAGTTCAAAGTAGAACACCGAGTAACTCATTTAAGTTTCTCTGGGAGTTAGTAAATAGTATGCCTAGTGGCGTAGTGGCATATGTTCGCCATAGTTCTACAACTGGTAATCATTTTGCTCGAGCAAGGGGCGCCTCAAAGGCAAGCTTTCGCAAATTAATTACCCGCTGGAAGTAAATCTGTTTGAGTATTATGCAATATTTAATATTGTCTGAAGTATTTTAAGTATCTCTCAATAGAGATTAGATTGGATCCTTCATATTCTTCTTAATTAATCTTACTAATATTATAAATGCGAAACTTTAGATGGATGGATGGATGTTTGTTTGAAGATAACTCCGGAACAGCTAAACGGATTTTGATTACATTTGGCACAGATGCACATAGTCTGGAAGAACACATAAGCTACTTATGTTTTTTTTTTAAATTCCGCGCAAACAGATTCACTTGCCACAGCTAGCAGCAGCTAGTAATAAATAGCATTAAAATTTTGCCATTCACTGTCTATCGTAGTCGAATTTGTAATTATCGTTTCAGACCTTATATTTGAAAAAGAACTTACATATTTACCATTCACTATTGAAATACGAAAATATGAAACTTTGAAAAGCCGTATGTCATTAAAATTCACATTGCTCGAGAAACCTTATTAAGTAAATCAATTATGGAGTTGACTAATGAACATTTAATTAACGATTAATACGTTATAAGAGTTAATCAAGGAGTTAATTCAAGGTAGAATTTAATAAAACCAACACGAGCCCTGTAAGTGCAGCTATAAAAACACCATTTCGAAAGTAATTAAAGCTATTCAGAGTACAAGAGCTTAACAAAGGAGCCAAAGATAACCGTCTACAAGGCGCTGAATAAAACATGTTATCGTGTGAGCTCATCCTTACGACGGAAATGCGACAATGTCGTGTGAGGTTACCATGAATATTGAAAAAGAAAATAATACTCCTTGAATACAAAATTAAATCTTACTAATATTATAAATGCGAAAGATTACACTGTTAAGGGTCTCTCTTTGGCATAGATGTAGAACATAGTGTGGAAGAACAATTACTACGACTATTTTTTTTAAAACCTGCACGAATGGTGTCGCAGGCAATTGCTAGTATAAATATAATTCTATGATACAAAATGGCTTTAATACAGACTAGAATTATATTTAAACTGACAATGTTATAAAATAATAATATAGGTAAACGTACAATATACAGATACAGTAGGGTAAAGACGGGCAAGACGTTCCTCAAAAATTATTGGAAATGAAAATTATTCTCAGTTTTATAAGTACAAAGTTTTTTCCTGCTACTCCACCAACGCAGAATTAAAAAAAAGAATCAGGGTAAATACCTTCCCTTCACTAATTTTCAGTCATATCGGTTCAGCGGTTCTTGTGTTGTAAACGACTTTCTGTTAAAGATAGCTACCACAATGTTTATAGCATTTATGTAAGAAAAGATAGTGTGTAAAAAGATTTTTTTAGTTTATAATAATTCGTTCGAGAACATACACACTATGTTAATCATGGCTGTGATACATAGTACGGTCGATTTGCTTTATTTGTGCAATCATAAAGCAATTATCTAACATCTAAATTGCTCAATAGATGTAACAATTCATCAAGATGTTAATAACTTAATAGCGGATATTAAGCCGTATTGACTGTCACTCAAATTGTGTAGTGAGAGATAATTGAAATCAGATTTCTATTACGTCACAAGGATTTCGTTAAGATATTTAATTTACGGTAGATTAAGAAATTTGATATCCTAAACAGCTATCACGGTTAATGATTCCTTTTGAACCCTCATCTTTAAAATAGAATTAAATTTGAAACAAATAATATTGTACTTGTCAGAGACGTCAAACAATAACTTTACGATGTTACAAATAATATGACGGGATTAAGTTACCATCTAAGAATCTCTAAACATTTCTATATTTTCCTCATTTTATTTTAGTTATGTTTCCTATGTAATGCTTTACTAACCGTGGGTCTCTGAGACCAAGAACACTGTATAAAACATTGCGACAATTACTTTGTGGTCGAAGTCAAACGTCATCAGATGAACCTATTAATTTATTTCTTTGGTATTATTTAAATAAATAGGTAAAATACTTTTGTTCCATAAAATTATTTAATACAATCTTATGATATAAATTATAAAATTTCAATTATACTAATAATAAAGTATTAATTTATTTTTTGTTATAATTATTTTTTAATTTCAAGTGTTTCGTTATTGTTTAACAAAGCTTTACTGTGAGGAAAAACGGTCAGTATTTTTCGCTGTAATTCGTCTTTGCTAATATTAGGAAAGGTCTCGCACAAATGACCACTAATGGATTACTTTCTTCCATTAACAACACGTTTCAGCTTATTCCGACTAATTTCAACAAAAACGACTAGATTGATGATCATGGGGATTATTTAATTCTTCATTGATTTCAGTTTCATTTATAAGGTGTGTTAATATTTTTTTTCATCAGTAAATTGACCATAGGACATATAAAAAAGCACCCTTTCAACACTATTTTAACACTTTAAAATGTAAATTTTATATTTTCATTGTAACGTTAACTTTTTAATGTGACGTAAATATGATCTTAATAATATTATAAATCCAAATGTTTGGATGGATGTTTTTTCACGAAGACGAAGACGCAGGAATAGGTTAGTTTTAAATAAATAAAAAAATGTTATAATACTTCTAACTATAGTAATAACTTGTTCGTTGTCGTTGAAATAGTTTATGCGAGTGATTCGCGACTTTATTATAGAGCTATAAAAGTAGCGATATGAAGTTTTCTTTATCGCGTGCCATAACATGTTGATGTAATTGCCACGTCGCTGTCGCCTTGACCGAATTACCATTCATTTCCATTGTTTTTACCTTCAACACAATATCCATATTATATATGTTTAACTTTCATTACTTTAATACAGGTGAGTGTGCTCATTGCATTAAGATTACTGATCTCACACTCTATGGTGTACGTGTTTTGTCTTAATATAAATTGAATTTGGATCGTGGTTTAGTTTAAGTTTTCTATTAAATTACCTTAATACAAAGTATCAGCAAGAAATCAATATGTAAATATGAAAAATATGTAAATAAAAACAATTATTAATTTCTAATAAAGTGATGGCATATTCTGATGGATTCCTAACTTTATTAAATTTCCGTCAAGTCTTCAACAACCTTGGGCAAAATTACGTAACTGCATTACCATAAACGTTATCGTTACCACGCCTGTAAATTATCTCGTCAGCTATTTCTCCCTTACCTTAACATATAGGGTGTGAATTTCTTGCTTGAATATTGAAATTTTAGGATCATAAATCTGTACTGTATATTTTCGATTTCTAATATTAAACGCAAAATAACAAAGATTGAATAAACTGGATTTTAAATTTTCTCTCTAAATCAAATTGATGTAATAAATGTATTAAAATAATTACAAGTTTACTACGTATAACGCTTAACCTTCTTGCTTGCCTACGATAAGGCAGAAATCGTAAACATTTCAGGTGTTTTAGCCTTATAAAAATTACGGAAAATATATTTAAAAAATAAATAAATAATAATGTAATTTTACGTAAAACAAAACGTAAAGTTAATAAACACCTGACCTAAGCAAAAATCAACCAGACAGCTTTATAAATATATTTGAAAAGGGTATGAAAACACAAAAAATAGAAAAAAATAAAAATGTTTTATTCTCTCAGAAAACAATTATTTACAGACCCTTTTTGAAGCGGGCAACGCATACGTGGTTTCCTGATACCCTTCCACAACAAAAGCTTTCGACCTTAGCTTCCTACTTCACACCGTTTTGTTCTATATATTCCTTACTCTTTTATCGTCTACTCAAAAATAATTCTTATTCGAAAAGAAATTCAAATAATTGTGTCAACTAAAATAATACACGACACAAACTTTCAATACAGACATTTTATAGGTAAGTAAACTTTACAATTTACCCATAAAAAGCGAGAAAGCGCACTTGCGGTGTTCTTTGACCGCGGGTGCGCCGTTTCCGACATTTTTCCGCACTTACCCTGTAAAACTTGCGCGAGTCAAACACTAAGTGACCGCATTTCTTATTGTGAAAGTGGCCAGAGAAGTTTCTGCCTAAACTTAAAAACTCTCGTAGATTTAAAGTCAAATTAAACGTAATATTGAAATGTTTGCTAAAATTAAAACGCACATTTATTGTTCGCAGATTTTTGGGACTAAGTAGGTACGTCCTTTATTTTATTTGTTAAAAATGTACATGCTAATTAAATTTAAAATTCGAATTAAGACAGAGCAAACAAAAATAGACAACGTATAGCAATTTAAAAATTAATAAAAATCAGATAAAATCTTATCGCTAAACATTTTCATAACAAAACTGGACACTAATTTTATGAAAATACCGGTGACTTTAATTAAACATTATGTGCAAAAGGAGTTTAATTAAAATGTTAATAGGTTTACTATAACGGCGTAGGCGCGTAAGTGCCGAAATGAGAGCTGTTACGATACTATCGGAATATTAACTACGAGCTCGGACAATCTCTTTGCTTTTGTAACAAACTTCAATCTAATTTAGCTGACATTTTCGCATTATAATACGTCCTAAATAACGAAAACAAATGATATCTACACTTTTAACGACATTTTTTGTACCCTCAATTTATTTGAACAAACAGTGATAACAGTATGTCTCAATAAGAGTATTTCGAAAGTAGAATTTCACGGTTAAAAATAACGTTTATTTTGTCTTTGTCGTATCATATACTGATCAAAAGTTATATAATCCCATGTTTCTATTCATATTTTTGAATATTTCGTTGGTTTTTCTAATTCTCTAACTTATTTCTCATACTTATAAATGTTAACTTAACAAAACAAATGACAATATCTTGCATGATTTAAATCATTAGATTAATTATTTAATTGTGAGTTAATTAGTATCAAAGATTAGTCAAGTATTTATATTTCCCATGAGTAACTTAAGAGCTTGGATACTTAACTCAAGCTGAATACAATATACGGACCGCAGAGAATTCGACACTTTGCGTCCCATTGCTTCACTTGTATGAAACCTATTTAGTTTTATTATATTTTTTCTTTCTTTATTTACTGCATAAGAACAAATATTTAATCATATAAAATTACTAACCAAAAAGGTGTTTTATTATTTATAAGAACTGCTTGACAAAGAAGTATGCGAAGGTATATTTTACAGAGAATCTTTTTAGAACGATAAAATTTATAGCACATATAGGCATACAGTGTCTGTATTCAATATTCTTTCGCAGAGTGGGCCAAGGGTCTATAAATCCACTTCACGCCTCTGTTTTGAATGAATAGAATACAAAATAAGTTTTATTCTTTTGTTAAAAGTCTATATTCTTTTCGTTTTCTTTCGTCGCTATTTTTGAAAAATAAGTCAACATTCATTCATTTTTTAATATTTCCATCTAATTATAACCAATAAATTGTTATTTTTAATTGAAAATATGTCCGAAACGTTCATGTTGATGTCATAAATTCAAATCCATTTATTGAGTCACATTTTAACTTTGAGTAGTAAACTTTATATCTAAATATTAATTTTTGTTAGTAAAAGCTCAACTAAATGTAAATGTAAAAGCTTTTAGTAAAAACATAATAGTCCATTTACGAACATTAGATACATTATAAGGTAATTACTAATTAACTTAATCACTTTCCCTAAACAAAACAAATGCAATTTAAAAGCTAAACGTATATAAAACGAAATTGATTGTGATAGTTTGTTTAATATTTGTGTAATCAATTTTACAATATTATTAAGCTGAAGTCTTCTATAGCTTTTAATGTTAAATATAAAGATTTATATCAAAAATAAAAAACTGTTTTTTTGTGATGAAAATGCTTACGACGACAAGACTTTTTATTGATACGAACAAGATAAATTTTACATCAAAAAAAATTGAAGAAGTAAAAAAAAATGTTCAAAAAACTGCACGAAAAAGGTTGGACGTAACCCCGAGGCCGCAACATACTTTAAAGTTATATAAATTTTAAACACATAACTTCATAATATTTTATTAAATGTACTTAATTGTATAAAAAATACATTTATTAACTATTTCTTAGCAATATTCAGTTATGCTATAAATTTATATTGCAATTTAAAAAATGCATTGACGCTGACTGTTATCGAATTTAAGTCGTTAACTTTTACAAGCTATTATAAATTGCTATGCAACCAAAAAAACTCAATTATTACTTTAAAATTCCAATTAAATTTCACAACATTAATGTAACAATAATTTCAACTAACAAATAAATGAGTTCACAAACAGTAATAAGCAAACATTACTTTGTAACGAGCGTACGGCAAACTTTATAACTTAGTTAAGCAGAACTGAGTTGTTACTTGATGCACTGCGTATTTTATTATTATATAGCATACAATATAATATATATAAGCTTAGTAACTAGCAACACATATATTTTAAGTAGATTTTAGTAAGAATTTAACTTAGTTAGAAACTTAAATTTATAAAAGTCAATAAATTTAAATTAATAGGAGTAAGTAACAAAAACTAATAACTAGCGTTATTCTATCAACATTGGTACACAATTTGCTATAGAATCAAAAACAGAAGAGAAATAAATGACTTTATTAAAATGTTATACTTTCAATATTCTCAGGAACGAAAATGCAAAAAAAAAATCGTCAAATTTTGTAATGTTGTTATTAAAGAAAACCTTAAAAATTTCCCTTCTGATTAAAATCTATAAATAGGAATAGATTCATAAAATTTATAATTACAGTAAAAGTTACATTTGTTTGGTTTCTGTTTGCTACAAATTTCATAGAAATTTGCGACTGGTAGCTATTATTAAGCGAGTCTACAGCTGAGCCTACTCAACAGTACAGCAAGTTTGTAAACTAAAATGTTAAATTAACTTATAATTTAAGTAACAAATAATTCAAGTTAAATTATGTACCAAATTTCTTGCTTTGAATTTCATAATTTCTTCGCTTACTTCAGAATGTCATAACTACCGCATTCAGTGTTAAATTCGATTAGTATGGGAACTACCTTGGTACTCAATTAATACTCTGAGTGCGGCTGTTACACACGCATGGCATAAAGATGTAATAATTTGTTAGCAGCAAGCCATACCCTTGATTTCCCAAGATATTGAACAGAGAAATCTAACGAAGCATCAAGTGAATTCTAGTCCCCTAGAGATTCCTATCTCTTTGGTGGCACATTTCGTTAAATAATTAATTTAACCAGGCTTCTTTTGATTACATAAATAAAGATATTTTTAAACTTTATACAGCTTCCAATAAGTTTATGAGCCATATTTCTTACTTATACTTGTCTGTAAACCAACCTTGCGAAATGTTGAATAGAAAAAACATTTCATAACCGGTCATAAATGAACCGATTTCTTTTATTTTATAATTAAATCTGAAAAAATGAAGTAGATGCTTATGAGAAACTTTACAAGTTACAAGTATTTAATTTACGAACACATCGTGAAAACGATGGTGAAAAAGTGTTGTACATAGTTGTTTTGACAGAAAAGTTCAAAGATTGCTTTGAAGATCACTTATATTTGAAGGTCAGTACTTTAATTTTTAAAATTTAGCAAAAGATACTGTCAAAAATCTATTTTAAGAAGACGACTTCTAATAACTGTGAAAATTACTAGTTGTTTTTGCAATATAATATTTTTACGTAATCTTGCGTCAGGAGATAATAAATTAAATTGTTTTTATTGGAACGAAGTTCCTTTTATTTGTATCATATTAGCATACTAAAAGTCGTTGTGTAAAACTTGTACCGAATATCCGACAAACTTACCCGCGTCACTTTTGGAATCTAATAAGCTTGGTAAAGCTCTTGCTACATTTAAATTGTCCTTTTCCTTTGGATGAAGTAGACGATATTATAAAAAAATATCGGTTCTATAAAAGATATAAAATTGTACAAGTTCATAAATAAAGATTATATAATAAGCTTTAAATAGTTTAACTTACATAATACAGTAACTCATATATGCCGATACTGATCACATTTAAGAAATAAAAAATATGCAAATCAACATCGAATAATTATCCCACAAAAAATCCTAATTACTAGTCGTGTACTAAAATTCACACAAAGATATAACGCTCGTAATAATAGTTTCCGCACCTTCTATTAATATAAATCCACAATATCTGATAAATGATCTATATCAATATCGTAGTCTGTGCTTCATAAGAAAATACTGTATAAAGGCAAAAGAATGTACGGAGATTACATCTCTAAAAGACTATAAGTAAAGCTTACTGCATTAACAAGCCACGTCCGAGGGAGTGCTGAAACACAATTCTCTACTCAAACTCTCACATGCTATGTGACCGTAATTTATTACTATGAAATTAGGACGGTTTTCTGACCAGAAAATATATACAGTTGAAGCTATGTTGAAACGACACTTGGAAAAAAAAATCTGGTTTTGTGACGCGACTCAAAATAAAGCCCCATTGTTGTTCGCAATCACGGCAACCTTAATATGGCGACCGACTGAAGAAATTTATGGGTCCCTTATTTTCTACAGGAATTACAATCCCTTTTATGGTTACGGGATTACACCAGCCGTGCTACCTTTTTCTTTATCACTAGACACAAAGTGGTGACAATGTCGTATCACCAATTTTCAGTCGCCATGTTGAGATATCGGATTTTTTCTAAACCGAGTATTAAACAATAAATATATACTCGTAAACTTAATTTGTTTGATTATTTTACAAAACGTACCTTCAAAAAGACCTTCAAAGTTTGAATGATTAAATTTCAAATACATCTATAGTCTATTTATCAAAGTTATATTTAAAACCATATTGTATCTAAATGTTATATTTAGAGCAATCCATAATATTTTTATATATTAATTATTTAACTCTAGTCGTAAAAAAAAATAAGAGCAAGAGTTCATTTTGAAGAATAAACTTATATAACCTGTATAACTAACTTGTTTTCGCATTCTTTATGAAACACGTGTGCGCAATATAAGGTGAAAATTGCGAATGCAATTTTGCAAGAATATTTTTCGAAACATTTAGCTTTATTGAAAACGAAAAAGTTACCGAGTTCTTTGATTCTTGTGGTGTATAAATAAACGTATCAAAGGAGTCAAAGAAATAACTAGAACACGTTTTATTACGTATGGGTACTTACTGAATGCTTTAACTTGAATTTTTATTTTGAACTCTTTCATTCTCCAAGGGAACTAAACTCAGCAATTGATGTTCAGATAATCTGAACCTAAAATACGTGTGAAAACGTATATTATGTTCATATTATCTGAACGTATTTTAACGATTTTACATTATTATTTTTAAAACAAAATACTCACGACTATATATACTCGTATATGTAGACATAAGAAAAACTTGTATCAAAACGTACCTGGAAAAAGAAATTAATTTATCAAATCTTAATAACTTTAGATGGATGGATGGATGTTTGTTTGAAGGTATCTATGTAACGGCTCAACGGATGTTGATGTTTGGCACTGATGTAGAAAATAGTCTGGAAGATCACATAGGCTACTTATTTCATTTTAACTCCGTGCGGACGGAGTTGCGGGCGACAGCTAGTTAATGTCATAAATTAAATACAATTAAGTAAGTTATTTGGTAATTAAAAGATATTTTTTTTAAACTCATAATTAATTCAGAAAAAAAACTGGTTAAAATATAAATGTCAGATTAAAGCCGTTAGGAGGCTTAAAGGAATTGATCAAAACATCTAACAAACCAAGGTAGTCGAAAACAGAATGACCTGCGAATTTTCAATCATTAATTATTCCGTAAATTAATTATGACAATATCGCAAATGAAGGAATATTTTATTATAGGTTGTATGTACACATTCAAATCCTTGAAATATTTGTTTTGGGCCTAAAGCTTTACATTTTACTTTTATGTTTCAAAAGATCTAATCGTTCTGGTGAATTAATAAAAACAATAGCCTTGTTAAAAGTTTTTTCAAACAGTGTAATAAGAATAACATATTTTGCTCGTCGAGATAGAATTTTATTTTGAATTTTATTCATAGCGTTCCTTTCAACGCTACTTTCTTTCAGGCTTTTTTCTTTTACTTTGTCGTATTTTTATGAGCAAAATGTATATAAAGTCGTCTTTAATAACAAGTGGACGAGTCCTACCTTTTCTCGAGGATTAATTATTAACAGTGAGAGCTGACTCCTTTGAACTAAATTAGTAGAGCACGCTTACTGGTTACTTTGGTTCTTTTCCGTTCTGAACGTCCCTAATAAAATGTCAACGAACTATTACAGTTCAATGATTTAAAGTTCACAGTTCCACCATACAGATTTACATGTTTCTTTAGACCGATTTTTTTCTTTGAAGACGTATTTTAATTTCAGAAAGTGAATAGTTTTCACACTAGTCGGAAATGTAAGATGGCGAATAAAATATCCGTGTTAAATTTATTAAAGTTATACCGACGTACTACGTTGAAAACGTGAATTAGTAATGAACAAACATTAATCTAGCCATACGGAATAAACTGCGCCGGTATGAACCTAAAATAATTTAATATACTATGTATTTATGTCGTATATACAAGCAAGTGCACTCTAATATTATTAGAGTATGAGTAATGCGGTAAATTACTTTGATTTTTATTGCTGCAGTGATCTAGAACACATTAGAGAACTGCAGTATAAATTCCGAAGATTTTAACCTGATTTTGCAATATATTTACAATATTAACATTAAAACATTTTCTATATATATTTTTATTAAAAGATATTGCATCTTTTAAATCTTTCTCGAGTTCCTTCATAATACTATTTATAAATAAAATAACAGTAAATCTCTATTTCAAATTTAGAAATTTATTGTGACGAAATCTTTTTAAAAACATACAGTAATTATATTGTTAATTAAAATGCGCTCCTTTACATAAAAACATGCAATTAGAAATTTTACAGTTGCCAAAATACGGAATACGCTAGAATACAACGATTTCGCGCGCCTAGTTTCCATAACAGTTACCTCTAATTAACACATTTGCTTCATTTCTGATGATAATAACGCAGTTAATAACGCTTTGCTAATGCAGGGAATATGCGCTGTGAAAGCTTTTACCCGTAATGGTACTTTGACATCTTTAAATTTTGAAACGGTATTATTAAAACGTTAATTCGACAAATAACAATAAATATATTAAACAAACACCTAAAGGATTTTATCTTTTGATTCGATCTGTTTTGAAATCAAGTAAAAATACTATCATATTGATGTTCTTTAAAACGAGCTTTAACTATTACTGAGTAACTTATAAATTTAACCCTTGTAAAATAGATGCTTTTAAAATAAACAACATTTTCTATTAGAACTCGACAAATAAATAATGAACGAACACGAAGCACCCGCTTTAACTTCATAACTGATTACGATGAACTAACTTAATTCCTTGAGCACAACACTTTAATATTATTATCTTATTTTAGTAGATCTCTTGTATTTACTTTAAAATTAAATTTAAAGTTTGCAAGTCTTAACTTAATTATAAAATGTTGTAGTGTGTGCAAAAGGTGTTAGTGTGATCTTGAATTTCAGCTGTCGGTACACATTTGTATATAAAAACACATTTTTTTTAATGGGGCCATAGGAATACTGTTGTGATACAAGTGCTACGACAGTGGAGACTCGCCGTTATACCGACTGATGACGCAATCAATTTAAGTTTTTTTTTTGAAGGCGTCTTTATTTGGATTTTGTTAGTATAGAAATCTTAAATATAAAGCTAAAAGTAGTTTATTAGAAAACCAATTAACAAAACAGGAATAAATTTAAATTGCTTATAAATTTTAAAGAGTGAAAATTAAGTTGTATAGTTAATAATTGTAGTATAAAATTGGAATAAATTAATTGTTCAATAAATCTTAATCGTATAGCATAACCGACGTCGAGTTCCAGTTACATGGCTTCAGCCCGCGCCGTATTTATAATGGCGATTAATTCAAACAAGAGATTAAAGTAAGATAAGCCGGATCATTTATTTTTGTCCATATTTAAATGACCCCAGGATTATACCTTGTCAGGATTACACAATTTTTTTAAATAAAATTTATACAGACAAAGTAGCTGATGTTTTTAGTGACAATTATCAAACAATGACGCTATTAGGTTACAATAATCAAATTTAAAACACAATGTTGAATAGTCTGTGTTATTTTATTTAAGCATTGTAGCGCTACACGTCGACGTAGCACCGTAGCATCCGTAGCACTTGCAAACTTCATCTAATGAGAACCTTTCGCATGGTTTTACTATTGTATTGATAAATTGATCTAGTTTCTTTTTCATATTTTAATGAAAAAAAAACTGGAATAAGATGAAATAATCTTTGTACAACAAAAATATTTACCTAGTTTGATACTAAAATTTTGTTTTAAACTTTAAATGGCGCATATTTTGTGCATTTGACAGTGTTCTACATTGTTATTTATACCAAACACACTTCGTTTCAAAGTTCTTTATACAAAACGCTTCGAAGGGTGTCACCTGAGTGTACAAGGCCGCGACCCGCAAACATTACATGAACAAAGTAGCCACTACACTCGCGCCCTGTTTTCATTTCATAGCATTCATAAAGAAATGACTAGCGCTTGCTTTGTAAACGACCTTTTTCCAAAGTCAAATGCCAATAAAGAAATACAGAAACTTTTTTAGAATTTCACAATTTGTTTATGTGACTTCAGTAAATTTTCTCAAGGATTCTTGTTCTCAAGCATCTCTTATAAAGGATACTTGAGGTAACATTTAAAATTACATGCTTTATAACAGAAATAAATTTTTCGGTTTACATTCCATAAGTTAATCACAGATATCAACTTTATGTTTTCCTTATTAAGCTTCATAGAGTGCATTTAAATCAAACCCCAAAAACAGAACTATCTGGAATAAAGTTCAAAAGCAGTGAAACTATCCAATAAAACATTCAGACAACTTTTGACGCTAGGAGAGTAGACGCTATAAAAAGAATAAAGCATTATAAAACTTCATTCATACAGAAAACAATTAGCTATGAATTCTTTGAAAACGTGTGAGTAGAGGAAAGCAATGCCTGTCGCGTTTCACAATAGACCGGCCCCGACTCGCCACTCCACGCTGTTTTGTTCAAACTCCATTCTTTTAACAAATATTATAACGCCTTTGTTTCCTCTGATGTAACATTAAAATGAACACTATGAAATGATATTCTTGGGAACTAATTATGATTATTATATCTATTTATAAAGTTACGTATTACTATTTATAAAGAACGTTAATAATTAGACGGCGACAATATTGTATTGTGTATATTATGCGATATTGTTCTCATGTGACTTTTTCTTTGTCTTTTTGATAAAAAATTCTTTAAACCTTAAAATTAAAACTTGTAAACGAGGCCTATGAAAAATCTTGTTGTAAAAATTTATCGATATGACTCATTCCTTTAAAACCAATAAAAGTTTTAAATAATCCAAATTTTAGTCTTTTTAGGTTATCTTATAAAACATTTATGCTGTTAACTTAAAACTGAATATGATTGTTATAAAATTAATGTATATTTCTTACGTTCTGCGAAACACAGTAGCTTAAACATCTTTAAGCGTCTAAAAATAATTGAAAGTCGATGTTCAACGCAGACACCGTGTTCTCTGTGAGTGACGTAATCTTATCTTAAATGCAAAGGAGGTCCACAGACATAGACAGGGGACAAGAAACTGATTATACAAGACTGTCACTATTTCCTA
This sequence comes from Papilio machaon, assembly GCF_912999745.1. Lineage (NCBI taxonomy): Eukaryota > Metazoa > Arthropoda > Insecta > Lepidoptera > Papilionidae > Papilio > Papilio machaon. Next base: position 3,428,442 of record NC_059999.1, on the reverse strand, counting down.
CATATAAAAGCCTCTTGTCATTAGTCCGATAACGTATGGTTCAAATACACAATAAAATAAACATTTATACTCATAAAAGATGGGCGAACAGACTGTCTTGCATTTAACTTTCCAAATAATCAAAAGATTTAACATTCAAAAATATACATATATTGTTATTTTTAAACCCTACTGAATCAAACTATGAACTTAAACTACACTGGGATCAATTTGATTATAATAAAGTCATTATAATTGCTGGAGCCGTTGTGAAGGCATTTATTCTCTAATTGCTGAGTTGTGTATGCTATGTGCACACACAACTCAGCACAATGCACACAGCAATGCACACATGTGTTAACCAGGAAAGAAAATCTTGTCACCTAAGGGTTTGCATTAAAATATCAATTATTTCCTTCTAATTATTTCACAATTCAAAGTTCAAACAATATTTTATCGTAAAATACATTTTCACCAAGTCATCTAAATTTAAATATGATTAAGAGTTAGAAATTACGCAATAAGATTTTCAGTTCCATCTGCCAAGTAATTGAAATTTCCACGATGTCTACTTGAAAGTCAACTCAACGTTATGAGATGTAATAATTGTTGTTAATTCATTTGTTCATATTTAACTGACTTTATAATTGATCAAAAATAAACCGACGAAGTCTTCTTGATATCGAGGAAATTACTTCATATCAATTGGTATTTCTGCTATCAATGTGTGATAATAATAATTTGTAGATTCCTAAGCAACTCATAACTCGCCAGCGCTAAAAAATGGATGTAAAATAAAGAAATGAAATCCGAAACAGAAAGAGAGAAATCCTGGTATCTAACTATATCTTAGCCATAGATATTAATAACCATGCCAAAAACAAATAGTCCGAATTTTGAATAACGAGTTACAGCAATCGCCTAAAAACAACCACATAAAAATTTGGTATGCTACAAAAACTGTATTGAAGGTTCGCAAACGTAAATGCGTGCGAAAAATTATATAACTTACGATTTAAGTCTATTCAATTCGTCATGACTGCGTAACTTATATAAAATACACTACCTTTAGATATAAAATATATATTTTTTTTTCGCCACGATATGTACAAACTATCCAAAGCCTATTGTTGGCCTTATAATTCTAATACAATGAAAATAACCGTACGTCACATTTCTAAGAAAGGTTTTTATATCCTCTATTGTGGGTTTAAATTGCTCATTACTGGCTACTGGATTGATATTGATTATTGTGTATCTTTATACATATTAAGTTAAATTCTAGGTAAGGAGGTTTTAAACAAATGTTTTAAAATACACATATATTTATTTAAATAGAATTTAATAAAGTCAATATAGTTAATATTTGTTAATTAATGAACGGCATAATTCATGCGTATTTGTGCAAATAAAATATTAATCAGAGTGAGTTTTACGAAGTGTTTATATAATTAAATTTGTGTAAATGCTGTATTTGCAGCCATTTGAGCCGACTTCTAAAAGAAGGAGGTTATCAATTCGACTGTATTTTTTTATTTCACTCAGTAGTAGTATTTTTGTCGTATGTTTTATTTTTAATCTCTCGTTTAATAAATGGCTTATGATATACGTATAAGTTGAGTACTTACGGTCCCCCGTTTTCTTTAACTTGATATCTTTCGCGTTTATATTTATAACCAAGATTAATTAAAATAGATTATCAGAAAGCAAAAGAGGACGGAAGATTTATGAGGCAAAGATAATATAAGTGGTTGTAGGAAAACTCTTTGCTTAAGAATATTTCAGATCTTTTCATTTTATCACTGATTACGCGAATATAGGGCCCTTAAAAGAGCAATTAAAGATATTTTAGATTTACTTTGATAAATTTTACGAGCGTAACTTGAAAGTTGTTTTAACCAGAATCGAGATCAACAAAAGCTAGCTACCAAATTAAAAATACATTGTGACAAAAGATTATGTTATAATTAAGAAAATATGAATATTTAACTTAATTATTTAAATTCAATAAAATATATAATAAAAAGTATAACAAATACTTTTTGTGATTTCCGTCGTTACTGTCTAGATCTGCTAAGGCTTACATTTGGTGAGGATTTACATCGTTTATGTTTCGTAACCCTGCAACGCGCAGTCTGAAATCAGTTTAATGTCTTGAATAAGTAAGCAGACACAACAACGTAATGTTGCGATGGATTACTTACTTAAGTTAACTTGGGATTTAGTTATAATAGGAAACTTTTTTAAAATACAGTCGTAGACTTTTTTATATAAAAAGATTTTATAAAAGGTACAAAACTGATAAGACAATGGTATATAATAAATGTGGGCTACTGGTCTATCTCAACTATTAGTCCAGTAGATCATAGCAAGACAAAAAATATAAATACGTAAATATAACGTAGTGGAAGATGCTCAGACGCAGTAATATAATCTTACTAATATTATAAATGCGACTGTTTGGATGGATGGATGGATGTTTGTTTGAAGGTATCTTCGGAACGGCTCAACGGAACTTGATGAAATTTGGTACAGATGTATAACATGGTTGCGGACGAAAGCGAAAGCGTGCCCGCAGCCCCTCTATTATGCGTTGGAGGAACAGAGGGGTTTAGTGGGTATGCTTCCCATCTGGAAGAGAATCCCACATAACTACCGCGCCTCCCCCGGGGCGCGGTAATGCATAAGGCATTCCCCTCTGAAAAAAAAAAAAGATGTATAACATGGTCAGGAAGAACACATAGGCTACTTATTAAGTTTTTTTTCTCCGTGCGGACGAAGTCACGGGCGACAGCTAGTATAAGAATAAATGTCAATTACATGATTTTCCTTTTAATAAAAAAAATGATAATTGTGTACCGAATTATGCTGTTCCATTTTATATTATAAGAAGTTTGTACTTGATTTCACAGGGTTTTGTCACTATAAAGTAGTACTCTAATCTAATGAAATGGCCACCCCTGGTATATAAAGTAAACTTTAATCTACATTTATAAACTAAAATTATAGATTAACTATATGGCCAGCTTTATCTCATACTTTATGCAGATTTGGTTAAACTTCAGAACGATAATTGCCGGATGGAAAGGTATAGATTGGATAAACCTACGCAGTGTCAGACCTGTATTTAATGCTAGTTATTTGAAAGTGACTTAAATAGATATCGAAACTGTTAGTGAACACGTATAAATGTTATAATTAGTTAATTTGGAATTGTGACTTCTCTGGAAATGTTACTCTATAAAGATCAGTTAGAAAAATCAAATGAACACAGACCAAAGGATTGTCCTTCAAGGTAGTTGAAGGGCAGATTAATATATTATATAGGTATATTATTTTTACTAATACATCAGGGCATGTTAAAGAGCTTAACATGTATAATGAGAGTCGCAGTTTGACATGCTCGCAATTAGTAATGTATGAATTGCGGCCCGCAGCGACCGCCGGCGCCGCCACGCCGGGGAACTTGGTAAATGATTGAAGCGCACAAACTTAATCCTAGCTGCATTGCATTGTGTACATAATGTAATAAATTTTGTATATGCAAAATTTATACTAAACCTGTTTATATAAATCAAAATCAATGTTTATTCCCTATATAATATTAAACTATATGATAGATGACGTAACATTAATTAGAATGTTGTGAGGATGCCAGAGAATTTTTATAATTACATAATGTGAAAATATAACATACTATTGTTGGTTCAAACAAATATATTAATTTTCAATAATACTTTAAGTAGCATAAAGATTTATATGCGATGTTACCTAAGTCAAGATTTCAATTCTGATGACTCAACAATGAGGTAATTGTATAAAAAATTACGCTAGTATATTTTTAACAGAATTAATTTTAGGCACAATCCTAAAATTGTTACCTTCATCACTACATGTTTATAAACATGAGTTACAAATGTTTACAAATATATTAAAAGCGTGGTAAATCTTCCAAATATTTGTATACACATACACACATTACTTTAAAATACATGATTTTAAATTTTATAGTATCCTTTTAAGACACCCAGGTTACTAAATATAAAATGGTTATCGTTACTTGAAATCTTTAAAGTCCAAAATAAAACTTAATTAATTTACAACCAATACAGGTTTCCTATTAACAGTATTACTATAAGCTCTTACTTAGTTTGATTCAGTAAATTACTTAGAACAAATATCATAGCAATTTAATTAGTACATAATTACCTAATACCAACAATAATAGCAATTGATATCAATTTTGATACCATTTCACTAGACGATAAATCGAAACATTTAAATAATTTACGTTGTATTGAATTTAATTTTTGTTATTTTAGATATCGATACCTTTGCCTTTACGTTGAAAATTAAAAAAAAACTTTTAGGTTACAGTATGTACAGCTATGATTTGATTAGAACCTTGAAACTTTGAACGTTGGTCAAAATTTATATAACTTCTACATCTCCACAATCCAACTCACTTGCATTTGCTGGCATGTGTAAAAAAAAAGAAATATATGTGTATTATACTTAAAATGCAAACAAGTATTATCACCTCTAAATATTTTCTAATAGAGGTTAGTAGTCGTCGTGTTTTAACCACGGCACGGAGATGTTAACTCTGTGTTAGAGGCTATTTTACGGTGTAAACTTGTTTAACGGCCAAACGCCGCACTATAACTTCGTTGTTGTTTCCATTTCCCATCAACTTTAGTTATACGAATTAAAAATAAACTACATTTCAGGGAACGGTTTTTGTATACTATTCGATAGCGCATTGTTACGGCTTAACTAAGGAATAAAATAAAGTAGCAATTTTTTTATAGTTACAGAAGGCGACACACAAATAACGACATCAACTAAGACAAAAAAAAATCTCTGAATTAATTACTGTCTACTTTAGATGGGTTGTATATGTTATTTGTAACTATTTTCGTAAATGCTATGTTAAAAATTTTAGCAAATTGTAATATTTCATCATTTTAGTCGTTAATAATCTGCAGCTTACTAAGGTCATGTAATATTTATAGGGTAGAGGATGGCTGCAGTGAGGGTACGAGTTATACAATATTGGAACACTAAAGCCGAAGAGAATTTCTAAGATGTCTCTGGAATTCATTAGCATACAAATTGAAACGCTGAACAGTGGCGATTGAAATGCTATTCGGAAGAAATTTGATATAAAATCCTACGATCGGTGAAATTCTTATCAAAAATGTTAAAAGGAAATTATTGATTAAAAGAAATGGTTTTTCATACTTTTAATATTCAATTTTTATAATGCGCTGTTTACAATATTTTGATCTTTTAACACGTTTAGAAAGTTATTGAAAATTGACCAATATTTTACATAAAATCGAAAATTGTGATATATTGACTACACTTACCTCTTGTTTGTTTTCCACTTCTCCATCAGTTTCCTTGATACCTAACTGCTGTTGTTCTATTGGTGGTTTTCTTGTATGATTAATCACATCTGGCTCATTTACATTAATATCACAACTTGCATTTTTAGCTACATAGTATTCCATACCAGTTTCATCTTGTGATTTATCATCAGATGTTTTACTTTTAAAACAAGATATCGTTTTTTTATCTTTTTTCGTTTCATCTTTATCTTTACTTTTAGTGTCATCTTTTTCAGAATTGTTTCGGATATTTTCATCCTTCTTATAATCTTTTATTGCCTTCAGCCTTTTCTTTTTACCATTCCATTTAGTAATTCCTGACTTTGATCGGTGACTATCATCACTGCTGCTCACACTATCTAAACAAACTGGATTTACTAATATTTTCGTTGATTTAGTTTTACGTTCAATCTTTCTAAGATTAAGTAGGTTTCCTGATGAATCCATAAATGATGGTACTGTGGTTAAAGATACTGGATTTTCTTTCGTATTGGTACAGTAACTATGTTTGGGTTTAGGTAATAGTTGAATGGTCTTCATAACATCGGTATCGTGATGACGTAATTTACCATTGGTACCGAGTGGGCCCATAGTGACAGGTGGTCCTCCGTTAAACAGTAGTGCCGTCTCCATTGGTTGACATACACAAGCTAACATTTTCAACTGGTCATTTGGACATACTTAAGTCTATTATCACTTACATTTTTGGTGTCATTGATATTATTTTATAAGATTCTACATTAGTGCATATAAATTTTTTACACGGCTGGAAATTAAAAAGAATATCTAATATGGAAATGTAAATTTATAGTAAAATAAAATATCGCACGTCATAATAAACCCTTCCGAGTTGCGTTCTAACAATGACATTATATTTCATCTCCATGACTTAAGATGCATTGTTTCTCGTTGAACGGATATAAGCATCTCATTCATATCCTGATATGTAAAACGGTACGTGATCTGACCCTCGTAAGGAAACTATGGCAACATTTAAATAATATCATTTAGGTTTTGAAATTGCTGTAATAGTCATTATAAAACTATTGTATCGCTCTAGCGTTTTAAATTGAAAAGAATTTTAGCTCACAAAACCTGTCCCAATTGCATGTTTAATCCTATTGATTTATTTTACAAGTCATCATTAAGCTTGTAATTTTGAATTTTGTGGTAATTAATATCGTAACTTCTTAATAGAATATACATTCATATAGTTATTATTTGCAAATATTATACATTTACATATGAAAATATTGTATCGATGGCAACATATTGCACGATATAAGACAATACCTAATCTTCATATAAATAACATTTAGTTTCCTTGTAACATATTTTTTCAACGGATCGCATTCCAATTATTACACAGAGCGGGATAAATTATTTATATTCTAGCAGTTTTGCTTTATTATTACATCTATTGAAAAGTTTCGTTTATTTATAACGATAGTGACTTTCTAATTGAGGTATATTTGTCAAAATTAGGATTGTTTTACAGTTTTTACGACCGAACCTTTTCGTGGGCCCTCTTGATCCCACATCCTTACTTGATGTTGTAAATTTTGTACTAAGTCATTTTCTACGCCATCTATACGTTCCTTTGAAGTAGTACTAAAATTATGAAGGTCGGATTTATCAAGTGTATCCTTTGTACATTAAAGAGTTATACATAGTTCATGTCTTAACACCGCACTCAGAGTCGTAAAATTGTCATTAATGTGTTCTTTAGTTTAGATTTAGTAGTGTCATCTGTAATTTGTTCTAATTTAATTTATGAATTTTAAAAGTTGATGTTCTATATGTCTGCAGATAGATTTTTTAATTCGAATAAATCAGTTATCGATACTGCATCCCTAATGAACGAGATAACGACTTTCAACGGAGCAACGCATATGTGAATGACGGGGTAATGTCTTTGTGAAATATGGAGTATGGATGCACGAGTGGCTGTCTATCGAAGCTTCCCCAATTAGTGCGAGATTTAATTATCAAGCCCCCATTGAGAAGTCACTCGGTGTACAACCTCACCCACCTTGTAACCTCTCTTAAGAGCAACGCGTAAAATCGTTTCAATTAGAATTTCATTAAGTCGTTGGATATATTACAAATGTCTGACCCAATTTTCATCACCACATTTTATAAAACAAATTTCCTCTCACCACGCCTGTCTGAAACGAACTAACGAGGCTTTCTCCGAATGTACACTTTAATTTTTTTTTATGATTTAAAAAAACATTTCAATTTATAAGAACGAAAATCTTTATTAGTATTAGTTTTGTTAGCGCAGTGCAATTCTTCACTTAATTGTGTTATAGGGTTAATATAAATAATAAAATCTGATAAAGCTATAACTGAATCTATTCAAACTACATAAATAATAAAGGTAATGTAACGTTAACTTTTAAAAACTACGTATTAAGATATTCGAACCCAGAACAATTCTTGAATATTTTTATTTTTCGTAACAATCAAAAACATAAAAATGAAAAAGATAAATAAAAGTCCTACGAAAAAGTGACAAGACATTCTCGTAAAGAACCTAATTCTGATGAATGACTAATCAAGATACTTTCGTAGCATCCCTAAGAGATCTCTTGAGACCACAACAAACTTTTGAGCCGCTTTCAGCAGTCGCAAGCACGACTTCTTTGCCCTTTATAAAACAATCTAATACAAACTCACTAATACAGATCTCAAAACGAACTGTACAAAACTTTGTCGTACAAAATTAAGAAGAAAATAATATACGTTTCGTATTCGTCTTTGATTATATATATGTATATATTATCGAAGCATTTCGTACTTCTAACAAGATTTATAATTCAAAAAGTTATAAAAACCTCTAAACCAATAAAGTATACTAATACGAAAAGAATTCCTTAATATTTTCCGAGCGAAGTTGGAATATAGTTGTAAAGGTAGAGGCTGACAATAGAAGCCGGCGGATAATCAAATCAACACCTTCGTCACGCCACAAATCGAATATGAATACAGGAATTCGTTCGAATTCGTGAGATTCCTGTACTTTAGACGTTCGACAACGCAAATATATTGGTCCGGGGGAACTCATCCGACTTTTACTGTAAATTCAATAGAGTGGTAACATTTTTTCCTAGTCAAATGTAACGGAGAATTGGAAATACCTACTGTAGGTAAAAATATACTTACTCAAAGTTAAAAGGTCTGCCTTACCGTGGGTTTCTGAGACCAATACCTCTGTATAAAAAAATCGTCATCTCTGTTCATTATCTTTGACAAAACAGAAATGACACTATGTTTTAAAATGAGATTTTGATCTCAGAAACAGACGATAAGTTATTTAGAATGATAAATATACACTAAGGTTCTCCCATAGTTTCCAATTAACGAATCAGTGCGGCAATAATTTCGTTAATTCCAAATTTGAATTCCAGGAGATTTATGTATTTGTCTGATCGATTGTAGCAGGAAAATCATTGAAATACTTTATACTATCGCATTGTTGGAATATTGTCGATGGGCAGTAATAAACACTAACTACCACTTTTTACACCTAACATCAGACATTTGGCAACATCTTGGCTCAGTAACAACATTCTTTGTCATTAAAAACTTTAATAATTAATTATAACGAATGTTCCATAACATATATATTTCCATTCTAATATTCATATGTAAACATTGTATTGATGTTAAATTTTAAAATGTAACTTTAAGTGAACTAGTTTAGTATTTTTAAAAAATAACGACAAGAAAATGTCTCCATAAATAAGACTATGAATGGACGGTGGAAGAGCAAGAGGACAGCGAAACGACGACGTTATTGCAAAGGAAAATGTGAAGGAAATTTTTAACGTTTTACCGAAGAAAATATTTATTAGTTGTAGGAACAACATATAACTATTTTTTGGTGTAGATAATCTCTTGTATATTTTATTGAAAAATAAAATAATAATATACAAATAATACTTATAAGTTGGTATGAACGTTGAAATAAAAAATACTTTTGTCGTCAATACCGAGAACAAGAAAATCGATACGGACAAACATTTCCGATAGAATTGCAACACGGCACATCACACCAGACTACAGTCAGACAAACTTTTATGGCCAGAGAGAGAGTCGCTGCAATCGCGGTTATTTCATTCAGATAATATTTAAAACAGTATTGAAGAAAAGGCATAGCAAGAAAGAATCCGACGAGGATCTCGTGGCATCTTTTCGATACACAGGCGCTCCCTATGTGGTAGCGAGATATAGTTTCAGTTTTTTTTACCAGGCCAGACGAGTTTACGTCACTATGTATAGAAATCGAATAAAACAACGACAATGAAATCTGATCGAGAGAAACAATTTAATTTCCATGGTTTACAGAAAATGAACCTGTCGTTATCCTTAATAGAACTGCCTGATTTATTTTGTATGCAAATTAAAATTGTAAATATAAATCACTTCATTCACAATATTTATGAGATGAATCCGGACGTATTTTGGCAAAGTATTTTGCTTTCAGGTTGTAAGTAAAAAAAATGTTTTATTTATTTAGAAGATGACAATACTTTTAGCACACTTAAAGTTAAGCTTCGAAGAATATTTTATTCATATTAATAACATATAGATACCAAAAGTAAAGAGTGAGAGTATTTAAAAAGTATATAATGAAAGTATATTACTAATGGGAATCGAAGCCAAATATGCGGCTACGAGAAGACCTTCCAACCGTTAATCTATTGAGCCGTTCTACAATAATCAACCCTATATCATTTTACCCGTCTCCAATTTTAATATGAAAACTAGAAGCTATTCAACCGAAGCTATTCAACCATTTAAAAGGTCCGTTGAAAACTATGACTTATTCCCAAGTCATAAGGGACATTGTATGTTTAGCGTTATTCGACAGCGTTACTGCGCTCTCGTGTTACTTGCTCTGCGACAAGTGTCTCATATGGACTACGAACCCGCAAACTAGACTAACTGGAATTTAAAATATTTGTAAGATCTGCTTACACCGCATAAACATGTCATCATTGACTTATTTTTTTTTAATTCTTCAAGGCGATTATTTATCACTCGTATGAAACAAAAGAATATAAAGACTGTCGTCGTAGGCATTTCGGATCTTTCAAGAATCGAGCGTATCTTTAACACTCAAAGGCCGGTAATGCATCTGTAGTTCTGGTGTTCCGAATGTCAATAGACGTCGGTGATTAATTCACATTAAGAGGTTCGCTGCTTATTTTTCCCACTATTCTAAAATCATAGCTATCTGATAAATCTAAAAATTATAATCTGAATTCAACCTTAATTAACTGAATTCAATTTGAATTTCCGTACATTTACTACGTTAAATAATATCGATATCAAAGTGAGTTGTTTATTACTTGTAATCAATTTCTTCTCAGCTAATACTCGGTTATAAAACCGTGTTCGAAGTAATTACAGATATAAACTAGATCAGACTTAAGAAAGTATTTAATTGGCGGCTATAGGCATATAAATTGCAATCAGCGCTTGGAGTTCCATACTCCTGGTATACTTATTTATATTATTGCTTGACTTTTGCATGTATATTTAATAATTTCCATGATATTTTGCCTTATATACGTGAGTAATCTGAATATTTATAAATAAATAAATGGTTACACGGTTATTGATTCATAAAAAAAAATCTTTTATAATTCTGTGGAAAATAATTAAATTCCGCGTGCAGGCAAAAATTAAAATTCTCAGAATTTTTCTGAAAAATGACCCAATTAATCGTTGTATAAAATAAAATTCATTTAACCGGAAGAATAAATTAAGTTAAGTAAGTATTCTGCTTTTTGAATATGTCCAATACATACGTAACGTAAAAAATCGCAATGATATGTTTACAAATCCTTACTTTAAGAAAAAATAAGCTTGGAAAATAATATTTTTATGCAAAAAAAAATGTAACACGAAAGTGCTGACCGGATTTCATTTTTGCAATACAATGCTTGTCAATAAGTACTTGAAGCTTCAATTACTAAATTGATGAACGATAAATCCAAACAAACTCTATAACCGGATATATCATACAAAATATAAATATATACTGAAGTGGTACGATTAAGTATACTACGTTCAAAATTAAGGCAAAAGGTTGGCCACCTGTTACATTAACCCAAGTGAACTTTAGTGAAATTTAGATTTATTCCATTTAAACTGTCACTCCAGATGACGAACTTAATTGTTATGATAGCAGTAGAATATTTACCTATATAACTAACAAAATCTGGGAATCACTATAGCTAGGCAATTATGGCTTTTAATCATGGCTACATAATAATAAAAAATATTTTTTTCTCACGACAACTTCTTAAAACAAATATAGCATTGTTGTTCTCGAAATCGAATCCTTGACAAAGATCACGTAAAAGCTTTAAAAGGAAGTTCAAGTGGTAACATGTGGCTATCGTATGGATAAAGTTTTTAATGTAAAATGACTACACTTAAGTTATCGATGAACATTATAAGATCTTTCGGTGAACTTGTTCTAAATTTATTGTCGAAAATTCTAACAGTATACTTCAATGTGTTTTGATTTAACGACTATTTTAGTTAATTTTTGAAGATAATTACAAATATAAATTCTTTTTGGAAAAAATATTATCAGCTTCAAATAAATGAAATCGTAGAAAAAGCCTTCTGATTTATCACAGTGAACTGCAAGATTCAGATTAATTTTACCTGAAAAATCCAGTATAACAATGCATCCAGTAATCAACATTAAAGTTTGAGCTTAAAAAAACTTATATTTGTAAATTAACTCAAAAGTAATATTACAATTTAAGACATAATCAAATTTGAAAAATTAATATTTCCAGCCATGTATAAAAGTTAAGTTTAAAAATAAAACGACAAAAACTTCACTTTAACCGTGCGATGTATTGAGTTCGGGGTGCGAACGATCGCACGACCAACCCCTACGGAGTTCCCGGCGCTACTGAACTGATGAACTGGCGCAGACTACGGGCGCCGCTCGTACACAATGAAACCTCAGATGCACCCCCCGCACCGGACCTCTGACATCACAAAAATGCACATATTTCTAGCAAAAAAGACTACAACGGACAAAAGAATGTTAGAGAAGCACTTGTAACGCGACCACTTGAGCCAAAGTTTCTCGACTCTTGCTTTATAATGATACTGTTAATGGGTGACAGGGATTGTTACCTGTCGAAGTTTTTGTGTTAAGCTTACCAATAATTACTAAGCTTTCAAAAAGACACACGACATATGTGTAACATATAAATGTTAGAAAATATAATTAAGCTTGTGTTGTGCCGTGACCAATTTTAAAAACTCAGGCATCAATTTTAACTTTTTCTTTAGTTTTTCATCAATTTGAAATTTAGTATATTTCAGTTCAATAGTAAAGAGGTCCGCGCCAGTTCAATTGATATAGTTGCATACGAGCGTCTCTACTATAATTGAACGATGTAGCAAAACGAATGAACCAATGTTAAATATGATAAAATTGTATGTATAAAGTTCAAAACATTCTCAATTAATATTTTATCACAATAAATCTAAGTACTTCTAAATTAATTCAGTTAAACAGGACTAAAATATCGCTGCCTGTGTTTGATCAGTCTCATTATATGCTAATCATAATAAGAGATCTTTCGTCGAATACAAGGAGGCGTTTACACTTTATTAATTTAACAACTGAGACTTTAATCTTAAAATAACAAATTGGGTTTAATAAACTACAAATATAAATAAACACTTACCTTGACTAAAAACTCTCAATATTTCTTAATTTAAATTTCTTCGATGACGCTTAAGAATGTTATTTATTTAAAATATAGGTCGTTAAAATCGTAAATAGAAAAATAAACAATCGTCAAATAGCAGCCAATACCGTGACTAACTTTCCGTGCAATATGAATTTATGCAACTTCAGAGCGGAGATAGCGGATTCGACGGAAAGGAAGTTTTCATTTCTGTTTGCATAATAAACATACATAGTACGAGTTGTCGGTATTTGTTTGCAATTTTTCAATGTTTACACAACTGCATACGCCAAATGTTTTACGATGAACACTGTTGTAACATCGTGCTTATAAACGTCTATTTACACAGTCGATAACACTGTACAAAACCTATTATTGTCATCTCTTATGTTATAAACTTATTATCGTACAATTATTTCGGCAGTGGAATCCCACGGTAAGTGGTAAACTCAAAATAATGACTGCTTTCTATATCGTTTAAAATTGCCTATTGGTTAACATCAATGATAAAGATTTTTTAAGGTTATTTAATTATTTTGTAACTCCAGACCTTAACAAAAGTAGTACTTTAATGATACTTCGAACTAACAGGATGACTAGTACCTGAGAAGGATGCGCACCTGTCTGTTAATTCTAGTGGTGACAGGAAATTCAACCATAAACAGTAAACAATAGGGTTTAAAATAATCGTCTTCAAATAATACCGGACTGTATCTACGTATACTCAAGAATGTGCTATTGAGAAAAGGGTGGGCCAAGGTAAGAGCTTTATCGATGCATAAAGTATGTTGTTATGAAGTTTGTGGGACGGACCTTTAGGCGCGTTGAAAAAAAGAAGAATTTAACCTTATTCATTGAAGTATTCTCGGCATGTCTTTATTTACACCTGTTGTAAAATTCACGGCCTTCAACGGGCATCAAGGTCGGGCGGCAGATTTTATCAAACCGCTCAGCGGGATTCGCGCTTAAAATAATGTTAATTTAGACAACTCTTTTCTTTACTTTACCGTGCGTTGGATTTCTCGTAACATAAACAGTGCCAAATTACCTGGAAAAAGAAAATAACAAATTAGAACAGAAAATAAAAAGAAAGAAATCATTGTCAATGGGCTGATAACAAATAGATTCTAACGACTGGCAACCTGGTCGTTTACTGTTTAAAAGTAAACACAATTATAATTGAAATTTAAATTTAATTATTATTTACTATAAGGTTTAAAATAATAAGCCGTAATAAAATGTGTTTACGATCATGTGAAATCTATACCTACTAATAATACAAATTTATCTAATGTTGTAATTTCTGACGATATTCTGTAATTCACAATAGTATTTTTAAATTTTTGCATAAAATATTCTAAGTAACGATTTTTACTTTAAAACTCCAACAAGATAAATAAATAGTGGCAGGCGAAAAACTAAAAGGTTTGTTTAAGAAAAAAAAATATCACATTTTTTAGGTTACGTATTTATACGTCTATTTAAATAAGACATTATTGTTGACCAAGATTAGAAAGCGCTAAGAGAATACGGCACTTTGCTTGCACTCTTATATTTTATAACAAGAGAGATATTGATCATCGTAGAGTGCCATTTCCAACTTCAATAGAATTAATGTCAATTCAGTCGCTGCTCTTTTATAGATATTACAAAGAACTACTAGTTGTTCGAGCGATCTGTGGAAATAGGTTTTGTATAGTTCACCTCTTTACTTTTCAACTATCGTCAGTTTGTGTTTGAAGTTAAATCTTTTCACTACTAGCATTTACATTTCAAGCCTAAAGGAGTGTGCCAAGTAACAATTTATTTGTTAAAATATAGATTTGATAGGAATAATAAATCAGATGAAAACATGTATGCAAGAAATTACTGGCTTGTCCGAAGAAATGTCTTGTTATTAAGTGATCAATTTCTTTTCCACTCTTTAAAAGTAACTAAGTATTCGGTTGATGGAAACACATATTACAATATGTTTAAAAGCAAGTACCCGGAAAAAAGACTATACTAAATATATTAACCTTGTAAAACACTACAGCATAAATCTTATTAATTACTTCATGAGAATAAAGTATATAATTTCAAAATTAATTAACATGTCCTGAAGTATTATTAATAATAAATTAATCTCGTTGAACATAATCTCTTCCTAAATTTATTAGTTTTAGTAGGCATAGAAGATTATATGTGTAGAACATTCACTTTTACGTGACTTTCTTTGACTCTATGTGATATTATACGAGTATTTTATCGTGTCATTTAAAACACCTTTAAATAAAAAAGGACACAAATTAGCCCAATTGTTCGATAGTTTTACAGCCTTGAGCTACTTACTTGGCTGTAAATATGAGAGAGCAAGAAGTTTAAAACAAATAAAACAACAAGTTTAAAATAAGTTGGTTATATTAATTTAACAGTGAAAATAGTTTCTGTGCAAATAAACAAATGTTTATTTGAACGTTCTTCACAGTGTTTATCTAAGAGGACAATTCCGGGCCATCAGAAGGACGCAGTGTAGTGAAAATGCGATTTAACTGAACCCTTACGTAACGACGTGCAAATATGGGTACACACAATGTTTGAGATCCTTTCCTTGACAAAACTTAACTGTTTCCTTTTAAATTTAGCTAATGTTACTAGCCATATAAGGTTAATGTGAATTTCTTCATAACTATTAGTGAATTCTATCATTTTGTTTCTCTCATTTTTATGTTGCGACAAAATAAATATACAGATAAGACAAAAACCAATTCACTAATTCTAGGTACACGTGGCCTCGCCATCATGGGTAGAACGAACATAGGGTTTTAGTGGGCATGCTTCCCATCCGGAGGAGAATCTCACATTACTACCGCGACCCCCCCCCCCCCGGGGTGCGAAGTATGCATAAAACATTCTCCTCTGAAAAAAAGGGTAGGCTAGTGCTCCTCAGTGATGACGTTTATGATCTAATAACGAAAATTAAAATTGTAGTAACAATTTTAATTTTCGTTATAAATTTCTAATAATTCTAATATAAATTTTCGTAATATTATAAAATAAATAGGATAAGAAATATCTCAGCTTCTTGATAGTGAAATAAAACGTTATAAATGTAACGAATTCGGAATGAAGACCTGTCGTACAAAGTTACGTCGGCCCCATCGCATCGGTCCATATGTTTCGCTGTCGGATTTTTTGTTACCACGTAATTTGTGAGAACGTAACGAGCCGTTTACGACAAAAAATATTGTCGGCCAAAAATATAATATGATCTATGAAAAAAAAACACCTATTTTGTAGTATATTTTATCTTATTTGATGTTTGAGTACTTTTTATAGATCAATAAATAATCTGTATTCTCAGTATAGATAACATCGTAGTATTTTTATACTTTATTTTATTCTAATGTAGAACCAGACAGCCGTTTCATTGGCAAATTTATTTAGTCACGTATTAAATAAAAATGAACTCTAAAAATTATTACTGCACCGGTTATGAAAATGAATTATGGATAAATAAATCCGATCTTCATCTCTACGTCAGAATAAAATTAAAAAGTAAAGTCCATACTCATATCAAATTAACTACAAAAAACGCCATTGTTATGCTCTACCCGTGACAATCGGGGGTCAAAAGTTTCGGTAACGGGCCACCCAAATGACGGCTTATCGTTTAAACAAAAAAAGAATAAGCCTGTATCTTATGGTTTATCATCTGTTTATCGTCTGTTCACATTTGAATTTCGACTGCCAAAAACTCCTATTTTTTATGCACTCTGAAAAAAACTAAGATGGCAGATGAACTGGCATTAAATGTTTTTGCACAGATCCGTAGTTCGGCCAATTCATTTAATAAAAAGCAAAATACTTTACACGTTTTGAATTTTATGTGACAAACTTTAAAAAAAAAAAACGATGTTTTTTTCTATAAATTATCGAATATATTTTTTCTTAATATTTCTTCAGTCTATGTACCAGTTTTTAATGTACATAAACAAATAGCCGCTTACTTTCTGGAGCAAATATTTCTTTCTTGACTTTAATATAAAAGTTGGAATGCCAGCTAGCCCACATCGCTCCAATACCTAACTGGAAAATAGCGCCCTGAATACTTTTTGTACTAGTTATTAATTTTAGCATGTCACTTAATATTAAGAATTAACTAGTATCCAACCAAGCAGTATTCATCAAATCCACGCTACACATATTCGGTAAAATGTTGTCAAAGGCTGTCTCAGAACTAAAATAACTAAAAAGAGTTTTTCAATCTGTCCGTCCGGGTGGAATGTAAAAAAAAACTTAATAAGTAGCTTATGTGATCTTCCAGACTATGTTCTACATCGATGCTAAATTTCATCCAGATCCGTTGAGCCGTTCTAGAGATACCTTCAAACAAACATCCATCCATCTATCTGAACATTCTCATTTATAATATTAGTAAGATCTTACAGCCGAGAGCAAATAACTGTCAAATATGTGTCTATCAATTTAATTACTATTTGCTTACTAATTAGTAATTAGTAAAGTTTTAATAATATGACTAATCTAAGCGATCCCGTGGTGGAGACATTGTCTTATACTAAATCGACATGGTATGACGCTCTTCTTGGCTAAAACTACTTCTACTGATATTATATTTAACAATCATTTTGTTACTATAACATTAATAATCATATTGACGCCACGTTTCCTACAAATGTGGGCCCAAATTATAAAGTAATTTAGCCGTCTGCTGTTTATTTTAAGTGTATAGTAAATCTTTTTAAAATACTACAGCGGTATTTTCATCGGATACCTCTGTTAGTTATCTAAGACTTCGTCTAAGTGGCTCCAGGGACGTCTACTTTCCATAAAAATTCTGATAAGGGTAAAGGACTATAACAAGAACCTCTTCGAAAGACATGAAATTCCTTGAATTCCTTAACCTTTTACTTACGTCGTAAACTTTGGTATTCGTTAACTTGTTTAACATATTATTCCTAAACACATATATGTAGGAGAACTTCACAGTGTATAAAATATAAATAAATTTATCATATCGTATATATTTGTCACCTTGTGATATAAAAAAATCTCCATTTGTTTCTTGGTATTAAAAACTATTTATTCACATTAATTACAGTTGGAGTAGATAAAATTATTATTATTGATATGGTAACAATGGTATTGTTAAACGTTAAATTTGAAATGTAATTTCAGTGAAGTACTTTTAGCTAATGAGACCGTCACATTATATCGATTCAGTGTAAGATATCTCTTCACCTTTTATCTAATCTTAAAAACCTAATATATTATCTAAAAAGTTCTATAATAATGTCGAAGATTAATAACCATTCATATTATCTCAACGTTCCGTAGCTACGAACTGCTATCGTAATATTACAGTAAGAGTCTGCTTGTAAGATTAGCTAAAGTTGAAGTTACAATTTTGATTTCACGAGTAAAAATTAATGAAGTTAAACGACAACTTTGATAAGGAATATTTGTAGAAATTATTATTTTCTGTTTTATTCTTAAAAACTTTACTTTATTCATATCGGATGACTCGACCCTTTCCTACACGAGGCAACTTAAATCTTCTAAATCCGGTGATTTTAGTCACTCGCAATCTGTTTTTTAAAATCGTCGTGAGAAAATTCAAAACGGCGGAGCAAATCTACGAGTATAAAGTTGACATCTAGTCGCTATGCCTGTACTGACCGAATAGACGATTCGCATCAAAGATTCAACGATATGTGCAATTGTCGCGATGCAAAATTAGTTTCGATCATTTACGTTACCTTATGTACAATGGCCCTTACGGTGCATTCTACAAAATCTAACCGCTTCTTTATATTACAAACCAAAGGCGAAACTTAAGAAAAAAGTTAAAAAGAATCAAGTCGATACTAAATTGCCAGTAGGTACACAGGTAAATGTGTTCTCGCTTAATTTGTATTTTTTATCTCTTTGTTTCTACTACATAAGTACACACAATAAACAGACAGTAGTAAATATTTGGTTTGCGCCTTAGGAGTATTAACACGTCTGATATTTTAACGTTTCAATTAGTTCCCGCTAGAAACGAAGTTTGCTCACCACTCGGAGCTACGAATCGACGCTCTGCAATGTTTTATGCTTAGGTGGATTAATATTGACAAAGTCTAGAGCAGAATAAAAATTAAAAATAGATATATGGAAACTTTAACTATTTCAAATATACATACGTCATTTTATTTTAATTTTAATTAGACGAGATAATTTTACCAACGGAAAACATTAATCTACATACTTCCTGGTTATCACTACTATAATTTGGAGTCCCGAAATTTGATTATTGATTTACAAATTGATCATTTAATAGAAGCATACAAATTTAATACGTTGTGACTGGTGAGATCTAGAGGATGTAAGAATCATAAAGGAATTTTAATTCTGTCACACAAGTCATTGTGTGAGTGGCGGTGTGTGGTGGAATTTCACGCTTCTTAATTTAATACTTCCTCAACTAAGGCCATGTTCATATAAAGAAACGGACTTTACGTGAATTTAACAATTTACTAAGGTAACGACTGTTGAAGGCACAATTTTGTCATATATGAGTAATGGTAAACTGAGGACTTAGCACGAATATCCGTAACGTCATCGACGAAATTTGTATTAAAATTTCATACAAATTTTGACATATTTCGTCGACGAGTTACCAATGCGCGTGTCGTAAATATTCGTAATAGGCCCTATGAAGTTAAATGACTGCAAACTATCAACATGTTCGCTGCGCATATTAAACGAGTCATATTTTCCACGTAGAAAATGAAACAAGCACATATTTTCTTTTTGCCGTATATTTACTGTGAATAAGCCCTAAGCTATAAGTTTTAGTTGGTTCGACCGGTTTGATTGGGTATTTGTTAGTTTACATTTCGTAAAGTTTCCTCCCTAACCTGTTTAAAATAAACCTTCAAGTTGATGATAACTAACGATCTGTTTACTAAATTTATCTTCATGTATTAAATAAAGATGCTTAATTTAGTGAAGAAACTTTAATTATTCGTTATTATATTTTCTATATACTTGACTACTGGATAATACTGGATATAGACAGATTTTTTCTCAAATTCCTACAAGATTAAACTATGAAAACCCGCCATAAACACTCGTCTGGATCATTAAACTCGCCCCAAACAAAATTGATTCATCTTAAAAATAAATTGCTTATTTAGTACACTATCAAGTGAACATGTTACAGAAATAACCAAGTAATTTTTGACTCTATCAAAAATCTATCAACCTATCTGATTCCCCTAATATCTCAAAAGCCGAATAACAAGATAAAATAAAAGAGGCATTTCTTTTTTTTTTTATTCTAAAAAAAGATTATGTTTGTACTAAGGCGGTTAGTATGGTTCACAATATTATTTTTCATTTTTGACGTTCAAAAAATGTACGTATAATTTTAAATGTAACTTCTAATGGTTTCAAATTTTATGTGTGAAATACCAACAACGAAGTTTTTAATACGAAGGAGTTTTTAATACTAAAGTGTGACACTAATATTTGTTGAAGAATTCGTAAAAACTTAACGGTAATTTTGAAGACGGAAAACGAGTCTCATGGGAATAATTCAGATAAACTGTCGACCTAATTTAATGTCGCCCAAGCCTACCATTCTTTGTGTATTGGCAAAAACTTAGGATATAAAACAAAGCAAAGCCGGAAACATTATAAAGAAATTTTATAATAGTAAATTTAATATTAAAGCTAAGTAGTGTGACAAACAATATTTGCACACGGCAAAGAAAGTTTAAACGTTAACAATAAATGAGATTTTGTTTGTCTCCGTACACGTTCAAATTAATTTTGCTCGGTGATAAAAGAAAATTGTTTTCATACTGCTAAGGTGATTAAGTATGGCTAACTCTGATATCAAACAATGACCAATCAAGCATCAAGCAAAAAATATATTTGAAATTTTATAAGATTCTATTTGTTTTATGTACCGATGCCCAAGGGTTAAGCACTTGTAATCTGCAAGTCCTGGGTTCGAATCCCGCCATGTACCGATGTGTTTTTCGATTTACACATATGTACATTTATCCGATTTTTATGGTAATGGAAAAGTCGACCAGAAGTCAACCAACCCACACAAGGCCTTGTTGAATGTGGCCGAGTGATCTCTAACTTAGGGTAGGCTTCGAGCCACTCAGTAGGGACGTATAGTGTGAGATGATGATGATGATGATGTATTTGTTGTAAAAAAAATCCTTTCCATCATCACCCTATATCTCTTACCTTCATTTTTAAGTTTAAATAGTGCAAAATTTACTCTTAAACTTTACCTATAACAGTAATTTAATGACTAAACATTTGTAGGTTTAAAAAGTTTATTTTATTCATGCAATCGTTTACTTTTATCGATTCAATATCGTGCATTGTCAAAGGGTTGCGAGTCTTATCATGGCATTACCGTTTCCTGTAGCACTATTAAAATGTCATTAGTGCTCCATTTCGGTTGACATCGCAACAGCCGCTACATAATGTTGGCCGCACAAGAAATACATTAAATTGTACGCCGCCCTACACACGCACTATAATCAACACTCACGAATCTTACATAGAAGCGTAGGCAGAGGTAATGAATCTGTATTTAATCATTTTTCTATGTATTCTGTAATTAAAAAAAACGACAAAGTGTTGATGTCCAATATCTAATTAGGAATTATATTCTATTTTAAACTGGAGCATACTTTAATTAAATTATTAAAACTGAATAAATTCTGGAACGCTTTCAATTACGCTTTCTATTGAAACATCAAATGGAGTCGTTACATTTTATTTTGCATAACTGTTCTCAGGAAAAAACCATCGAGCGGCTTATACAAAGCATCTTTGTGACTTTCAGCTACTTTGATGCAGTCGCTTATTAAAAAATATACAGACTTGTCTCTTTTTTATTATTAAAAGCGCCGATGAAATTCGTTGCTTGTTTTTAACTTGAAAGCGGTTCTTATAGAAAAATTGGGCAACCAACTGGAAAACAGAGTAAATTGAGATTTGAAAAAAACTGGTGATGAAATACTAATGAAGTATTAAGGTTACCACTTACCAACACAAAAGATAAAATCAAATCACTTTTAACTAACAATAAAAATTTACAAAAAATATATTTATTTTTATTTTGTAAAGACAAACAACGAAAACCCACAATATATGCTGTTAGTACTTTGAATAAAGTATATGTATCGTTATGTAACACGCTATGGATGCCTTTCAATGTTAGCACTTTCCGCATCTGTGACATGACTGATGGGGAGGTCGAATGTCATTAATGCTAATAACTTGGTCGCATCGGCTATTTGATGACGTAGGCAATGCAATGTGATACATTACGAACTCCGACATAATCATCTATCATCATCATAGTATCATTCTAGTACTTTCAGAAAATTCATTTTTTAAATGTAAGATTATTTCTTTTAAGGTTTTTCGAAGAAACTTGTTTTTCATATCAATTAATTATACTTTTACTTCTATTTTGGTCATCTGGATTTGGATATATCAGTTAGTGTTGTCTATTATTCATTTGTTTGGACAAAATAAAAAATGTTTATCGACATTAATTTTTATTTAATTTCAGCGTAATATTACTGTTATATATAAATTTAAGGGGACATCGTCTAAACGGCTAAGGGTTTCACGAGAGAAAGTCGACATTTATTAATTTAAAAGTTCTAAATCAAATTCGAATATCAATCAGGAAGTTTAAATAAAATTAACACCGGATAAACTACTAATCGTCCGTAGTTTGCAAATGGAAATTGATTATTTAAACAGAGCACGTATGTACATTTCGTGATTAGATGCATGTTCGCAATATTTGATTTAACGACAATCAATGTTGAATTAATACCGTGCAATTCCACTGCCTTAACACTTGTTTTAAATCATACTCTCATTTTGTCTCTATTTTCTTATAGAGAATAATAGGAATGAGTATGTTTTACACAAGTATTTCAACAGTCGAAACCCACAGCTAGAATAATGTAAACAACAAAACTTGTTAATACGTGTGTGTGAATGAGGTTTTAAAAATCAAATCACAAATGGGTTTATACGTTATTTACGGTCGAATCTCGTCTCCAATTATGTCGTAAAATAACACCTGCCCGTTTTATAGAACGTTGCGTTTGCATACGTGCTGTGATAAAAATTTTGTTGGCTCGTTACTTTGGCCCCTCTGTGGTTGATTACTATGGTCGATCTTATGGTCGATCTTATCCGTTTAGAAAAAAAGTATTATGATTAGAGATTTTTATCTACGTTTTTATTAAATTAAAATTGAACAAAACGCATTTTAACTATAGTTAAATATTCAAATCTTTCACATGTTCAATTTTACTGAAAAATGTAGTTCCTTTCTCTCTCGATAAACTTTATTGGTGAACCGTTATCTTACTGCATATTTATAATATTGAAATCTTTGGTATAGGGTCATGGAAGACGTACACATGTAATGTCCCCGAAGGCGTCCGCATTCCGATCCTTAAAAAATTCTCGGCCAAGCGACACGTGGACGCCCGCTTACACTTTGTAAAGATTTATCAAGTAAGGAACCAATTTTTTACTTACGAAACATTTTAACTAAAAATTTACGTGATTATTAAAATCGATATTGAAAGTAATAGTTGTTTAATTCTACATTTCTGCTGCGGAATTAAGCAAATATACTTGTAGTTATAGAAAAAAAAGCACTGTATTTTTTTATATTGTAAAACAATGACGTATTGAAGGTTAAGTTTTCTACTAGTCTTTCTAATACAACTGAGGATTCAACTTTAAAAAACATGTTTAACATTTTTTCCTTACGAAACAATTAATCTTGTGACTGGTTAATAGTCTTTTTAAGGCATGTTTTTAATTAGCAAGTCCCTCAAAGCTTCTAAGAATGTACAAATGTAACAGAATCGATGTCCTAAGCCTACAATATATCTTCTTATGTGAAGCTTTGGGTAATCCCGAGCTAAGTGTAATATATCGTGAAGAAAACAAACTCGCTGGGATCTTAGCGGCTTTGATATTATAAATCCTCATTATTAAGACAAACCCTTAGAGGTTCCGTAAAACATAAAATTTATATAGAATATGAAATAATGTGTAATAATAAATCATTATCAATTTAAAGCATAGCGTTCCATCAAATTTACAGTAAAAAAATTATGCATTTGTTTATATAAATTTGATTTTCTCCTGGGATATAATTAATCTGGTCGATTAACGTTGATTTATGGCTCGACTCTCTTCATAACTCTTTTTCGCACCATGAATTTTTCCCGCCATTTCATATTATTTTCTATTTCTCCAATTTGCAAGTATAATATAATAATTATGTAAAACGTATTTTTATGTCGTAGTAGTTTTATAGGTATTTTTACACTACTTTATATTTAAACTATGATTTAATCAAAGTAACCATAAATTGGCTTTATTTGAAGTTAAAGTTTTGCCTTAAAAGTCTTTTATATTATATTTAATTAATTGAATTATTCAGTTAATTTAAACACAAACGACTTCTTTAAATAAAATCCTTTAAATCTATTAACGCTAAGTTTTAAATAAGTAGGTGTAATATTTGTTTACTATTACTCTAGCAAGAGTTTAGTCTAAGCCGCTTTGAACCTATTGTTCCTGGCTTGTTGCCAAGCTTACCGTATTATTATCGCACTGTTGCATATCCATATCAGCTTTTTTTGTCTAACCTCCGTATATTTGGCAATACAATATTTAGCTCTTATACTATTAACAATCTTTCCCAGATATACCAAGAAATATACCAAGAATGGAATTGTACATCAACTAACTTCTTTGAATTAACGTTGGTTTCTTAGACTAAAATCCCTGTATAAATCAAATCATTTATCCTCAAATTATCTTCCACAAAACAGAGATAACAATATGTTTTAAACGGCGACTTTGGTCTCAGAAACCATTGACTTATTAACATGACTTATTGTGGTAATCTGTATGTAAACGACAGTAATTTTTGGATACGTTATATATATACGTTTTTGTACATTTTTCGATTCCAATGAAATGTTTTTTTTTTTCAACGGCGTAAAATTAATAACAATCGTGTATCCAATCCCGGCAGTTCTGATCGGGGCTTAGAGATCGCGTCATTAACTCCGTAATGCTTGATCAGTCAGTGCCGACGAAGTAAATTTTGAGCCGTAAATATCTCCTGAACATACCCGCTCTCGAATATTTCAGAAGCGGGGAGTCGCGGAATTTTCCATGATACGAAATTGACTGGATTTTGCAACACAAGCAAACGGCAAGGTCTGTTAAAAATATAACTCAGTAAATAACGATGTAATGTTTGTGATTGAGAAGCGTTGAATTAACCTCCCTATGGTACTGGATTCGATTCCGACGTACAACTACTGTCGTGAGTTAGTAAGCGATACCTGATCTAACATAATTTTAAAATTAGTTGGTTTTTTAGTACAATATTTCAAATAAAATAATCCCAAATATCTAATACATAATATTTAATACTTAATATTATACCTACAATTCCTCTTTTAACTAAGAACGATGTAATTTCACATAAGGGAAGTCCTTTGCTCCTTAAATACAGTTTTCACTAGTTAAGGAGCCAAGGCAACATTGAATTTTGTAAACTTAGTGTGCAATAATAAAGATTTTCATTTCATTTCATTTTCATTACGCGTATGATAACTATTCTAAAGATCTCATAAAATATAAAGTTATTATTTTTATTGATATTACAAATTACTGGGTGCAACGATGTAGTTAAGTAATATTTATGTCGGATTATGATTAGGAAGCTTAAGTCCTTGTGATAAACAAGTGGCTCGTCTAATGAAAGGAAATGAGCTCTTCACATGAGAAAAATTTATAATGAACTAGTTAAGTTGAGAATACCACTATACGGAAATGTAATCTAAAGACCACTATGTCTAGCACAAGTCTTTATCGCGCGTAAAGTAAACCAAAAATCTCATACTAAATTTGATATAATTGACGATGATTATAGGAAGTCGATTGTCGAAATATTCGTGTTAGACCCACACATGAAGGGAACTATGAAATACAAATTGAATGAAGTTAAACATGCTCTATTAATCCAGAGGAAAACAGGTAAAAAAGTTATCGGATAATTCGCAAAATATGTTGAAAATGAAGTAATTGAGAATGTTATTCAATTTGTAACCGTATAACATTGATATAAAACTTAAATTAGTGCAGTACGATATCAGACCTTATTCGAAGCATTTTAAATCGAGGCGCATGGTACATTTCTAAACGAATATTCACTTAAATATTCAGCAGAAAATAGACTTTTCTGTGTAGTGGGAAAACGGTAGCGTACGGGAATTTCATAAAATCCTTTTCCGCCAAATTATTAACGCAGTATTTGAGTTCGACGGTCTCTTAGACTATTGCTAACAAAATTCTGTTTTTATATATTTATGTAAAGTAAAAATGAAATTATTTATGTGATATCTATTTATCTTAAATATTTACATACAGACACATCGATGGGTACCGGGAATAAAGCCGCAATCGTAAAAATGAAAATGTTCAGGAAAAAATATTTAATGAAATTATGGAATAACTATAAAACCACTGAATATCTTAAAATAAATTATATGTCACCTTGTTCGTTATTTTTTGCCTAAAGTACTGTTGCAGTTACAAGACTGTATATTTTATCCAAATAGGAAAAAATCGGTAAAGATCATATTGCTACTATTTATGTCGAAAGGTTGTTCCCATAATAGTCACTTACAGCTTTGTTCCACGAAAAAAAAAATGAACGTTGATACAGTAATAACATGTTACAGCTTTTTTCAGTGTATTATAGGATACACGATGGATACAGTAACCATAGTTTGTGTTCTTATTCCTTGAACTTGATGAGCGTTTTGTGGACGGTATTCATATTTTACTGTATATTCATCGTTGTATGTTTTTTTTAAATCTTTTATCTTTGCGTGAATATCTTATTTTTATTGACAGTGCTTTTATTATTATTTTTTTTTTACTAGAAATATAATGGATCATTTAAAGTGGTAGAAATAAATAGCATTATGTTATTATTAAACAATCATTTATTGAATCAAAGTAGCATAATTAAAATGACAAATTCGTGACTTTATAAGACTTTTTTACTTATATTATCCATGAAAATTAAGAATTCGTAATAAAAAAGGTACTTATGCTTAACTTTAAAACTTGTGCTATTTAAATTAAATTATTTTATAAAATGTACATACTCTAATTATAATAAACTAAGACTAGTTTATTAGGAACTGTAGGAAATAAACTCATCTAAACCAACATTCGTATTATCTTAACATAATAAAAAAATTGGGTACCAAAATATTTAAAGCAAAATCACGTCTAAAGACTTGACTCCTGTAGCGGATCCTGTACCTCAGCAGCTTCGTCGGTTCCACATGCCAAAGATTTATAGAAATCGTGATAATATTGTGGAATATCATGACTGTTACAAAGACTCAGTAGATCAGAGTACAGAGCTTTCGACATAGGAACCGGTTCGTTGTAAGCTCCTTGTAATTCAGGAAGAGTTGCAGATTCAGCTGTAGAATACGTAGAAACAACGTGTCCATTTCCTGCTCGCTCAAACCTGGCCCTTCCTCCCCTTGTGCTCTGTACTCTCCTCCTTACTCTGCTTGGTAATGCACTTTTCTTTTTCTTTTTTTTTATAAGAGAAGGGGGCAAACGAGCAGCGGGAACACCAAGGTGTTCATCGACGCCCATGGACATCTGCAATACCAGAGGAATCGCAAATGCGTTGCCGGCCTTTGAGATGGTGATACGCTCGCTTCTTGAAGGACTCTAAGTCGTACTGGTTTGGAAATACCGCCGAGGACAGACCATTCCACAACGCGGCCGTGCGTGGCAAGAAATTTCGCGAGAACCGCACTGTTGTGGAATGCCAGCCATCCAGATGGTATGGATGGTACCTGGCGGTCTGTCGGGTCGTCCGATGACGAAACTCGGCGGCAGGAATCGTTCCAAATAGTTCTTCAGAACACTCCCCGTGGTACAAACGATAAAAGATGCAGAGGGAACTGACGTCCCTCCGCAAGGCCAGAGTATCAAGCCGATCGGTAAGACCTCGGTCGTTACCGATTCGAGTCGCTCTCCGTTGTATGCGGTCAAATGGAAGAAGCTGGTATTGGGGTGCTCCCGCCCAGAGGTGCGAGCAGTATTCCATGTGGGGCCGAACTTGCGCCTTGTACAGTTGTAGGCGGTGGCCCGGCTGGAAATACTGCTTCGCCCTACTGAGCACACCCAGCTTTTTGGAGGCCAGCTTGGCCTTGTCTTCCAAATGACCGCGAAACTGAACGTCACTCGATATGTCAACGCCGAGAATACCGATACTGGCTGAGGCAACCAGGGGAGTGCCCTCAAAACGAAGATCTACGACAAAGGGTTGTTTTTTTAACGGTAATGGCACACACTTGTGTCTTTTTGGGATTGAATTCAACGAGATTTCGTCGACCCCAATCCGAAACTTCACCCAGTAGGGTCTCCAGTTCAGATACAAGTTTGGTCCGGTTCTCATCGGCAGTAGCCCAAGAAACATTGGCACGGGCCGTATACAGTGCGTCACACGTGCTATCGTCTGCATAACAATGAATGTTGCTAAATTGCAGCATGTCATTGATATGCAGAAGAAACAAGGTGGGCGACAGTACACAGCCCTGTGGGACACCAGCGTTGATTGGTTTCGGGTCAGAGCACGCACCGTCAACAACGACCTTGATGCTCCGACCCTCCAAGAAGCTAGAAATCCAGGCGCATAGTTTCTCGGGCAGCCCGTAGGAAGGCAACTTCGCAAGAAATGCTTTGTGCCACACCCGATCAAAGGCTTTGGCCACGTCCAAACTAACCGCCAGGGCCTCCCCCTTGCCCTCGATTGCCTCCGACCATCGATGCGTGAGGTACGCAAGAAGATCACCAGCTGAGCGACGTTGTCGGAAACCGTACTGACGATCGCTAATCAGCTGATGCTCCTCTAGGTACCTCATAAGTTGGCAATTGATGGTCGTTTCCATGACTTTCGAGAACAAGGTGGTAATGGCGATCGGCCTGTAGTTGGACGGATCTGAGCCATCGCCTTTTTTTGGGATCGGGTGGATTATGGCAGTCTTCCACGATTTCGGGACAACGCCTAAGGAGTAGGAGAACCGGAACATGCGCGTTAAAACCGGTGCCAACTCAGGAGCGCAAGTCTTAAGCACGATGGGGGGTATCCCGTCAGGCCCACTCGACTTGTGAATATCCAGAGATTGCAGCGATTTCCGCTCTGGATAAACTGGATTTCGGACATAGAGGTCTCGCCGCATGGGATTTTCGGCGGCGAGTTACCTTTGTCATCCACAGTCGAATTGGCCGCGAAAAGAGAGCCCAGGAGATCGGCTTTCTCTTTTGCGGTGTAGGCTAGCGAGTCATCCCCCCTGCGCGGAGATGGTAAGGATGGCATACAGAAGTTCCCCTGCACAGCCTTGGCAAGAGACCAGAAAGCACGAGTTCCCGAAGGAAGGTGCACTAGCCTCTCACCAATTTTTCTCAGTAACGACTCACTCAGTTACTCAGTAACGACTCAACGATAGTTTAGTAGGTACAGCAATGTTTAGTACGAATCTGTTAACATCAAAGTAGGTACAGTAATTTATAGTGCGTTTAATGTTTACATGTTTTATTCCCTGGAAGAAAGCCGTAATTACAATTGCTGGTCTAAAATTGAAACAAAAATTTCACTTTCAACATAAACGTATTGTTCCAGTAATATTTTTCTAAACGTTTACCAGGAACAAACAATTAATGTACAAAGTGATTTTTCTATTTTTGTCATTTTTCATCAGAATTAAGTAAAAAAAATATATAAGGTGTATTTAGGTCCGTAGATACCGAATCTGACTTAACCCGAAGACTGTCGCAATATCCATTGCGACATTATTCCAACTACCCATCGACATGCCTCCAATCTCTGACAAGTTATATAGATGTGACTAACACCATGTACCGGAAACCCTACGTACATATATACCAAATGCTATTAGAAGTTTAACAAATAGTTCGTTAGTCTTACCTAGGAGGTTACTAAGGCCTTACAAGTGAGTTAAATTTTACAATTTATCAATATGTAATAAATTTTACTGACCTAAAAAAGAGGTCACAGCTGTTACCAGTTATTACGAGTGCGTGTTAAATTTTAATGACGACTTTCCTCGCTTAAGTTAACTTAATTAAGTTACTGCGAAACGTATGAAGACGCATGAGAGCCGTCGAGAAAACTTCCGAGGTCGTTGACCTTAAGCATAGTTCACACGCACTAGTGCTTGTTATATTTACATTTACGGTAAACGATAATTTTTCCACATTTTTATTTTAACCAATCACAAGTTTTTAGCACAAAATACTTTGTTAAAAGTAACCTTAATTTTTATTTATGCTATAGGCTCTAATATTATCAGAATAAAAAGTTGAACTACAAAAAATACCTTCTTCTCAACCGCGTGACGCTTACTGCTGGGCATAGACCTCTCCCAAAGATTTTTAAATTACTGTCAATTTTCTTTGCGTTTAGCTTTTCAATATAATCATGTAGAATATAAATAATATAATATAAATAGAATAGAATATAATATTAGAATGTGTCCAACTTTCCTTCTGTATTCTTATTTAGCACTACAAATGTTTTTAATATTGCGTGACGATGCAGACTCAACTTTACATATCGACGCTGGAAAGCATAAACGCTGTAACCCTTGAAATCGCGAATATGTTTTTCACACGTTAATAATTTCAACCATTATCAAACGATAATTATTTTATTATAGGTTAGCACAAACTACACAACATTGCTAAATACCGCATGCTTGTAGGCGTATCAACTCACGAGTTATGATTTTTTGGCTCTCTTGTAAAGTTCATACTTTCGGGGTTACAGCGTTTACGCTTTCTAGCGTCGATATGTTGATTCCATTAAAATTGTTTCAGCAAGCGTTCTGATAATTATGAAAGGCCTTCTATTTTAACAGCCATTTAATGAACTTCTGAATTAGACAGAAAATTCTCTAAATATTTCAATCAAACAAAACGACATAAAATGAAAACATTAAATAAATAAAAAATAGAGCACTATCTGTCATGGAATAGAATGTGAAACTAAATTTACTGCATCAATTATGTATTTTAAATGATCCACGATATATTGCCTTCTCTGGATACGTGACATGAGGCACAATCAAATGCAACGAGAGCAACAGATTGCTCGTCTATTCAATAGAATAAATAATGTTTACATTTCAAATAAATATTTGTTACCCTATATTATTTTTATTTAGATTGCATTTGTTTTCAACACTGTTTTAACAAGTTTTCATTGCCACATTTCAAGTACAAAAGTAAAAGTTCATATGCTACTAAAACTTTTATAGACCTCTTTTAATACAGTTAGATTTCAAAGGTGGTTATAATAAATTGATTATGTATGTCTCCACGTCGTAGTGAGGCTTTCGACAGCGATGTTATCTGCTGACTACACTATTCACGTCGCCTTTATGTAAATTAAAGCAGCGATTCACAAGATTACGCTGTCAGTTTATACCCTGAAAAAACGCAGTTAACATTGGTCGTGTAACGAACGCGACGTCGCAAGCTGATAATCTAGGCTAGGTTTAGGGGGGGGGGGGGGGGGAAGATACCATTAATATGGTCTTATTCGAAGTAGTTGTATATCTATTTTAATTTTTTCAATATTTTAGGGGGGGGGCGTGGTCAGAAGTCCCTTTCTACCACGCACTGGTATGATACTTTTTTCAAGATTTTCACTGCCTACATATCTGTAAAAACATACTGTTATCTCTGTTTTTCAAAGGAAATGAGTTGGATGACAGTACTTATTGTTTTAAATGTTATCGTAATGGACAATACATTTCCCTTACCTTAACACAGTAATCTTGGCATTTGGTTTGACAAAAATGTTCTCACTTACCTGAAAAAAAGATAAAATAAAATAAATTATTTTTATGATTAAACTCGGCGTTCAAAGTCTCGACTCTTGAGAACCTCCGCTTTACCTTGAAGTCCGATAAAAATACAGAAAGGATAATTTCTTCATGAAATCTATTAATCTACTTTGTGTGAAAAATATTACCATTATGAATATCTCTCTTAATAAAAAAGTCTCAACATTATATTAAGAAAATTTCCATTAAAAAATGAAAGAAAGAAAAATGAGTCTCATAATGTTTAGTCATTCGAAGACGGCCCACGACATCTTGTAAATGAGTAAAAATTAATTAGTTTGTTACTAAAAGCACGTCTTGCCCCTGAACTCTAAAGAAAAAGAAAAAAAGATAATTAGGTTAGAGAGGAATGCGAAATAGATTGATGAGAAACCGCCGAGAAAAGTAATAATTCTATTTAAATTAAGCGGATATTATTTCAATGTTAAATAGAATTCTTTCTTCTTCTTTTCAGAGTTAAGTTTTTAAGCGTGCTCTATTTTATTTCAGGGCAATGACCTCAAAAAACGACATTTAGTACAAGTTTTAACATAATTAGTTTTACTAGCGTAACACTTTACAATCTAATTGTTGAAATCCGAGTTTATTTTCGATGATATTTTTAATAAAAAAAACAACAAATCTTTCGGCTAAGTTACTTAATCAATTAATATGTTATCAACTTTGAACTGACAACATTATCACATGTCAATTAAATTTACTATTTAACGATTGCATACTCAAGGCTACTTTACATAGAATCTAGGTACGTAATAATTCTTCGTTCAGAGAGAAGATATCGAAAAAAGCTAAAGCACCTAAGTATTTACCTAATTTCAACAGTATCTACATTAAGATTGCCATTTCAAAATAATCAAAAATAAGGGTAACGACACCGGAGAAGGTAATTTTCAATTTTATTTGAAATGTTGCCAGGAAACCAATTGAAATTCTGAGAACGCTTGGCTCAAGTCCTCCTGAATTAAAAATAAACTTCATTAGTCTGAAAACATTCTCCAAATAAATTATTAAAAAGACCCCAAACGTATAAAACTTGCACTGAAAACTTTTATTCAGTAATAATCTTCTAATGAAGTTTGAATTTTTTACATCGCATAAAATATAAATTAATTAATTTGAAATAATTCCATAGTATTAGAATAAAAAAAAATCTTATAAAACTATAAAGCGAAAAAACTGTTTATTTAGTTAATACAAAACTAAAAAAAAGAAAAAAAAGAAAAACAGAAATATCTAATTTAAACTTTATTGATTAATTCGTTAATTATTTTCATTTCAAGTATAATTTATAAATCAATTAATAACCTGGCAACACCGCCGCAACGAACTAATCTACTCCGTATATAATATTACTTTTAATTGCGAAAATGTCGCTAAAAGGGATTGAAAACATTGTCCGCGAGTTACAAAAAACGGTTAATTTGCTTGTAAATAAAATTGTGTCGCTAGAAACGAAAATAAACGAACAATCAGTGATAATTAACAAGTTGTCTCACGCAAGTGTTATATCTCCTACCGTCAAGTCAGTGCAAAATTTAACGGACGCAACAGCCGATAAACAGCAGCGCGTAATTCGAAATGCTCGCATACAAGCATCCGCTGGTATCGCGGAGCTGTGCGGCGCAGGGAACAAACGCCGCAATGAACGCGAAATTATCAATGTACCGCTTGAACGTAATGCAGCGCCGAACAAAAAACTTAGCGGTGATAAACAATCCGCGCAAGTTAACGTAATTGGAAACAAATCAATTGTTCCAGAAACGTCTCCGTGTCCCGTCTCTAGTGATGAGGAAACATTGGATAAAGAAAAGGAAGGAAAAACTGTTAAAATTGACAACGGATGGCGAGTCGTAAACAGAAAGCGTAAGAACAGAAAACGCTCAACTGTAGTCATCGGTACTGCTCAGAACAATGACTTACAAGCTGTGGAACGACTGAAGCACATTCAAGCGTGGTGTTTCAAGCCAGACACTACTACTGAAACTGTTTTATCCTTTCTAAATAAGATCGGTAAGTCTAATTACACAGTGCAAAAACGCGACATAAAATCAGATAGGCATGCATCATTTATTATCGGCATACCGGAGAATATGTACGAGCAGGTAACTTCGCCGAATGTGTGGCCAGCTGGCATTCGGTTTGCGGAGTGGTTTCTGTTCCGGCCCCGAACACCACGGGGCGAACACACGGACTAAGTCTTCGGGTAAAACTTATAAACACGTTGTTGAATATAACGGGATCGCAATCAATCCGCTCACTAACGCAGCCGCGCCTGTTCATCATAACGTGACTAAATCACTTATTATATGTCATCAAAATGTTGCTGCAATCGACAAGAAAACACACAAACTGGAAGTTCTTCTTCATGCGGAGTTAAAATGCGACGTGCTCGCTATCTCCGAACACTGGCTAGAAGAAAAACATTTAAAATGTGTAAACATAGACGGATACACCCTTGCTTCGAGTTACTGCAGAAGAAACGTCGCCCACGGAGGGACCTGCCTGTTTGTAAAGAAGAACTTAAAGGTTTTGGAATTTACCCCGATCACGGAACTCTCAACGGAACGAATATGTGAAATCTCTGCTTTAGAATTAATTGATTTTAATATTTTAATTTTGTGTGTATATAGAACAAATCTGGTAAGCTCTGCTCAGTTTTTAAAACACTTTGAACTTTTACTCGAACGTTTGTTTGAAACAGATAAGCAGTTCATAATCGTAGGCGATTTTAACATCGACTGGCTGGGGGCCAACTGTGGCGACCTTCAACACCTGAAGGATTTGCTCTCGGTTTATAACGTAACTAACGAGGTAAGTTTTCCTACGCGCGTTACGGCCGTGTCAGCGACGTGTTTAGATCACGCATACAGCAGCCTGCCGGCGGGAGCGGTATCGGCCGCGCCGGTGCAAACGCACCTCAGCGACCACTACGCGGTGCGCGTCACCGTCGCCTGCCGAGCGACCATCGCGCCCGCAGCACGCTCTCGCGTCGTCCGACAATTAACGCAGGTAAACAAACTTTTCTTTTATGAAGCTATAGTGAGTATAGATTGGAACGAATTATTTTTCGCTCGAGACCATTCTATAAATGAGTTAGTTAAGTCAATTATTAACATCATCATCATCATCATCATCAGCTCACTATGCGTCCCCACTGAGGGGCTCGGAGCCTACCCCAAGTTAGGGGTGAGTAGGCCATAGTCAACCACGCTGGCCAAGTGCGGGTTGGTTGACTTCACACATATCATTGAATTTCTTCTCAGATATGTGCAGGTTGCATCACGATGTTTTCCTTCACCGTAAGAACGTCGGATAAATGTACATATGTAAATCGAAAATCGAAAAACACAACTTATTAACATATTACGAAATAAATTTAATATTTGCTTTCCCTTAAAAAGGAAGAATAATAAAAAAATATCGTGGGTCACTGAGGATATTTTAGACTTAAAAAATCTTCTGTTTGAGACTATCGAATTGCAAGAGAAATATTCGGAAGTAGATTTGAGCCACTGCATTAATAAATTGTCAACTCAGTATGACGAGCTTATAAAAACAAACAAAAAAGGCCATTACACACAGAAAATTTTAACAAGCTCCAATACTCAAAAGGCGTTATGGAGTGTAGTCAATACAGAACGGGGTATTAAAACAAGCGAACCAGTCAGTTTCTGTGATGTTGTTAAAAATCCCTTTGGTCAAAAATTTCAGGACCCGAAGGCGGCGGTGGACGCCGCGAACGCGCGGTTCGTGGCGGCTGCGGCGGCATGCGGCGCGGTGCTGCCGGACCTGCAACGGGTCAGCTCGGCGCTCGCCGCGCGCCCTCCCGCCGACCGCTCCCTGAGGTTTCTCAAGTTCACGCCGGAAGAAGTGTATCACATTATTGTATTTCGCATTCCACACAAGTCGACTAAAGATGTGTTCGATATCTCAATGGAACTATTAAACATAGTCGCGAAGCCCTTGTCTCCGTGTCTATCGGAGCTATTCAATAGGTGTATCGACGAAGGCGTATATCCGAAGTCATTTAAATTAAGCAAAATTTCACCACTGTTTAAGGGGAGGGGCAAAAGGGATGACATAGACGGATATAGGCCCGTCTCGGTTATCCCTGCCCTTGCCAAAATATTCGAGAACGGCATCAGCGCCCGCCTTACGAAATACCTGTCCGATGCGGGTGCGCTGTCCGAACGACAGTACGCCTACCGGGCCGGGCGCTCCACCACGTCGCTGACTCGCGAACTCATCCGTCGCGTGCTCGAAGCTCGCGAACGTAAGCTTCAGGTTGCAGTCCTATGCTGTGATCTGTCGAAGGCTTTCGACGTCGCTGACCACAGCGTGCTCGCGTGCAAACTGCGCTATTACGGTATAACCGGGAATGCTCATGATTTACTTACAGACCTGTTGAAACATCGGGAACAAGTAGTCGTCGATAGAGGATATGAAGTTAGATCGGACCCTCTCTGCACGAGCACGGGAGTAGCGCAGGGTTCGTCGGTTTCTAACATACTCTTCTCTTTGCTACTAAACGATCTGCCGGAAAATATAACTTCGGGCGAAACATTTATGTATGCGGATGACGTGGCCGTCGTCGTGTGCGCGTCAACGCCGGCCGAGCTCGAGCAGCGGCTGAACGCGACCGCGCGTGAGGTCGCGCAGTGGCTCGAGTGGAACGGCCTCGTATTGAATCTTAAAAAACACACTTCGTACACTTTGGAATACCAGGAAGTACATGCCAGGAGCTTTCGGTCTCAATCGGTAGTACTAGTATCAAACAAGTAAGCTGTACGTCATTTTTAGGTTTCGAGATTGACCGCGGTCTCACGTGGGGCTCGCACTTAGACAAGTTATGCGCTAAACTAGGCGCCGCGTGCTTCGCATTGCACCGGCTCTCGCGAGTCGTCCCCGCTGATGTCGTCCGCACCTGCTATTTCGCGACCGTACACTCGCTGCTGCAGTACGGCACCGAGCTGTGGGGGCGCGCGGCCGACAGGGAACGGGCATTCCGAATGCAAAAACGCGCGGTTAGGGCGATCGCTAGGGTACCGCAGACGACTTCGGCAAAACCGTTTTTTATTTCAAACAAGATCTTAACATTACCGTCGTTAGTTATTTTCCAGGTGGCGATGTTCACCCGTCAAACGCTACGCGACTTCAAAACGCAAAAGGAATCCGGTAGCAGCAGTATGAATACTCGCGGCGCAGACAAGATAGCTCCAGTGGCGCATCGACTGGCTAAGACGGAGAAGTCGACTCACGTCATGGGGCCTGCTGTCTACAACCGCCTGCCGGAGCACGTCACAGCGGCTACCAGCCTCGCGTCTTTTAAAAATAAACTAAAATCATGGCTTATTCAGAAAGCTCTGTATAGCTACGAAGAATATTTTGTCTAAAATTATGCATATATATATATATATATAGTAATTGTGTGCTCATCGTCATTCAAAATATTTGAGTAGTGAGATTTTGTTTTATAAAATAGATATTATAGCTTTTACTTGTATGACCTGTAATTTATATATTACCAATAAAATTGTAATTGTAATTGTAATTGTAATTGTAACAAAACTTTAACAAATATAATTAAAATAGAAAATAACAGTAAGCGACACAAAGCATCCATTGTACGAGAGTTTCCGTGTTTTACGAAATAGTCAAATTAAAAGTTTTAATTTTGTCGTTTGCAAATTTCGTTCGCACAGGACATTTCCATATTTTTGTTTTGTCAAAACGGAATTAAAGGAAGCACGAGTCGTGTGTTCTATTCGGGACAAAAGGCGACAAAGGCGTGGCAGAAATGTGAAGCTAGAACTCTTATTACTTGTATTGTTTGACCTTTGTAACTTAAATAAAAGGCTCCTGGTGTTGTATGAAAAGTATTCTAGTAAAACTTATTTAGTAAATATCCAAAAACAAATAAAATTAGAACGAAACTAAGAAGGAACACAAACGTGGAAATATAAAATGCAAATATCACACAAGGTGCTGATAAATAAATTAAAAAAATGAACATAAAATTTATTAATTGAATATATTTATGTTAATAAATTAGACTTCTAGTTTCAATAATTATTAAATTAATTAAATTAAACTTATTAGAAATTAAAAAATAAAACCTAACCTTAAAAGTAAATTAAATAAAAGTAACCAAGAATTTCGAATTCATGAGCACCAGTAAAATAAATAGTAAAGTTTTACCTTCATTTCAAACATGTTTTCGAGATTCCTTTAATAAGTTTATTATAGGAATTAATAATATTAATAATAAATTTTCAAAATATAATAATTTAACAATGTTTTAACGTAGTACAGACAGACAGACAGACAATGAAAGTTGCTTCTAGCTTCAGGCGATGTGAACTCGCATACGAGTAATGTCACATCGGTGCCAAGAGCGAATTTACGACACACCTCACATATCAATAATCGATTTTGGACCTTAAAACTTAGGAAATAAGAGTGAATAGCTCTAAACAAATATTCGCCCGTCTAGAAATCGTCTGTGTAACAGGAAGTCCGTGTCATTTCTCAAGTATTCCCGCGCTACTGATTAAAAGCTAAATTTTCCTTGATACTCTCAGTTTAAGAGAAATATAGAATTTTTACGTCTTCATATTGTAGCACAGTTTAAGACTCTTATGTATCTTATGACTTTATCTCTTATATAAGAGTAGTATAATTTAAATGGAAGTACAAAAAGATAATTGAAGCTTTTATGAATAATTTCGCCGGAAGAAATGTTTTGTTGACTGCAAGAAAACTTGTAAAATAATTTTTCTTTGCAAATGGTCTGCACAAACATACAATTTTATTCAGTACTTTCAAAAAATTGTAATGTTAAATAATTTCCATAGAATTTTCGAGAATATTTCGGTCACAGCACTAACTTGATATAACTCTGCGATGACTAAGTAAAGACAAGTAACCATGGCAACGTAAAACAAGAGCGGTCTGCACCTCAAAGTTATTCAAGTTGCTTGCGGTTCGCTGTGAGCCGTCTCCAAAAGATAGTTTAAATACGACGCAAACTTTACACGGCAATTAAGAGTTGAATCTATTCAACATTTATTTCACTTCTTGAATTCAGAATGCGGCTTGTTATTATATATTCATTAGAGAAACTATAATGTTTTTTTTAATAAGAAATAATTAAATTTTATTATAAAAAAACTACATGAGGATATTTTCATCACACCCATAATTAACTTACCATAATTATGTTCTAATTCTATAAAAAAATCTAAAACATGTTTCCTAATTGAATGAATACTGTACGGATTGTTAACACTAAAGATTGTACTTGATATACGCTTCATTGACAAAAAAGTAAAAAGAAATCAAGCTACGAGTATCCTCTATTTTCTTCCAATTTGAGTGTTCAAAGAAAATAATTCTAGGAATACTTTCATGAAGAACATATACTTTATTAATTATAATATAAAAATATATTTGAATACAAGCTTTTGTCCGCAACTTCGTAAGCCTGTAATAAAAAAAGATAGCCAATATTAGTCCCACGTATATAATCTACGTGCCATCAAAAGACCCGTCAACATCAGACCAGCCGGATTTTACTCAGAACAAACGCGGACTTATGAACAGACAGGCAGATACACCGACAAGATTATTAAAAATTAACCATTTATTATAAGTAAGTAATACAAATAGATCGTATAGATGAAAAGTAAAAGTTTTACTTTGACATTTCATATAGACAGAGCGAAAAAAGGAACCTAACGAAGCAGATTTCGAACATATTACAAAATTCGATATAAACTTTTTCGCTTACAAATTAAAAGTTACATTTTGTAGTAAAATCTGTTTACAAATACTCGTAGAATATTTGAGTACGGCTAGCAAACAAAATTAACAACGCTCAAGTAAATTATAAAAAATTGATCGCGCTCCAATTCCGAGCTTTGTGTCAAACGCTTTGAATAGTTGCCGACAACCGTCCAAATTTCGGGATCCGCCTTTGCATTACGGGATGCGGTTAAATTGAATTTCACAACATATTCGAATTTTATTTTACCGATTCTAAAAAAAAAATATACTTATAGGTACATTTAAAAAAAATAATAGCGAATACAATACCACTATTTCTAGATTAGATTATTTACTAGATTACTAGTTGGACCATATATACAGTGATATAGGTTATCGTGAACATTATTAATATTATAAAAGCAAATATCAATTGCTTTTAGCCATTTATTTACGTGTGCGGTAAAAAGAGAACCGATAAGGAGCGTATAAACATGGTTATTTACATTACGATAACCTAATTTCGTGTTCTTAACCGTAATGTATTTTTTTGATAAAGTAAATAAATGCTGTATCGATGTATAATCACTGTCCTCTATAAATGAACTGGCTGTAAGACCTGGTATTTTGTGCCTATTTGATTTTTTTTTATATTACAAGGTGGCAAACGAGCAAGCGGTCACATGAATTCGCCGAAATGGCGAAGCGACCGCTGCCCATAAACATTCGCAAATGCAGATGCGTTGCCTACCCCCAATCAACGAAGGAGAAGACGAACAAAAAGAGAATATTTAACCTTCTTTTTTATAAGAGGAAGGAGGATTAAAGTAAAACAAACTTTTCCTAAGTATATTTATTATAAGGCTGTGCTAATAGATACAGTGTGACGAACAATCACACCAGCAATTAAGTTGTGTTGGTTTTGTGCTATAGTTATTTTGTTGTGCTAAAAGTATAAGAGAGAGATTCCAAGTTCTGCATTTTAAGGTGACATACCTACCATTCCCTGTATGAAAATTGTAGATTTTTATAATTTAACCATATATGGAATTCCTCGACTAAAAGCAAAAGCGTAATTATTGCTTGAACACAGTCTGTAACTCGGGGCAGCAACGATTATGTTTTTAGTTACCAATGCCCTCGGTACTCCTTGCTCGAATAGTCGTATAATGACGATGAAATGTGCAGTTCATACGATCTTGATATTATAAATGACAATTAACAGAAAGGATTCAAAGTACAAAATGCTATTTATACAATCACTAGCTGTCACCCGCGGCTCCGTACGCACGGAATTAAAAAAACGTAATAAGTAGCCTATTTGTTGTTCAACTAAAAAAATATATTACTTTAATAAGGAAAATGTAAATAAAAAAAAACTCAATGCGTTTTTGAAAAATTCCTATATTTAAAACTCCCTTGTAATTAAAAAAAAAAGGGTGAAAAAGGAATGTAAATAGAACTAACAATTGACATAGGAACATACTGGCAACTCGCAACGTTAGTGAAGAGAAAACAATACGCAACGAGTTAAAAGAACAAAAGAACTAGTCGTGTGCATCACCGCCTAATTGGGGGGCCGTCGGAGAGCTAATGGCCCGTGCTGTGTCCACTAAAGGATCTCACTAGCTCTTGTATTAAAACCTTACATATAATAATATCTAAATGTCGATTTATTCCGATATAAGTGGACCTAACGCAGTTTAAAAGCAGATGATGTGCTTTGGAAAATATGATAATTGTTCTGATACTAGTTTAACGCATATTTAAATTAATAATGGCAAATAAGGTATGCGAAACAGATGTCAAAAAAACGTATGATAATTTTAATATTCGGTTTTTAATGTAATTATCATTACTTTACTATGCTATAAATCTAACCAGCGAGTAAACTAACTAGTTTAAAAATATTATTTCTCCATAACCGTTTTGAACGTTTAAATATTTTAAACGCTATATAATTATTAAGCTTTTCTTAAATAATTAAACTGTCCGAAACTTTAAGAAAAATGGTAAAAAATTAAAGTATTCTTTATTTCTTGTTAATGAACTGTCAAAACTTTAACGATACGGATAAAGCGCAACAAAACGCTTTTTAAAAGTTACCCACAAAGTTAAAGGAACGAGGCTAAAATTAATACTTAGTGGAGAATAAAAGCAAGCAAACCTTTTTGAGTCCGGCGAGACGCAAGGCCCGCTGCAGCCGCGCGGCGCGAGTCGTTGCCACGTACACTATGGGCACTGCCTCCCCGCCTTCCAACTCAATGTCGAAGTCGTTAACTGCCTCGTACAACTTATAATCCTTCAACTTTTTTGCTTCCCCCTTCATTAGTTCTATAGCATCCCTGTCTTCACTTATCTCGCCATTTAAAATTTCCTCGGCCGGAGTACGAGGATAATTGCAAATGTCGATGTTAACTTTTGGATCATTTGCGATGATAACCTTTAAATCACTTTCATCTTCTGGGTAGCTGATGTAGTAGTTATCATTCACAGTCTCATCTTTCCCCTGTTCGCTGCAGCAGTCTTCTATCACGACGGATGGTATGCTCGGATTGGACGTCGTGAAGGAATGGCCGTTCCAACTCAGCCCGCTGCTAAGGCGACCGCACTCCATTGTTTTTAATGTAAATAATCACTCAATGTCTTTTGTTATTACGC
This sequence comes from Papilio machaon, assembly GCF_912999745.1. Classification (NCBI taxonomy): domain Eukaryota; kingdom Metazoa; phylum Arthropoda; class Insecta; order Lepidoptera; family Papilionidae; genus Papilio; species Papilio machaon. Next base: position 3,385,857 of record NC_059999.1, on the reverse strand, counting down.
TGCAATAAGAATGTGGAGTATTCAATAGTTGTATTATGATTGTCTGTGTCTGATGACGCGATGGGCGTTTACATAGAATCCGATTTCATGAGCAATGTGTTACTGCAACGCTAAATAAACAATTAGATAACTATCCGTGTTAATTCCGTGCGTAGAGTCGACTGCTTTATTATTTTTTTCGACATATGGAGTATTTTTAAATGTTTTTACAATGATGACGTAATAAAGAAAATAGGAAAATCTTCCTCTTCTTTTTACAATCATTGCCGGGAAAATCTATTATGAGAATTACTGGTGCACTAAATGTAAGCCACGAATCCACAGCGAAATCTTTCACAAAATATACGAAGTGAATTCGTTGGAAATCCGTGAATGCTGGTGGACGTATATTGCATTCTTTGCAAGGATTTTGTCGAGAATTTGGTTTTATACATATCATCCTTTGAAAACGGTCGCTGTATTTGTTTACGCTTTGTTATAAATTCTGTACAAATAACGTTATTTGTATATAACTGTCTATGGTTATAAAATTAAATTAAATAAAAACACCATACGGTGTAGTTTATATAATCCATTGGAAAATGTAATCTATGTGTTTTTTTCTAACATGAAATGTGTTTGTTTTTTTATATCAAAAAGTGGCAAACAAGCAAACGGCCATCTGGATTCGCCGAAATACCGAGGCGACCGTTGCCCATAGACATCCGCAAATGCAGATGCGTTGCCTACCTTTAATCAACGGAGAAGAGGACGCACAGAAAGAGGATATTTCTCCTTCCTATGCGTCCCCTCTTCCGCCAAATCCACTTCCCCTTCCCATCCTTTCCTAATAAGAAAAGGGTGGGAAGGGAAAGAGGCGTAAAATTATAAAACAGGATTGTGTTTTTGACGTTCTCGATTACAAACTCTTAACTTACTCATAGCATAAATTTAATTAAATTTTCACAAACAATTTTAAATAATTAAACTTTCAGTAATAAATCCACGTTACAATATTGTATATTGAATAAGTAATATTGTTAAAAGTGTACTGTGACAGATTCAGATTTAGCTTTGAAAGTCGAACAAATGTTCGAAGCAACTGTTTAAAAATGAGAACACGAAATACATGATGTAGGACATATGTTCGCCGTCTTAAAAAGAATTGCATCTATTATTTAGACAATCTATTTCTTATAACGTACATTTTCACAGCCTGCTCTAAAACCAGTGCAAAAACGTATTTAGATAAAGTATCCTATACTAATCATTGTTATTATTATTTTTAACCATATTTATTTATTCATCTTTATAATAATAAAAACATATTATATAAAAAAAAGTAAACACCGACTGCAGAATGCCATGATTCAAGCAACTAGTGGTCAAGGCTGCAGAGACAGGAACCTCCTTACTTTGCAAGCGGTTTGTAAAATATGTAACTGCCTTTTGTTTCAGACCCTTAATTCAACTGTTTTATTATAATCTATTATTAAAGTTCAAATCTAACAATACACAAATGTCATTTTAGAATTTTTGTAATACAAAGATGGTATCACATCATACTGAGAAAATCAACCTCGGCAAAATATGTTTCGGACAGATGTTATGATACTAATTGATAAGGGTAAAACATCCCTCACTTAAAACAAAATGTTGACTAAACCAAAATAAATTATAATTTTCAATACTGTTCAAATTTTTAAAATGGATACGAAACCAAACGGAAACGTGTTTGAAAACCATAAAGACATGATTTGTTATTTTGAAATATTTAAATGTTTTTTTTTTTTTAATTAAGACATCGAAATATTAATTTATCTTTTTCTATTTTGCTACATTTATACTAAAATTTACAAGTAAAGAACAGAGTAACTTATCTTATGACTTCTCATAACAGATGTAACTCTTTTCGCCGGAAGAATATAGGTATATTTGCATGACTTATGACCATTTGCGTTGCGTATTAAAATAAATCGGTCCGCAGACGAGACGATCTAAAACGTTAATGTCACGAATGTAACAAAACCGCGCAGACGGAGTCGATGCACTCGCCTTATGTCCTAAGGAACAATTTCCAGACACTTTATACTATGTAGACGCCACGCTATTATGACATTTAAGTCAATTTACTATCTACCAGAATCATGTGAATAATTTCTAGAATTACCTATGTTAGACGTGCAATTCGATTCCCATTGAGAATGGAAAGTGCCACTTAATTTTTTTCCTATATTTTTAATACAAATATTTGAAAAATTATCAACATATTTATACGTGGAAATAAATGAACTGAAATAATGTGCTCATTGATAAATATATATAAATGGATTTTAAATGTTTAATTTAAATAAGGTTGGCAAAATTATCATTAAATTATTTCAAATTAATAACTCAAGTTTGAAAGATTTTTAAAGGTATATGAATTTAGAAAGTGAAAATAATTATAACATATTATGAATAAATTTACACCCACAATTTTTATTCGATTACTCTGGTTGCGTAAATAGATCTCTATTATCGGCCATCTGTACTCTGAATACATGTGTATACAGAGAGGCTAAGGACACTAGGAAATCTAGATTGTATTACTGGCAAAATATAGATAGAAAGTGGGATAGAAGAGTACATACTTCGATTAACATTAATTAACTTATTAAAGAGTTACATAGTGGATTACATTGGTAGAAGATATCGTAGTCCAGTTTCATACTACAGCACCACATGATTACGTATACCCAAATTCAAAAGCATAAGTGGATGAATGAAGTGACAAAGATTTGTCAAAACCGTGTCATAAAATAATCTGCATTACTTGCATAATATACTGTGAAATAGTGTAAGGGAAGTTTAAAAACATTGAAAAAAAATGTTAAAAAGCTATACTTGTTCAGTTAACAATCATAAAAAGACAAGGACAGTCGCTGTCTTGCAGCCGCCCGTCGTTAACTACCGTGTAACAATATTTACGATATGCACAATAGTCGGTCTGGGTAACCGCTTTATAAACATTGACCGTTATCGCAATAACTTTAACCAATAACTTGACTCATTATTTATAGTTAAAGCAAACGAACACATTTATATCTATGGATTTGTGTTTAAACACTGTTTATTTGTATTTTAAGATAATATTAATCAGGAATTGTGACAAATAATTTATAAACAGGAATTTACAGTAAGGAATACACTGCATTACTTCACTGTTATTGTATCGTATAAACAAGCACTTGTAACTATTAATGAACGATTCAAAGAGCTTCTTTGAACATTTGCGAACGTTGAGCACACGAGCGGCGTACGCGCCGCGCGTGTTCAATCGAGACTGAAGCGTTCTAAATTTGAAATGAAGTGGATTTAATAACATTGCGTATATTTCGTCTATTTTCTTTTTTATTTCTTGATGAATGATATTTGATGATTCAGCCAGTGTTATCAATATGCTGAAATCGGTTGGATTAGTATAATTTTTATATTAATCCAACCGATTTATATTCATATTCGACTATATTATATTTATAATCTTATTTATATTCGACTAGTTAATTTACATGTTGCAAATTTTTTTTTATGTAATGCTGCAACAATGTAAGCTTACAATCACACCTTAATTCATTTTTCTATCCAACAATTTAATACCTTTAACACTAACGGTTATTTATTACTTTTTCGGTTTTTTAAAAATTATGAATTCTGAACGTAATGTTAGAGTTAAAATTGCATGAAGGACTTCCAGTATCCCTACGCTAATGGAATATTCCCCAGTCATCAATTCAGGACACCTAAAATTAAACAATACTGTGCAATATTTTCGCTGCATGAATCATATATTAACATTAAAACATACATGAATATGTTCGTACAGATTTGTTGCAAACACATTTACAATGCTCATAAATCTTATTACTCTGTATGTGACCTTACCTTGATTTTCGTATCGTCGTAGTTTGACACAGTGCCAATACATCTGTCTCGAATGAACATACGTCGTGTAATCTGGTCGTTCAATGAAGGTGAAATTAAGATGTGTAGTACTCACACTAACAAGCTATCCCAGTTGTATTGCCGGCAGTGGATGTCAAACATGACCTATTTTTCCACGCCACTATGTGTTTTTTCCAAATACTCGCCATACAAGTCAGTTGCACTGAACGTGATAAAAACGTTATTCTGGACAGTTCGTTATCCCGTGTCGTTTTTTCTGTGACAATTAACAAAATATGCAAACATGAGTTGGGAGAAAAGTTTTTTTTAAATCTCAATGCAAGATATTTTCAATTTTGTATGGAATACTTGATAACGAATAAAAGTAACAGCAAAATTATTTTATAGAGTGCTAGCCTAACAAAATGCAATAAAATCGTTTCTCTCGTGCAATGAAAATGTCATTTCTTGTTGTGTGCTGTCCGCGATAAGACGTGCTGCTTCTTCTGAATAAGTGCCGACATTAATAGCTTTGAAACTACGTCAAGATTAAATAGAAAATTGCTGGACTCTTCAAGATATTTAATTTATCGAAATAAATATTATTTAGTTCAACGTTAATTATTTCAAAAGTGAACTTTATAGAAGAAATAATATGTAACAGCTGTGTAAATTAAAAAATAATTAATTACGAAATGCCGTTGATAGTATAATTAAATTAAATTTCGCTCTGAATCGACAGACCGCAGATTGAAATCACCGACACGTAAATAAAGGGATTATTTTGTGAAATTATTAATCATTAATTGTATAGTTTTCCATCCTTTTGAAATTTAAACAAAACGAGCATTTCATTTAAGAAATTCACAACAAAAATTATTTCGGGAGTGACTGAAATGAGGTACATCGATTTGGAGATCGAAACATGTTGAAGAGACCTCACAGAGAGTGGGTTAAGAACAAAATTGTGTGAACGCTCGGTCTTTGTTGGCATAGAATAAAAAAATAATTATAATTTTAAATACGCTTTACGACGATTTGAATAGATATTGTAGTATTTTATTTTTAAACCTGTTCTTTTGTAGAAATGTTTGCGTTGGCGCTAACAATACGCAGTCGGGCGTCCACATATGTCATCGTGGGTAAGCCGGGTGTTGGATTAAACCTACATTCATTCAACCAAAAAGCGACCTTATGTCACATTTTATTCATATTTTATCAAGTTTTTGTTATTTGTTTATAAAAGAAAACTTTTCTATTTTAGAAATCTAGCTAGAATATAAGAAAACCTTTAAAAAGCAAGTATATTATTATTACATTCCTTTTTATAAAAATGAAACATTACAATAAAAGTCGCAATTCATATGCTTGCTTGTTACAATACGTATCTTTTCGCTGTTAGTACAATATCTTCTGAAAATATTAAATGAACGGTTTTTATTCAAAGTAGTTTAAGATGTGACATTATAAAAATACCTAAACATTTGACAATTAAACATGTATTTCTTTGCTAAACTGTACTCTTATTCTTAACTAATTGCCAAATGCTAACCATAATAGAAGGTAATTTAAAACATAACAGTTTTCAACGTTGATTGTATATTTTTAATTATTTATTACTTCTTGTCCGTGGGAAAATTGACGAATTGGAGTAAATCCGTTTTTCGACTGTTGAATACTAAACAAAACAAAGTAAATACTCCAATTAACTTAATGGCAATGGAATTCAATACGCTTGCTAATGACTCACGAAAGTTTTCCTCATAAATTCCTACATTGCGTGCGCATTCGCATTCAAACTGGATAATTTGAATACTGGCCATCTTTCGGCTTCCAGACAGTAGCGCCTAGGAATTAGGTTGTCTGTCGAATACTTAAATGAAAAATGTCTGGACACGCGAGCCGATACCGCACGCACGACTTTCACACGCCATAATTTGATATTTTACCACATAAGTTAAATTTTATAGCAACTTTGTTGTGCTAACACAACCACTAAGTAGTAATAAACAAAATTAAAACTAAGTTTTAGCGTATCATTTCGGTCCTATTTATTAGTATAAAGCAAAACGCGAACTCCCACAAGTGCTTCAAAAATAACCTTTTCATTTCGAAATAGAAATCGTAATGACGGGTCATTACGGTATCACGTCGCGAAGCTCAATCCATTATCCACTTTTAGCGACGTCACCGGCGACTTCGGTACGGCGACAGTTCCTTTTCGACTGATGAATGGCCCTCCCATCAATTGCAGATCGCTCGGCCACTTCATAAATATGTACACGACACTGTGCCATCACTTTTTATGAGCTCAAAAGGATCCGCTTGCGTATGATTGATGATCGGATCCCCCGACGAGTGCGATCTTATTGATTGACTCAATTCGAGCCGTGTGTACGCGCTTGCTTACTTTTATAGCCACTTGGCATATTTTTATCTAAATCGAAAATTAATATGCGTAAAGAGTAAAAATTGTTTTCATGAAAATATATCAAAAATCACTTTTCTTTGCAGTAATCTTTTACTTATTTTAATATTTAATGTTCTTAAAAACCATACTTGTGCTTTTGTGCGATAGGTATATTTATAGGTATATATATTAGGTCCTTACATATGAAATTGGCGTTTTGTATGGGAGGAACAAAAAGTCGAATATTTTTTAATATAATATATTTAATTAATCAAAGTATGAACCATTATTTTCTATGCACTTTTGCCATCTCATAGGTAGTTCATTGATCCCTTTACTAAAAAAACCAGTCGGACGGGAATCAATAAAATCTTTGAAGGCGATTTGGACTGCCCCATCGGAGTTGAATTTTTTCCCTTGCAAGAAGTTATCCAAATTTCGAAAAAAATGGTAATCTGTTGGAGCAAGGTCCGGGGAGTACGGAGGATGTCTTAGACTTTCCAATTGAAGCTCTTCTAATTTAGTAGCCGTCTGTTGCGCAGTGTGTGGTCTAGCGTTGTCGTGAAGCAGCAGTGGCGTGGAGCGATTGACCAGCCTAGGTTGTTTAGCCGCTAGCTTTTCAATCATGGTTTGCAATTGCTGACAATAGACATCAGCCGTAATAGTCTGGCCAGATTTGAGAAAACTGTAATGAACACAATACCGGCACTAGTCCACCAAACGCTTACAAGTAACTTTTTTGAGTTTATTTTCGCTTGGGGCAGGATTTGGCTGGCTGGCCAGGATCCAACCATTGCGCTGAGTGCTTCCGATTATCGTAAAGAACCCATTTTTCATCACAGGTAATGATTCGGTTTAAAATACCTTCATTATTGTGCCGGTTTAGTAATGTAACGCAACAGTCGACGCGCGTTTGCCGGTTTGCTTCAGTCAATTCGTGAGGTACCCACCTTTCAAGCTTTTTAATCTTCCCAATTTGCTTCAAGTGAATTAAAACAGTTTTATCACTAACATCGTAGCCTGCAGCTAACTCGGACGTGGTTTGCGATGGATCCGCTTCCACAATAGCCTTCAACTCTTCATTATCAACTTGAGTCTCAGGCCGTCCACGGGGCTTGTTCTGCAGATCGAAATTTCCAGAACGAAATCGTTGGAACCAAAAACGAACTGTGTTTTCTTTTGCAACACGACCGCCATACACATCATTCACCCTTCGAGTCGTTTCCGCAGCACTAGTGCCACGGCGCAACTCGTACTCGTAAATAATGCGATATTTTAAGTTTTCCATTTTGTAAAATGAGTGACGCAAACAGAAAAAAACAGAAGAAAAAAAACAAATGAATGACGGTCATCGAACCACAAATACATGAGTCTATAGCTGTACAAATTTGAATTTGGAATTCCTTACCAAAGAGGAGAAATTCGTGATTAAAGTGGCCAGTACGAAAAACGCCAATTTCATATGTAAGGACCTAATATTTAAGTCGTTATAGTCTAAATACTTCTTCATTGTATTTCGCTTAAATTTTAACTTTGTGACACTTCACTAAATATAATTAAGGGACAAACAATGCCATCAAATTGCAAATCATAAACAGAATTTTACACAACACATTTGTAATTTGATATTGTAACATTATCTTGTTAATGCCGACTATTGTAAACAGTTATGTACAATGTAATTTCTGTTGACGATAGCCAGTTGTTTGACAACGTAAAGCAAATAGAGTTTGATTACTGGCGCCAGATTTATGACACAATTCATTTAAATATTACGCTACTCGTATTTTAGCAATGAGAAGATTTTACCTCAGACTGATATAATTTATTATATTCTATTCTATATATACATCAACATCAAGACCTTTTATACTGAGGAGAGAAATTACATACAGAAGAAAGTACAGAAATTCAAAGGCAGAATTTCGCGTTACTATTGCTTTAGATTCTGTCATCCATACATTCTGTCTAGAAGTGTTTCCACACTCTGCCTTGTCTTAAGATTTGAATAAACCTTTATAATCAAACATAGAATAATAAACTACATACGTATACATATAAACTAGATAGCCGCAAGTTCTTCTATTCATTCTGCAAATGTGTTTAGATACACAACACGTAATCCGGTTAATCGTTTCAGATTTAAACAGACATTAATTCGCGTGGCAGGAAAGTGAAACAGAGAAAGGCGAAAAACCTCCTGTGATTATAGCGGTGCGGTATGTTGATGGAAACGCATTTGTTGTTACCCAAGGAATAACTCTCGTGCGGCGCTCTGTTGTACGACACATTCTCCCTTACCAAAGAATTCCTTTTTGAATCTACAGCTTTATTTGGGAACCGCAAGTGTAACATTTGTTCCAAAAAATTATTATAATCAAGCACTTAGAGAATAAGTTTCTAAAATTAAACAGAAATTATGAATAAAACATTCTATGGATAAAATTAAACCTTATCGCAAAACGGATGATCAAAAATTTATCAATTTTCAGATTTCATTTCGAAAACACTGTTAAAATAACGGTGACAAATACATTGACAGATTAATGCTGACCCATTTTTGATATATGGGTGTATCCGTAATGTCCAGAGTTGGATTTAGTCATAGCAATGGCCGGCCTCACACAAACATTAGTACCTACGGAACCATATTGATGAACTTTGAACTTATTGTGCTTGAGGCACTCACAAACGTGACTAGGCTAGGCTATCAGCAAGAAATCGATGCCACAACTTCGCTCTTGTTGGGGCGGGAGCAATAAATTCTTACGTTCCACAAAGTTCACGCTAATATAGTGTTACTGAATTTGGGCATTGAATGTTTATTAGGATTAATGGATATACATTTTTGTGCATTAACATAAGATAAGACAGTAAGGTAATAATTTATTAGGCGACACTAGAAACATGTGTTTTTAATAGTCGATATTTGTGTGATGATCACTAGCATAAAATTATATCACTTGTGATGAGACTTACAGATATAATCTGTGATGAATTATTCGCTATTCACTATAGTTGTGATAACTATATTAAAATAAATATTAGTCGATACAACTATTATTATCAAAGTTCATAACTATTTTGCTATCAATGATTTAAATACTTCATAAAAAGTAAATGTTATATGTATGTAGTACTTGATAATTCAGCGAACGAGCTTTCATAAGTACTAGTATTCCGCGAGGAAAGCTATGCGATACGAGAATAAAAAAGCTTCGATAAAAATGAGCGCAACTCGCTCGACTTTTTGAAATTCCGACCACGTTATTTACATTGAAATACGTTTGTTACGTCAATTGGAATCGTATTGCGGTGGAATTGAATAGAAGATTGTGTGCAGGCTAACAGCTGGAGGATTATTCTCACCAGTGGCTTGCGATAGAGCCGAGCGTGAGCGTGATCCGTCGCGGGCTCTCATTTCACTGAATTTGCCGCCAAATATCCTTGAAACTGACAAAATCCCTGCGTTTTTATGCTAATATGCAATATTAATTATAATTATTATTACTTCTATTCCGATAAAACAAATCTCTCTATTGTATACAGCACCACTAAATTAATAAACTATGCACTACCTTCACCTTGTCGGAGGTTCGAATCCGCCTTTCGACTTGTCATGAAACATATAAAGCAAATCGTTGACGTTTACATTGTGAAATGCTTTGATGTATTTTGATTCTTCGAATAAACTTTACCAACACGTGCACTTTTGCTGACACTTGTTGTAGTGTATTCCTTACAAAACTTCCTTTGAAACGAAGACAAACGTATGGGTTATTTGCGCATTGCAGATTTTACATACATGTTATCAGAACTTATTACGAAATCTGTCCTCTTTGGAATTTATAAAAAGCCTTATACAGTAACACAACCTTTGGAAATTAGTTTTTGCAGAATCTATTGTAATTGTAGTATAAACTTAACAATTAACAGTTGTAATTAATATTGCATGTCGTATTGTTACTTCGACGTCTTGTTATGTGATATTACTGTCCGTCGAATACCGCTCCCATCGATGAGTTAAAGTACTTAATAAAAGTGCAATTATGCCAATTGTGATCATGATATCAAGCACATTGTGATGCGAACCCGTATCGTCATTTGTTAATATTAATAACGAACAGACGAAAGGAGAAGGGCTTTTGAATCCCGATTAAACAATTACAAACAAATAAAATTCCACTACAATAGTTTTGTTGCTCTAATTAATAGTTATTATTTCAGTTTAACAATATCTTGATTGATTTTAGTTATTCTATGTAGGTAAAGAAAAGACTCAATAATTTGAATGAAGCGATTGTTACGTCTCAAACTAATCACCGTTATTCTTCTGGAGACAAAACACTGGAACTTAATTATAAATTATGTAAACGTATAAAATAATTTTACTGATTACTTTGGACATAAAATATGTTTGGAAAATGTGAACAAAAAAAACGATACATATAAAAAATAACCTTTATTCTCCGAACATTACGTACTAACATGACAATATTTATTTGCACATAAAATAAACGTTCGTGTCCCGGCCGTCTTTACGATATTGCTTAATAAATTCCAAAAATGGCAAACAAAAATAATTTACGGGCCGGGTAACATGTGTTTAAATTATGTTCTTACTAGTTGTCGTCTGCGTCTTCGCATGAATGGAATTAAAAAAACACAAACTTAGTGATCTATATGGTAAACAAGACTGTAATATATTTCTGTTCCAAATTTCGTCTAGTTCAGTCGTTCTGGCATTACGTGGTAGCAAACATCAATACATCTAAACTTTGATATTAACGAAGATGAAGTGTTGGAGACACTTTCAGTTTGACCTACACAGTTTGAACTGCAGTGTGACTGGTTAGTATAATCGTTCATATTTAGGCAAAGTTTAAACGGTAAGTTAAACTGCACACTTCTCAGTTTTGTCTACAAATCTACAGTTTTTACTGTGCAGTTCGACTGTACGCTGAAGGTGTTTAGCGGGCTTAATATTAATAAGAAGTATGATAAATTTATGACCGGAACCAAGTATGTATGTCGCGGAATTTGATACATGTTTTCGCCTAGACGCATCGCAAACTTCACAACTTTGTGTACATGCTGAAAATTCGCATACCAGCTTTTCGTCTTTATCATAACAAGGGAATTATTCGTCATAACAGGGTCATAATTTGCCGTAATTTAATGAAGGAGTCAATTTTCATAGAAATTATTGCTTTGTTTAGTTACATATACAATTAAAATTGATTTCCTTGTGTTCCGATACCGCGAAAATCCTAATTTGTTGGCTTGATACTCACCGACGCCAAATTCTCTTTAGAAATGTTTATATAATATGAACTAATGGTTAATAACCTAACCATAAAATGGATACATTTATTCATATTTACTTTAAACTATTTTTTTATACACATTTTCTTCAAAAACAATCTTAACAGTGACATACGCCAGCAACAGCATTTGTTGCACGAATGGGTCGACTCGCCCGGTGAAATACCACGACCACACAGAAGACAAGTGTGAAGTAAAAGCAATTCCGCGTTTCGTCTCATGAGTGTTAGTGCCGGAGGTCTAATTTTATTCCTCTTTTCCCTCCCACCCTTTTCTTATAAAGAAAAGATGGGAATGGGAAGTGAATTTCACGGAAGGGGGGATGCATAGGAAGGAGATATATCCTTTTTCTGTGCGTCCCCACCACCATCGATTAAAGCAACGCTTCTGCAATGGCGGATATCTATGGGGAGCGGTCTATTCGCTATTTCGGCGTCTCCATTTGGTATATAACATTAACATTTGCTAACAATAAAGTTATATAATTTTGTTCTTGAAATGAAAATTTCTAAGTACAACTTTATGCCATTACTTTTTTCATACGTGTATGTGTCGTGTAGTGTAAGTGACAAAGTGAATTAAAAGTGGAGTAATTTTTTAGAGTACCTAAGTTTCAGTTCCCCAGCAAACTATACAGTGGACAAAAGAGACTTACTTTTATTTACTGCACTTTATTTTAATTATACAGAAATTATATTACTTAGAATACATTTACTATTTATAATCTCATATTTATGTTGTACTATTTTGACTATTTTAACCTCTTTTAAGATGAGGTCATCTGGACCTTTTAAAAACATGTGATGATAATCAGATTATGTTAATCCAACTATTTTTCTGCTAATATAAAGGGTTTTTAAATTCAATCAAAGTCTTATGTAACAAACGTAAGGACATAGTCTCAAAGGACATACTACAGAAATACATTTTTTTTTATCCGTGCGGATGGAGTCACGGGCGACAGCTAGTGTAAATAAAATTTGTAATAGTTCTAAATTTGAAGTAAAAATTAATATTAATTTATTAAAAACTAAATAACTCCATTTACACTCGTAATAAGCATATTTTATAACTTTAGTCGAAATTCGTCTTAAAATTTATTCGTAAATTTGTCAAAGGCAAATGGAATGTATTGATCAAAGCGAGATGTCCGTACAAGTGTGACTGAGATCTTTACTGAAATGTCAACTTCTTTGATTACTTTGCCATGCTCTTACAACTCAAACGAGATTAATTTTAACATATTACGTTTGATATCAACTTTCATAATTCTAACTACCTAATAATTTCGTTTCAAGTTTTGTATGTAGCAAACATTACATATACGTAAAGTTTCTAATTAATGAAAGACAATTTAACAGTTCAGATTGAGATATTCAAGAATATCAAATGATTTAACTTCTATAGAAATACAAAGATAAGAGAAGTGTCATAAAAATAACGAACTATCGTTGAAAATATTATTCGATTTCATTTGAGTTTTTTTTAGTTGCGTGACAACAAGTCGTTGGAAGATATCCAACTAAAAATGTGTTTTTAGAATTCACTCCAATTTTATATTTACGTTTCGATGTTAATAGGCCGATGTTGACATCTCTGTCACACAACTCGCGTCCAAATTAGTAGAATATATTACAAATAAGGCAAAAAAAGCTTTATCAGACAAATAGGTACTACAACGTAATAAAATAACCGTATCAATATTCCTAAGTCGAGTGAAACTAGATCCAAGTTTCTTTGACATGAATCTTAATGACATAAGCCTAAATAGGGTTTCCGGTTGCGATTAACAAATTAAACACGATTGAAGCGAGCATTCGCGAGCGTAGGCACATCGATCACGGCTCGCGAGCACTTGAGAGCCCTTCGACCAGAGGGTCTGTCTTCCACTCGTACCGGGTTAATCGTCGTCGAGAGTCATCCAACAAAAATTGACAAAGCCCTCATCTGCTTCCATAATTATCTAAACTAATTTGCTCCATCATACACAGGACAATTTTACGTTTACTTTTTAGGTTAGGTTTCAAATTAATATTTTTTTATATAAAGAAGAGGGCAAACGAGCAGCGGGAAAACCAAGGTGTTCATCGACGCCCATGGACATCTGCAATACCAAAGGAATCGCAGATGCGTTGCCGGCCTTTGAGATGGTGATACGCTCGCTTCTTGATGTTAACACAGCAAATATGTACTTCATTATGAGTATAACTAATTAAATATCTCTCTAGCTTTATTTCTAGTCAAATATCAACACATAAAGTTTTCTCTGAGTAAATAGGGGTAACGTAAACTAAAGCAAGTCAAATCTTTATTTCTTTGTATATCTCAATGCAATGTTAAAAATTTCGGGTCGAAGTTTACACTACTAATTGGAACTTACATAGACATACAAACGAGTCAACATGCACCGAAAACTATTTCAACATCTGGTTCATGCAAGCGTGGAGCGTAAAGCAGTGGACATGTCCCTTACGTAGACTTATAACGAAAAGTGGATTCACAAATTATTCATGTATTTGTTCATTCTATTCGGAATCTAAACTTAACTTTTTAATTATAAACCACTTCAGCATGTTACTTGCGTTAAAGGCGTTAAAGTGTAGAAAAATACTCTTCCGCACATTTTTAACATTTTACATTTTTTTTTATCCAAACAACTAATATTTTTGTAAAAAATTCTCACCAATTGGGTCAATAAACACAGTTTACACATGACAGAATGTCATCGTTAGGCAAATTCAAATACAATTTTTCACTGAAATATTCACGAAACCGTTTGATTACAAACTTCAAACAAAAACTGTTGCTGTAAACAAAACGAACAATACTAAATGCAATATACATTCAATTTGATCTTTAACAGTTTAATTTGCAGTCAATACAATTTATACATATTAAACACAAAACGACATTTTACAAAATCCGGATACCTTCGAAAGGGACGACTGATTCAATTGATTTGAGACTCCCACAATTTACTTCGTTAAAGATCAAACCAATGGGACGGATCGTGTCTTCACTGATGGGTATTATTATATCATTTGTGAAACGTGAGCTGAATCCATAAATCTTCCTTGCAAATGGACATCTTTCGCCGTATTTCGGAAAAAAATATAACGTTATATTTTTTGTTTCCGTTCCAACTATTACAAATGATAGGAAGCTTAAGTTGGTGTTACGGAGAAAAAGTAGACAAGCAGAAAAAAAACTCCAAGGACTTATATTAAACTAGCTGTCACCCGCGACTCCGTTCGCGCGGAATTAAAATAAAATACTTAATTAGAAGCTTATGTGTCTTTCCATTATATGCTCTACGTCTATGTCAAATTTCATCGAGATCCGTTGAGCCGTTCTGGTACCTACTAACAAACATCCATCCAAACATTCGCATCCATAATATTAGTAAGATATGATATATGTGGTCAGAGTGAGGGAAATTCATACATATTTTAATTCAATCTATACTTATAATATAATCAATACTGAGATCCTTCTAACCGACAAGTAAGTATTTAATGGTATATGCAGGTTTTATATTTTATATCAAAATCTAACCGTAGAACTCCACTGCCGTGACATTTGAATTAAATCACAATTTACCAACATGTATTAACATAAGTATCACGACACTGGAATTCAACGGCTAGATAAAATCATTAGAAAAACTTACCAATTCCTCAGGTGATCCCGGTTCCTTCATACCATTGCTCTTATCCGTGCTCCCCGTCTCTGTAAATAAAAATATCCTGCTTTAAATATCAGATAGGAAGGTTTGTGCAGAATTGAAAAGGATAAATACTTGATACGGAAAACATTTAAATGGATGCCGACGCGCATCTCTTTAAGTGGCATTTTATACTACGAGACAAACGAACGTTTTGCTATATCATAACGTTTCTCATATCACTTAATATTTAAAAAAATATCCAGTTGTCGTAGTAATATAAAAAACAATGTTCTTCGTAACATTATTGCGAGCAATTCCAACCATTTCGAATAAATGCAATTTTGAACGGAATATCGGGCATTACGCGAAGCTTAAATTATCAATAGCATTGCGTATAAAACGCTTTTAATCCAAATGAACATTCTCATTTATTATAGGATAATCTTTCGACTGAAAATTGAATGACCGATACAAGCGAGTATTGATTTTATAAAACATCCATCCTAGTCTGTATTATTTCATGTGATTTTAAGTCAATCTAAAGTAATTAACAATCATATTGAGAGGTTAATCTTACTTATATTATAAGTGGATGGATGGATGGATGTTTGTTTGAAGGTATCTCCGGAACAGCTTAAAAAATCTTAATGAAATTTGGCACAGATGTAGAACATAGTTTGGAAGAACACATGGGCTACTTATTACGTTTTCTTTACAATTTCGCGCGGAAGGAGTCTCTCACGACAGCTAGTCATTTTATACATATTAAGAAACATGTCAATAATACTTTGAGCAGTAGTATATTATTAAGACGATTTTTTTTATCTTAAAAGTAATTGATTGAAACTTCCGATAAATTATTGCATTATCAAATTTTTACGAATTATGGAAAGTGCAACGTGTAATTGGAATAAAATGTATTAAATCTATTTAAGGTCTTAAAAATAATAATACCAATAACTCATTACATAACAATAACTGAAAACGAGGGCTCTCCAAAAAATACTGCGGATAAAAAATGTTGTCTCAATTCGAAAACCATTTTAACTGCAATTTTCATAAAAATAAACCAAGAGTCACGAGAATTACATTTTTAATAACACCGCTGGCAATTTTACTTTAAATAAAATTGTTTTTTGAATGTTTGTATTCGTAAATAGGGTCATAAAAGGCGCTGATTGAGGCTGCATGTGACGCAATCAGAGTCGCTTCAGGCGCGATGAATCGAAACAAATTAATAACACGCCTTGTTAGCGACGCCCGCTGTTGCATTTTAATATGTAACTTATTTCCCTGGAACAATTCGATTTGATGAAACCTCAGCATTAATAAGTTTAAACTACGTATAATACTTCTTAGTAAGAGTAAGTGTATACATTGTTTACATCCACAAAGATCTATTCAGATTAAGAACAGTTGTTGCTATTTATTTCGCATTATCATTCGTCATACATACGTAAGACTATAAATTTTACACTTCCACAGTAGTTCAACATTTTAGGTTCACGAAATAATTACATAATTTATTTGCTACATGTGAAAACTATTTTTTTAAATAAATATAACATTATATACAAAACATCAAGCAAATTTCAGTCACAGTTCCAAATTAACTAGACGAGTTCGTGGCGTGTTCATTTAGTCGTCGTCAGAAGCGAATCGCTTCGTCAATAAACTTTGTTACACGCTAAATCCTCGCAACACCAAATTCTAGTTCATTTAAATGCATATGAAAGAGGATTACCACTAGTGCTGTCGAACTCACTAAAGGTGACATATACCTGTCGATTGAAATTTTGTATTATTTAATTACTTGTTTAAAGGTAGTAATTAGTAAGTAATTGAGAAAATTTTATGAGAAAAGACTTTCCGCTTAGAGATGTTGTCTTTTAGTAGCTAAATTATTAAATTGAAAGTATATTACGTCAAAATTTTTGTTGCTATAAAAATTATAAATTAAAAACAATATTAATTTTTAAATGAAATATTAAACTTGTGTATTGATCGTTGATCGAAAACTTATGACCTACATACCTACATATACTCACAACTCACGACTGTAACCCAGAGGGGTAGGCAGAGATCACTAACCTCCATTTGGTGTGGTCAAACGAACCTCCGCAATCCACTTTTCGCCATTTCGGGAGACGTAAAGTGATGGGTGGCGCGCCGCGTTGCCGTCATTTTTTCCCGGGAATACACACATATTTGAAATTTCTTTTCGCTGATATGTGCGTGTTACATCACAATGTTTTCCTACACCGTAAAAACGTCGGATAAATGTACATATGTAAATCGTCTAAAATCGAAAAATACATTGGTACATGGCGGGATTCGAACCCAGGACCTACAGATTACAACTCAACCGGCGCTCTTACCCATCGATATAACGACCGAAAATATTTAAATTTAAAAATAGCTTATTACCCAACACTATTAACTGGGAACGTGGAAGTTAATCAGGTTGTGCATAAACCGGTGACAAATTGCATCGCACATTTCGCTTGGTGGCTCATTGTAAAACCGGAAATTAATAACAGAAAAATGAATTTGACGTTTAATTTGTGGTCAGTGATGTGTCAATAATTTCGTTTGTGTTATACAAACAATGGATTAACATATTAATAATGTTTTAGTAGAAAAAGTTATTGTATAAAATAAATTCGAATTAAGGTAAAAAATAAGAGTTATGTGATGGAGCGTTGGTGGCTCAGGGGTTAAGCACTTGACTTGCAATGACTCCTGGGTTCGAATCCCGCCATGTGCCAATATGTTTTTCGATTTTCGATTTACATATGTACATTTATCCGACGACGATTACCACTGGGCCAGCGTGGTTGACTATGGCCTAATCACCCCTTACTTAGAGTAGACTCCGAGCACCTCGGTGGGGACGTATAGTGAGCTGATGATGTAGTATTGTGTAAGATACCACCAAGAGGTAACGGAAATATACAGTTTTGGTAACTTAGATTTTTTTAATTCACAGAATTAAATTGACCTTAAAGTTTTATGACTGTTATATAATTTGCTTCTCATGTTGACATCGTAAAAATATTGTTACGTATTAACATACTGTAGTTATTTCATGAACCAGAATGGCTAATGCAAATTTTCGCGAAGTAATTGTCACGTTATGATTTGTCTTACCGCAGCTATAAGAAAATTTTCTTACGTGTTCGCTTACGTACAACCGCACTAGTTATATCACGTAATGTTAACGGTGATATTGTCTTCATGGCATTATAAACTATAGACTTATAATCATAAAGGCTATGTTTCCTTCCTTATATCTTGAGAAATAATTTCCGCAAATTTTATACAGTTACCGCTGAAAGTAAATGGTAGCTGGAGGTTACGCAATGGAACGTAAATTGTTTTTTTTTTACTTGGCGCGGTGACTTACTGGTTTCAGAGGTCAAAAACCGGAGCTCTGTTAAAAACTGTCATCAAAAACTAGTAACAACGTGGTTTACGTAACAAGCGATAAGATGTCTGAACGCTTTCGAAAACTTTCGCCAGTAAAAAAATCGGCTACCGTTTCGGACCTCTCACCGGTCACGTTCCTTGTATAGAGGTGACCGAAGGGGTTTTTTGTTACGTGATAACTTCAAGTCTCGAGTTTGCCTTACATTTCATATTAGCATGAACAAGAGGAAAGTTCCTAAGTTACGTGAGAAATCGTTATCAAAGCAGTGAAAACATGATTAATAAACATGATGTTAGAACATGTGGCTTCTAAACACAATAACCAACATCTTTGTTAATTAATGATGAACATTGAATGTGTGAAAGACGATATGCGTAAGACGGGGGTAAATTCAGATATGACGGCTGATAGTATGGAAGTGTAGTTCATACAATAGACTAGATAGGAAAATAGACAGGAAGATAGACAGACATAAATAGAGACAGTTTACTATCGTTATTATTGATTCATATGAGAACTGTTTCTACATCAATCAATTCAAGCTTTAAAGATCACGATCAGTTTTAGCAGAGCTGTCTCATGATTGCTGTGTCCTTCATAAACACGCTTGGGTCCAAAAGGCGTCAGTCAGGGTTGACGGACTGAATAAAAAAACATTAAGAAACATTAAGCTTCAGTACGAAAGTTTTATGCCACGAGTACAAGTACAGTTAACAATACAATTCGAAACTCAGTAAAATGATTGAGGCATTTAAACTAATAAAAATACATAATATAAAAGCCTGTTAGTATCTTTTTAAACCTTTGTTTTCTAGAACATCGTATGATGACCGGAACTATGTGAGAACTTTAATTGAGTTCTCCACTTTCTTAAACCACTTTGTATTATGCAGAGCATTGTACGAAAGGTACTATGCTAATTTTGTAACAAGGGTTTTAAGTTTTAATTAAAATAGGTGAGATTAATTTCCCTTTAAACCTACACGTGTAGTTACCAACACCACACTTGGTTTCGAATACAAATTACATACTTAATTTAATAAAACAGACACGTTTTGGTTATGTATTAATTAAAATAATTTTCAATTACCTTGTAAATAATTAACTTTTGGGAAATGTTTATAAATGTAAGTTTTAATAATTAAATATCAATATAATAAAAACGTAATATGAACCATTTGCAGTAAGTAATTTTAAAAATTACTTGTACAATCAGGGCCTTTCGCGGTACACATATGTAGTGGTGTACCACATTCAGAAATATAACTTTGTTCCTTGTTAATGTTATTCCCGCGTCGTCACCTCATTGCTTAAGAAATGTTCAAACATCTGTTTCTTTAACATTGGATACCACCAAATAATAACATTGTTTTTTCCTACTTTGTTGAATCCAAAAAATTCTTAAGGAAATATTTTATAAGGTCTAAAGAATTAAAATTCTTGCACGCTCAGTTATTTATTATTTGCAATAATTAATTGGCATAATTTCGCAAAGCGTTATTTCAAAAGGCACATAAAAGATTTATTTACCGAGCCCTTAATGAAAAATAAACAAACCATCATCCGTAACTTGCACAGCTGTTGACGAGCGAATAGTAAATAAAATTTGCGAACTCTGCAATATTTTAATAATTTTATAATACCTTCGCAGTTTAAAATCATATTTTTTAAAGTTAGTTAAAATGAGGCTTAAACATTGGCCTTAAGTGCGCATTGAAAATAAATTGTTTTTTATAATTTAAATATAGTAAACTCACAAAAAAATTACATAATAAAAAAGAAACAGAAAAATTGAAAGAGCGTAATGGCCACCATGTGTATATATTACTATCTTCACATAATTTAGACGTTGAATTGAAATGAAATAAATAAAATAACTATATAACTACTGACTGATTGTATGGAAATAGATGTGTTGATAGAATCCCAGCTATCCTCTGGTTGTGTTAATTAAGGCTTCAGCGGCCGGCCGCGGCTGACTGCGCAGGCTTCGTTACGTGTCTACTGGGAATGCAGCCGGTGCAGCGGACGTAAAACGTTTATGCTGTCTTAATTACGATCTCACAGTGTAAACGTTTAATTGGCGTATGACGCTGACAAAGTATTCGACAGGTGAATTATAGATGTACATTTCAATAATATTATTTGCAAAAAAAACTAAAGATTATTTTAGTGAGCAATTCATATATATGTTTAAAAAATTATTGTTCAATTTTATGACTATTGTTTTATGTTATTACTTTAAATTATTATAAACTTTTAGTTCTTTGTAATTGATGTAAATTTGGTTTATCCGTCTACGGAAGCTTTAACATATTAACCTTCTCCATTTAGAAGAGAAACTACAGAAATTCGAAACTAATAGACACGCCATTATCGATAGATACAGAAAAGTAAACAAATATATCTATGGAGAATTATAACGAAATATTGAAGGGTTAGAACCATCGGTCCACGGTTAACGGGCACAATAATCGATTGAGTCTACACAAAGTTTCACTGGCCATCAATAACTACGATGTCTAAAAAGAAAAATAGCGAAACTAAATTATTGAAAGATCTATATAACCGTATCTCTTTCTCAAAATCCGGCAACGCATCTGCAGTTCCGCTAGTTTTTCGGATGACCATGAGCGCCGATGATCATCTCGGAGTGTCCGCCATTCGTTTACTCTCTTATTTAAATAATAATAAGAAACTTAATTTTTTTATTTCTTGAAGTTTGTTTTTGAACGGGTTTTACTAATTTTATAAATGCGAATGTTTAGATAGGTGGATGTATTGATGTTTGTTTGAATGTATCTCCGGAAGGGCTCAACGGATCTTGATGAAATTTGGCACAGATGTAGAACATAGTCTGGAATAACACATAGAGTATTTGTTATGTTTTTATTTAATTCAGCGCGGACAGAGTCGCGAGCGACAGCTAGTTCATTACAAATGAGCATTCATATTCTCATTAGCTTACTAATTAAGTAATCGGCAACCACTTTTCGCACGAACCTTAGTCTAAAGTAATTGAGCTGGAATAAGCCGCCGAAGTGTGATACCATGTGATACTTTAACGTATACTTCATTCAAAAAACTTAAACCGTTGGTATTCAATCGAGGGTATCCAAATTTAAAAGCGTAAGAAACAAACGTAAATAAAGTTGTACTCGTCTGGGAGAAGACAAGGTCTTGGTTTTTTTACAATAGTTTTGTAGGCGGAGTTAATAAGCATTCCTAATTAAAGTTGCTCGATAAAGATTACAGATAGCAGGGAAAATGTTTTAAAAGTTATTTAGTAGTGATTTTAAAAGGTAATTGGAGAATCATATTTACCTTCAGTCGGCGCATGATAATTGAGTCGGAACCTGTTGCCGGTGCGTATTTACGTCGCATAAAATTTAAGAGGAACATGACTCGGTATAAGGCAATAAGGCGATTATCGTAACGACTGTTATCTTCTCTGTATCATTTAAAGTTACGTTATTAATTTCAAAACGAAATAGTAAATTATTATTTAACTATAGTAAGTAAACAACACAAAGCTCTATAATTTTTATAAAGCTGATTTTATAGTTTAATATTCCTAATATGCAACGTTGAATGTTTGTCCAAAATTCAGTCGGAGAAAAAAACTTCAAAATAACTACGCAACAAAAGTAATTACTTATTGATGTGTTACCCAAAAAACAGTATCGATATCATGATTTTGTAGGTGGCGTTACCAAATAAAAAAAAACAATCAACCAAAGACACACAGATAAAACGCGTCAACGAATAAATTGATCAGCAGTGCTTTAGTCACATCAATCGGTTCACTGTCTCGCTATGTCGAATGACTTACTCTCTTAATCTCTACTTTATTTTTTTACTTTACACTTATTACCTCAAGTTTGTAGGATAAGTCAAATTGTATCTAACATTATAGTCTAAGTAACATTTTGAATGCAAAGAAATAATTTGGAAAAATAAATTGTATGCTGTTATAGCACATGTTTAAAAACATTATCTATAAATGAATTAATTTTGGGACATAGGTAATTTATGTATATTAAGGACAAATAAACATTAGCAAAGAATGCTGTCGGATTCCCTAATCAGTTTTATTACGATGATCTTTTTTTCAAATTAAAACGTT
Source organism: Papilio machaon (assembly GCF_912999745.1). Classification (NCBI taxonomy): domain Eukaryota; kingdom Metazoa; phylum Arthropoda; class Insecta; order Lepidoptera; family Papilionidae; genus Papilio; species Papilio machaon. The sequence goes on along the minus strand of NC_059999.1, from coordinate 3,362,996 downwards.
GAATTGTACATATACTCGTAACTAATAAAGTAATGTACCTACAAGGAATTACTAGAACAAGCTTTAGTTCTTATTCTATAAAAAAAGACTATTCTAAACTACCAATTACTGGAAAACTATTACAAACAATAGACATGTCCATAGACATTTAATAACTAAGAAATGAAAACAAATTCTAAAACGGATGTATTTCAGGTTTTTTACTATCAAAGCCGCTTGTAATTATAATTTTCCCCAGCGGCGCACAACGTTAGTCCATCCATAGAACGCCTAGGAATGCTGCTGAGCTGCCTATCTGCTTCATAAATATGGAGCTAGTGATTATATGACATACTTAAACTTTTTGCTAGAAGCATATCCGCGGCTTAGGAGACTTAGGGCCCCAACATCTAAGTATCTACAAATGGTGGATTAAATAATTACACGTGTTGAACTATTATTTAAGCAACTGCATTTGTATTTAGAATGATCCTTTTAAAAAGATTTCCTTTCTTAACTATTACGTAATGGACATCATTGTAACTGTTTTAATGCGGATATTTGGATATGGGGCAATGATCGACTATGCATTAACTAATCTTTTAAAAGAAGATACTTTTTAAACTCCTTTAAGCAATTTAGGTACATGAAAACTTATTGCTTGGAGCAACTGCCACATTCCTGTACTTCACGAATGCCTGTAGGCAAGAAATAATTTACTGAGCATTAAGATTCCAGAACTCAAACGAAAGTACGATCGAGAGTTATTGTGATATGAAAAAGACAACAACTAGAAGTAGTAGAACTCGTACATTATTCGTTTGAAGAATTATGTAAATACTTGTAAATTAACTATCTAATATAGTTCCATTATTTTGTCAGGAAAATATACTGAAGAAGTTTGCCAAAGTAGAAAAGTAAGGATTAGCAAAGAAACAAAGAACGATAAAACGATAAACTAAAAAAAAAAATCACGTGAAAGAAAAGTAAGTCATTTGTTACAGAAAAATAAATACTCGTATTAATGTAATTATTACCTTAATGCATTAATGATTATGCGTACTAAACTTTACTCTTACTTAGTAGTTATTTCAAACAAACTATGCAAAAAGCTTGAAAGATTTCAAGCATTAATCGTCTATAACCACTGGTTTACGTAGACAACTTAGTTGCGTTCCAATTTACGCTAATGGTTAGGAAAATACGCCCCACTAATGTGCGTAAAAATGTTGTACAGAAATAATAGTCGTCTCTTGCATTTTATTTAATGAGTTAACGCACGTCTAGGACTTTGTAACATAATCAATAGGTGACCGTGCGAAAACGACATTGTGGAACTTGGAACCTATGAACTTGAACGATATTAGCTATAAATGGTATTCGAGTAAAGAAATGTACAGAAAAGCCCCTGATTGATTCCACTCTTCATGAGAACAACTAGTCTTGAATATAAAAGTTCTTTCCTTGCGTTCTTGCGTACATAAATACATCGATCGTGAAAGCACTTATGTAGCTACTGGTCTGTGTACTGTACTCGTAATAATGAGATTTTACTACATGCATGAATCAAATAGAAAGACAAAATCCGGAGGCGTAACTTTAGTCCACATTTGCTTCACACCATTTTCTTACAAGGAAATGATGTTAAGGGGCAGTGGATTTGGCGGAGGCATTATATCCTCCTTCAGAGAAACCCCTTCCCCATCGCTTAAAGCTAGACAACGCATCTGTAATTGCTAATGTCTATGGGCTAAGGAATTCAGGCAGCCTCTTGCTCATTTGAAACCACATAATACGTTTATAAAACATTTAAACTGGAGTTAAAGTCTTTATATACGAGTTAAATTCTTATATATTAATCATTTTTTCATACATTTATGTATCCCAATTGATTAATGAGGTTTAGAGTAAGTTGTTCTTAATTGAAAGTATAGTTCATTTTGATTTTACGTTTTTTATTGAATTACTTAAAAACGACGAAAGTTTACTAGAAGAAGGTCTTTAGCTACCAATTTCGAGATGACAGTAGAACAAAAAACATAAAAAAAATTGTAATACAGGAACAAAACATATAAGATATAGTGGTAGCATATTAAAGTCGGTACTACTCTGAAGAGAGCCTCGAGGGCACGCGTCGGCCCCAGAACTCGTTCTAGACGAGCCTTTATCACAGAACACTATGTACTATGAACAAACAGACAACAGCAGGTAAATATTTACAAAATATTCGTAGCCAAAAAACGTATTACTGAATATTTAATTCTTATATTTCACTCAATTTATTTAAACATTCATTTTATACATTGATACACATTGTATAGTAACAGGTTTTACACATACTACCATGAGTTAGCAAACATATTAAGGTTACCGAGTAAGGCCAAATAACATACCGATACTGAGTACGACTTGAATTGATGATATGATGTTTCGATTTACAACTCGATGACTGGAAAGGCAGCTCATTAAATGAGTCTCTTTCAGAGTCTTTGATAATGATTTAAGAAAAACTATTGTGTCGTAAAATTACGAGAAGAACAGTAAAATATGTATTTACAGATCTCTCACTAATAAAAATGATAATATTTAAATAAAGCTACTTATTTTTCAAAAAGAAAACTGTGATAAGAAATCCATGTTGAATAATTTTACTTTATTTTAGTTTTGTTGCATTTAAATTAATATATATAATGAAGCTCTTGCAACTTTATTTTTGTGTAAAATCATATTGTTTTACGACGATGAAAACAATAAAAATATTATGTTCAATAACCAATACAGCGATATAACGTAGCTTCAATTCCCAATCAACATGGGAAATCCAGTAAACGTTTCCATCGAGAGCAATTCCCATAGCAATTGATACAATAACCTAATGACAATAGCAAGATATCGTAAGGCAATGCATACCAAGAGGAATAACTTGTAAGATCGTGACTCGACGATTTAGTTTCTATACGAAAGTTATTACCCGCATATTTATTTGAGTACGTGGGTTCTTGCACAACAGTTGCCATTATAAGTCGATATACATCGCTTATGCTTTGGTGTTGATATACAAAGCTCGATCATGACTCATGCATCCAGTTATTTGCTATAAATACGATTCGATTACCAAGTGATAGGTTAATGTTGAACCAATTAAGTTTATTACTAAATATGTCTTTATGTTTTATGATCTATTCTCAATCGTTTCCACTCACGAAATATCTAAACAAAACAATGTTGTTGTCCCTGTTCCTTTAAATATAATTAAAAGGAGGTGAACAGGTTTTCATAACAAGAGCGTCGGTGGCGCAGTTGTTAAGCGCTTGACTGGACCGGACCGAATTTACTTGTCCAGGTTCGATCCATTCCTTTAACACACGTGTTTTCGATTCGACTCGATTTCGAATTACTTATTTACATTAATCCGACGTTCTTAGCGTGAAGGAAAACATGCAACAAATGGTGCAATGCGACATGCACATATCTCCGAAGAAATTCAAAGATAACTTATGTGTGTGATATTAATCTGCGTGATTGACTATATCCTAATCAAGCCTAACTTGGGTTGGCTCCGAGCCCCTCGGTGGGGACGTATGTATGCTGATGATAAAGCTAGTTAAATTAAATTAAGGTAACTCCTAAGAAAATATTAATCAAGAAATGAAAAGTGTACCTATTTATGCAGTCCAAGTTCCGAAAAGGTGAGGTATTTCAATAATAAAGTTAGACTAAAATAGGGTAACTTCATTACCCTGTAACAACAATGAAATTCTAAATACACGTAGCAGATACAATAAAGGTGAAAGTTGGCCATTTTAGTGGTTGAAAAACAAACTAAAACCCGAAATATCCTGTGACCTTTATATCCTTACAACGATCCGCTTCTAGTCCCAAGTAAACATTGAACGAAAAGAACAAGCCATTTACAGCTAAGGCCCATTTCACATCAAATATTTTAAGAAGATAAAACTAAAAGGGAACATATTCGATTACATTACGTTTAAAAATAAGCGACAAAAAGTACAGAAGATGCATATTATTTAAATGTAAACGCTAAGATTGTCTCGTCACAACTAGACTTCTCAGAGTACAAGCCAGTCGTCTTCAATACTTGGTAATTATATTTCAAGAAAGCTCTACTATAGCTTGAATCAACAATACAAGACGCGCTTTGAAGCAAACAAGAAAGTCTCGGTTCAAAATATTGAGAAAAGGATTCGAAATAAAATAGTTATGACACGTGATGTAACTAAAAGAACAAGTCGGTTTAGTAAGATTTAACCGCAATGAACCATTTAATACTAAACGTGTCTACATTTGTGTTTATTTTCAGAAAATCTTTAGATATAACCAGTCTTGATTCAAAGTAGATATTATCATTTGTAAATATTGCCCAGCTGTATTTACATAATTCGCAAATGCTCTCAATTGATACTACACCGTACAGAACGGCTAACAAAACACCTGTTCACAAACAAGGATCGTAATTCTATCGTCTCAAAACAAACAGCATGTGGACTATACATTACGCTGCCACAAATATAAACAAAGGCACCTTTGTAATCAGAACAAGCGATGTGCGATTAACATTCTAAACGTTACGTTAGTGTTACGTATAATGAACACCAATGAAGATTAGGCATTGCCAAGAGCACTGCGTATTACAAGATTCAAACTTTATAGAGACTCGTAGAAAACATCAGGTATATACGTGTAAGAGTGTGTGCCACTGTGGTACTAAGGACACACAGAAACACACAGTGTGCGCACAGGGTTGTTTCCCACTCCCAAATCACCGATATTTAAAATGATATTTTTGCGCAGCGTACTTATGCGAGCCGCTTTAAAGTTTGCATTTCATTATACTTACGTAGACAGGAATTAAGTAAAATATTTACACAGTTCGAGGTCGACAGGCGCTTGCTTATATATTAGGGTACTTTGCTGCGTCATTGGCTAACACGATTTATTGACCAAATCTTTATACAGTTCGGCCTTTGTTAGCTTCGTTAGTTCAATATTAAACAGGTTAGAGGTATTAACGCAAATCTGTAAAATTTAATCTTTCAAATTTATTGAAATTAATGTATTTGAAGTGAATATATAAATATTGTTAAATATATTTATATTTAACAATATAGCTATTGTTATATACATAATATTATTTTTAAAGACTGGATTTAACATAAATATTGCGTCGGGATTTTGTAATTATTTGAAACAAAAATTTTAAATCATAAATATACATACAAACTCATACGTACAAACTGACAACAATTATTTAATCATGATTAATTGTTATTTGTGAACATTAATTATATTTCAGCGTCATAACGTATATTAGCCGATGTCAATGGCCTAAGAGTAGAAAAACAGTTAATCATTGGACACGCCCTAAATAATTTCGGTATCGTACGAATCTCTACCTACGCTATATCACGAATGTTTAGCAACGGACTTTATGTAGGAGTATGCCTGGGGCCAATTCCGCCGGCCACTAAATCATGTACACCACATCTTTAGTATTCCTATACAAGCTCACCACTAATACTAAATATTAACTATATTATAGGAAGTTATCGTATCTTTAAACCTACTATTACCCGTACTAATCAACTGTTACTATAAGCTGCTGTAACACACCCTTTCGACGAAGTAGTGATGTGAGGAAACATCTCGAAGTTTTAGGTCGTACTAAGACAAAACCAAAACTTTAAAATCAAATAAAAATAAAATATTCGAGATTGTTTTGTTTCTTATAATTATTTAGATGCATGAATAGTAAGTAGTCCTTTATCTTCGTTTCAATTCTATCGATATAACAAGAGCATCCCTATGACTACAGGGGAATCTTGGGTGTGTTAGGTCGGTCGACAGCTACACGGGCCGACAGCGGCTCTCAACGTCCCGACAACTGACAAGCTAAGCTTCGTTCACTCCGCTTATGAGACGACTGGAAAGCCACAATACGGACCTTTCAAGCGGTTTAATAATGTAAACATGTAACGAAGGTACTCGTACTATTTGTATTAGGCATGTCTTATATCTAACAAATTAATTTTTAATGTGTAATTTGTGCTTCTCTTATATTTATTTATTTGATCTTGCTATGAACACCTTGAAAGGAATTATCACTCTTTGATATTTTAAAGATGATAGAAAAAAAAATACGAGGCAATTTGAAATGAAGACAGAAATATCTTCTTTGGTTTAATAACCTATTCTTCGTCTATTATTCTGTCTTTGCACATCAATGTACGCAAAATATTACATCGATATTGATGTACCAATCGACGCCAGTTGACGTCCGTTCCAGCTGACTCTTTCTGTATAATGCCAGTGGCGCCCCCATCTCCATCGTACGCACAACTTGTTCTTCAAACGTTACACAAGTAAAAGTTGCAACGAAACAGAGCGGGGCTCACGCTTCTTCTGTCACTGTGACCGGTATAGGAAGTAGAAAGTGTGACTCGATTTAATAATCACGGAATGGCTTCGCGTGATGGATTAGCAAATAAGGTTTACTATTTCTACCATTTTCATTGAGCACCCATTTTTATTATTTCTAAATATAACAATCTAGTTATTCTTAAAAATAATACGATTTTTCCTAGGCAAGTTTTTTTTCTTTTGTTGAAAACGGAAAGTGTTAATATTTGTAAAAACAATTATTTCTTTAAGAACTGGCTGTAGCTCGCGACTCCGTCCGCGCGGAAACAAACTTAATTAGTAGTCTATGTGTTCTTCTCGATTATATTCTACATCTGTGCCAAACTTCATCAAGATCCGTTGAGCCGTTCCGTAGATACCTTCAGACAAACATCCATTCATCCATCTAAACATTCGCATAACATTAATAAGATTTATTTTCGACATTGGTATATAGGATAAAGTAAACAGCAAAATGAAATACAAGTACGATATTGTAATCCCGCTACAAGCCCTGTAAGAATATCTACCGTCACATTTCGTTCCGTGTTGTGCTCCCATGAAGATACTTAGGTTACATACGATCTATTCTCGGAAAATTAATCAGTCTTATGTCTTATAATATATAGGATTTTCTAAATAATTTATTCCTCATTTCTGATTTATTTTTACATTTACCATTCAAATGTACACCACTGTAATCGGTGATCGAATAATAAATGTTGATATAATTTTTTTTTAATATAACAAGGTGGCAAACGAGCAAGCGACCACATGAATTCGCCGAAATGGCGAAGCGACCACTACCCATAGACATCCGCAACTGCAGATGCGTTGCCTACCCTCAATCGACGTAGGAGGAGACGCACAAAAAGAGAATATTTAACCTTCCTATGCATCTCCTCCTCTATCAAATCCACCTCCCCTTCCCATCCTTTCCGTATAAGAAAACGGTGGGGAGGGAAAGAGGACTAAAATTCAAATGTAATGTGAAAAAACTCGTAGCGCTAGTTACTAAGTGGATGAATAATTTAATTCCAAGTCTAAAATAGGAGGCACTCAATAGTCAACTGACCTGAATTTCATTCCCTCAAATGGGCACATTAAAGGACCTAAGAAACTTGGTCCGCTGACCTCCAAACTTAAATTAGATGTGGACACGCGACTGTCATTAACTGTAAAGAGGTTACGCAAAATTAGCTAACTTCATTAACGACTTTATTTAGACACTCAAGTACTGACAACATTTGAATGTAAAACTACATTATTAGAATGTTATTAATATTTAACTTTAAACAGCACTAATCTAAAGGTTTTGGGTATATAGGTAAATTGAATTTGTAATATATCTTATCGTAGTTCGGCTATGAACACAAATGAATCAACTTAGATAAACTTAAAATCGTAGTTGAAATGGCCAATATAACTTAATGTATAATTCTGATTGGATATATTTGAAAGACAATTCCGCAATTTACCTATTTTAAATTTGAAATTATTTAACCTTAAGTTTTAAAAGACACTCGGATATCAAGAATCTCTAATTAATATTTCATATAAAACTCGGGATGAAAATGTCACTGTTAATTACCAAATATTTCGGTAAAATTAGTTAAAATTCAAAAGAGACGAAAACTTAATTAAATATTCCAATTTGAGCGTAACCGACTTAATGTGGGAGAGATGAAGAAAATTTATGCAGCAAAAGTGAATGGAGACGTTAACAAGGTACGCCTGAGATACGAACTCGTGTGTGATGTCGCTTTAGAATATTAGCGTGTGTTTACACTGCTGAAACCGTACAAATTTCCTTGTTTTTCGGAATTAATGTTAGGAATTAATAATGTGAAGTAATAAGTTGCCGGTATAAATACATTATTATTATTTTGATAAGATCGCATTACGGAAGCTTATGCATAATCGTATACCAATAATCATAATATCTAATATCAGCGTGCAATAAAAGGTTTGACATATTATGTTCAAGTAAAATATATTAAAACTACTGTATAGGTTTTTATTGTTTAGCCTTTAACGTTTATAAAAAATATTTCACAGTTGAAAAGCGTTAAAACATATTTCTTTATGATTCAAGCTGTCAATAAAAATGAGCGATGCCTGTAATCTTATTTAAAAGAGAAAATGGATCTTTGCTTCCCTCCGGTGACCTAATTGACACTCTGTTAGTCCTCAATGAGAAAAATATTATGGAAAAGGTGGATTCTGAATTTCTGTCTATAAAACTTGATATTTCTAATATATATTCATACCTCAAGGAAAAGATAACTTGAGTGTTCAGTAAAAAGCGATTTGCAAAGAGAAAACAAAAACAGAAATTTAAATTAAAAACTAAAAATTTAAATCTAAATTCATCATACTTTTTTGGTTATAACTTTTCATCTCTACAACTAAACTACGACAAAACTAACCCAATATAAATGTAAAACCATTCAAACATTTCAAAGGTTAAAACAAACAGTTGGCCAACATCGGAACTTGAAATCGTGAGCGAGACAGGCGTGGAAGTGACGCCATTTGCATATTGCACTTACGTAGCTCCTCTTCACTTAGGAGTCACTTTAACAGACGCCGGCGGTGACCTCCCGAGTAGTCTTATAACCGAGCAAATGAAACGACACAGCAGTTTTCAATGGCCGATAATAGAGGGCGAAAGGAGATGGTACAATTAAAAAGAACGTAATGACGTTTAATTTTTTTGCTGAATTCGACGTTAAAGACGTTATCAATTCATCTATTTATTTTCTTGGTCCAATAGAATATTCACATTGCCCAAAGGACTTAGTGCTAGAAAGTTTAAGAAAATATTTAATGTTTTTTTAAGCGCAAAAGTAAAAATATGCTACAAAGTAGTAACATAAACAGATCAATATCCTTAATTGTCATTTATTATTGTTGATACTTAGGTACAATAACAATTTGAAAAATAATAAACATAACAGCAAATCGTACAAACAAGTCATTAACAAATAATGGTGCCTAAACCGGAACACGGAAACCGTAGAGCGTCTATAACGGATATTAATATGACGTCACAGGCCCTCGACGCCCCGAGCCGTGAATCCGGCCAGGCCACACGAAACAATGCCCGTACTATACAAATCAACAAACACACACAGAACATTCGAGACCTCGGGAATTTTGCATTTTATTTTACATCGTACATTAATAAATAAAAAATATTAATATGCCTGGTTAACTACAGTTCTAGACGGATTCATAACAAACAACTTTTTTAATTAAGAAGTGGTATATTAAAGAAAGGCAATATTAAAATAAATAAAAGAAAAACGTGTCATATTATCCAATTCACTTTAACTATTTCATAATAATATTTAAAAGATCTTTATGTAAAACTAATTTCCTTATCCCATTTAAAAGATTAAGACAAACACATTTAATACATAAAAAAGACTTCTGTAAATAAACAAGGAAGATAAATGCTTTTAGTTTAGAATTTAAATTGCGTTTCGAGATAATGAAATTAGAGATTATCTCCTAACGAATGCATATAATATGTTAATTCAACTTGTGTTTTTTTATTCTATATTTATTTATTGTTGCTTTCAAATATCATTTAACTTCAGAATTAAGAACTTTCATAAAGTCTTTAGACTTTGTCTAACAGAACTTATTGTAAATATTTGTGTTAAATTTTCCCTTCGTTTTTAGGCAACAAAATTTAATCGTAACTTAATTATAATAATATATACCAGTTAAACAACAAATCGCTTAAGATGCTCAACAACTGTATTAGTTACTTAGACTATACGAGTCCGTTTTAGAACGTCTTTTCCGCTACGCGTATCGATATTGTTCGTGACTGGTCTCACACGATTGATGACTAGAAGCAATTTATGTACCATTTCCACAAGCGAGGCCACAGCTGTTGATAGAAACAGCAGACAGACTTGTCGCTTAGTGGAAAAGGGTTTTAAATGTAAGTTTCTTCGATGTAACTCAGTCCTGTGACTCGTGACTCGCGCCGCTGCGAGGCACATTACACGCGGCATGACCGCGCTCTTGCCGAGGTAATAACTCTACGGACAACTTAGCGTAATTGCATGAAATCGCTTTTGTCGGAATTTACCTTACTCAATCTGCGGTGGGTCTGATACTGAGACTGGCCGTGTACGATATGTAAATAGATAATTGACTGAAAGGAAATGAGGCCTGTGTTCAATAAGACTCTTAACTAAGAACCTCAAGAAGAGTCCTAAAAAGAGTACAGTAAAGGTTTCCTTGTAGCAACAATTACTGTGTGTCAGCAAGTAATGTACTTCGGAAAAATCAGCCTTAGATAACGTTTGTCAAATACCAATGTCATTTAGCATGAACGATGTAACATATCTTTTTTTTTTTCATATTATCAATATGTAAAGACGTTTACAATTTATACAAATCTCAATTTTCTACGAGTTTTATTACCGTTTAAATTTACATACGCAATGCTTTCGAACATTTTTAAAGCTTTTATATCTGTAGTTGACGAATATAAAGATGTGATTCGGTATTCAGTCAGCCACTTTTCTCTTTATACGCCCCTAGACACGCATAGAAATTCTAACTCAATCGCCATACAATACAGGCGTGGCCATAAATCCTTATCTGTGGATAAGCCGCTACCCAGTTCACTTTCTAACAACCACAATTCAGTTGCGTCACGAGAATATTGTTATGTATCATTCACATTACGCGCTGTCTTAGAGCATAGACACACGACTCGCTTTGTTGCGCAACGATGTAATTAAAACATATATTTTGATATAATTACACGTGAAAGTTACTTAATTAGCATTAATAATAGCTGCGATAACAGTCATAATATGAAATCTTAATGATGCGATGAAATAAGAGGTAAAATGAGAGGAGTATTCATTTTTTCGTATGCATTTTTTATATTTAAAGGAATAGCTTATTTAAATTTATTTTATTACTAAAAGTTGCATATAATATTTCTGCACGCATCAGCTATCTCCCCGTCAAAGGCCCTTCATAAGGCGCATCTCGATCAGGTCCGGAGATTACCCGAAGCAAAGGTAAATTTGCGGACAGACAGACAGACAAATAAAAAAATTAAATTGGTTTTCGCTACCACCAATGCAAATATATCATGAAATTTCGTTACTAATATAACACAGAGACAATCCAATTTTATTATATGTATAGATAGGTACTATTATTTTTTTATTTTACTAGTTATTAGTGACCTAGTTACCTCTTCAAATTTCGGTCGCTAGCGCACGCCAATCGACTCGGAACAGTTCATAACAAAACATTGAACTGAACCTAAACGATCCGCTTTATAGCGCTTCCTGTTTAGGGGCAACCCCTCGTGGTACCGAATGAGTCACGTATGTCCGTCGCACGCGACTGTACTGCCAATATGTACAGGTGCGCACGAATTAATATTTTTATTGACGTTCATGTCAATTGTAACTTGTCCTAACAAATGCGCTGGAATTGTTAAAAATCTATTTTGTTTTGGTACATTGACACGAATGTTACATGACTCGTTTTATGTTAAACTTATAAAACTACACTTTTGTTCGAAAGTGTACCTAGATAGTATCTTCCATTGCATAATATTTGTCGAAATCAGTTTAAGATCTCTTATTTTTTAAATTGGTATAAAATTCTTGCTACTTTTTATCGAAAGACCAAACGAACTCAATTCAATGTTATACGAGTTTTTACATATAAAGTTTTGTTTTTGTTAGACATATTTCTCGTTTAAACTCTTAGTTCCAGGTCACTCATGTCGTTACAAATACGTATATTTTTGCTATAAATGAACATAATGTTTCCTAACAGTTAAAAAGTAAGGTTTGGGGAATTTTATATGTACATATGGAAATTTTAATTTTTTGTCCGTTTAACCGTCTTACGCAAGAACCAGTTTATTACAACATTAAAGTTATCATGAATGTGGTGAGGGAATTCAAGTAGTCTTTAAACGGCATGTCTGTTGGTGATCGGTGAAAAAAATCGCAGGTGCGTTAATTGGAAGGTATGAGACAGTAGACCGGTCGCGGCTCTGTTCCGGACGTTTAAGGTTACTTGCTCGACCACATGTAACGAACTCTTAACGAACTGTTGCCGGCTGAAAGATGGATACTGAATGCTTACACTATACAATGCAATTTACATCGCGCAACGCCCTGGCAGCTTTAATATGACAAATAATAGCACATATTACATCTAAAAACTGGTCGACTTGTTTTATTGAATTCGCTTTATTAATTAAGCGTGTACCAATTTTATAACAAATTCATCATGAAATCCTTATCTCTTAGTGATCAAGTTGTGCTCCCGATAGCATTTATTTCAAGGGGTCGATAAATTATTTGGTGCGGATACTTCTTCACCCATCAAATAATTGGATTTTATTAGTTACTAGGGTACATTGCAACTATAGATAGTACGACCGTCTATACATATAATTAAATTGTATGTATGTATTTTGAGATGCTGATGACGGAAAACCAATTCTTTTTTGTCGGTATGTCTGTCTGTAATGTCAGGTTCGGGGAAACTCCGGAAAGGCTGGACCGTTTTAGACGGAACTTTGACGAGAAGGTGCACGCGGGAATATTATATGCTACTCTTTTTAAATTCTGCGCTGACGAAGTTCCGAGCGACTGCTTGTAATTAAACTTTTACATGATTTCACTTTCTTTTATCGCTCAAATTTAATTTCACTTTACAGAAATTAAAACTTATGTAGTAGTTATATATACGTATACAAAAATAAAACTTAATATACCAACATCAATGTTACTTTCCCTCACTAAATCAGCGTGTACGTTAAAATATAAATGAGAGAGTAACGACACAATAGAACAAGTGGCTCATTAAAATAAGATTGGAGTCGTATTTAAAACGTTACAGCGGCTTCATTTATTCCTTCCACATATACTGTGGATAGAATGTGGTAAAAAAAATAACTCCAACTTGTCCCAGAGATAAGCCATGGTAATCCCCAATGTATGATACTATACTTTACAGATTTACGACGTAGGCTCCGTGACCTTATTAATTTTATGGGACCACTTGACTTCCAACTAAAACTAGTTTCGAAACCACGCTGTAACAGAAACATCTTACGCGCGTACGCATAACCAACCAGATATTTTTTTATAAATATCTTAGAATTGAAATAAGTTTCGGGATTCTATGTAAATATGGTATTAAGAAACAAAATCGAATCATCATTTTATATTAATTAATTATTAAATCATTAATTTTACAAACTAACAATTAACAATCAAATTGAAAATCACCTTAACGTTAGAGAGTAAGACAAGTTAGACAACAACAAAACTAATTGTTAGTACGTTTGTACAAGAACTTAGAAGTTGGTGACTAAAGCCTTATCTTAGTTTAAAATCTTACTATTAATTAATGAAACTCTGTTAGAGAAATTCAATTAAATAAAACTTTTCGACATACAATTTGTTTACTGTTTACAATTTCCTAGGAAAACAATTAATTTGTTAAAGTGAGCAGTATCCACAACTGTCTATTAACGCATTAATAGAAAGTATAAATAGGAGAATGTCTTAAGAGATTACCTTCTTAATCTTAGTATAATATTAAAATGCGAATGTTTAGATGGATAGAAGTTTTAGAAGGTATTTCTAGAACGGCTCAACGGATCTCTCGGTTTTTTCTAACTCCGTGCGGACGGAGTCGCGGGCGACGGCTATCATATTATGAATATAATCTTTTATGTCATTTGATTTTAAACAAAGTTTCAAAACACCATACAGGTAGAGAAGTGATGTAGCTTTGTCAAATAAAATAGCTGAAAATGGTCGTAGTGTTAGCTCTAGCAATCGCCGACAACTGGCAAAGGGCAAAAGCAATTAAATTTTCTAATCCTTTCTCAGCATGTCTATTCTCTAGAGGGAATACTTTGAGGGATAGAGTCCCATTGTACAATTGTCGTGAGATCGCCGATAGCGGCTACAATGCGACCTCAACAGTTTAATGTTGCCATTAGATTGGAACAATTCACAATGGCACGTGAGAGGAATCGCACGGGAGTTTTTTTTCTTAGCACGATAGACAGAGGGTCAAAATGTAATTTTTCACAGCTCCGGATACTAAGCATTTAACGCCTTCGCTATGCTAACAAATTACATTTAATTATTATCGGTCGATATAAATTCTTAATGAAGTCGTTTGATTTATTACAAGAAATAATTTTTATCTAAGTTGATTAATCATTTTATTAACAGTCCTTTTCTTAATAAAACAGGCTACATATTAGTCGTATGCCGAAAACACTATACATCCTTTTTCACAAGGTTTTCAATTCTATTTATTGTTCAAACTTCAATTATTACCCAAGGATGCAAATGACGTTCACGTCAAAAAGATTGATCATGAAATCCTTCGAGCAAGGTGGTTTCCAATAATGCGAAAGGGTCGGTAAAATAGTATAATGCTCTTAGACACACACATAAACCGTTACGTTCAAAAATCTCATATACAACTTCTTAAAGATTTATTCAATACTAAATCTCTACATTGTTTTAATTTAACCGTGATTCATTCATAATAAAAACATTCCCATATAAAGGTATTAAATAATTTACATCAAAACATATGATAAAAATTACGTATTTACAGAAACAGTTAAGTAATAAGTCGATAAATTGGCCTCGATAAAACATACAGCATCAGATAAGGAAGGCAAATGACCAGGGGAAAGCAAGATCGTGCACCGCACGGGACGAGTGGGCGCAGCGTAGCGGCATACGCAAATTTGGACACAGATAAAACCGATCAATGTATTATACGTGGAAACATCGGGAAGTTTTTTTTATAGAATAACGGGACAAACGAGTACTGAGTCGTAATGTCAGGAACTGCAGATGCGTTGTTGCCATTAAAAGTAGTAGGTACTGGAATCTTCAGGCTTATTGGTTTAGATAAACCGCTAGAGATTAAAACAAGCGACTTCAACATTGTTCTGTCTTCCTCTTCAATCACAATGTATTTCCCCATCAATAATTAAAAAATATAATTGATTTCTTAAAAACTTTCCAACAATCAAAATCGTTTTAATCCTTTTTGTAGTAACATGAGTATTACAGCTCACATTTCATAGGTTAAATATTATCAAACGGTATCCAGAACCAGACGGCTCCATCATGAGTCCATTTAAGGGTCTATTAAAGGCACTTTAGCGCGTTAAAGTCTCCCGTTCGAGTCTGTCGCTTAACTAACGGTTGATGTGAAAATGGGCATGAGACACGAGGGAAGGTGACGCCGGCCATAGAAAGCTTAACATAAAAAGCGGGTACGACGGAAAGCGAAGCTTAATAGCTCGTTAATTACCGGTTATGAGTAGACATTGCCCTACTTAAGTGCCCGGCCAGAAACAATACCTTATATCTATTTGCTAAGAATGTTTTTACAACCATTTGACGTTTTTTGTTTACTTAAAATAAAGGTTTTTAAAGCTTTAGAGTGAATGCGCTTTGTTTAAATTTGCTAAGAAATAAAATATGACCGTCTACCTGAATCTATAGCTATAGGACCTTTAAAAGTGTATTTATTATTACGTAATGAACAAAAACTTTTCTTACTTCAATAATAATTGACCACATGACAGAAAAAAATAATTTTGTTTTCTGCGATGAAATATCACTTTTATATCACGAATTTAAATTTATGAATATCCCTGAATCAATGCACAATACATTGAAAAACTTTTAGTACATGTTATGCCAAAAGTCTGTAAATCGTTTAAAATTTATAACTTGATTTGACTTAATTAGAATTTTAATGAGTGTCCTATTCTCCAAACCGTACATGAAACGACTAATGGCCTTATGCTAAAACTAGTTGCAGCAATTATCTACCGATCTATTTGAGAATCCAAAATACTTATCATTATATCAATCTCAAATTAGAACTAGTTTAATGTATCAAGCAGTCCAATGGCAAAATGTTACTCTTACAGTAGCGATACGGACACTTGCCGATTCAACAAACAGGTTCCGATCCATCCATTTGATCTTGGACGAACGTTGGCCAACTTTCTCGAGATTCCACACCATGCGAGACGCGTCAACTGACATCGACTGTATCGTTGAAACGTGCGAGCTTTTCGCCTTGATTCGCATAAAATTACTTTAACGTTATTAACACTAGAAGCTTAAACCACTGATATTAAAATAAACCCAAGATGCTAACAGTTGTAAAAATATCGTAAGATTTTGAAAAGTGCGATATGATTAAACGTTTATTGACCTGTAAGACTGAATGAAAAAAGAGCATACACAGGGAATTCATGTCGCTAAAAAGTTTTGCAAGGGACCACCTGACAGATTGCATGTGAAACAGATTAGTGACGTACTCAATAAAGAAAGCAGGTGATAGTACTCTTACCAAAAGCGTCGTTCATTGTACAAGAAATCAGTACAATAACGTAAAAATAATTCTGTTTAACAATTTTATCTAAACTTTAGTTAAATATGAAAGAACACGGTAAGCGATTTGATAATCTTAGCTCTTAGACTATTGACGATTGCAGTTCGTAAATTCGCGATTCGATAATCTTAGCTCTTAGACTATTGAAGCTTGTGGTAGAACAATGTGTAATCGTAGTTAGTAAATTATTACGAATTAATAAAATTGATACAAGAATAGTTAATCTATCATACCATATATAGAAAGGCGGTATGTTAAAGCGTCAAATCTAGAAATAAAGTAGAACTAGACACAAACTAGAATAAATAAAATTTGTGTAGGCGTCATTCTCAATAGCAAGTTTTTTATGACGAGGTTAAAGACCTATGGTAACCGTTAATAATAATATTGCTTATTGTTTAGCTTTGAAACTTATATTGAAAACTAGCTGTCGCCCGCGACTACGTACGCGCGCAGTTAAAAAAAAAAACTTAATAGCGGTATGAATTTTTTCTCGCCTTTTAAACCTTCCCTAGACCTCCACGAACATTTCAAGACTAAGATAAGAGAAATCCGTTCAGCCGTTCTCAAGTTTTAGTGAGACTAACGAACAGCAATTCATTTTATATATGTATATAGATAATCGATGTACTCATCAAAAAAAGAAATATTTCTATATCTCCTACAAAAAACGATATGTGTTTCAAAACGTGTCTCATTAACATTCTAAAAAACACCTGCTCTTAAACCTATCAATAATTTGAAACTATCAAAACAAGTTTTCATAAAAGCATCAAACATTTTCATTTAACGTAGAAAGTAAAAAATATATCTTAATTACTTATCTTGACTTTTGACACTGGACAAATTTTTAAATTCATGCAAATTAAAAAGCTAAACTTTATAGAGTTATGTCACTATCGCTACAGTAATTATCGTGGATCGTTAGTTCCCTTTTCTACTAAGCGACTAGCTGCACGTGACTGTTTATTGATGAGAGCCCGTGAAAATTATACAAACATTGCTCACATAAATAGCAGTGAGCCGACTAGTTGCTTAGTGGAAATGGAATTTTATTCTTAGAATAATTAGATCTAATAAAATATTTGTAACTAGTAACTGACATGGTGGTCATTATTAACCCTCGTGTTGACTTGCCTTAACAAATAAAAGTTCTTAATAGGCAGCTCGTTTTTCAAGTATTCGGAGGAGCCAGTTCCGTGCTCTAACTGGATGCTAATTAAAATCTATCTATTTAACTCGCTTAACGATATAAAACTTGTTTTTTTACGATAACATATTTCTCTATTCTAATATTTCAAGATCGAGATTTGATTTTTTTCTTAAATTCATAGTTATAACTTTGCTTAGGAAACATAATATGGGTTAAAGTTTACTTTGAAAGAATTTTATACTGGACATTTACCTACATCAGTTGTATATTTACCTAAGATATTGACCGTTAGTTTAAAACACTATTATTGGATAAAATAACAAAACAATATTATCTATACTAATATTGCAAAGATAAAACATTTGATTGTTTGTTTGTATTGAATAGGCTCCGAAACCAATGGACCGCTTTGAAAAATTCTTTCACTACCGGAAAGTTACACTATCCCAGGGTGACATAGGCTATATTTTTTACTAGATTTTTTTTTATTCCGCGATTTTTAACTGACTGGGAAAATTACTAGACAGAATGGATTTTAACCGTGTATTTTAACCCTTATACCAGTCAAATACTGAACATAACATCAACGGTGAAAGGTCTAAGTGCAGGTCACATGAAACATAATAACAAGTTAACGGTAGCCTTTTATATAAACCGGAATATTAACTCAAAAATACTGCGAATTACGTGAAATACGTTACTTTATCATAAATACAAAACTATGTTTATTCAAAGCTTCATTTGTTTCTTTCAATACGGATTTCACTGAATTTCAAACGAATGCTATGTGTGTCAGCCCTTCTTCTGTTTCTGCCAATCTTCAACTGTTTTACATAATAAAACTTCTTATAAGGATATAAATTCGAACATCTCATTTAGTTTTAAAATGAAGAGACAGAACAGTGTAATCAGTATCATTATTACTAAAAACTTTGACGTTTTCATTTAACAGTATAATAAAATTTAATTAACCAAGTTTAGAGTAATCCCGTTAAGCCAACATCCAAAATCAAGACAAAACGTTATAACAGATTTGGCGTTATCTTTAACGACAGCCTCAAAGTCGGGTTAAACTAAGCACCATTCTATGTTTTATATTCCATTTGTTATTTTTGAATCTACATAAGTTTGCATGACATATTTAAATAAATTTCGTGCTCAGTTCTTCAAACAATGATAATGAAACAGGGAGAATGTAAGCGTGTTATGTAAATAGGCACCTTTGAATGGAAATTCTGAATCTATTTAATGACTATTGTAGACTACGAAATGAATACATATAGCTGTTTTGTTTAATGAAACAAATAGTCGAATAAACTTGATAAATAACTCGATAATTGCCAATATCTTATGTGAAATCGTTTTAGTTTAGATACATATAAATATTATACGATCATTGTAATCTTATACCAAGACTAAAATCTGTATATTCTAAGTACGCTTTAGTTCAACTCGGTAGCGAACGGCTAGATTTCCGTCTCAACTGAACCACGTTTAGTTCTAGTCATTTCTATCTCTTAACAAAACAAATTGTTTCAAGATAGAACATACGATCGTAATATAAACAATATTGAATACTTCTACTAGTTAAAATATCTCTAGCAAATAATAGAAATGCTTTAATTATCTAAAATCAAGCTATTCAGTAAATGCAGCAACCCACAAAGATCTAATTCTGAGCAGCTTTGGCATGCGATCCGACAAACAGAACATACCAAGTTTCGATTTGTATTATAAAAATGTCTTTCAGATCAACCGCAAAATGTCTTTATTAATTAACCTTAAAATGGCAATTAAAGGTTAATTCAAAAAAGATAATTATAAAATGACGTTAACACAAAAGGAAGCAAAATTGTGGACAAAGTTAGCGACAATGTTAATTATTGTAAAACTATTTAAGTAGTATCTTAAGCATTTGTTTTTCTCGTGATTAGATATAAGAAAAGGAACAAATGGTTAAGCGAATGGTAAACACAGTATGTCATAGTCATACATTTCATTTTGCTTAAATATATACATACAATTTTTTCTGTTTGGTATGCATAAATTCCCAAGGATCTCATTTCCTATGGGAGTATATATATAGTTTTTGTATATAGATTATATAACTTAATTTATTCTTTTAACAAAGCTACAGATTAACTTAAAGAAATTTGAAAAATGAATGACTACAAAAATTACATTTACCTTCCCATTTATCTGCCCTTGAATATAATATTTTCAACTTAAATACGAAACATACATTTTAATTGCAAATCGAAAGTAAAAAGAAGTCAACAAAAAAAACAAGTATGTTTAACATAAACAAATAGGCTTTTCTGATAACACCCTCTTTAACATTCAGGACAATGCGTACACGTCTAAACGTTCATACAAGTTGCGCGTTGATGTCCTTTTTAAGGCAAACATTCTAAGTTATATTAGAACACGCACGATATACATACGAACTGAAGAACTCGCTTTTTATATAAAATTTATACCGGTATTCGTGATTGAATTTATCTAACTGTAAATCTTGATGTATTACATCTGCCGCAATAGTTACATTTTAATTACACGTTCTATTGTATTTTAAATTATTGATAAAACGACATAAAAATTGCAATGAAGGTACTATCAAATTATTTATATCGAAATGTCACGTACAGAGTGTTTATTGTTATTGTTTTTGCAATCGAATTAATCGTTCAAAATACTTTGGCTATGCAAATTTCAGCATTATTATTACGTTAATTACGATGTTCTTTTGATTATCAATGATGCATAGGAAAGGAAAAACTATCAATAAAATAAAGTAATAGCAAAGAACGTCATTTTTACAAACACTTTCGTTGAAAATGTGAAGCCTTGTACCGCACGGTGCCATAGAGCGCCCCTTAAAGCCTCCGCTCTAAGGAGACCCTATTTTATTACTAGAAACTAGAAAACGCGCTACGTATTTGAATGGCTTACCCTCTTTCACGTTGATATGAATCTTAAAATCCTTTACGGGCACTTATACACAAAACACAAGCGAAAAACTTATAAAACCTTTTTTTATTTCACCACCGATTCGAACACAGGCACTTTTAACGAACTTACGGTGTAGAGAAGTACATGGCGTGATTTAAGCCAACATTCACTCAATACTAGAGCCTCTAGAGGCACATACGCGAGGAACAATCCAAACCAACACTTATAACTGACACAAGGTATTCCTGTAGCGATCCTTACGGTATCTGACACCAATAGTGACGTGTTTAACACAACATTGATGAATTTTGACCGTTAAATTCCGGATAAAACAAACGCCGTGTTACGTTGTTAAGTTAAAACTAAGTCTCTCAGCGAGGCAAAGTAAAGACCGTTGATCCAGTTGTACGGTCGATACGGCAGTGAGCTGTTTTACCGACGCGTTACCTCATACGTCATCAACCGTCTCATTCGTATGTTAGCTTAGGGAAAGAGATGGCGTTATAGCGTCTCACAGTAGTGGGAGAAGATACTCGTACCTGCACAGCGAAGCCTCTTTCATTACACATAGTAACAGGTGAATAAACGATATGTGTGAGTGTTGTTGCGAGTTTTTGTCGTAGTGTGAATGTTTTCTCGACTGTGGTGAAGTGATAAAATGGTATTTTGTTCGATGCTATTTTATCGGGCCTCTGCCACGGTAACGTTCTTGCCAATATATAATTAAGGGTAATTATTGAGGTTAAATGTCGCCGTAAATGTATCTAGGTTATGAACATTTATCGCTTTAAATTTTCGAATTGCGGCGAGTTTAAATTATTTCAAAGGTTAATAAATCATAATGATTGAGTATAATATTAATTTGTTTGTAGATAGGTACATTTTCACTTAAAAAACACTTTATCGAAAATAAGTTATGTACTTTTTTATGTTTGGGGCATGTAAATTAGAAATGAAAAGTGTACTTTTGTAATGGATGTACATTATAGATTAAAATCTTCTCAAAAAACTTATCAAGTTAGGATATTAACTAAGTTGTTCATACATTGTTTAAAGAAGTAGATTCTACTGCAAAATGTTCTCACGACTGAATATAACAAGACAACTTAAAGCATAAAAGCACCATGTATAGGCTGAAATATAACACAGGATGTTTTATTTATAAAAATTAATCTTGTTAATTAATTGTCAGTTTTTCATTCACACTGCTTCGCATACAACAAGTTAGTGGTGCGCCGAAAAACATTGACAAAAACCTTGTAGTGCAACACTCCGTATACAGAACCCGAACAGGCCGACGACATAACTTTTTCGTTTCATAAACATATATTTTAGTTTCCTGTTGGGTTGGTCTTACTACATAAGTGAAGCGATTCACATCTCTTAAATATATTCCCTTGGTTGTGTTTTTTTTTTAAATTTAAAAACCACTAAGATATCAATCTGATCGCATAGCTCTAGGTGCGAGGTGCAATTCAGGAAAAATAAGGAGTGTTCAAATTAATAATAATTCAAGTATAAAGATAAATGGGATAATTAATATTGTAAACCAAATTATAAAATACTAATGTTTGTGCTCGGGTTAAATTATTTGTGTGTTTTTTGATCTATCACAATAGCTAAAAGTCGTGAAAGCATCTACGAAGTAATAAAAATATCGGATCCAAAGCTTCCTCTTTTAATCTTGAACCTTTTTCTGAATTCATTGTTTTTTTAATAAGACGTCTCCGGAGTCTCATGAATAAATATCGTAATTAGATTTCCGATATAACGCTCGCTGCGAAAGGACGTTCTGTAGAAGGAAAACTAATAATGTCTAAAACCAGAGACGTTCAATTCGGATGGAGTGCTTCTACTCATTAATCCTTATCCATCAGTAAACTAATTTCGAGAGAGAAAAATTACTAAAACAAATCGTTTGAAACAGAATTTATCGAAAAAAAACGACGTTATTAAATCTTTTTTATTGCGACAATAAATCTTACTATCTTACTACTACTAATATCATAAATGCGAATGTGGATGTATGAATGTAATTTATGCTTGTTAGAACGTATCTCCTGAACGGCTGCATAGATCTAGCTGAAATTTAGCCTAAATGTAGAAAAAAATCTGGAAGAACAGATAGTCTACCACTTAAGTTTTTTTGTAATGTCGCGCGGATGGAGTCGCAGGCTACAGGAATCAATATCATATTACGTTATATAAGAAAAAAATACTGAGCTTATAACTATGAGAATAACTATAGTCGGTGTTTCCGTTCAGTAATGGAAGGAACCTTTAAGAGTAGTGTGAGTAAATTGATGTTAAATTAGTGCAGACCATCTTTGGACCACCGCTAGTAAACATCCGGTGGATTCTTTTTACGTATTATATGTTTTTTGTGTAAATCAAACCCATAACAGAAATAGTAATCATTTCTCTTAACAACTAAAACCTTGAAGTGACAAAGTACGAGTATAATATGAGAAGCGCCTTGTTGCCAGAAACAAATAAACGAGGCAATTACGACAAAGTCAAGCCGGTATATAAATACCGCCGGCATTTCTGTACTGCGTCACGAAACTTCGTGATAAGTTCCTCTCCCCATGATTGTGAGAGCGCCTGCCTAATTACAACAATGATTAAAAACATGACCTACAGTCTGCCACTTTTCTGAGATAAATTCTATAACAGAAAATTGTCCTACAATCAATATGTATATTTTATATGTATATATAAAAGAAAGTCGTGTTAGTTACACTATTTATAACTCAAGAACGGCTGGATCGATTTGACTGAAAATTGGTGGGCAGGTAGCTTAGAACCAGGAAACGGACATAGGATAATTTTTACCCCGTTTTCTATTTTTTATTCCGCGCGGACGGAGTCGCGGGTAAAAGCTAGTTTCAAATAAAATAGCTTTTGCCTGCGCTTTTTTACCGCGATCACAGAAATTTGCATATACATATTGTTCCCACTATAATGGTTATGAAAACGTATACTATCCTAACTTGAAATACAACTTAGTATTATAACTTACCGACATCGACGTACTTGAGTACAAACTGCACTTCCGGACCCAGCGCCTCCGCGACTTCCAGTGGAAGCTCCGAGTCCCTCAGCACGTGCACTGAAATAAACAAAACAACTTGAATAAGCAAGTCATACGATCATTTTACGTTTAATATAGAAAATATGGATATGTATCTTATATACAGTATTATATGTTTATAAATAATAATTTAATATATTATCTGATGCATCAATATTTTTTTAACATCTTTATAATTATTTTCATACAAAATCTGTCGTCTAACCGCAATTAAATCACTTGTACAGTGACCTGGAGTATTGTGATTTTTTAACACTATCTAGCGTAATTAAATAAACAAAGCTATTTTATTTATTAAGCTTAGTCACTTTATTAGTATATAATATCGTGTCAAACGTAAGCACAGTGTAATTTAACCCTTTTTCAAAACGAAAAAGGGTGCCCATTCATTTTATTGTTAAGTCCATTGTGTTCCAAAAACTCCGGCACTTAACTTTCTTTTCACTTATTTTACCGCATTTTAGTTTATTACTGCCATAATAGTGGTTGTTTTTTTTTTTAAAAAAAAGCAAAGAGAAACAAATAATAAGTTAAAAAAGGACTAATAGAAATGAACCTTCAAATTGTTGAGCTGCAGTATCACTGTATGTCATTTCAGTAAATAAATAATCTCAGCTAAGAATGAATATTTCAAAAAAACATTGA
The DNA here is from genome assembly GCF_912999745.1 of Papilio machaon. Classification (NCBI taxonomy): domain Eukaryota; kingdom Metazoa; phylum Arthropoda; class Insecta; order Lepidoptera; family Papilionidae; genus Papilio; species Papilio machaon. The sequence continues at coordinate 3,338,292 of NC_059999.1, read as the reverse complement.
CCTAATTTTTCATAAGAGATTCCTGGTGTAAAGCTTTTTGCTTTCAAATCTGTCCATAACACGACATCTCTAAAGAAATGTCAAGTCCCATTCTTAACAATGACATTTTGGCCACAACAAACAACGTTCATTATCGTTGAAGGAAATTATCTGGGTTTTATATAGCAAATGGAAAATAACTCAGATCTTTGCGATCTTTTAAAGCTCATTACGTAACAGAGGTGATCTCTTAATCAGACTCCAACCTACTCAATTGTTTGACTCAAAAGACAATCAAAAATTTTCGTAGTCGCATAGTAATACATCTTTATATGCACATTGAACCGCGTATGCTCGCATTTTATAATTAATTTGTCCAGGACAAAAGAAGTAAATCCCACGATAATTGTATGAAAAAAGTAATTAAACTTTTCACGGAGCGCCTGTGCGAAACATGAAAGCAATAATTACCATAACTTACGACATAATTGGCGAAACTATTTTAAAGTTAACGGCGCTGTAAAACAATTTATTATATTAACGTAACGAGCTACAGGACGAGGTTACAAGAATAATTACAGTACTGAGTGTGTAATAAAATAAAATCAAGCTCAATGTGAAAGTGAAGGTCGGGCTAACGACTAGTTATAGAATGTTCCCAGGCCGAACCAGTGGCAATACCCCTTTCTTCGTCGCGTGCTTACTTGTATCTTTATATATCATCGAATGTGAGTTCATTACGCCAAATTATGGTCATTGCAATGCAATTTTCAATCGCATGCTTCCTTGATGAGCGACTCCATTAACGTTCTTTCTTGTATGTGCCTCCTACAAAATAATTATGTGAAAACAAAAACTCACTATATTTAAACTCAACGATAAAATCTTTGCAAATGAAGGTTAAACAATAAACATAAAAATATGTGAAACAGGCATAGCGGACTAAGAATAAAATAATTAAACACAGCATCACGGCACCACGGCACGTCTTTACTCCGATGACAGCTCCGATTCTAATTATTTTATAATAATGTCTCACGAAAAGTAATTTAATTAGAAAGAAGATTTTAATTTTGCTAAAACTTCGTCTTAACAATGTTGTCTTATTGATTTACAAATTTTCTTAACTTTTTAAACATTTTCATACTTAAAAAGTATAAACTCACAAAATTACAATAATTTCAATCAATTAGAGATGTCACATGCCTTGTTGTTGTTTAGTGGCCACGAGGAAGACTGCTTATTATGCCCGATAAAATATAACCAACCTGTCATGTCGCTGCGAACAAGCTCAGTAAAAAGTGGGTCAGACAATTTACGATGTCTCTCCCCTGCCCACCTCATTGGCGTAATACTGTCGTGACATTTTTATACCATTAAGTAACGAGACAAGTGGGACGTCCGCGTAATGGCAAGTTATTACCAAGAGGTACACATTTGTCAGGGCAATACAGTGTACCTAAGTAATTGTACGATTACTGTTATAGTACCAGATATTACTAAGCACCCACAATAATATAAATCTCACAACGACCCAACCACACAACTCATCAAATTCTATGTCGCGTCTCGTTCGCTTATTTAATTAAATTAAATTGATACCGTAAATCGTTACTGTTAACAGCGGCAGATCCTACAACAACAATATTTGTTGGGTGTACGAATGGGCCGACACGCCCGCTGAAATACTACGATCACACAGAAGACAGGCGTGAAGTGGAAGCAAATTCGCATTTCGTCTTATAAATGTGCGTACTGGATGCCTATTTATAGTCCTCTTTCCCTTCTCACCGTTTTCTTATAAGGAAATTATGAGAAGGGGAAGTACATTTTATGGATTAGGGGTAGCTTAGGAAGGTCCGTCGATTAAAGATGGGCAACGCATCTGCTATTACGGACGTCTATGGGCAGCGGTTGCATCGCTATTTGCTGAAGGCCTGATTTTAGTCCGCGTTCCCGCACTTTTCTTATGAGGAAGTGATGGGAAGGCGAAGTGAATTTCGCGGAAGAGTGAACGCATAGGAAGGGAAATATCCTCTTCCTGTGCGTCCCCTCCTCCGTTGATTAAAGGTAGACAACGCATTTGCAATTGCGGATGTATTGCATTGTTAATTCGGGTGGCCGCTTGCTCGTTTGCCACCTTATTATATTAAAATAAAAAATAAACTTTTCGGTCCATGATGATCTTTGTGATGTCATTGACCTTATTTGTATTATTGTACACAAATTATACGTCTTGTAAGAATGATAGGCTAATGATAATTTCAAGTATATTTCAATTTAAAACATTACAATGTAAACAATTTTATTGCAATAAAATACTTTAATTAGTATAAATTTAACGCTGTCAAAAATACATAACAAAAAAAATAAATTCTCCAGTTAGAAAGGCAATTTAGGTTGAATCACGTTTATTTTATTTGGTAAAGCTACAAAGAGCATAATTTATATATTTTTCCTTGTTTTAGTAACCTTCCAACTTTTAACCTCTAACGATCCAACATTTGCATGTTTATTAACGCTGGTTAATTAATTCTTTTGGACTATCTAATGACTTAATTAATTAAAAAAAATTGTGGAGCATAATCCAAGCTTAATACATTTTTATCAGAAAGCAAATTAACTAAGGACTCACTAGTTTTTAAATGATATCCGCTAGTCATCAGTAGCTAAAAGATTTACATATCCATTGACAGCGTTTGGATTAAAAGATCCTAAACCAATGGAAATTACGGAATATATGAGACTTAGACGAAGCACTTTCTTTTTTATTTGACCCAAAATAAAATCTAGTTGTAATTTAACTAATAATTAATTATAATAATAAGTAGATAATATAAATAAGAACTTGTAATACGAGTCATAGCAGTTTAACAACTCGGCCATCGTATGTTCTCATGATTTTTTCTTGGTGTAATTATCAAAAAATTGAAATTGTATAAAATAAATATACGCATTGTCCAATAAATAAAGTTTAATAAAAGCTGCTGTCGTTGTCGGTGAGAACAAAAGAGGCGGCAAAGGTTTTATGTCCTTAACGAGAATTGCATAATGACATAACCCTTTATCAGTAGTGTTCTCTCTGTACCCGGAAAATGCGTGTAAATATGTATGTATGAAAGTGGTAATTATTAAGGAGGGGACGTGAGAAATCGACAGAATTTAATATTAACGTATCCTATAGGCATAATTGTGATTTGCATTGAATTTTACTCTATTATTTTATTCAAATGAATAGAGAAAGAATTGTAAGATAAATAAATAATGCAAAACTGTGTGGGGCTATTGGGTAGGATGTCCCTGGTAGAAAAATTTACATTATTGACATTAAATAAAGGTTTTGAAAGGAATACCAAAGAATTTCTATGAACAATTGAAAAACATGATTGTACGTAAGGAAATGTCAAAACGAGTATTATAATGAAAGCACATGTAGCTCTCTCGTCCACCTCTCATTGGGAGATACATCGAAACAATTTGAACTGTGGTGCGTGGAAGAGTGAAAATGACATTTCGGACATATCTTTCCCACGGGCGAATCCATGGTGAAAAGTGTTACCATGATTACAGATACCTATAGGATATTATTTTCTAAAAAAAATATAATTCCAAAAAACATGTGGTAAATCTTAATCATAACACAATATATGTGCACGTTTGGTTTCTGTTTAGTATGAACAAAAATTTGAAATTGAATGAGTCTTTTCCATTGTGCCGATTTGCCCACCAATAGATCGGTTCAATGGGAATTTCTCCTATTGGGCTGATCGAATCCATCCAATAGGAAGAATACATTCCATTAGATCGATTGATCCATAAGCTGATCGGCATAACGGGAAATAGCCACTTAAAAAAATATCAAATTACATGACTTGCTTGTCCGGAATAAGCCAAATTTATGACTACTCTATTCGAAGCGCAATTACAGTGGCGTCTCGTGTTTTTGCGTTGAGTAAATCGAGAGATAAACTTCACGTACTCTGAGTGGAGACGGTCGTTACAATCATCGATTTTCCAAGCAACGAGTCACATTGTCGTTACATATAACGGTTATGTTGTGTAAAGTCCTAAGTTTACTAGAATTTATATATAGTGTGTACTTAAGCATGTCATGCCTGTCTGGTTGGAAAAATACGTTTCAATTTTTATTTAAATAATGTAAAAAAATGTAAAATAATATAAACCGTTACACATTTTATTGGAAATGATAAAAAGATATATACGTTATTTAATAAAAATAACAAGGGCAAACTAAAATCTCTACAATATATTATTACAAATAACTTCATAAACCGGTACACGCAATTTTCATCTCGAGCAAAATTGCAATCACTTGCAGCAACATTTCCTCAGGGAATCAATCTTATATTAAATAGGAACTAATCCATTACGCTGATGCGATTCATAACCTCCCAGTGGAAAAGTGCTCTTAAGAATGAACTGACTTCATTGTGCAGTTGACAAAGGCCACACAAAGCGGTACAAAGACGTCTTCAATTATTTCCGTTACATTATAACTCTATAAGCCCTATCCCACGGGCGGACTTGGGACCATCAAGTACTGTTAAGGTGAATTAAAGTGACATCTTGCAATAACGGACCGACGGACAGTTTTTACCGCCCCATGCCTCACAGCGGTATTCGGAGTCTATCCTTGAATAGGTGATCAAAGTATACTTTTTCTCTGAAGCCCCAGTCCTGTTAGACGGAATCACAGACATTCTAGTTAAGGATTGTAGACTAGAGCACGTGTATGGGATGTTGAAGTGTTACGTATAAAATGCACATTAAGTTGTTATCATCTACGGGCTGATAAAAGTAACTTGAGAGGTGATACATTACCGCTTTTTACTAAATCCACATTGTAACATTTCGTACCTAGATTTTGACATTAGGAATTTTAATTAAAAAGTCCCATATTTATAGTCTTTACATGCTAAAACTTTCATTGCTTACTACATAAATACCTCTAAATCTATGTTAATAAATAATTTTATTTGCACAAACCATCAACATTTCCTCCATTAAATATCGATATATAGATTGCTTAAAAGGTGATTTTATGACGGAATATGCGGAGGAAAATCAATGTGGAAGGTGAAAACCTGATGCATGAAGATAACCCACACGAGTGTGACAAGGTCAGGTAGATGATGATGACATCCGAATATCGAGCCCTGAAATGTTGTTATGAAACACAAGTCTGTTGTGTCAAGAATGAATTGTTACCTCCATGTAGGGGGTGCACGCTGAGCAACAGGCAGGGGTCGTCGCCGGGGTCGCGGCAGCAGTCGCGAACGTCGCGCGCGCTTGTCTGCGGCGTCACCGGCACCGCGGTCGCCGACCAGCCCGCCCCGCTCTCGCACCACACGCGCACTATTATCTAAATTACAGACAAATTATACAATAAATAATAAATGTAGAAAACAACTCATTACGTATCTGTCACTACAACTTAAAACTCATATATTATATTGAGAGATGCTCGATTCAAAATATCGGATACAACTTACTCTCACGATGTTATAGTTCAAATCTCAATAATTAAATAAACTATATCATATTATTTAAAGTTATCAATATATTAGGTCCTTACATATGAAATTGGCGTTTTGTATGGGAGGAACAAAAAGTCGAATATTTTTTAATATAATATATTTAATTAATCAAAGTATGAACCACTATTTTCTATGCACTTTTGCCATCTCATAGGTAGTTCATTGATCCCTTTACTAAAAAAACCAGTCGGACGGGAATCAATAAAATCTTTGAAGGCGATTTGGACTGCCTCATCGGAGTTGAATTTTTTCCCTTGCAAGAAGTTATCCAAATTTCGAAAAAAATGGTAATCTGTTGGAGCAAGGTCCGGGGAGTACGGAGGATGTCTTAGACTTTCCAACTGAAGCTCTTCTAATTTAGTAGCCGTCTGTTGCGCAGTGTGTGGTCTAGCGTTGTCGTGAAGCAGCAGTGGCGTGGAGCGATTGACCAGCCTAGGTTGTTTAGCCGCTAGCTTTTCCATCATGGTTTGCAATTGCTGACAATAGACATCAGCCGTAATAGTCTGGCCAGATTTGAGAAAACTGTAATGAACAATACCGGCACTAGTCCACCAAACGCTTACAAGTAACTTTTTTGGGGTTAATTTTCGCTTGGGGCAGGATTTGGCTGGCTGGCCAGGATTCAACCACTGCGCTGAGCGCTTCCGATTATCGTAAAGAACCCATTTTTCATCACAGGTAATGATTCGGTTTAAAATACCTTCATTATTGTGCCGGTTTAGTAATGTAACGCAACAGTCGACGCGTGTTTGCCGGTTTGCTTCAGTCAATTCGTGAGGTACCCACCTTTCAAGCTTTTTAATCTTCCCTTATTGCTTCAAGTGAATTAAAACAGTTTTATCACTAACATCGCAGCCTGCAGCTAACTCGGACGTGGTTTGCGATGGATCCACTTCCACAATAGCCTTCAACTCTTCATTATCAACTTGAGTCTCAGGCCGTCCACGGGGCTTGTTCTGCAGATCGAAATTTCCAGAACAAAAACGTTGGAACCAAAAACGAACTGTGTTTTCTTTTGCAACACGACCGCCATACACATCATTCACCCTTCGAGTCGTTTCTGCAGCACTAGTGCCACGGCGGAACTCGTACTCGTAAATAATGCGATATTTTAAGTTTTCCATTTTGCAAAATGAGTGACGCAAACAGAAAAAAACAGAAGAAAAAAAACAAATGAATGACGGTCATCGAACCACAATTACATGAGTCTATAGCTGTACAAATTTGAATTTGGAATTCCTTACCAAAGAGGAGAAATTCGTGATTAAAGTGGCCAGTACGAAAAACGCCAATTTCATATGTAAGGACCTAATATCTTGAATTGATTAATTATTTTACACTTAGATATGACCAACATAAAATGTTGTAAGAGTAAGTTTTAATTAATGTTCAATTTCACTTATTTATCGCGATATAGCTACACGAGATACTTTAAAAGCTCGATACTCGTATGAAGGAGTTAGTCATGAATATTTAAATTCTTTGCAAAGAACTCCAATATACGACCTTAGTAGATCAAGAGGCTTAAGGGGCAAGTTTTAAACAAGTATAAAGGTAGTAAAACACACTGTTAAGTCATAGACATTTAGCGATTTTTTAAATTTTTTTTAGGAGTGCATTGGGTTAATATTCGGTTTTATTTCACCTAATATAAAGCGTAACTTCTCATTGTTCGTACATATTTTTTATTTATAAAGGTATTCGATGAAGAAGAAGATATTTATCTAGCCACTTAAACGAAGCATAAAACGCAAACAACTAAAGGTAATTTTTCTTGAACACAAAAAATTAATAAGTTGATAATACTATAACAATAATAGTTTATAGTACAGACCAATAACATGCTTGCCTACCATCTACAAGCTCCTTACATCCATTCTGAGAATCAAAATTGAAGCACATATTTGTACAAATAACGTTTTGTCAGCAACTCAGAATGGATGTAAGGTTGGGTCCCGTGGTACCAAAGATTGCCTCCTCATTGATATGGCTATTTGCCAACAGGTTAGACGAAGTAAAAAGAACATTTCTATGGCCTGGATTGACTACAAGAAGGCTTATGATTCGGTGCCCCATGGATGGTTAAGTAAAGTGCTGGAAGTATATAAAATACATCCTACACTTCGCACTTTCCTTAACTCATGCATGGGACAGTGGACCACAAGCTTTTCCAATCCAGGGCAGGGAAACCTTTCTACTTCCTCTAGCCGGATTGGAATCCGGCGTGGCATCTTTCAAGGTGATAGTCTGAGTCCATTGTGGTTTTGCTTGGCTCTGAACCCTTTAAGCACACTGCTAAAGAGTTCAGAGCTAGGTTACCGTCTACGTAGAGGGGGCGAGATCATATCACACCTTTTGTACATGGATGACCTCAAGTTGTACGCATCGAAGAAGTCTGACTTAATGACTTTGCTTAAAATTACCGACGATTTTAGCAGAGCCATTGGTATGACGTTTGGAGTGGACAAATGTGCGGTCATAAATGTACAAAAGGGGAAGGTTGTAGCTTCTGAGAATCTGCAGCTTACTCAGGATGTGTCCCTCGTTTCCCTCTCGGAGAATGAAAGCTACAAATATCTCGGTATGTCGGAAGCATTAGGTATTAATGACAAAGGTATGAAACAACTGGTGAAAGAACGGTTCTTTTGCCGCCTGAAAAAAGTTCTAAAAAGTCTTTTATCGGGTGGGAACAAGTGCCGTGCTTTTAACAGCTGGGTCATGCCAGTCTTAGCCTACTCTTTTGGCATACTGAGATGGTCGCAGACAGAACTGGATGCCTTGGATAGAAAAGTTCGTCGATTGCTTACAGCATACCGGATGCATCATCCACGTTCGTCTGTAATGAGGTTATACATCCCGCGGAAACATGGGGGTCGTGGCTATTTAAATGCCAAGACCCTGCATAACCGCGAGGTGCACAATCTTAGGGAATATTTCCTTAAGGTGAACGTGGGAATGTATCAAGATGTTGTAGCAATGGACAAAGGAGTCACGCCGCTTTCCTTGGCTACCACGAATTGGCGAAGGTTACCGGTACTAAGTGTCTCAGACCGCATTAGTGTATGGAAGAGCAAGGAGTTACACGGTAGGTTCCATCGCGCGTTAACAGGGCCTGATGTGGACCAATTATCCTCCGTGGCTTGGCTGCGCTTCAGCAACCTCTTTGGGGAAACTGAAGGTTTTGTCTTTGCAATCATGGACGAAGTCATCGTAACGAACAACTACCGAAAACATATTCTAAAGGATGGTACGATTGACATTTGTCGGGCATGTCGTCGTCCCGGTGAGTCTATTAGACATATCGTTTCCGGTTGTTCTCGACTTGCGGACGGTGCATACTTGCATAGACACAACCAAGTTGCCAAGATTATCCATCAGCAACTTGCCCTTAAATATGCTCTTGTGGATACTGAGGTACCTTATTACCAATACCAACCTTCTCCTGTTCTGGAAAATAGCTATATCACGCTCTACTGGGATCGATCTATTATTACAGATAGGACTATTACTGCCAATAGACCCGATATAGTAATAATAGACCGGTCTGAGGGTTGTGTAATGTTAGTCGATGTCACTATTCCACATGACGAGAATCTCGTGAAAGCTGAAAAAGAAAAATTACTAAAATACTTAGACTTGGCTCACGAGATTACCGCCATGTGGCGTATGAAATCGACTACCATTATTCCGATAGTCGTATCGGTGAATGGACTGATAGCGAAGAGCTTCGACCAACATCTTAAGAAGCTCTCGCTAAACAGTTGGATTAAGGGCCTGATACAAAAGGCAGTTATTTTAGAAACCGCACGCATAGTTAGGAGGTTCCTGTCTCTGTAGCCCTCACCACTGGTTGTTTGAGTAATGGGATTCCGCAGCCGGTGGTATACTATTTTTTATATAATATATTTTGTTAATTTTTTTTTTTATAAAATGTATTATATAAATAATAAGATAATAAATGAATAAGAATAGTTTATAGTAAAAAACAATCGTTAGGCCTTATTAGAAACCTGTTGGCCATTTCTAATACGATCAGAACTTGCAAAACACGTTTGCTAAACCTTGTTCCGTGTCAATATTTTTTTATTTATTCGTAATGAAAAAAAAAATTGTGTTAGACTTTCGTGTATTTATGATTTTATTTAAAAACCATTATTAGTGTTTACCAGATCAAAATTAATTATTACTTTTTTCGAGAAAAACAAGTGAAATATTGCAAATATCAAAAGTATGTCATACCAGGGGTTTCTGAGACCAAAATTTCGGTTTAAAACATATTGTTATCTCTATGTTTTATCAAATATAATGACAGGGACGATGATATGTTTCATACAGAGATTTTCGTGTCAGAAACTTACGTATAGGGAAGTTTTTACTCTAATTTAGCGCCTTAGATCTCAAAATTGAATGAGTTAGTAATAGAGTTAGTAAAGGAAAGTCGTGAACAAAAGATTATTTAAATAGAAAAACTATAATAACAATTAAAATTAAATTCATAAAGGCAGAAAAGTCGACACCAGTCCAAGACAGAAGTTGCCGGCAACAATGAGATCCCGACTGCCGCCTTCAAAGTAAATAGCGGTTGAAGTTTTCTAGGAAATTAAATTTGTAATTCTATGTTCTTACATTATCGCGTACCGTTCATCTTTATCTAGAAATCTTGTATTATTCACTTGGCCTATTTAAAATATAATAAATATATACATAGATTGTTTAGTATTTTCAGTTGTAAAGTGCAATCGATTTCAATACAATTACACTAAATAAAGAATAAAATAAATTCATTCTCAATCCGCTTAGATTCATTAGTCATAATCTGTTTAAGCGATTTTTCCAAGTGTCAAAATTAGCGTCGTTGTTTACTTTAAAAGGGAATCGTAATTAATTTGTCCAGATTAAGATAAGAGTTTTATCAGAAGTTTGGCAATAAATTTAATCGTATTTGAATACCGCAGACAACACGAATTCCGGAGACGTTTTGGTTCCGAGCGCTTCGTTAGATTGAATATTTTGAATTCATTTACAATAATCGGAGTACATACGAATGCTCGCGATAAATTTATCTTAATTGCGGGTGATTGCTGAAATCGATTTAATCGATATGTTTATTTGCAGTCGTTGAATATGATTTAATTTATTATTCTGAACAGTTGGCATCCCTGTCACAAATACATCCAAACAAGTTGAAACTATATAGTTTTATTTTGATAAATCAACTACATAATTCTTTAGATTTATATCAAAGACTTTAAGTGCCACAAATTTTTTTCATTTATTTTTCCATTGTTTATTTCAAAATAAAATGTTAATTTTCGATTCATGAACACGCTAGCAAATCAACTATCGGAGACCAACCTAAGTTCGACCCAAAAAAATCAACCTTCACAATAAAGCTTACTTCACAAGCAATCTTACTAATATTATAAATGCGAAGTTGACACAAATATAAAACATAGTCTGGATGTACACTTAAGTTTTTTTTTAATTCCCCGCGGACGGATTCGCGGGTACTACCTAGTTAGTAAATATGTAGTTCTACATATTTAATCCTATTTAAGAAAATTAAACAATAACTTAAAAAAAAACTTCGCTTTCATCAATGCACGCCCTTGACATGATTATGTTTATAATATGTATAAACAGTACGCGCAGGGCCCGTCAACTTGAAAGTGAAAGGAATACCAAAGAAGCGTTGTAAACTATTCCTTTCCCATGACTTAATGATCATTAACTCGATATTTACGACTTTAATGCATTTATGACTTTATTGTTAAAGTTAATAAGCACGGTTATTATTTATTTATTTGCAAGCTGTTTAACTAATTTTCTTTGTTTTCTTAATTGAAAATATCAAACAAATGTTTAAGAAAATAAATAACCATGAAATTAGTAGGATCGGCCGATTAGTGGTAAACCAAAATCTCCCGGAAGATATAAAGTATTTTACCTTTTGTGTCATAAGTGAGGTGACTAGTGTTTCCAAACTTATTCTAATTATAAAAATTATAAATTGAAATTAACTAATTAAAGTGTAAAAAATATTAAGATGTTAAACAATACAATTACGACATTAGAAAATAGAGTCCATTTTTCTCAACGGCTTAATACATAACTAAAAACATTTTTATTACACTCGTTTATTCCGCCGGCTCTGGAATGCGCTGTTCGTTAAATAAAAGCAGAATTTTCTCGCTTTCAAGTAAATTCTCACATTTAAATAGTATTTTTAACATTCACACGTCGAAGAAGTGTTTTTACAATTTAGTAGTGTTAACGTTTCCCGTTTTGTTCATTTTAAATTTTACCCAAAAGGATATTTAAAATGTAGCTGTAAAACTACGACTGTTGTTTACTTTACAAATAAGTCACAAAACATTTCTAATTTCTTTCTCAGTCATCGTGAAATTGTTTTTTAAATTAGTAAGTCTCGTTAGCGCATAAAAATTAAGTCTTAACGACACCACCGGAATAAATTATGTCAAATTTGAATACATTAGTGACAATATTAAAGTATTCAAACTCAACTTTAAGGGCGGTTGCTTAATTACAAATTTAAAAACATTGAAAATCATTGGAAAACTTCGACTACGTACTGAAGTATTTGTTTAAAGGATCATCTGGTAAAGTATTTTATATACTTTTATTTTTAACATATAAATTGTACATTGTAGATTTCTATAAAAACACTAGCTGTCGCCCGCGACTCCGTCCGCGCGCAGTTATAAAATGGGAGGGGGGGTTATGAAAAATAGATGTTGGCCGATTCTCAGACCTACTGAATATGCTCACAAAATTTCATGAGAATCGGTCAAGCCGTTTCGGAGGAGTACGGTGACGAAAACTGTGACACGAGAATTTTATATATTAGAAGAAGATGTAATATTTTTTACAAATTTTCTAAATGGAAACATTTCACGACAGAGACTTAAACAATTTAAACAATATACGACATATTCTGAAAGTCACAAATCGTATTATAGTTTCAAAACATGAGAAAATCCAGTACAGGAACCTTTCGTTTTGTTTTAAAAATGTAATGAAAATCATAATGAAATTATTCTATCAATTTATTTCTATAGGTTACGAACTTCTTTCCTCTACAAGTATAAATCAAGCAGTAAATCACAATTCAAAATCCTAGAACTACCTCTTCACGATGGAAAAATTACGAGACTACTAGTTCAAAACGAACAAGAAAAATAGAAGTTGAACGCTAACGAGTTGCAAAACTATCTGTAGAACTAACTCTGAGACTCCCTAGCTGTGACGTTACCGAGGAAAGGGGGTAAGCGACGCTGGAAAATCACATTATTAGAACTTTGCCTTACAGTTAGATGTTGCAAATCTTCGTAACATTTTTGTACGTCCAAAATATAAGCGAGTAACAAAAGTTTAGCAGATGCATAAATTTGTGCGTTTTTCACACACATTTAAGTGAATAATTTTAACAAACCCAATACTGTTATTTTTTGGTCACAAAGGTGAAAAGTCGTTGTGTGAAAGAGGATATGCGTAAGAAGGGGGTAAATTCAGATATGACGGCTGATAGAGATGTATGGAGGAGTAGTACATACTGTGCCGACCCTCCATAGGGATAAGGGCAGGTTGATGATGAAAGGTGAAAAGTCGTTATGGGAAAAAGTAAACACGTAAGTACGACTTTAGAATTTGATGCTTTAAAATAACTTATAACAAAGTGACTACCGGTAATGGTCTATAGCGCGGATGCTTATTTATGTCTTACATGTTCCTAAGTAACTTGTTATTCCCACAGTTTTACTAACAAATGTGATCCTACACAACAACTTCTCTAAATGGAATTGTATTTTTTTGTATTCTAGATCTAAATAAAGGAAAAAGAGCTCACTGGTTGGCATTCAATAAACGCTCTCGCTTCCTTTATTGCCTAGAAATACGTCCCTAGCAGCTGCGAGCTTTGCAGATGTTTGCGTAATTATTTCAAGGGGTGAGTGGTATTAAAGCAACCATTGTTTAATTGTGTGAGGATTATTCAAAGGTCGGACGTGTTATGTGGATCTTAGTGAAGCGGTTACTTACCGGAATCATTTTTCGGGGACATGTGTGGTTACGACTTAGTACTGCCGCTGATTATCTGGAACAACAAAAGATTTGTTCAGTATTGAATTTCAAGACAGTAATAAATAATCATAGCTGTTTTACTTCCAATTAGTTTTGAACACCTTCCCCTTTTTTAACAAAAAGGTTTTCCGACAGTACCAACAAATTTTTTAGTTTAAATTTTACTGATTCACTGGTAAAGTTAATATACTAATAACACACAATCATTTTTGATGTAGGTAAATCTTGACTCGACTTACACAATCATATAAGTAGATAATAATATAGACAATGTAAACATTAAAATGAACATGATCACGTAAATCTCAGTCCGCAAGGCACGTGTCCTGTCTATCTCAGTACGTGATGATTGTTATGTTCTTAGTTATTTTATCAAGGTAAATGAGCCCTAGGGCCAAGGTTCCGTAATAGCTCTGTGATAGCACCTTATCTAAGTTCCTCGGGCGACTAAAATTTTGTAAAATAAATAATTTATCTAGTAAAACGTGTTTTAAAATAAACGAAAAATATGTTCTGTTCATAGTCAACGACAAATGTTATCCTTAAGTTGTACGTACAGCTTTATACTTAATACAATAACGTATATTTTTCATTATTCGATTAAATGGCGCCATACAAAACCTTATGAATCATTAGAAAACGAATTTGATGTTAAATTATACATAGTACTCCGGGAAGCAAAGTAAATTTATCTTTCTCGTTAAACAACAAATCCCTGCATTCTTCTCCTTAAAAGAGTATTGTAGAGCGGATATCTTTCAGTGCTTTTGTCTGAAAAAAGATCATGAGAATCGTGCTCTTTACTAAGATTGCTTTAAGCTTGGATTTTTATACGGGAAGTTTTAAAAGTTTGTATGTAACTTTTCTTTCAATAGATAAAAGCACGACTTCTTACTCTTGATTTACTATGATTATAGTTATCTAATAGTTATTAAAGACCTCAATATAACAACAAATCACAAAATATCTAATGTATCCAAAGCAATTTAGTTGCAAATTTAATTGTATAGCAAGTAATTACAAATTTGTGTCCTGTTACATGGTAACCCCATTTGTACAGCAACAAAACACGGACGCTATAAGAACGGTACTTCCGAAATGTTAGTGAGAGGTATTTCCAGTCCCACCCTCGGCCGTGGCTCATTGTATGCAAATCAGTCCGCCGCTACCAAATATTTCACGCAGGCTTTGCCTCGGACGATGTTGTACCAAATTACGCGACCCCGGGACTATCCGAGGAAACATCGCCACTCTCCATTTGTCCCTTCCGAGTCGACGCTTTTGTCGTGTGGGTGTCACAATAAACATTTTCTTTGTCGCCCCCGTTCTGTCTGTTCACTAAACGCCTCGAAATGTGGTCCATTTAACACTTATCGTGCTGACCCTATGGAGATTACTAGGGTAATGCTTTGTCAGTTAAACTGTCACTGTTTCATATACAGGATGGATTAATTTAGACTAACTAAAGAAATTGGTCGTTGTGTAAGTTTTTATCATTGTCACGATATATTGAGTCAATAACATTGAGACGAATCGTCTTGTCAGTTCGTAGCATCATTATCATTCAGACTTCGAAGGCAATTTGTAGGATCGCAGACGTGTCCTTACCATGCGATGCATTCACCGACTGCAATTCTGAGCCGCCGTATATTTAGAACATAATGTTTCGATTCCCACCTATCTATTAAATATTTCAGTCATGTACACGAACTTACTATGAATCAATCTTAATAAACTTCGAATAAACGTGAATTCAAAGGTATTAAAATTCTATTTATTATGATAGTGGATGACAAAAAACAGATTTATAAGATTACTTATCTCAGATTAAACTTAGAAAAGTAATGTTAACGATGAATCTTTAATCAAAAATACTCGTATAAAAATGTTTATAAACAATTTTATTAAATCTCGGTACGGTTTATTACACGAAAAACTATCGTATCTATTTCATACAGTCCTAAAAGGTTTTTTTCATGGGTCTTTAAATGAGTAAACAGATTATTTCTCGAGACAAACTAGTAAAAACATCTTCATTGATATCTGCAGAGATATTTATTCTATTAAGTATTCTTAAGATATATGATACGAGTGACACATGTATAAGTTTCTTGTCATTGTTCCTCTAGGCTGCAAGTCGTCGTATGACTTTATGAATATTTAGCGTCGCGGAACTATTTCTTGGGTACTAATGCGCGGCGCGGGATCGAAAGCTGCGCTCTTTGAATGAAGCTTAATTGCAAATGCATTTGAATATTTATACGTTCAGACTGTAAACGACTGCGCTCTCAGGAGACAAACGCTTCTCAGTTATCTATTAGTATTTCTGGTTTCTATCTATAAATTGACTTTTATCTAAGGAATTGAATAACTTCATTTGACTATGAAATTGCACGGTTTCACATTATATATTTTGAAAATTAATATTAAGGTAATTAAGGTACGTTTTTAAGAATTTAAGTCATACCACACGCGTAGATCGTGAGACCCACAAGATCAGAGTTATTGAAGCGTTTTCTAAGAACAGGACCAGACACTTTTGTATACAATTAACATTCTTTTGGGATGCTTTTCTTCCCCACGAACCTTAATCCTTGTATTTATTCTGGACTTAGCTTCTTAAGCCCGATTTAGCTTTGGTGCGGTTTCTTTTGAATATTACTTCTGGAAAATGTAGGTTTCTTAAAAATATAAACTTTAACTCTGCCAATAATCATTTTTAAAAACTACACAAATGTCAAATTCAAAGACATTTCAGTATCACAATTTTTAAAGTTTATTTTTTCATACCATAAGAGGTCAAACAAGCAAGCAGCTACCTGAATATGATGAAATAGCGAACCACAAACATCCGCAAGTGCAGATGCGATGCCTTCCTTTAATAAACGGAGGAGACACACGGAAAGTGAATATTTCCCCTTATGATTCCGCTTCTCAGTCAAATCCACATCCTTTTCTTATAAGAAGAGGGAAGAGGGGGGAAAGAGGGGGGAAGGGAAAGAGGACTAAAATTAGGCATCTAACACGCAAAATCATGTTTTAATAACATTTTAAGATAACTTATTGTAACGCTAATTGTAATTTATGCTACGAAAACTATAGAAAGTAATAATAAATCATGTAGGTACTTAGAATGCGTCTAGTGTAACAATAGTGCTCTCCATAGATGTGAATGGCACTAGAACATAACGGTACGCTCTCGCTAACTGCATCCGTTTGTATGTAAATGCGACAATTTCATATGTAAAAACTATTTAATATTCCATTTCAAATATAATTTACTTCTATTGAGACTACAAATTCATCATCATTAGCTCACTATACGTCCCCATCAAGGGGCTCGGAGCCTACCATAAGTTAGGGGTGACTAGGCCATAGTCACCGACGCTGGCCCAGTACAGGTTGGATGACTTCACACGTGAATTTATTCTTTGAATTTCTTCACCGTAAGACTACAAATTATAGGATAAATATATTGAAGGAAAATGCTGAAATTAGTGAACACGACCTTATAAAATTTAAATGAATAATTAAAATGAAAATAAATTTAACTATGTAGATAGTTTTTATAGTAAGAGCTGGCAAATGTGTAATTCCCTTATTTTATTACCCATAGTGAACACAAACTAATCGCTTGCGATGTCTATCACATTTTCTTTCTGCCTCATCACTAGTTTGAGAAGGTTAAAAAGGTTTTTAATTTGCGGATTTTAAAGCTTGTATAGAAACGCTTGCATGAAATAAATATTTGATATTTGAATAAATGAACATTTCTAGAAAATAAACAAATATTTTACAGTACAGTATCTTCAATTTTAGGATAAAGAATTGTAAAATAGTTGTGTATCCGGGGTGGTTCGTGACCAGCCGCCCAATGCAATGTGTCGGTACAGCCAGCATGCGGTGGATGGGTCCCGGCACTTACGTACAATCATACTGTCAAGCCGTCCGTCTGTCCCGCACGCCCCGTGGGAAGCACAACTTTAGAAAGCGCATTTTTAAACATCCCGTTTTCCTATTTCCAAAAAGAAAACTAAACGTATTTAAACAGTTTTTTATAACAGTGGGTCTCCATTGCCGCACGACAACGAAACTGTGTCCAGTTTGTGTTCCACTTTAGCAAAAAAAATCTTTAAAATAAATGAAAATTAGTAAATTTGCATTGCAAAATAACCGTTAAATTTCCATTTCGTTTGTTTGCAATATTGGAAACTTTATTGATATTTATGTAAAATGTACAATAAAGATTTATTATTATTATTATTATTATTTAAAGAAGTACTAAGTCACAGACAACTGCTTGTTAAGATGAAAATAAATAAAACACAATAAAAAAATAAAATAAAAATTTAAAAATTCAACGATTCTTGTCACATATTCACTAAGAGTTACAACGATTCCTGTTTGAAGTGGACATGGTGAGCGACTGTTTTTTGCGATGAAATTCTCAATATGTCTACGTCCATTGAATATGAGTGCTTAAAGCAACGTCGGGTCGAGTAGCTTGTATTGCTAATTGAGGAAATAGTCAAAAACATATCCAAGGCCTTTTATCGCGAGATGAAGGCAAAAAGCGCGAGGTCAAGGTACTTACTGGTGACTGGTAATGTGAGAAGTCGAAAGAAAAACAAGAACAAAGAACAATTGTACAAATGGATTTCTGAATTTGTTTAGGCGTTTTTTAACCCAAAAAAACTTATACATGTGTTATTACGTTTGTTATTGTTATAATAATTCTTAGAAACAACCTTTAATATAATAATGAGCAAAACGTTACCTTGAAAAGGAAATATTGTCTTAAATTGTAATGAAAATAACAAGACATTTTCTTGATATTATCATTCAAAGATTAGCAATTCTATTGCTCATCAGAAAATACAATGATTGAGAGCTGAATAAAAGCAACAAACATCTCTCATACAATTCTATTAGTAGAAGTACCAAATAAAAGTATTTAAACGTGTAAGTACTTATAAAATACTACAACGACTGAATAAATATATACGTCTTAACTATAAATAGATGTAAGAGAACATTACACTGATTAATGATACTAAACTTGTCACCAATCCTACAATATTTATCATCATAATTAGATGTTTAAATGAAGCCTAATGACACTTAATTAAATATTATAAGCGACTTGTCACGATTCCATTTACGGCACATCATTGTTAAATCGGCACAAAACGAACAAACACTTCGGTGCCGACATCCTCGGCCTTCAAGATAAAATCCGAGCTCGACTATCGTGTCTGTTGAATGGAACGCAAAAACTCACATAACGATTTTTATTGTATACGATATACGAAGCAAGACGTTACCTTGGAGACAAGCAAAACGACCATCGGAAGATGAACCGTCTTGAAGGACAGATCACGAGCGCATCGCGTACAACCGCGAGAACAAATGGAAAAGGTCACGATAAATTGGTGCGGCGCTAACCGAACTTTAGTCTCCCACAAACCTATTATAGGAACCGGTTTTAAAGAATCCGCCTTGCGTCAGTCAGCCACGTGTAAACATTTTAATTGATGATATGCGGAAGACAAAAAGCCGCGATTACTATCGCGTTTCTAATTTCGGCCGAGGTTTGAATTCCATTCAAGTGTTAAACCACTGTTCAAATGTTATAAAACATTTTCATTGGTAAAAATGAGAAATAAAAGCTAGCATATTAGTTTGTTGGCTGTAAAATCATTTCAGTGAAATCAGAGTTATGTTATTCTCTATTGAAATATTTTTAGGTATCTAAAATCTATGTAATTTTATACTGAAAAACCAAATTATATCAAATCATTTAATTTCGTAATACTATTATTACTTCCACTCTACTACAATTATAAAGCTAACACTAATGCTACGAAAGACACTTCTTTAATCGTTATATTTTCCGAACACGCTGTATATTAAAATTCGTGATCAATTCATTGAAATTTAATTTACTTCGGTCAATAAAAAATAAGTTTTATAGTCGAGAGATATGGATAGTGTTACATAAACAGCACCTGTGCTGGCTGCGACTCCAGAGAGGAGAATAAATTGAAATGTCAGTGGTCATATCGAGACCGCGACGGGTTTCAACAGAAACGTACATAAAATACGTTACACCTGTTCTAAATTGAAAACTACAGGTTTGAATACAGATACGTCATTATTAAATATATATCTGTGGCGAGTTTTCTTTTAAAATACAGTGTGAACTCCATGTAATGTCAAAAGTTACACAAATGTTACAAAATGTAACGTCAAACGCCTTCAAAACGTCGAATTTGCTTGACTTTGTCTTATTTTTATACATTCTTAATAGCGTCACACATACTCTATTTAAAGTCGAAAATTTGGTATCATAAACCATTAGTTGTCGCCTGCGACTTCATCCGCACAGCATTAAGAAAAATAACGTAATAAGTAGCCAATGTGTTCTTCCAGACTATGTTCTATCAATACCAAATTTCATCAAGATACCTTCCAACAAACATTCGTCCGTCTATCCATCTAAACTTTCGGATTTATAATATTACCAAGATTAAGTTGCCGATATTATTACAAACTGTAGCTGTGTGTTATTTTATATGCTGTTTTGTTATTTTATATTGACGTTCAGTAAATTTTAAGTTTTAGCTATCATTTTTGTATGACGACATCTAGACTTTTGTCAAATTATCATAATCGGTGGTACGGTAAAAAAAATTGTGCTGCAATAAGGGAAAAATAATATTTTATGTTAATTAATAGCGGAATACGATTTGATAGTTAATACATTTTGTATGCAGACTTTAATATAGTGAGCGAAATCTTGCATTGGATTTTTTCCTTCATTTAACAAAAATACCACGTAATATAACGTATACCAATTCAGTGGGAATTTCAATAACAAAAACATTTTCACAATTAATGTTAAATTATGCTTATCAATCGGTTTTTTCATCTGCAAATCTATTATTATAACTTTAGTCTAAAAATCTTTTAATTTGAAAATAAACATTTGTTGTAAAAACGAGTCAATACCTACAGATTTATTACGTGCTATTAGTCACCGGCAATACTGCATTTGTCTGTTAGCAAATCATCTACATTATTTACAACGTTCGGCTGCTCTCACGACATAGATGTAGCATTTGCTATAAGTTACAATTTTTTTACTAAAACAATGATAATTGCTTTAGTAAAAAAACTAAACTACAACACACGTAGATCCTTTAGAATATGATATATAAAAATACACACACACTCTCTTGGCACAGTTCTGTTACAAAGCAAACAAATAATTGGCAAAAGTCGTCGTTGTACTGTATTCTAGTTCAGTAAATTGTTCAAATTTCATCGCTTCTCTGAAGCAATCGCGTCGACGGTTCTTTTCAAATTCAGATCACGTTTTCTTTATCCAGATTTGTATAACAAACAATTGAACGATAGTGACACGAAACTAATTTCAACATCTCGCATTCTGCGACATAAATTACTGCAACTAATATAAGATAGAGTTTAAAAATCTCAGTACTTGAAATATGTAGTTATTATAATATTGTAAAGTTAATTCTTATAAAACTTGATGTGACAAAATGCACTTAAAATAATTACTGATTATCTATTTACGATAACATTTTCTTCTTTCTTCTCTTTTATATAACGAATTAGCAGGGATTTTATTATTTTGCTTTAAAATAAGAGTTACATTAAACCCGTTACAGCAATTACTAACCTATTCTTGCTATTGGAATACGTAATTTCCTCGTTCAATTTCCGTCTTTTAACTAAACGTGCCTTATCACCAGTTCCTATCCTAAAGAAACGTGGGTAAACGATATTACGTCGCTTTTTAAGATAAAAGTACTCGTTTGTTTTCTAAATAATGAGTTTTATCGTCGTGTTAATAATTGCTTGATCGGTTATGGAGGGATGGAAGCCTACTATAAAATATCATTAATGCTTTGTACAAACTCCTTGTAAGATATGTGAAACTTCCATTGTCTTAAGTCAGTGGCACTAAGGTGCACTATTGGTTGCATTGCAATATCAGAGTTGAAACATGCAGTAAATCTGTCAACGTGCAAATTACAATGGTGAGGACTTCATAAAGCGTGTTGATGTTGAGATGCAAGTCGTGTGCAGCGAACGTGATGACCGCAACCAATCTTTACCTTTAAATCGACTTCTTAAAATCGTGTGAAATAATACTTAAGTAACTGAAATCGTATAAAAGTAATAATATTAAATTTCCCTGCGTCTCAATTGACTAGAATTAAAACATAAGGTATATCTCGTTACGATCCAACGCGGACAGAGAGGTAAACAGAGGAAAGTAAAATTTCATAATGGCGGCCATTGCGTTATTTCACTTTTTCGTTTATTTTGTGAAAATTGTGACTAAAGTGATATTATAAAATAAGTTTGTCCATGGTGGATATTAATCGGGTTTCAACTGGAAAGCAGGATGGAATTTTCATAAAATATCATATTTACTGTTTTAGAAGTTAATATAAACTAGTAAATGTCGTACTAAATGTTATTAAATTATAAGGCAATTCCCATTCTTAAAAGGAGCATAAAATATATCAGTATCTATTTGCAATACTTTTCAAAAAAATAACTTAATAATAGAACAACATAAATAACAAATAACATGTACTGACACCTCATTATGGCGTTCCCGCCATACGCCATAAGCGCGTGCAATATTTCCTCATATACCCGCCAAATAGACAGGCTCGTGACAACAGAACCTAATATTTCATAGCGCCGTATTGCTTGAGATTAGCTCGCTATGGTAGCTGTGACCAAATTTGTTGAATATAAATGCATTGCTGTAATTTTATCGTATTAAAGGCCACAATTAAATGTATTACAAACTAAGCACGTGTCGTAATAAATGTAAAATGCAATAGTTGTCCAAATTACTAACTCTACAGTCATTGAGTATCCAGGTTAAGATAAGAATAAGAGAGAGTAATGCTTAACAGCAGTAGTTACCAAATTTTGCAGAAACATAACATAAACAAAGTCTCTAAAGAAAAAAGTTTTAAAATAGTACAATACATTGTAAAATTAAAAAAAAAAAGAAGAACAAACATTTTCTACAAAATGACATACGTTTGTATAAACAAAATTATTTGTGTCGCATATTTACTTGATGTGAGGGTGACCGTTGGGATGTGTCCCATCTGCAAATGACTGACGCCGGAAGTGACATGGTCCATTATTCACTCATATAACAAACCTACATAGAACTACTGTTATTTACAAAAATACCTACCTTAGTAGTACCTTATATTGTACGTGAAACTTTGTGCTTTAACAACAAAGTAAACCAAAAATATTTTTATACAATTAAAAGTATTTTACATCGGATAAGATACATTTACAATATACAAAAGATACGAGTATCAAGCAATATTAGAGTGAAAATGTACTTGAAAAACAATAGACTACAGTGAGATATTATTCTATACTGCTGTACTTTTTATATTATATGAGACATTTTGGTGCCAAATCACTTTTTTGTTATTACGTTCCACATTCAGTATTACATGTAAATCAAGTAATATATAGATAATAAGATAGAGGTCAGACGTGCATCGTATATCTATATATTTCTTTCGTTAAATCTGTTAGTATTCATTGCTCAACAGATTGATTTAGAAATATTTATAGCTTGTGTGTAAGAAAACATATAAATAGCCCATAATGTTGATATTTATTATTCAAATGTATTCCACGGCCTTTTCCAGGATTTCTTTTATTTAATATATTACGGTAATATTGTCTTTTTATATTACAAGGTGGCAAACGAACAAGCGGCCACATGAATTCTCCGAAACGGCGAAGCGAAGAAGCGAAGCCCATAGACATTCGCAATTGCAGATGCGTTGCCTACCCCCAATCGACGAAGGAGAAGACGCACAACAAGAGAATATTTAACCTTCCTATGCATCTCCTCCTCCATCAAATCCACCTCCCCTTCTCATCCTTTCCTTATAAGGAAAGAGTGGGAAGAGGACTAAAATTAGGCCTCCGGCACCACACTCGTCAGACGAAACGCGGAATTACTTCCACTTCACGCCTGTCTTCTGTGTGGTCGTGGTATTGCACCGGTCCAGCCGGCCCATTCGGTCAACAGATCTTGTTGCTGGTGGCGCCTTCCATTGTTAAAGAACGTTGTCAAACATTCAACGTTATTTTAATACGTACATGAAATAGAGATCAGATTCTTAGAACGTTTTGGGAATTGAAACTCCTACTATCAAATTGTAAATCGCTATTATTCATTCCTCACATCATACCCACAGGTTGAACACAGATTATTATTTTTCACATTCCTCAAACATCACTCACTATATAATTCTACAATCATATCTACCAGTACTTGGTCGTCTGCATGTCCCCAGTATAATTAAAAAAATATTACGAACCAAAATGTAGGTAGGTAGGATATGAAGGCCAGGGAGTGGAGGTGTCACTTACGGCCAAACCTACTGGCATCGAATTACGCTGCTTGCGGTTTGCGATCGACTTTTAGCAAAAAGTATCGAGGGTATCGATTCGTCGTTGTTTTTTAACTGTCACTTCTTCTTAAAGTTTTGCTCGATACAATATCCAAACGAGCAAAATCTTTATGCGCCTATATTATTACTTATCTCACCTTGACATTTTAACTAGCTTTTGCGGAATTAGAAAAAAAAACTTAATTAGTAGCCTATGTGTTCTTCCGTACTAAATTCTACACCTGTGTCGAATTTCATGTTAGCTCTTCTGGTACAATACATAATAAAAAATATCAATTTATACATCAAAACTTTCACATTTATAAAAGCTATATATTTTTGTGATACATTACTGTTACTTAATCATTATCCAATTTGGTCAAAGTGATTCAGCCCTGCAACATATGTAACTTAAGTGCCAACTACAAAAAATATCATGATATTATCTTGCAGACAAATCATCACTAGATGTCGTGACTTGCGAAAAAGAAGCATCAAATTACTTGCGCTGAATGCCATCATCTAAATTACTTATATGCTGTAACATACAGCGAATTAAAGTGTTTTTTATGTTACACCAATGCTTGACCATGAACCAATCGCACGTACAACAAACTGTCAAAACTTATAAATATTTTTATCATTGCGATAATTATTTATGTAGCCTTGAGACATCATGAGGCAATTGCATAAAAAATTAGTAATATTTAAGAACGTGAAGTCTGGCCGTTTTGTTTAGTCCATTAACCTCTATAAATGGACAGGCTATAAGACGTGCTATTTTGTGCCTATATAATTTTCGCCATTTTGGCTCTCATGGTTGCGGTTTATATAACATCAACAGAGACGTTTAAGTCCTAAAAAGCTGACATTTTCAAGCAATGATCTACCGATTTCTAGAGATCAGTAGGCTTCGCCAACTCCTTTAATTTATTTTTAAATTAAAACCTTACTTTATTTTTTTATTTAAATTAGGACAAAATCTTAAATGTAAAACATGGGAGGTTCTAATTCTAGGAGACCATAACGCATAATTCGTATACTACTGCTTGTTAAGCTGTTAGTTGTAGCTTTTTGGCATTGTCTAATAAATTGTACTATAATCCTAGTGGGTGTGCCGTAGTACTGTATGCATGTATCCGTAGAACAATGCAAATACGTCGGTGAGAACTTGGCATTATCAGATTAAACTTTAACTCCCAGTTTATGTGTAACGTTGGGCGCGCCATTTAGCGGCGCAAGACTTTTGCAACAGGTACCGAACCCTGATACCTTTTCTTTGACCTTTTCTCGTTCTATATTATTGATACGTAACTTTTGCATTTCAAAATATTTATATCTTTCAGGTTATAATTTCAGTATTACAAATCAAACAAAACAAAACTATGGCATTCTTGGTGCAGTTGAAAGTATAGAAAGGTGAATGATTTCCAATTGGTGAGATACTAGATAACCAGGATCGCACCAATTGGTTGCTTTGTTGTACCTTGATTGATTATTTCAAATTTAAATATCTTTAATTAAACGAGTACTTGCTTAACTATCCGTGTTCCGATCCTGGTCGAGTTAGAGAAACAAGTCCTATACACCCTGATTTTCAATTTGGCAGCATAATTTCATTTATTCATTCAACATATCCAAACTACTACTAATTTTGTTTATTTTTCTGCAGTTTGTACCTATTTAGAAGTGGAACACATGATCCCGCATTTAATTGGACACCCTGGCCGTAAGTTGAATAGCGTTCAGAGAGCGTTCAAATCTCGACAAAAGATCTGTTAGAAATCAGCTTTTCACGAGGTCAACGACACGTCCGTTCAGGATGTGCACAGATACAAAACGAGTGTAACACAAAAGACTGTGTCTCTGTACCGTACAATACGACACTGTTTTCAATCTAACCACAACACATATAAAGGTATCATTTGCCGCCT
This sequence comes from Papilio machaon, assembly GCF_912999745.1. Lineage (NCBI taxonomy): Eukaryota > Metazoa > Arthropoda > Insecta > Lepidoptera > Papilionidae > Papilio > Papilio machaon. The sequence continues at coordinate 3,312,237 of NC_059999.1, read as the reverse complement.
GCCCCGTGTATGGTTGCAAAGAAAAGTCAAATGAACTTTTCAACAGGGCTGTGAAATTAAAATAATAAATTGATTATGAATATACCAAAGTCACGTATGTACAGTGGGATAAAGACAGAAAGGCAATGGCGATGATGATGTTGATTACGAATAAATTCCTTAATACTTGTAGAAACTAAAATTACAAATGCAAAAGCAATAAGAAAGTCTCGAAAAATATACACGCATACCTCAATTCTCTAAACCTATCCGCTAATTTCGTAGAATTAAACTATATCTATAAATACAGATACATAGATAGAAAAGATCAATATAGAAAAGAATTCGTTTAAAAAATTTACAACCCTGTATTGGACAATGAAACCACAGAGTATCGATATGATACAAGCAGCTGAATGTGTTGAAAATACGTTTACATTGGCACAACTGTTAAACAAAAACCTGACCACCCAACGATCGGAGATATAAAAATATTTGCATGCAACTTTAGACGACGATTTTATCTGAAATTGTGCAGTAAATGTGAATTTTACTGCGTTCTGATATCTATAATTAAAGTCGTAGATAAAGGAACTATACTAGCGTAAAAAGACCTTAAACTACAGATAAACATTGGTGTAAGTACCATTTAATGCTCAGCAATTTAATAAAGCTAATAGAAAATGTAAATATATTTTTACAACGATTATGTTTTTACGACAACTTTATTACCAACAACCAAAGTATACCAAAGAAAGTATGGATGGATTGTGTGAAAGACGATATGCGTAAGAATGGGGTAAATTCAGATATGACGGCTGATAGAGATGTATGGAGGAGTAGTACATATTGTGCCGGCGCTCCATAGGGATAAGGGCAGGTTGATGATGATGACAACTTTATTACCAATAATAGCCTAAAAATAAACACTATATTTAAAATCTCCAATTTGAAGAAATTCATCAAGTGAGAGATGAGAAATTATAAAATTAATACAATGCAGAGTAATGAAACAAAGTGAAAAGTACACAACAATGTAACAGAGGAATAGAAATAAAAGGGAAAATATTACAATAAATATTCTTCTAAAAGAACTAAAGCCTTCCAGATATTTACCGTTTTACTTTTGTCCTTTACAAATATTGTGTAGGATATATGTAATTTACTGCATGAGTCTATATTAAAATACTGTCTAACTTCTGTCCAATTTTTCCTCAATGCACAGAGTATAAAAATATGAAGAGTTCAAGGATTTGACATTACATAATTGACAATTAAGCCGTAGAACTATTTATTCTGCTAGAAGAATATTGACACATATTTCATAATACCAATAATTTAAATCAAAAAGTGAAAGTCAATAATAACTGGCCAATAACCCTATCGTGATAGAAATCGGCCCCAAAACTTATAAATAAATTCTTGGGACTCTATAAAGTCAAAGCATGGATAAAAAATTAAATATTTTATACACAAACAACAATTTAAGTTTAAAAAAGAACTTCTCATTAAAACAAAAAAAAAATTAAAATCATGTTAACTTAACTCCAGGAAACTGTAATTATCTGACGTAATTTTTTACTTTCACATCTCTTTATACACCGAAATATTTTTTTATTCAAATGGTAGAAGGTATTTGTTTGAAATAGAACCAAATAGATCCACCAATGTATATCTATAGAAACTTGATATAAATAATGCCGCTTGTTTGAGAACTTTATCTCGACTGAGGAAATCTAAGACAGCGCGGGAGCTCCGATGATCTCAATTTCACTTTGATCTCGTACAAATATGAAGCGATGTTATGTTACGTCTTTGGCAATATTTCTACCTCTCTGACGACTGATTGCTCAAATGCTTCAAAGGCTCGACTAAAGTGACGATCCAAGATAGATTATCTGTATGTATGCGATAAGTGGCGTTAGAGACATGCATTGTGCATGCTCTCACTACCAGACTTGATCAGAGTTACGCCGTTATCACAATTAGGGCTGTCAAAAAGTACACATAATTTACAAGATAATACACGACAAGACGACGTCTTTAATTGCTTGTGTACTAGGTAAACAATTCGGATGAAATTGAGTTTCTGATGATTGTGTTACAAAAATGACAAAAAAATACATTAATTATTAAGTTATTAAAATAATTTAAGTTTATAATCAGAAAGCGTGACGACACGACGTCGACGGCGCCATTCTTAAGCCGCATTCACATTTGCCTGACGTGTCGTGTCGTGATGCTTTCTGTCGTGATGGCTACTGTTCACATCTATGTGACGCGTTATGACGCATTTTTAATCAGTTCCGTTATAGCTCTCGGAGAGTTTACACATTCGCAATGTTTTTTCATGAATCATCCGATTCGGATTCAGATTATGAAGAAGATATGCAGTTATTGGCACTGGCAACACTTCTAATAAAACAAAAAAAGAGAAGAAGATATTGGATACATCCAGTAAATACAAAAATATAGTTTAGTTTTAATAGATTGATCCTTATATTGTTTACATTTTGTATCATAAATCGCTTTATATTGTCGTACGTACTCGATCAGCTCGTCGTCCATACCTTCTGACGCGTCACAACACAACACGTGCGCGTGCACACTAGTCCGACCCGCTGTGTCGTGTCGCTGCGCCGTCCCCCGCACCTCACCCAACTGACGCGGACCGGGATCGCTACTGACGCGACACGACACAAGCCATCACGACACACTGCGTCAGAGAAGTGTGCACGCAACCATATTAATTGTATGAGACCGATACCTTTCTGACGCATCACGACACAACACGTCAAGCCGCATTCACATTTGCCTGACGTGTCGTGTCGTGATGCTTTCTGTCGTGATGGCTACTGTTCACATCTATGTGACGCGTTATGACGCATTTTTAATCAGTTCCGTTATAGCTCTCGGAGAGTTTACACATTCGCAATGTTTTTTCATGAATCATCCGATTCGGATTCAGATTATGAAGAAGATATGCAGTTATTGGCACTGGCAACACTTCTAATAAAACAAAAAAAGAGAAGAAGATATTGGATACATCCAGTAAATACAAAAAGATAGTTTAGTTTTAATAGATTGATCCTTATATTGTTTACATTTTGTATCATAAATCGCTTTATATTGTCGTACGTACTCGATCAGCTCGTCGTCCATACCTTCTGACGCGTCACAACACGACACGTGCGCGTGCACACTAGTCCGACCCGCTGTGTCGTGTCGCTGCGCCGTCCCCCGCACCTCACCCAACTGACGCGGACCGGGATCGCTACTGACGCGACACGACACAAGCCATCACGACACACTGCGTCAGAGAAGTGTGCACGCAACCATATTAATTGTATGAGACCGATACCTTTCTGACGCATCACGACACAACACGTCAGGCAAATGTGAACGCGGCTTCAGGCAAATGTGAATGCGGCTTTACTGACGACGCCATGACAGTTTATCGCGTTTTGCGCGGGACGTTGAAGTTGATTTTTGAAAACCCAAAATACACAATATAATTGTATTTTTCATATTATGTTTTCAAATAAATCGTACATTGCTTTACAGAATAAGACATTTTTGAAAAATGTTGTACTCAAACTTATTTCATCAGTTAAAATCTTGTCATATTTAAAAATGAAAAAAATATAAGACCAACTGAAGAATCCACTAATTGCAAATTAAGCATATACAAAAAACGAAAAAGAACATATTCATTTCCCATTAAAAGATATGGAATTGATTTACGATGATGTGATTTTATATAGCTTTATGTGAAATCGTGAACTCAATACCCTTAGAACTTAAGATTTAACAGTATCGTTTTAGTGCTAAAAAAAACAATGAATGTTCATTAGTAGACTGAATTATGACTGTAATAAAATAAGCTTTTTAATTAACGACAATGCATAACCCATGTTTAAGGTTTTATTATTTTATATTTATTCCTTTGAATATTCCATTACAGGATCAGTGATCAGCACTTAATTGCTTGCAGTTAGAATGTGGCAATTAAAGTACCTACCATCTGGCAATTTTCACATACCAATCCCCGCTTTTATATTTACCTATATATAGATACAATATAATACATACAAAATAAATAAAATAGGCCAACTAGGTGACAATTACTAGAGTACGAATTAGTAAGGTGATGTGAGGTGACGTGATTAAGGTTATGTAAAGATTTGCTTATATTTTAGTTATTAATTTCAGCAAAAAATATTTCTTCTAATGTCTGTCTATTTGTATTTTTCTTATAGTAGATTTTCACTGCTGGAACACATTTACACACTGAATTTTTTCTAATCTCTGTTTTGTATAAAGACAATGGGATCCAACTGTTATCCCAAAATCAAAACCAAAGTGTCTGTGTCATAGAAATCTGTCTACTCGATTTATATGCTTGTGTATAATTCTTAAATTTTTATAATGAATATTATACTCATACATTTAACTGTTAAATTGTAAAATCGTTTTAACTCTACAAAGTTTCTGAGTCTCCCACGCTCGATTTACTTCTAATGGATTCTAAATTAATTTTTAATTGACTTTGTGTTACTACTAATCCCACGTGCAAATCAGTACAAAGTTTCACATAAACAAAGTTTGAATTCGGTATTCGAGTCGAACTAAGTTTCAATGTTTACATTCAGTTGTTTAGATAATTATTTAATTGTTAAATTACTCAATAAAGCCAAACAAAAAACGTACTAATGAAAATAAGATAAAATCAGTAAGAAAAACTAACAGATTTTTATACAAACCGATAAAAAAAACCTGTGGCATAATCCAAATGACGTTTAATTTTTTACGTAAGTATTATAGAAGTCACTTTTGTAACTAAATTTATTTTCGATTAAAAGATTTATGTGACAAAAAGCTTACCATTAAAAGTATCTGTGCCATATCGAAAGGGGATTGAATGAGCTATTCTCCGCGGTTACAATCGGCAAGACACCCTGCTGCGCTATACTGATAAACCTTGAACACTTTTTAGTCACTCTTTGCCTTATCGCGAATAGATACGAACCCTCTCTATTATCGGGTTAATGTACTATATTTGGACTAATGTACTAACATATTATTTTGATCTCATTACGATTTCAAGTTCTCTGTTTGACAAACGATATATTTGAATTAAAAAAAAACTATTATTACCTCCAAAAAAAATATTTAAGTTAAATTTTTGTTTAATAGAAAAACGTTTAATGGAACACTCATAAGGATAGTAACAAAACACCATTTTCAATTTATAAAATTGACAACGCAGTATATAGCGGAGTTGAGTAAAAGCCATATTTTCCAATAACATCAGCAGCCAGCAATATTCTTTCGTGCTCGTAGCCCGCTCCATTTTAGCATTTTATTACACAAAACGGTTTGTTACATGCGCGCGTGCCGCAAAATTGATTCCGCGTGTCCTCACGTACATGACAAATTACTATTGCATTACCTCTCTATTCTGTTCCAACGATGAAATGCTATTTGGTCGACTTCGTATTGGAAACATCAAAACGTAAGAATGCGAACGTATCGAAAATGGAAGTCATTTTAGCTTCCGTGTGACGAACTTATACCAAAATGAACGAAAGAAAAAAACACGCAAAACGAAATAACTGTTGAGTATATAAAATTTAAATAGTTTTGTAATGTTTACTTTCGATGTATGCAATGGATTACAAATTTATTTATAATAAAATAATATGCTTTACCTTCTAACTCAATTATCTTCATAGAGGGTTAACTGCGTTCTTGCCGAGAAGCCTTACAAGGGGTTGCATACCCCTTACTCTACTAACAGAGGGGTTGTAAATACAACACGTATTACATTGAGGTTGAAGAAAACATTGTTTTCTTTCAAAGGTTTAATATACTCATATTTCTCTTTAGGGTTTCAATACATAAGCTACTACATATATCAATTGAACGTGCAATGTATTTTTTTATTGATTACTAGCTTTTACTCGCGACTCCGTCCGCGCGGAATAAAAAAAATGCACACAAGATAAAAAAGTTCCTATGTCCGTTTCCTAGTTCTAAGCTACCTCCCCTTCAATTTTCAGCTAAATCAGTTCGTCCGATCTTGAGTTATAAATAGTGTAACTAACACGACTTTCTTTTATATATATAAGACTAGCTTTTACCCGCGACTCCGTCCGCGCGGAATAAAAAATAGAAAACGGGGTAAAAATTATCCTATGTCCGTTTCCTGGTTCTAAGCTACCTGCCCACCAATTTTCAGTCAAATCGATTGAGCCGTTCTTGAGTTATAAATAGTGTAACTAACACGACTTTCTTTTATATATATAGATATAGATGTATTGTCTCGGGAAAACATATGTTATTCCAAATGTTTGAATTACAGTCTAGAATCCGAATGACCAGGGTAGCTTAAATGAATAAAGACGTTTTTGATGATATTATGAAACAAATTAATATGTATTTAAAATGTACTGTTACTATGTATTAAAGTGTATAATCCTTGACTTTGGCAAAACATGGTTTAACGATATTATCATTACGGTAATAAACCTATAAAAAAGTCCAGTCCAGTAAACATTGGTTTATGTTAACTTAAAGTTTTATGAATGAATTTGATATATTTTATGGTGCAACATTCCAAACAATTTGTTATGTTGCCGCCGCGAATAACACGACCTCTTGACAAATGCCCGTTTTGTGCGCGACAATTTGCTCGGGTTTGTTGTATGAATCATTTGGAATATACTTTTATCAAATACCAACATATGACATAAATTAAAACTAATCTAAATAACAGATAATTAATTGGATTTCAACAAAACTAGGTTAGATGAAAACTTTTAAGCTACTTGTAGACATTTAAATCTTTATAATCTGTTTAATCCCTAAAAGCCAACAGAAAACATTGACAGTCATTGAAACTTCATTAGAAACCATAATTAATACGTAAGTTGCTATTACCGCAGAGTTAAGAAAGCCTTACAACTAAATGTCTCGTATAAACGGACTTCTTATTAAGTACATCCTATCCTCCTTATACGCGAGTTATTTGGCCAATGAAAGATTTACTTCTGCCATTACTTTTATAATCAATAACTGCGATTTCATTTGTTATTCTTAGCAGTTTTTTTAAGTTTTTAAAATCAATTTTACGCGTTTACAAAAGATCAAAACCTAGATCTTAATATTTAATGTACTATTTATTTCTAAACCAAAATTGTTTTCTATCATCGTGGTAATGTCACAATATGTTCGTCACTGTACCCTTAATAGTGTGTTAACACTGCTGGTAAATTGCTTTATTAGTGTAGTCCGCTAGGGACTATATGTGGTTGTGTTAGAGTTACTATAACCATGGCAACTAAATTCGATATAACGTGAAGGAAATTAACTAATTTATTATTAAAATTACTATTGGTTTTTCATTCTTCGGTTTATTTTTCTAATGCCTATCTTTTATCATTGTTGACAATATTATACACAAATTAATATTTGTTCTCATACGTGTTTCAAAATCAGCAATCATGTTTGATGTAAACAAATAAACATTTTAAGGTAAATACTAATCAAAGGTCCCATTTGACGTATTTTTTCGAAAATTTTAGCATACATGTACTAATTCAGGCACAGAGCATATCGCCTACCACCGTTATTCCCTAACGTTACATTATGTAGCAAATTCAGGTGGATGAGCAATCAAAACTTTTAATGGCGTTATTGTGGCATACATTCCATATTTACGAGAATGTTCTATGCACGAATATGACGCTTTTCTCTTTAACGAAGCATATTAAAGTAAAGCACAAAAGATTTCATTAAATATTGTTATTCATATAAGGTTTATTTGTTTTATGTGAATGGAAAAAGACAGACGAGAAGTATTTTTGTTGCAAAACTTTGTAGTTGTTTCAAGTGAGTGGCAAACAGCGCAAGGCACAAACATGTCCAATGACAGCCGTACATATTTAAAAGGCAACTATAATTTCAGTTAAGTCTCTTTTTGACTCACAATGTCTATTTAAATCTCTATTAGGAAATGTATTTACTAACAGAGACAATAGTTACAAACCTTATGGTTTAGCTTACCTAAATCTATTTCCGTTTTATCTGATTGTATTAAATAATTATTATTCTTCCGAGTTTAATGAAACTGAGTTTAATGACTTGTTTGCAGATATGTTCACTAGCTGTATGAAACACAGATCTTCAAGTCTTGTCCAATCTGATCTGCTCTTCTCACTGAAAAATATCAAGTAGAAAAGAATATAAAACAATAAATGGAAAGCAATTTTTATCTCCCTAAATGTTAAAGAGATGCGAATATGCAGTATAAGTTGACAATTTGCAGTGCAGACTGCGTGCATTGCGTGCGGCATGACTAAGCGCTTATCGTTTATGTATGAAGCGAGTACATACACGTTGTTAGAGCGACGGCGTCGTGACACATCGGCGATTATTCAAAGGCACTGAAATCAACATCTGTCACTGATCGACGATCGCAAGGATTAATTTGCATAGCAAACGGCTTTACATAAATCCCTACGTGAGGTACGGGCCTAATTGTAAACTACTCTTGTATTACCAACCCATTTTAGGGTCGCCATTATCCATTAGGCTAGAGAATGTTTGTTGTGTCTTAGTAAGATTGTTTTCAACAATCCTACAGATTGTTAAGGTTAACTTAAGGTTAAAATCATTTTAAAATGAACCACAAAAGCACAATTTTTTTTTTGGAAAAATTTAGTTTCAAAACTAATTTTTTATTTGCAAATATTAAAGTGTAATTATCCGACAGCTGACTAACGGTGAGGCCATTGTAAAAATACCCATTATCTTATTCTTGTGCAAAAATAAAACAAACAGGTGGATTTTTTTATATCTCAAGAGATGGTAAACAAGCAAGTGGCCACATGAAATAGCGACGCAATCGCTGCCCATAGACATCCGCAATTACAGACGCGTTGTCAGAGGAGGGGACGTACAGAAAGAAAACACAACCCCTGCATACTAAAGTAATTTAGTTTTAGTAAAGATTAAAATGCTAAGGTTTCTAAACTGACAAGTCCTGTAAAATGAAAACAGTTTCCTTGTTACCTACCAACAAATTACATACAATGGCTTATTAGGGATATCGCACTAAGTTATATTGTCTATTAACTCAACCGGGAGATTAGCTGACATTTGTCGATGAGTTATGCGCATCCCTTCACCCTAGGGCATCCGTACACAGAAATCATAAATATTTAAAACAATACGCGGCTATTTACGAGCAGTAAATCGCCACAGTAAATAAATCCATGCATACGCATCAGGGTAAAAACAGTTGAAGGGCTCTTTCGAAACCAATCAAAGATAATATGAATACAAACTATGTATTTATTAAAATAAAACGTACTAATTTAGATTATACAGATATGTAATCTTTTATTTCATCAATATTGAATAATTATCTCGGTTTTACAATGTTTGCTTCGGTTATACGCTTTTCAAATTTTAAATAAATAATTTCTTTTAAAACGCAACAAGATTGAGAAAAAAAAGTATCTAAAATTTAATATTAATATAACAGAAACAAAACACTTCTAGTACTTGCCAGTATTCTTACAGTGAAGTAGGGCCAATTTATCACAGTAATATCTACCTAAAATTGACGAAATCACTGCTTAAAAATACATTAATATGAACATTGTACGGTTAAGTGTTGTAGGAAGGCATAAATCTTACTAATATTATATAAATGAGAATGTTTAGATGGATGGATGGACGTTTGTTTGAAGGTATCTCCGGAACGGCTGAACATCTTGATGAAATTTGGCACAGATGTAGAACATAGTCTGGAAGAACACACAGGCTACTTATTAAGTTATTTTTAATTCCGCGCCGACGGAGTCACGGGCGACAGCTAGTTTTGTAAATTTTACAAATGTAATAAAGAAGACTTTAATATTAGTAAGACAACACATTAATTTTAGGACAATTGTTATTTTGAACCTTCACATTGCATTCCCTTCATTAAATTTGCGTAAAAGCAGGAATAGTTAAGTGCGCATAAAATTTACGACGCATATATTATCGAATGCAAAACAAGCTTTCCCCTTTTTGGTAATTCCAATTAAATGGTCAGTTACGAAAGGCGATTTCCCTTAGCCCGGGGGCCATTGTTTACGGTACCTGCCCTAACGTATGCTTCCTTGTAGAGTGGTCCATAGAAAACTTAACTGCGCTTCAAATTTCATTCCCCACTCGAATATATAATATAATTTATTCGAAACGTTTTAACATCGCTGTAAAGTTTTGTGTGGGCGTCAAACTGCGTATTCGCAGCTACAGATTCAATAATATTAAAATATAACGATTGAATTGAAAATAGCGTGCAAGGGTAATAAACATTTCATTGGGACTTTTTAGAATTTTACCGTATTTACTAAAATATATTAAAATAAAGTTAATTTAAATGCTATCTGTTTTATACATGAAAGAAATCGCTGTCTATGTTTGATTATAAACCAATTTGAAATTACAGTACATGAATCGATTTTAAAAGAGATAGGCTACTTAAATGTATGAAGGAAAAGAAGATAAATAATAGTTAAAATAATATATCATATCTTACATAAATTTATTTTATACGATTAAAAATACAAAAGTATTACATATACTTTATGAGGAAATCGTATTTCTATGTTATTAAAACCATGAGTTATTCGCAATAAAAATTTAAATGTGCTATTATTAAATAGTAAACCTGTTCTTCGTAAAATATAAAACAATTGAGTATCACTTCCCGTAGTGTTTGATCGATATGTGTGGGCTGGAAACGTTGCTTTCTCTTGAAACCTACGTGTTTCTATCTTGAAGTTGTGTCGTAGGTAGTACTGCGAATTACTGTCATTCTAACTTCAGCCAAGTTTATTATCTCTTAATCTCGCTACAATTTATCTTCACTGACGTTTGTAAATGCGACTTTAAAAAAAATTAACGCCTGTAAAAATTTAAATGCATCGTGAATCATTATTAATTTAACAAATCAATTCAGTAGTAACAAACTATTATAAATACATACAAGATATACAAAAAAAATATTTAAATTTGAGTGTTGACTTCGTTGGCTGAGCGTCAGTGAAACATGAAATGTACACGTAACTTTATGTTAGCAACTAACTACATTTGTTAATGATACAAATGAATTTCGAATTTACATGTTTCAATGTCTCGGTTGTCAATTTGATAGAGCCCATGGCGACTGCGGTACGGTTCATTAAGCAAGCCCACGCGCGCTGGGAGCTGTAAAAACTGCCCATTGTTTCGATGTTTCGTAACATATTTATTTAAACATACGCCGTGACAAGCAAGCATACCTAAATTATTTTGACTATTAGTAAACTTGTTGAAGTACTTGTAGAGTTATAATTATGAATAACTAGCTGTCGCCCGCAACTTCGTACGCGCGGAAAAAAACGTAATAAGTAGCTTATGTGTTCTTAAAGACTATACTCTACATCTATCATATTTCATCAAGATCCGTTGAGCCATTCCGGAGATACCTTCAAACCATCATCCATCCATCCATCTAAACATGCGCATTTATAGTATTAGTAAGATTTATGAACACAAATTGTCTGCGAATTAAAAAGGTACATGTTTATCTTCCTTTCTTTGATATTCTATTCTTTCCGATACTTTTATGACTGCATTTTTTGTAAAAAATCTTAATTTATTTTATGTTCTACATATTTTAAAGTCTGCTTTTCTCTATCAATTCTCAACTATAAATCCCATACTACTTGAGTGACTTAATTCTACGACTGCAATTTAAATCTTTCAAGATTTTTCATTCCTATTTATTTCGAAGTATCATTCTTGTAACGTCGCGTACAAAGAAAAGCCTTTCATAAATGTATTACTCTTCTTTTCATGTCAAGCTTTGCTTGTTACTTTGTTAATTTTACTCCTGAATAACTTACAAAATATATATTTTTTACTTTTTTAAAATATTTACAAACCAGGAATTTCAGTTAAATTGTATTATAATAATTTAAATATAGCAAAGTCAAAAATATAAAAGCTTTACATTATTTGCTCTTTTTTCTTTTAATAAAATCCTAAAGTTTTCGTAACATATTGACAGAGAGGCACACAGTAAATACAGTTGTGTCAACCGTCCTAAAATCTAACAGCTTTCTTGTGTAACGTTTCGCTTTTTAACCTACTTTTAACACACAACTTTCATCGAAACTACTAAACTTACGCCCTACGGATATATTTTGTAACTAGATTTTACACAACGAATTATTTGCTCTAAGTGAACTACATATTATTTTTATTATATTATTTAATACACGTTAGTTAAAATATTGTACAAGTACAAGGTGTATAGATAACAAAGTTAAATATTTTTACTTAAAAGACTGATCTGCAAGGATTTTTCGACAACATCGTAACATCAGGTATGATCGTGGTCAAGCGCTTATTTTATTAGCCGACTTCAAAAAGAAGGAGGTTATCAATTCGACTGAATTTTTTTTTTTTTTATAATGGAGGATTACAAGAAATTGCTGAAATTTACTTCCAAATTCAATCAAAATTATAGTGTCTGTATTTAATACCAAAAAATAAGACAACTACCGAAAAAAAAAAAACAATTTTGAGGAGACTTTTATGGGAATATATCAACTGGACGCGGGTATATTCAAGACTGCTTTTTTATTTAATTTTTTAATTCTGTGCTGAAGAAGTAGCGCTCGCTAATATATAATAGATATATAACTTACTAATTCATAAAATAAAGTAGTTGAAAAGTTAAAGGTAAATATTTCATGGTCTATTGATTTCGCAAAGAGTATGTATAAAATTGGCCATCGATTCAAACCAACCGACACATCCGTTACTGCACCGACAATATAATTACGTTTCGCTCTACGTAACACGATTTTTATTACTACTTTTTATAGTACATTAAATTGTATTGTATAAAGCATTGTACATTACCCATATGCCTCTTAAGCAATTTATATGTCTAGCTTGTGACCGGGATAAAGAAAAAATACCGAACGTAATTAATCCGATCCACATTGAGCTTTGGTACTATATACGTCCATCTTGTTTTGCACTTTAAGATAATTTGCTATGACTAAATGCATACGAATATTTATTTATATTTAAGTTAAAGTCTATTAAAAAATAATGCAGAGACATTTGTTTTTATAATTTGAAGTGATTTTTTTTTTCTTCTAGTAAAGAGCACATTTATATCATTTTAATAGATTTTTTTACTAAACTAGTGCAATGTAAAAATAATAGAAAGAAAACATCAGCGGCAGATTGATGAAATAACCTAACCCTAAAATATTAGTGTCTGTGATGCAAGTAAAAAGTAGTTCCAAATGGATCCACTCAACCGGAATAAAATGGCTTTTACAAAATAGTACATTAATAGGACGCCGTGATGAAATCAACTCTCACAATAATTGAATATAAGGGCTGACATACCCGGACTGCTTCAAGCAATATAGGCTATAAGCGGTCGGCGTTTGATCAGCAGTTAACGATCGCCATAAACGAACCACAGTTAGCAGTCGCTACTAAAATCGCTGCCAACCACTTAAAATTGTCAATGCCGACAGATGGAAGCGATGCGTGTGAATTGGCCCTTATTTTCTTTTGTATGGAATCTGCTTCAGCCGATTGTTAAGCGTACTTGAAACTTATTATGTAGTAGTTAGTCGTTAAACCTATATTAGATTAAAATAAAATACCCATACACATAAAGAAACGCAAAAATATATACCGCTCTATCACTTGACTGAAAACAATAAAAAATGTGGTTCCAAAACATCACGGAATAACAAATGCTTAAGAATATTACCAAACGAATTCAATTTACTTTTTTACTCAACAACTATCTTATAAAGCGCCAAGTCCAAAGGCAATACGGGTACTTTATTCCAACAAACAAGTAAACATGCGCAGCGAATCTCTTAATTACTTTCAATTCAAGAACGCACGTGTTAATATCTGTGAAGTGATAAAATGGAACTCGCTAACTACAAAGTTATTTAACAATTTGCCACACGTAACAATAAAACGTATGCCGAGTTGTGTCAGTGACCCGTACTACAAGCAACAGTTAAATAATTAACGAAACAACGGTATTTGCCTAATCAATTGTAACATGCCAAGTACCAAAGAGGTAGCTTAAAATAAAACCTCCTTGGTCGCTTGGCCTTAACACCAAGTTAAATGCGTTTGTAAATGGTAATTTATTTGTAAGGTCATATTTAATTAAAAAGCTATAAATTATACAATCTTATATAAAAACAAAATTAAAAATTAGATGGTAGTTTGAATTGCCTCTGTCGATCATTATTCTTTATATTTTAAATATATATAGAAATATAATTAGACAGTGAAGATAGAGAAAAGGTAAGTTTTTCGTTGCGTTACAACAATATTAATATAAGTCTTTTAATCAGTGTATTTGAAATGTAAATCAAAAGAAAATCATATTCTTTAAGGATCCAAAAAATAATATAATGGAGTATTATCATTTTATACTTGTTTTCGACAAAAAAAAATTATGATATATAACATCTAACATTAGTCTACGGTCTATGCACCATCATGACCGGCTAGTCTATGAATAAAGATGGAAGTAAGAACAGTTTAATTGTTGACTAGCCACGTACAAGGCTCAGACCACATTTCGCGTATACATCTAAGCCGTCCGACTAGATTTCACTGTATTTGATTACCACGATTATTTCTTGTCCACTCTCGGATCGAGATATAATTACTATGATAATTACGGATCTCTCTACGCTTTTTATAACACCGCTTTAGGACATACGAAGTCGGTTATCCTAGTATTTAAATATGATCGATTAAGCTCGCAATAAATTTATTGGTACCATCTTTATACTCTTTTAATTCACTTTTACAGCAACTCTACAAAGTATTTACGTCTGGCATAATTCATGGTTACCAATAAGCTACAAAAGTAAGATTTCTGATGTCACAATTTACATACGATTCATCTGAATTCGCAAATCCTTCAATCTAAATATATTGATCAAGTGAAAAATGTCATGGACATACTTGAATTTTACGTAAGGTTAATAAAAAATGTTGGCAAGTCATCCGGCAGTAACTACAATAGCCTATTGGAAATCAGAGTGCAATAGTTTCGATGTCGCAGACTCATTAGATCGTAGCGTGAGGGAGCTAATGAGGCGCGATGCTATCGTGACCTGCCGCGGCCACTTTCACTTGCAAGGGCCAACGATTGTATGACGCAGAACTGACGTAACTATATAACAATAATATGTACTACTGTTAGAATACTTGTGGTTTCTTTGGAAAGCTTTATAAATACTGTAAAAAATCTAATTATCCGAAAATTTTAAGGACGGACAACTATAGGATAAAGAAGTGAAGTAAGGAGGTTAATAATTTAGTAATAGAAGACACGATGATGTAAGAAGTACCTACATAATACCTACGAGATATTATAAATTAACTATTAAGAAATTAAATCTTTTATTAATCTCCGGTATTTTATATTTTAGTCTTTGACAAAATGTGAGCGCAAATTATGAGCACGCCTGGTTGGAGACCATATTTTAACTCGTGGCTTCTACGGAAATACTACCTCCTCCATATTCGGATACGCTCTCTTCTTTGTTTAGAAAATTTATACACTATTGCGTATTGCTCGGAATTTATGAGGTCTCGTAACGTATGCTCTAAACGTGTTTTGATATTTATGTGACATATAGGCCCGGTTCTAAAGGTTAAATATAAAGAGGAGTTCCAAATGTCCTTCTTAGAGCAACGTTTATTTAAATATTTTATATTATTTTGTACATTAGGTTAGATTAAATTAAACAATGATATAAAACGAAGTTTGGACAAGTTTTACCTTTTTATTCTTCTCTTCTAAAACTCTTGAAAAACTATACAGAAATTGAATTTTTGCTGTGAAATATTTAACATTGAAAACTTGCTAACCTTTTCCACGACCTCTTAATAAATCAAATCAAGCAAGTCTAAATGGAATCTAATCAATCAAAAAGGTGTTATAATTATTTATTACATTGTAAACATGTTTAAAATAATATAACGTTGTAGTTAAATGATGTTACGAAAAATAACCTCATAAAAAACAAATTCAAGTTTTACTCGGTAGGCCATCTGTTACGCACGTTATGTGCGCCCATGCAATGTCAAAACTTCCGACATAGACATGAAATATAATATTTTCTCCTACCATGCCTTAAATGCATAAAAGCATTCATTGATAATAAATGTCGCTGTATAAATAAACTTCTGATTGTTTTAAATGTTTAACATAACTATTATAATTGTAGTTTAATATATAAAAGTACAGCGACCGAAACCTGCGATGGATTACAATTGGAAAAATGCAAAATCAAAAAGTACATTTCAGTGTGACTAATAAAGGGTATAAGTTATAAATTTTCTACAAAAATGCGACTAATGCGATCATTTTTCCTAATTAAGCTAGATATTAAGATATGCGCGAGAGCACAACTAAATAAAATAAATCAATTAAATAAGTACATTAACAAAACTAAATTGGTCTTGATAAAAAAAGAAGAAAGCGGCGACCATTACAAAAACATGACGTAATACGTTACGTCATAACAGTAGCGATGGCAGATAATTGGCGGAATTCGGCCAGTTACTCACTAGCCGTAAAATTATCACCAGCCATTGACACAGGGCAGGTGCACATTCTGGTTTTACATTTACGGTCATCGATAAAGAAACGATAAAATAAAATAAAAAAAATGCGAACGTAAGTGCGGGTCGCTAAATAAAACAGTGATAAAAGCTGCATCAACGACGTTTTCGTTATTACTTCTAAATTAATTAAAAACAAAAAGCCTTGTTAACAAAATGATTTAACTGTAATGAATTTAATCACAGTTTTGAGCATTTTGGCGATTTTTCTTATTAGATTTTTTAATTCTTACCATTTGTAACTGTTAAAAAATGATTACACAGATAATAAATAACATAATGTTGAAAAATCTCTGTTAATTATTATTACCATTACGGTTGTTACAGATTACATTTCATTTATAACAATCTACGTACGGTGTAATTATTTTTACTAGCGAACCGCGTTATAACGATTCAACTTGGTCTTTATACTTGTTGCCGTTATAAGAAAATTACAAACATTTAACAGGATAACTACAGTATCGGGCGTCATTATTTTAATGTTCAGATCGCATCAGTTGAATAAAAAACTCAGTAACACGATGTTGCTTATCAAGAACAGAAACGATTAAAAATTACCATACAGTTCCGTCACATTTTTGATTGAGAGATAACACAAATTTGTTATTACGCGAATATCTAAATAAATACCAACAAATGTTTTGGGTTAGTAAAAATATAACTTCTTTATTGTAACTTTACGATACTCATATTACGATTTCGAGCAATATTGTCCAAATATTACAACCAAAAAAGCAAACATGGCATTCGACGCCACCGCAAATAGATGTTATATTTGTCTTCGTCGCTGTGTAAATAATCTAGCCTTCCAGCGGCGTAATCACTTTTGCAATAAATAAAAAGAAAGAAATTATTTGTAAGAAACATTCTACGCACAGAAGTAAAACTCTATACAATGTCCAACTCACAATTTGTGATTGTAGAACGTTTGGAGTTTGGTCTAGTGACAGACACTTTCCTTGCTCTTATTGTATAGGGTACACAAAAGCGATAACGGCTCGAGGAACAATGATCCCCGACAAAATTTATGCTTTTTGGAAAGTACACCAAAAATTTAATTAGTTCTGACTTAATTGACGATGATAATACGATGGTGATTGTTTAATCTTTAATGTCTTGGGATGATTATTAGGATAACTCTTATTTATAAATTTTCATACACACGCGAGTAACAATGATTCAATTGTTTCAAGGAATTTATTGTTTTATATAGTACCAGTGCAAATATAATAAACTCTGCCATATTGTAATGTAACAGAGCAATTATTTTAAATTTTTCATAGAAACCGACTATGTTATAATAACTTTATTCATATTCTGGACAATCGAAGTTGTTTGGATAAGTAGACTGATATACCTTTTTGTATTTAAAAGTTTCCGTTTTCGTGTGTCCATACGTAACATTTAGTATACATTGAAGTACATACAAAATCATGTGACGTCAAAAAAAGCAATCACTTGTTAACAGCATTCTGTGAATTTGTGCCAACAAAAGAAGAGTAACAAATCTGTGCTCAACAAACACATTTAACACATCAACAGTCGCAAGTGTGAATTCGCGATTGCCACCACGTTGTGTCAATATTTGCCTCGGCACCAACCTCAGAGGTGCCTCGAAGTATACCACACGCCTACGCTTTATTTGCAAGCCTTCGACACGCATAAAAAACATTTCAACCATTTCGCAGCGATCTGATAAGACATAAAACAATAGAACATTTTTCTACTTTCACGATTTAAATAGAACGGTATTATAAATTAGCCGTCATATATTTTTTATTACACACATACGTACAGTTATGAAATAATGAGACAAAATTACATTTAGAGAAAAAAAGGATGGAAGAAAATGGGAGGTGAGGAAGAAGAAGTGACAACCGTTGGATATGAAATAAATCCATTGAAAGATTTACTATAACACTGTTTTATAATTTAAAGCGATTACAATTTGCTCTGAATTATTCCGACACAATTCACATGATTATGAACAATGGTTTCCTGCACTTGATCTCATAAATTATGTTCTAACCTAGGTACGAGTAATTTCTCTCCGTGTCGCTAAATGTAGGCCAACCGGTGACAAACTAGTATACGGTTTAAGGTTAGAAAATATTAAATTTCTGATATAGAACTCTATCACTAAGAACATTGTCAATGAAAATTAATGAGTACACATATACACTGAATGCATTCCATACACGTTTTGTGGATTAAATTACACTTATGTAGTAGTTTTGATGTCATTACAAGGTCATTACATACTCAGGTTATTTTATTCAATGTTACGTATAAAATAAACGGTAAACTTCTAAAGATACCGAACTTAATATACGATTTTTCATAGTGAGATAAGTAACTCGTATACTGTAATACGATGTGTAAATACTGCGATAAATGGTATCGATATGCATTAGTAGCACAATATCGATATCATAATGTCGACACAAATTCGATGCGATCGCGATTAAACAGCGCATTTGCAAGCGAATTTGTTGCCAGTCGGTTAGAATGCGATAAAGTAATCTTATAATAACATGTATAAAAATAAACAAACTGTATTTCTATGAAACCCTGGTAAATAATTTCTTAGTTAGTATATACTAGCTTTTACCCGCGACTCCGTCCGCGCGGAATAAAAAATAGAAAACGGGGTAAAAATTATCCTATGTCCGTTTCCTGGTTCTAAGCTACCTGCCTACCAATTTTCAGTCAAATCGATTCAGCCGTTCTTGAGTTATAAATAGTGTAACTAACACGACTTTGTTTTATATATATACATTAAAACTTAACTACAATTAATTTGTTAATTGTCATTAAGAATTAGAACGTGACCAATACTTTTTTAATTATCTTTTCATCACTTTTAGGTTTACGGAACTGCAAATGTCGCACATAACCTTTTTGTTAGTTATAATATTCCTTTTTCAAATAAAAACTCTCAGTACAAGCTTTCATGAATTTCAAAAATGTTAACTCACCGTTAACTCAAATGTTGCCATGGCAACATCGTGAAACAAAGGAACAACGCTCTATTCATACGTCGACTGAAAAAACAGCAATATTTGACGTTGACGATGTACGGACTGAAAAATTAAATTTTAATAACACTTACCGACCGTTTTATAAAATTATTCATACTTTATTTCTATTTAAATTTCCTAACAAAGCCGAAATCGGGATCCCAACGTTAGATTTAACTTAGCTGGGATATACAGGCATTGCCTTATTTTAACGCATAAATATTGTTTTATTAGTAATGTACAATGCAAGTTACAAGTTATAAGTAATTATTCAATTATCAACATTATCCCGCACATCGCAAAAATTTCACAAAAGAGTGCTAATTTTACGTCAAGTTGAGTTCAACGCCTCTAAAATGGTTACATGTCATGTATGTATTTGTGCAAATAGTTAGTCAAGCGATAATAACTTAGTAACTTGGCGTGAACTGAAAGTCGGGGATTCTATTCTCAAACTGACTTTCACGAATAGTCTTTTGCGTTTAGGTAAATTTTAAAGAAATTCAAAGACACTATAATTAGTTCGATTATCATCACATTTTAGGTGATTAGGTATTAATATGATTAGGTCAAAAGTCACCTATCTCCATTTATTGCTAACTATATCTTCTGCTTTTTAAAACCTTACCAGAGTATTACATTTACTGAATATAACACAACACAACTAGCAACAATACTCATGAATATGACGTAAAAAACTTTAAACAGAAAATATAGACTTAAGAAAAGGTAATATTGATATGTGATACATACCCATAATCGTATATACATTATGGATGTTTATATTGTTATACCAAAACAAACAAGAGCAATGAGGCCGGATACAAGCTGGTCTTTCCATGAGGCCTTGTCTACGCACTTGTTTAAAAAGTATAGGAAGAGCAACCCTACACAGCGCGTCCGATCCCATTAAAGACGGCCGACAAGCAAACTAGTTTCACTTTACAGTTAACAGACGAGACAGTTTGATTCTGCGACGATACTGAGACGAAGGTCGCGGGAACTCGAGCGATACTAATTCGGAATTCGTTTTGTAAACCGATGACAGTAGCGACAGGAAGGGTTGCCATCTAAAGGATATAAATTTATTCGATTTTTTATAGATCATAATTGATCCCATAATCTCATCATGAGTATCGGAAGTTGTATAAAAGACTAGCTGTCGCCCGCGACTCAGTCCGATGCAACATTATGTTTTATAGAAGTCGTCACCAATTAAAAACTAAAAGCTTTACGATTATAAAGAAAATTTAATTAATCTTTGCATATGTATAATACGCAGCAAAATAAATATGTAAAAGCGAATGACATAAACCTTGAAACTTTAAACGATGCTTTAACTGCTAACTACCAATTAAGAACGAAATAATGATTGTTTTTCATGTACATATTCATTTTGAAGCGACATACGTTATTCAACTCGGATGCGTCAATTTAATAAACAATTTACGATAATATTTTTATAACAATGACGACCTTACCTTCAGCAATAATAGAGATTATGAATACAATTTCAACATATTAATAGTGAAATAAACTTTTTTAGATAATTAATTGAATGTAATAAAATCCTTTCCGTAAGTTCAATGTTTATCTAATAAATGCGTACAAAATCTTAATTTTAACTACGTGATGTAAAAATTTAAAATGGTGTAAACAAATTTATTAAAAAAAATATCTAAAAGCAATAGACCTTTATGACAATATCATACAACTACATCATATAGTAAGTCATCAGGTTACAGCTGTTTCCGATTCGTTTAATGAAAGAATCCGAAGATCCAATTAGTGTAAAACTTGTTAATAACAATGCTGGGAGGTATTTTGAAATTATTTATTTACCTTTTTAAAAGAAAGATCAATTTTATAAAATTGAACAATTCTGCTAATGAAGCGAAAACGATTTTTTATTATTGTCCCTAGGTGCCTGTATGGGTTACTAGGGTTGTAACGAAACCACGCCTCCGCCTCCGTAAGTGCGGAACTTTGCATCAAATCGTACCTCCGCATCTGCCTACGTATTTTTTTTTTGCACAGTCGTTACTGAGGTTTATTTACGTTGACTTATAAGGAGAGAGTAGCGACTATATGCTATACGTCCACTCGGTTAAACATTAAATTCGACGAGGAGAAAACGAAATGACAACAAGGTTAATAGTAACCTCCGCATCCGCAGAGATTTGGCGCTACACCTACGCTTTCATTAAGAAGGCCTCCGTTAAAACCCTACTATGTACTATGCCAAATACCTACCAACTCGTAAATACAAATAGGTATATAGGATATTTTTATAAATTTACGATAATGAAAACGTCTATACCAATCATATACAATAATGTAAGATATAAAACTGAAATAAAAGTAAACAATACGATAAACCATTAACTTAACTAGAGTGCCTTACTTTACTAACGATCCAATTTGCATACGCGTTAAATGTTATTCCGACTTTCTCGTTTTATTGTTAGAGGCATCAGCGATTTGAAAACTGATAAAATATATCAAATAAACTTAATTAACTACACTCTAGTACCTAGTCATTGTTAATTATGAAGTTGAAAAATTATGCAATTTTCATAGATTGAAGAAAAAATTAATTAAAATGTTGTCTGAAAAATTCAGATATTGTTTTTCGCAATATAACGTAAACGAAGGTTAACTAAAAATTAAGTGATAACAGTTAGAAAAATAGTTTCCCGACCATTCCAAACGAACCTCTTTTTTTGACAAAAATATGAAGAAAAGTCCAGTCATGGGTTCGAGACCGGCATTCCTCGGCTACGAAAAATCTTAAACTTGTTAGGCTCAATTAAAAACTTACTTGTGTTAATATAACACGTGTGTCCTTAATTTTCACAATAACAACACATCATGGCACACATTCCAAACTTGATTGCTTTAGTAGGCATCATCGGAAAGCCGAATATCATAACAACGCAAAATAATCACGATCCACGAAATATACCATCGATTATTAAAAAATAAATACATTCACAGTCCACCAAAGAAGCAGGAAATCGGCAATTTGTTTTAAATGAATTATCATTATACACATACACTTTTTTTCGAAAAACCGGTACGCAGTTTAAAAACGTGCGACGTTAGCATAACGCGAAAATACGAAAGCGATGCGCGGGCGCGGGCGCGCGACGTGCACTTGCCTCGTGTGCCCACAGCTGACTGAATCGCAATTCGGAACAACGCAACAACAATAATTATACCAGGTTCCAATTTTTTTTTTTACGACCACCGTTAGCCGGCGATAGATCTCTGTATCCATCTTGTGGAACATTAGATTCGCGATACGGTTATACTTCCTGTGTTAAGGCGCCACACCACGATAAGTGTTGCGGATGTTTTCTTCACGTAATGCTTTATAAATTGTGCAGATTTACCACTACTGGAACTAGATGTGATTTATGCACGCGACTGTATCGAATTAACAATTGACCATTTTATCGTTACGCATTCTGAACGTAACTGTTGTCGCAGACCGTGTAATATTGTAAGCAGCAAAATATATACAGTTTTATATACTCTGGTATAACAACATCTTTAACAATTACTGTTATATACTTACTCAAAAAACTCCTTCCATCCTTTACGTATTATATACCTAAAGAAACTTACCAAATACTAAAAACATGGAGCGAAATGAAATCATCGAAATCATTGTATATAATATGGTTTTATGTAATAAATGAAATATTTTGTTTTGTAAAAATATATTATAATTGTAGAACTTATGTATACAATGTTATAGGCAAACACAAGTTTATATGCTATATTAACATATTACAATTAATATATGAGAGAGCACATAGTTTATATAATAGTTAGAATATATAATACATTCGAATATCATTATAGTATAAAATAGCACTTAAGTCTTAAAACTAGAAAACTTCAAAAATCAGTCTCAGATAAATAATACATCCGACATTGCTTCATGGAATGTTTAGAAACATGTTACATACATGTAAATTTAATTTCCAGATCAATACTAACAATATAAGTAAGGTTACATACCTTAAATGTAACATGAAATTAACAGTACCTACAACTTACTTCTTTTTATTGTAAAGGAAGAAAATTAAACGACAAAAAGTCTAATAAAGTACACTGCAGTAACGAATTGCTATCTCGTAAACAAATAATTATTAATAATTTTGATTTCCGCAGTCGTTTCGTAAATGTGCCGCAGATACCGAAATCGTTACTAAATAATTTGCCTAAAATTATTTGCCCACGACTTAGGAGATTATTTAATTAAATATTTATGTTTTTTTATTTAGATCATAAAAAAGATACGTTTTTACAGATGTTTCGGCAGTGTAAACTCACGGAACATATTCATACGGAACATGTTCGAAATATACCTTTCTAGTATGTTGGCACTTTGGGCAAATCAGACATGAGTTATTCGATATATTGTAGTCATTTTTTAATCGCCTTGGTACAGTCGCAGAAGTTTGCGGTACTCCAGTAAAAAAAGAAACAGAAATAGCACCGGTTTTTTTCCAATCCTATGGAAGACGTCTAACTTTAAAATAAAAATTTTTAAACATGCGATAATTGACGAATAAAAAGTTTAATAATAAAAACTACCCGAACGCACTGAGTTCTTGAAAAAAAAGCAATAAACAATTTGGAATTTGTAACTGTTTATAATTAAATCGAACTTCGCTACAACAATACTTGTATATTAAAATTTTATTAAACTCCGTTTAAAAAGAAATATTACATACAATTACAAAAATAATAAAATATGGTAATAACACATCCAATGTAACATATATTATTGTGCGTATAATTTTTTTTTTAATATCTAAGATTTTTTAACAATTCTAAGACAAAAGACAAGTACTGTTATCGCCAAGAAAATTATAACATCACAAATGTTCAAAAGAACACCATCATTATAGATCTCAAATAATAAGACATTTAAACTAGGGTCCGGTTATAACATAATTTATACAACTAAAATTAAATACTATTTTTTATAACAATAACATATTGGTATCTTAAATATTAAATTTAAAAAAAATAATCGTAACCATAAATAAATAGACCATAGATAAAGTATTTTTATTACTCATTTTTATTGTTGTACTCATTTTATATTTAATTTTCAATTATTTGTAATTTTCATTATATTTATTTTAAGATATTCCTGCAAATAGGGTTGGCGACAGGCAGACGGCCGGCCGTAAAAAATTAAGCCAAAACTATAAGATTTGTAAAACCTTATACAAGTTTGACGTCTAATCGACAACAGTAGAATTTAGAACTATCATTTTGTATTGTAAATTACAACATCGAGGGAATTTACCTGAAAAAAACAGTGCTACAGAGACCTTTTTTCACTTCACATTTGTGCTCCGAATTAGTCGTAAGTACGCAATCAGCATTTTCATAATAGAGTTCAGTGTAACACTTAAGGGACATTTAACTTTTATGAGAATTTTATCATATGTTTTTACCTTCTATTATTTAATCACTCGTAATAAATTATATTATCGTCTCATAATAATTAACAAGAATGAGAGGGATGCCGATATGTTTTTCTAAATGTTTCGGCATTGGAAACTCAAAATCAGTATATTCTTAATCATTAAACATAGAGATATTAGTTAAAAACTAACGGTTGTCCTCAACTTTCTCAGCATAGAAAAAAGCCTGAATTACTCTCACACATAAGCAACATTTCAAATTAAGTCCCATGAAAATTGGTCTAGCTGTTTCGCACATTACCCGAAACAAAAGCAAACTTGCCAACAAAGAGTCAAACAAAAATTTTAAAAAAAATCCCTTTAAGCAATCATGTTCACAAAATAAGATTTTTATCAACATTATATAATCTAATATTTAAAATACAAGTATAATAGCATATGGTAGTCATATATTATATAGTTTATAGTATAACATTTTTAGCAAATACACAATTTACAAGTGAAATTTTTATTTACATATCATGAAATATAAATTCCCAATATTTTTTTCGCATCTACATACATACTTAATGCCCAACATTCAAACATTGGTTATGAATTAATTGGCACAACAATAAATTGTAAATAAGACAAATTTTCTTGAACAATAAAGCATATACGGAAGTATTTAATATACAAAATCTTAATTCTATGTCTTCAAAATATAAATTTCAAAGAAATATTATCAAAAAAATTGTTTTTTATCTCATTAATTGAAATATAGACAAAAAAACATGTTTTACGCTAATGTTTACTGCAAACTGACAAGAGTAATATGAAAATAAAAATAAGAAATTACTAATGGCAGTTCAATAAATCAATTAAATTTATCAATTTATATTCATACCGGTAACGCTTAACCTAATTGTACTTTGACCTACATTAATTAATCCATTTGTAATATGATTGTTATAATAATTTCTATTATCACTTGTACTTGTTAAACTGTCTCCATTAGACATTTTATTAACTGATTCATCAATACAATCTAATAGATGATCAAAGAAATTTGGAAAATTATCATAACTCGGAAAAACATTAATATCAATAACAGCATGGTTACCTGTTACATTATCAATAACAACATCAAAACCAGTCAATAGTAAGCCAATTTTTTCTCTCAATAATCTTATAATGGGTTTTATTTTATTCTCGTCAAGAGTCAATTTAATGTCAGCCTTGTCATGTGGATCTAGTATAGATAGAGTTGACCGACTGTCCGCTTTACAAACTTCACCGGTTGTGTAAAATATGGGTTCCAATTCTTCTGATGCATTAAAGTTTTTAAGACTGGGACGCTGACATATGTGATATCTGAAAAAAAACCATTAGCCTTTAAAAAAAAATACTGTCCTATTGGTGTGAAAAAGGTCAGTTGCAATAAAATTACAATTTTTTACTTCATTTATTTAACAATCTTAAAAAAAACTTCAAATCAACAAAGCCTTTTAACCTCAACTTACTTCCATTTAACAAAACACAATGTCTAGGAAGTAATGTTGCGAAAAAAGTGTCTAAAGTACACCAATGGTCATTGTTAAGTTTGAAATATCTGGAATTGAATAAAAACACCAAACTTACCTGTTTCCCACTACAAAAACTTTATGTAGAACTGCATTATGATTTACAAAACTCTGGACAACACACGGAGGCTTGCAAGCATTTAAACCTTTCTTGTTAAATATAAGAACCATTTCATGAGCAGATTTTGAACCATGTGCAATTGTTGGTTTACATATAACAGGAAATGTAACTCCCTTTTGCCGCATAATCTGAATATTTTGTTCTATGTTACAAGTCTGAAATTCTGCAAAATTTGGTGTAAATATTCCATGTCTCTGCAGTGATAATTCCTCTTGTAATATAGTATAATAGCAGTGTCTGAAAATGTCAACGATTCTTTATTAGAAAAATATTTAAAAAAAAAGTATGCTATATGCTAAAAATGCCAGTATCTGTTGCTGAATAGTACATACAAAAGAAATGTGTGAGAAAAGTATCCTTTGTTTATGCTTTGTTTAAAGAATTCATAATTTAAATATTGTTGATACAAGTGGAATAATTCAAAGCTTTGATCTTGCTAATTATATGAAATATCTTTTGTTTGAATGTAATAGGATCACAGGCAAATAATATCTCATATAATACTGCCATTCTATGACGATAGACTGGTGTTAAATATGTAGAATTTGAACTTTTCATTACACTTACCTGTTTAGCAAGATCCTTACATTATTAATTGGATCAATTACTGTTGTATTCGGATGATTTGATAGATACTGCTGTACATTACAAATGATATGAAGTGCCTGCAAAAATAAACAAAATTAGTTTTTATAAAGTTAAAATTTCAATGCACCAACTTAGTCACCGCACTATTAGTCACGATTTAAATGACGTAATATTTAATTAATAAATTCTGTATAGTACCTTTAGATCACCTTGATCAGATGCAGCTATAACGTCGGTCAGTTTATGAAGAAAAACATCACACTCTGTTTGATCTTCGAGAGATTTTTCCAAATCCAGCTATAAAAATTAATTACATCAAATAAATAAATCATGAACCAGTAGAACGACCATTAGTACAGTAGTTAAAATAGTAAGAAATAGATAATTACCTTGATAAGGTTGTAACCATGTGAATTACAAGTTTTAATTAATTCCTTCCAGTTTAACTTTTGACTCTTTTTCTCCGATATCCATATCCCAATATTTTTACGACAAATACTTTGTTTATTATTCATCCTGCTACTTGTTTCCTTTAACTTTATTATGACAATTAAATCACAACACACTTTTTTTAGTTGAAAATAAATGTAATCAGTGTTCTTAAGTACAAAAGATGAAAACTCTCTTTCAAATATAAAATTATTTAAAATTAATCATTAATTTTTTAATAATTATAAAAGCAGGCAACCAATCAGTCTGACTACGACCTGCAAATTTATTTTTCCGAGGAAGTGGCGGAAAACGAAAACACACAACTTAACAACATAAACTTAACCGATATAAACTAACTCAGAATAACAGTTAACGGATAACCGTTGCCTGTTATAACTTATTGCGAGACGTTAGCGAATTTTATAAAACTGTAATGATTTTCTTATTCAAAAACGCAACATCAGAGTTCGATATTTATATTATTAACTAAAATGTTTGTTGTTGATAGCAATTTTTTCTAGTGCCACCATGTTTTGTTTTTCAGGTAGTAGCGATACAGGAAAATATCTCCTCTTTTAGATTTGGATACGTCTAATCCTCCATTATTTTATAGAAAACGCAATTATATAGTCTACTTTCCTATGTCTATGGTGAACTGTCGTTGTCATTTGTCATCCAAAATCCAATCCAAACCTTGTTTTATTGTTGCTTGTGTTCTAATTTTAAGGTTATTAAATTAAGAATTATCTGAGTCTTACACTTTTATATCTTCTATTTCTATAGTAATATGAGTTTTTAAATAAGAATATAACATTTTGTATTCCATACGTTGTTTTTTTTAAATCTGTTATATCTTTCACCGAACATGTCAGAAGATGGTCTTCTCGATATCAAGTTCCGATTTTTGGATTTATTTGCAGAGTTAGATGAAACAGAATTAGATGTAGTTGAAAACTGGATTTTATCTCGTGCTTACAGAAAAGGTTTACATTTGCATTTTTTTATTTGTTTTTATTTAAATTTGAAAGCAAAATTATTGCCCATATTCTTACCTTTCTAGATTTACAATTTAGAAAGGATCTTGACAGTAAAGAAGAGGAGTTAATTAAAATTGGTAAGAAGTTAAGAAAGCTTGTTCCTTTTGAAGGAGAAATGCCATCAGAGAACATAGTGCCCCCCATCGTAGGAGATCAGGCTGACTGCACCAAAGCTAACACATGCCATATAGACGAGTTTTTATATGATGAAAAAGATGTTGAAGACTTGATAAAAAGTGGAAAGCTAAAAAAACATTATTGTATTGATTGTAACTCTCGAAATGTCAAGGTAATATTTTTTAATAAAAATGTTAGTCTTAAAGTTTGAGACTGGAAACTCCGAGATTATATATTATCTCGTAGTTTTCAATATGTCGCTAGTTTTTAATATGACTTGTAAGATTAAAAACTGACAATGTTAGCAATGTAATGAATTACTTAGAATACAAATTAAATCTACTGATATTGCCATACTGACTGTCAGCAAATGGAAATACGAAGATATAAAAAAAGTTCTGAACAAGTTATTAATTCGTATTGTATTTCTATATTAATATAACATAGAACCTAAAACTAAAAATATTTTTTAATGTAATGGGATGATTTTTTAATGTGTCTGTAATGTTGGTTTATCATAAATGGGTTGGTTTAACTTTTTTAACTTTCAGGAATTGATCTATACTTCCCATTCAATGTCCAGACAAACTCTACTATTTATCTTCAATGTTCTATTGCCTGCAGATTTAGAAGGGAAACGGTTATTGGATGTAGGGTCAAGACTCGGAGCAGTGTTATATGGAGTAAGTGTGAAAAATGTAATTGATATTGAATAATTCTTTGTGATGCTAATAACTTTTTAACTTATTTTTTAGGCTTACCACTTCTCAAATGCAAGTTCAATAATTGGAATAGAAATGAACAAGGAATGCTGTGAAGTTCAAGAAAAAATTATAAGCCAATTTTCAATGGACCGAAATAGGATTAAAGTTATACATTCTGATGTAATGGAGAAACATGATATTGTCCAATTATCTGATATAATTGTTATCAATGTTCTTGATTTTTTTGTTGATATTGAAAAACATAAAGAAATGTGGTATTTTTTCAAAAAACATATTAAGAAAGGTACCTTTATTATTACCAACAGAAGTATGGCTGATACTTTAGGTTACTTAGATATTTTTGAAGAATTTATGGAATGGTTAACTATTTGCAAACCGTATCAAATAGAAAATGAAATATTCTTCAACACAGAAATCAATAGTGAAATATTTCTCTATGCTGTGAAATAAATAATTACATTCATAGATATTTTTATTTAATTACATTTGCCAAGCATTCATTTGGCCACACCAAATGGAGGTCCGTAATCACAACCTACCCCCCTTGGTTACAGACATGAATTGTGTTATTTATTACTTGTAATTACCAATTACTTTTATGATCTATATGCATTGTATGAGACTTAAGGTTACTTGTACTGGACGATTTTCGTGATTATACATTTAAAAAATATAGCTTTTTAGTTACTACTAAACGGTTTTTTGATGAAAAAATAGCGTATTATTTATTTATTATTTATTTATTTACAATACAATAAAAAAACCTAAAATAGAACTATGTCCCACAAAATTATATAAAATAATTTGACTGTGGGATCAAGGAATTTAATTTAAATTTAAATTGATAATATATAAAATTAGATTAGTATGATAATTAAAAATTAAATTAAATTTAAATTTATATAAAATAAAATTAGATAAGTATGATTATTAAAATTAAAATAAATTTAATGAAAGTATAATGAAATCAGTTATGGGAAAAGAAGTTATGCAATTGACCATTTTCTTATCACTTAACGTGTCACCTATTTTCACCCTATAATAATAGAAAATATATTTAACCTACTAATTCAATTTATTAAAAACCCAAGCTTAGCATAAAGCTTACTGTTTTTCTTTGATTTAATTTACACTGTTGACGTTTTATACTCTATGGCAGCGCTATCGGAATAAAAAATGGCGAACTTATACTGATTTCCACCGATTACTTTTATATGCTCATTACTGATACTGAAAGCGATTATATTGCAATTGGTTGGTGTTTCTTGGTGAAAAACAGATATAAATGGTTTTCTTTCTCGGTGTTAAAAGTATTATCAATATTGTAAGATGTGGCACGAAGCTCGTAAGCAGGGGGCCTACTCTAATTCAACGAAAAACGAAATTTCGTCCGAAACTTCGTGTGTTTGCTACTACAATTCCATTCGTTCCGCAACTTCGTCCGAACGAAACAATTTGACGTTTAAGTTCTCTAAACCTACTCTAATTCACA
Organism: Papilio machaon; assembly: GCF_912999745.1. NCBI lineage: Eukaryota > Metazoa > Arthropoda > Insecta > Lepidoptera > Papilionidae > Papilio > Papilio machaon. Next base: position 3,280,965 of record NC_059999.1, on the reverse strand, counting down.
ATGTTCGGAACGAAAATTTGATTTTGACAGATAATTCTTCGGAAGTTTAACCTCGAAATTGACGAAATCAAAAGTGTTACCTTTTGATTTTCGTTTGTGTTGAATTTTTTTATTAATTCGTTTGAAATGGCTGCGAGGATGTTTTTGATTGAGGGTGCTTTACGAGAAGAGCGTTTAGAGCGTAGAAGAAATCGACGCCGCCTGCGCAACCAGCTAAATATTGATGTAATTCCCGACATAGAGTTTGTCGGAAATTATAGACTCAGTCGGCAATTATTTGAGAAGTTGTGCCAAGAAATAGTGCCTCTATTACCTCGAAGGACAAGGAGTCATGGAATCGAGCCTACTGTTAAGGTACCTAGTGTATAGTTTTTATAATTTTTATCATCCTTTTTAAAAACAATTATTAGCATTTTTTTGTTGACAATATTTTTTTTTAGATCCTTACGGCCTTGAATTTTTATGCTCGGGGTAGTTACCAAGGGTCTGTAGGGCAAAATTTGGATGGGCCAATGGCACAACAGACAGTTTCTCGTTGTCTGCAGGAGGTGACAAATGCTCTTAACGCATCTGATATTTTAAAAAAATATATTAAGTTTCCACAAAATAGAAATGAAAGGAATTTTATTAAGCGGCGGTGAGTAGCTAACATGTATCAAAGTTTTAATTTTTATCTATATTTGCTAAATTTATTTTGAGTTAATGGGTTTTTATGATGTGCCAGGTTTTATGAGAAATATGATATTCCTGGAGTGATTGGGTGCATTGATTGCACCCATATAGCTATTGTCAGACCATCGGAGCATGAGGAACAATATTTTAATCGAAAACATTTTCATTCGATTAACACACAAGTTGTGAGTATAAGAGTAAAATATAAATTATTATTTTAATGTCTATAATTACATACCTAATGTGTGAAAAGATTAAATTACATGAAGAGTAGAATAATCAATTAAAATATAACATTCATTATATACATATGCTTGATTCTCATTTTTTACTTAGTCTTGTATGTTTCTTTTTAAGTGTTGACATAGTAACATTAATTTTTCTAGATTTGTGATAGCGACTGCTATATTACAAATGTGGATGCTTCATATGGTGGAGCAACACATGATGCCTACATTTGGAGAGAGTGTGACATAAGAACCCACATGGAGAGTATCCAAAATGAAACCGTTTATTTACTAGGTATATGTGTTAATATTTTATTGTCTTAGTATGGGCATGTAATGCAAAGGAATGAAGACGCTGTGGTAAAAAAGGCTTAAAACTGAATGTGGAGGGATGCTAGGGTAGAGGAAGGACAAAAAGCTATGGAAACAGATAATGGGATGAGGGCAAGCGGATGATGATGTGTTAAATTATAAATATTATTTTATATTTTATAAACTTACAAACATGTTTTATTTACATAGATATATTTTATTTTAGGTGATTCAGGTTATGCTCAAAGGGAGTATATGATGACACCTATAGATAACGCTGTTGAACACTCTCCTGAGGGGAGATACAACTCTGTCCAAAAAAATGCACGCTCCACCATTGAACGCACATTTGGTATATTGAAAGGTCGATGGAGATGTCTTCTTGCGGCGCGAGAACTGCATTACTGTCCTGAAACAGCTGGTAAAATTATAATAGCCTGCTGTGTTTTACATAATTTATGTATAAAGGATGGTATTGATGTTCCCGAGTTGACAGAAGTTGAACTCCAAACAGAAATGACTAGGCAGCCGGCAGACAGGATAGACAGGGCTCCACCAATTGCTTCTTCAACTCAAGCACTACAGGCAGGTCAGAGGGCAAGGGCTGTATTAGTGCAAATGTTGGAGAGGAATAGGTGAAATAGTGTATGGTGCGGAAGGGCAGTCAGGTTTTAGTGGGTATTCCGGTCGCCTTCTGCGGCCGGCGAGTCCCACACTCCCTACGCCATTGCACAGCCCGGCGTAGGGGTGCGTAAATGCATTTCCTGAATTAAAAAAAAAAAAAAAAAAAAAAGTGAAATAGTGTATAAAATATAATAGTGAATAAAACTCATTTGCCAAATTATAATACACTTTTATTTTTCTAAAAATTTTCTCATCAGTCCACACAGCTCTTCCAGGGCAACCCTGATGCCTGCAAGCTCAGTGTTCAAAGCTGTCTCTCTGCCTGCACGCTCCTCTTCCAATTGAAACAATCTCCTCCTGACATCTGAGCCAGTAGCCGATTGTCTCCTTCTAGATCGTGCAGGTTGTGAGGCTGCAAAACAAATTTCCAATTATTATACATTGACAGATGAAAGTCTATGATACTTGAATAGTACATATGTACATACATACAAATTGTCGTGCCTGTTTCCCAGCTGGGTAGGCAGAAAATGTATATCAGTATTAGTAAAATAATTTTATCTATTAATAATGTGATAAGACCCCTATTATCCATAGCAAAGATAGACATAAATCAGTTAAAACATTTTGCTTTATCTACAACTTTTTTTTGCTAGCAGATACTAAATATATTTAACAAATGCTTACAACTTCTGGGAGTCTGAGATTGAGACATCAGCTGTGTGGACTGAATATCCTCCTGACTGGGTACAACATACTCCATTACTTCTGGCAAATCCAAACTTAATTGAGACTGTGGTGGGACATGACTGGAGGTGGATGGTACATTAGCCTGAAAATATAAGAGATTTAGTATTAGTATGTATTGATTAAAACATGGTTCTAATTATTATAATAATATTCTTTGTATTATTTTTTGATCTAAAATATAATTGAAAACTTTAACCATTGAAATACAATTTTGAAGTAAAACCATTGTTAAACAAAGGTGAAAAAATTGAGAATTTTAAAGTTATTAACCTCACTGAAGGCCGGTACTCTGGCTGTAGTTTGACGTCCACCAAACCCATCTCCCATTATTGACAGGACCTTCACCTGCCATTGGGAGAGTGGTGGTGTGAGCGATGGTCCACCTCCAGTTGCTGAAGTTGATCTTCGAGAATCAGCAGCAGCTTTTTTGGCAAGATGTTTTCTATCGAACCAAACCTGCATGATATAAAAGGATGAGATATTTTATATAACTGTTTATTTGGCACACAGTGATTTTTTTGACAATTTATAAAAATAAAGGTACTTTTTGCCACTGCTGGATTGTTTTTGTACAACCACCCATAGAATTGAGTGAATTGCACAATTCTTGCCACAGTCTCTTAGTTTGGACATTGCCATCGGCACCCCTCAATCTTCCACGAGCAAGATCCCTATGCTCGTCCAAGAAATTGAGAAGTACGTCAATTTGCTCTGGAGTAGCTGAACCCGTATGTGGAGCCATTTGTTAGACTGAAAATATGTACTTTTAGATTCTTATTATGAAGAAGAGGCGATAATTATAGTAAACAAACTAATAAATATAATATGAGGTTTACTTACGAAGTTTATTATCCAAAACAAACGTCGAGAACAAAGTGCAGACTCAAAGTGAGCTTGGAACCTTCTCACAAAATATTTATCGCGATAGCAAAGTATGTGAAAAGCACTTGTAAACATAATTAAACACTTGAAGAACAAACTTTACAAAACTTTTTCAAATACTTGGTACAAAAAATTCTAAATGACGTTTGTCAACATCGTGAATATATGTACAATTTTAGTTGTCGTACTTTGTTACCAATGTTAAGCTGAAATCGGGCTCTTAAAATAGGTCGGTTAACATCGTCAGTGATAAGGTTCTTTAGAGTGTCTCTGTAGATTTAATCGAAAAAAAATTTAGTACGTAAATGTTTATATTTGGTACATGAAAATTTAAAAAAATGCATTGTAAACTACAAGCTAAATGTATAAATTGAAAATAAAGCCAAATAATTTTACTATTTTAAGATAATACGAAAACCGGAATTTGCCGCAAATGACACATAAAAAGACCATCACAATGTCGTTCACGAAGATCGTTCACGAAAATTGTCTCTGGATCCGAACTTCGTATGCGTGTCCGAAAATGTTATAGAGTAAGGTCCATTGCGAAATTTCGTTTGAAATTCGTTCGTTAACGAAGTTTCGTTTCGTTGAATTAGAGTAGGCCCCCAGGAACGATTGATCCGCGGTATGATTGTGGATTACCAACGTAGAGCGGAGCGGCGCAAAGATTTCTATGAAAAAATTGTAATTATTGCTCATATTCATTAATGATACTTTTTTAATTAAGTTAGAAGATTAAGACTATTTACTGAAAATTTTAGAAGGCTGAACCTACTCAGTTTCTGCAGCTTCATGGACGACCGTGTAAAATACATTTGGATCCAGCTATTGCTGCCGCGGGGGAGGGGCCTGCTATAATGTAAGTTGAACATAACAAAGCAAAATTAACATTTAATCATGTAATTGTGATATTATTTTATGTATTGCCATGTCACTTTATCAGAATTATTTTACATACCGAGTTGTCGGTAGAAAACAGTTAAGTCTTGTAAGATATTAAATTAGAGATTTTTTTCTGATGGATCGAAATGTTAGTAAATTTTGTTTTTCAACTGTGAATTATAAAATCGTACAGGATGCCATGGCAGGGTGACAGCAGTAATATGATAGACCGTTTTGATGTAAGAGCTCACTTGGATCACATAGCAGAAGTAAAAAATCCCGACATACCACCAGATGAACTTGATCAAGAGGAAAGGCAATGCAATTATGAAAGATATAGGATACTTGCACAAAACGCATTCTTAGGAATAAGTATGTATAATATCAATATTTATAGAAAGTTGCTTAATTCCAGTTGAAGTTAAGAAATATGCTTCTGTAGTCTATTAGAAAAGCATCCTAAAATTGTCAGCCTTTAAAAAAATTAATACATTGATTCATAAAAAAGTAAAATTTTCAATAAGTATAGCTACTTTAGTCAAAATATCACAAATTAATATTTTCAGGTGAAGACAAATTCTTACAACAATTAGCTATAGAAGAACAGTTTGGTGTCACCGTTGACGAGAAAGAGATGCAGAAAGAGAAATTGGGTGAAAAGAAAGGGATGGGTGCTGCTATAGCCTACAATTATAGTGATCCAGGAGCAGAACCGTCTAGTTCTAATGGTAGATTCAACCCTACTTATTTTAAACCTCAATCAGCTGTGATGCTTAAAGGATATAAATGGGTACCTATTGGGATATACATTTGTTACTGTATGAGGGTATTCTTATGGCATTTAGTATTAAATTCCAGGCCCTGAGATTAAACAAATGGATGCAAAAGATTCTGATGATGAATCAGATTTAGAAATTATTGATGTTGATTTGAGCATTGATGTCAACAAAATGGAAGCCTCACAGGTCAGTTAATTTGCTTATCAATTTAAAGACTTTGAAAATATCCATTACTGTGGCATATAATGTGAAATATATTTTAAAAAAAAATCAAAATATTCCATTTTCACCTTTAATCCATATTTTAATGCATTTTACTAGTTTTGTTATAAATTTTGATTTCACATATTAAATTTAACTAGACTACTTTTGTCACTATTGGTTTAATATGTAAGTTTGTATTCAGTTTGTAGAGCTTTTTGTTTGATGGAAGGATACAGAAATAAAAAAAAATATATAAATTGTCAAACTATTAACTGCTCATTTGTATGGAGCACAGGCACACGAGTTGAATTCAGTGGGTCCATTGTTTGGAATGGCGGGATGTGATCTATTCTCATTCCTCACTGGGGATGCTGATGATGCCGAACATCAGAAACAACTTCTAAGAGAAGAAAAGGAAAAAGCCATGTACTCCGGGAGAAAGAGCAGAAGAGAAAGACGCGCTCATCGGTGAGAATATTTTTCTATTTTTTTTCCATTGCCACACTACCACTAATGTTTAAGAGCCTGATAATTTTACATTACTTTTCTTTTAATGTCACTTATTTGTAAAAATAACTATTTACTGGCTCTTCAAGCTGTTGTTGATTAATTAAGAATGGCTTAACTCACGTGTGATCGTACGGTGACGGCACCGACTAGTTTCGGACCCGTCGGGGGTTCATCTTCAGAGCGACTGTTTATTCTGATGACTTCGCGGTCGCGTCGCGTCTCGCATTGACTCAGTGGTCCCAAACTAATCGGTGCCGTCACTGAACGATCACACGTTAGTTAAGCCGTTTTTAATTAATTAATGTGATCAGTAATTAAAAATGGACCAACAGTGAAGAGTATAGTAGTAAAATAAAGGGTGGAGTACAAATTATTTAAATATGTGATGTCAGTGACAAGAAGTTAGCGACACGTGTGGTGTCACCACCGAGCTACGCAGCGCCGCAGCCCCGGCCGGCCTCGCGCTCGCCGAGCCGCTCCCCGAGCCGCAGTCCCTCCCCCGCTGACAACATTGAATTCATCACATCCTTCGGCGGAGAGGATGATGAAGTTAAGCCATGTAAGTCATTAAACTTAGTTGTGCTCATATTTGAAGAATCCTTATATCATTTTAACAATCATAATAATAAAGTTATTTTGTTTATGATCAACAGTTCAGCCTCAGAAGACGCTGTATGTGGATAAATTGAAACATAATCTTAAGAAGACGGAACTGTATGCTGAGGTAGCGAGAAAAACCTCGAAGGCAAGGTAGAGTACAATTGATAGTGTATTAGTGAGATTTCTTAGAGATCTTATAAACAGAGATTTTTAAAGAAATGTACCTTACATATTCATGAACTCTTAGATAAGTTGTAGTTTTATTGTTAAAGTGGACATATACTATGTGTCTGGTAAATAAAATAAATTTGTTTCAGGTCACCATTGAGAGATAAATACACGCGACCGGTAATGGGAGCTCGCGGGCCAGAGACGAGGTCGAGGACGAGATCGCGAACGAGATCGTATACCCGTTCGCGCTCTCGCTCTCGCTCTCGATCCCGATCCCGTTCCCGATCCCGTTCCCGATCTCGCTCCCGATCACGATCTCGTCACAGCACTCGCTCCAAGTCGGGGTCTCGCTCGTGGAGGAAGTCGAGGTCCCCGAGGTCAAGATCTGCATCTTCAAGGTCACGCTCGAGGTCGTACAGCCCCTACAGGAGGTCGCGCTCGAGGTCAAGGTCCCGTACGTTTAGAAATAAACGATCCCGCAGCCCTTCAAAGTTTGTATTTCAATTTTCATTTAGAGATATATACTCTACATATGACATACTAAGATTAATTTAGTATAATTTTATAATGTTAGTGCTTTTCATTAAAATTTCTAAACCTAAATCAACATTTGATGAAATATCTATCTATATATTATATACTATAAGCTTTGGTTTCTGATAAACCAAAGCCACAGCTAGAATTTCATTATTTGAAATTCTATTTCTGCAATATATTAATTAAAAAAAATTAAAACGGATCCATAATTCAAATAAGTATCTAACAATGTATATTCTGACCTTTTTTACAGTAATATGAACCGTAATAATTCGAGGTCGATGTCGTATGAAAGGTAAGCTGAATTTATTCAACTTACCACAGATAAGTTAATAATTCGAAGAATAAAGATACTTAATACTACACTTTTATAAATATTTTTTTTCACTTTTTAATAGTTTTATTTTTATTTCTAATAACATATAATGTTGCAGTAATGAGAAAGGTCAGAGCAAGCCGGTGCCGAGGTACTACGGTCGTCGTAAAGAGGACAAGTCCTCGAGTGAACTCTCCGTTGACTCCGGTTCTAGTGACACTGATGATGACAAACATAAGTAAGTTCTACTTCCTTCTTCTGTTGTTTGTCTTTTTCTATCTACTTCTTTTTTTCTGTAACCTAGAAGGTGGGTATTGTTGAAGTGCAATTTTTTTAAGGTGTTTGAAATCAAAACTCGTAATAGATCATCAAAATTTGATGTTAATGTCTAAAAGTAAAAAAAAAAACATTGACTTATTATTTAAGCTATGTTGAAATTATAATTTTGACATTTAAATTATATTTTGGTGTAATGTTTTCAGATCGTCGGTGGGCAATAAGTCAAACACAAACCAGAATCAGTTACGATTGTCTGGATCCAGCACCAAAGTCAGTAAGAATCATTTGCACCTCCATTTTGTACGCTTTCATTTTTACCAAACATATCTCTTACACAAAAAACGTAGTTATGGCAACGTGAGAACATGAAAATGCTTGAAAATCTTATACATTTAACTAATTAATGTACTTGGACATTTAGGTTACCCTTAGTGCACATTTAGTTTGAAAAATCTACACTAAGAGTCCACTTAAGTGTCCATGACGGAGTTAGTATCTAATTTGCAATAATTTATTTTATACAGGATGTCCTGAAACTCAAAGTAAAATAGTTAGCGATGAATTTTGGGACATCCGTAGCATATTAAATAAGATTACAAACGATAAAACTAAATCATTACTAAGTTAATTGTTTTCTGGTTTTTTTTTATCTTAATTTTGCTCTTTTTTATTTATTACAAATATTCTAATATATGTATTATATGTAATTATATTTTAAAACCATAAGAACCATTAATATGGTTTTTAAACCAATGCAATCTTTGTTAATTTACTCTCTCTTACAGGGCCCTTCGAGAGAAACTCTTACATTGAAAGAGAAATTGAAACGGAAAATGCAAGCTCAATTATCAAAGCAATGTGAGTTAAGATTTTATTATTTTGACATTTAAAGTTTCACAATGGCCATGTCCTGAATAAACTATTTGGAACTTATTTCACAGTAACTTGGTAGATCCCACAACAACAATATTTGTTTTGTGCACAAATAGTCCGAGTGGATTGGTGAAATACCACAATCACACAGAAGACAGACGTCAAGTGGAAGTAATTCCAAGTACAGTCTGATGAGTGTGGTGTCAGAGGTCTAATTTAAGTCCTCTTTCCCTTCCCACCCCTTTACTTAGAAGGAAAGGATGGGAAGGGGAAGTGGATTTGGCGGAAGGATTACGCAGGATTGTAGCAAAAATGACATATCTTTAAATAATTATTTTGAATAAACTTAGTCATTGTGTAAATTTAATAAAATTATTATGCAATAAAGGGACAATAATTGCAAGTAAATTGCAATTAAGATGGTTGCCATGGTAACGGTTACTTAAGAGTAATTGGCTAAGGCCAATTACGAAGGTCTTTGTTGTCATTTGACCATTTGAATGTTCATATTTGTAATAGAAAATGTTGATTTGTTGTAGTGCGGGCTGACAAGCGAGCTGAGGCTGAGCGTGCTGAGCGCGAGAGCCGGCGTCAAGCTCGCAGAGATGAGGAGATGCGAGATCTGGTCATCAAACTGCGCCGCAAGTCTGTACACTTACATACATACATACATGGCAACATTTGATAGTATGACATGTATGGTGACGTTGTCTTGACTCACTTTGAGATGGATATTGATATTGTAGTTGTGTATTATTTATTCTTATACTACGAAGAATTGTCTAACTTGATGTTTCGATGTGTTCTTTTGTTTGTTTTTTTTTTTTTTTTTGAGTAAAAAACTTCTATGTTATATATTTATTTTGCTATATAATTTGTCAATGTCAATGTTCTTGGATTTAAAATCTTATAAATGTAGGTTTTTGTCATATATTTTAGTTTGTGAATGTTGTTTTTTTTTTTCAAAACTAAACAGGCAACGTGAGATAAGACATCTACAGAATCGACGTTCCAGTGACGATAACTCTGACAGAAGTCGTAGCGGCTCATCTTCGAGGTATTATTATAATTTAAGTAACATTTCTTCTTTGACTATGTAATTTTTTAAAACTAGATCCTAGTATTTATGCATAGCATTTTGTTAAACATAGTAATTTGCTATTTTTATTCTATAGGCGCTTTACCTTTGCTTTTTATTTATTTTTTAATTACAAGATATAACACTTTTTACACACTAAAGCTTATATATATCAAAAATAAAAATACAAAAAATTAAGTTTCATGCTGAAAAATATTACCTGGGGTAAGTAATATTACCCATACTTAGATCTTACTTTTGCTGTGAAGCTGCGATATCAGGCTAAGTTATGAACGCTTATAAATAGTTGTTAGAAACTAAGAGGTGAGTATTTAGGAAAAAAGAGTTGTTAGTTTGACGAAAAACAGACCAAAAAATAATCATGACGATATTGTGAGGTCTTTTCCCATTGATTTTTTTTTAACTCTTCTCAATAATTTGTCAAATATTATGTCATTTATTCAGTTATAAAATGTAATAACTTTTTAAATTGTTTTACAGAGGATCACCAGATGAGAAGAAAAGAGACTATAGTCGATCAAAATCTCCATCACCAAAACCGAAACGAATACCAGTATGGGAGTCGGAGGAAGTTGCACCACAAGCCTTTAGAGCTAGAGCTCAAGAAATTGGAGATAATTCTCATTACCAAAGGGTAAGAAGAAGATATCAAGATAATACAGAAGAATTTTACAATAGACAACATGATAGAAGATGCGAAGAAAATAAAATACAAGGTTACAATAGATACGAAAGGTATCCTAATAAAGAACATGGCCGTTCTGAGTACAATCGTTTTGAAAATGATAATAATAGGGAAGATAATAAGAGTTATCAAGATAGAAGAAGACCTTTCAATCCTCAATTCAGAAGTAATTATAGAGATCCGAAGTATTACGGCGAAGGACCATCACAATGGCCGCCGCAGTACCAACATGGCGACAGAGAAAGTGCGGGAAATTATTGTAAAAGTGAGAGAGAAAGTGCTGGAAGTTGTAAAAGTGAGAGAGAAAGTGCGGGTAATTGTAAAAACAAAGTTAAGCTTGTCGATTATTAGGTTAGAATTTGAAATTATATATACTTTTAGTTTGTGGCAACTAAATACTAGATATGGAAACAAATAAATATGGTCCATCTTGTTTAACAAATGTATGGATCAGTGGATTCTGGTCTACGGAATTACTGTGAGAAAATCCTGGGAGATAAAGGATGTATTAATTTCTCATTTAGTAATTGTTTTTTTTAATTGGAATTATTTAAAAGTGTTCTTAACCAGAAATATATAAAGTACTACTTCAAATATACTTCCATATTGTATTATTATAAAGTAATACCCGTTTTAAATTGTACACTTGTTCTAAAAAAGTAGACGAATTTTGTTATAATAATAAAAAATTTTAAATGATTATTTTTGTTTTATTGAATTTATGCCGTGGAAGTAAAAATTGAAATTCTTTGCATATGAATAGGTTTTAGAATAAAACTGAATTATCAATAAAAATAATTGGTTGTAAATAGTTTAGCTATTTAAATTGTACACAAAAATAAATGATATGAAACTTTTTATTATAATTAAAATTAGAAAGAAATATGACTTTCATTTTAATCACCTTTAAAAAAGCTAATGAACAAATCATCGTGGCAAATAAAACTCTGATTCTCAGTCAGTACTAATTTTTAATAACCTATCTGTTATGTACCGAAAAATATTTAAAACTAGAAAAGTATCTTAAATTATTTAAACATAATATAATCTCTTTTAAATATAATTCTGAAACCATTTATCCTTGTTACAATTAAATATTAAAAATGAAACATGAAGAAACAAAACCAACATAGCCATTTGAAAATTTATATCTGAAAATGAACTAAACGAAAGTTAGATTGATTTTGTCTACATATGTCGAATGTTTTGGAAGCCCTAGTTACTTTACAATTAAAATTACGTCACTTTAAATAATTAACATAACGATAACAATATACAATTTATTATAAAATAATTTAACGTAACAAAGACTCCTTTTCCACTAGACGAAAAGAGGCATGCGACTGCTATTTTTACGAGCAATCACGGTAAAACAATTCGACAAGTATCATCAGGCAGTCGGAAAATATGTGAAATAACGTCATTTTGACAGCGTCATTTTTGACCGATGAGTAAATGTATTTTTTTTAATTAATATTTTCTAGCCTGGATACTAGTCCTTTTGGCCGTGTGAACGTTAGTGAAAATTAATGTTGCCATTTTTATATTTTTGAAATTCCACAAAAATATGCGTGATGATAAAAAATGTAGTTTTATTTTCTAATACTATGGGTTTGATGACACTAAAATGCGACTACTCATTGTTGTTAATGCTGAACGTAATTATATTAAAAATATAATGTTTACTTTGAGTACTTAAATAATCCTAAAACTGTATTAATTTAAACAGTAAACAGTGCAATACCTACGGACACTCAGAGAATAACTTGCAAATCGTTTCCTTGATTTTTTTTTTTTTGTAATGAACATGGAAGAATATCGATTTAGACATTTTTTGCTTACTGGTAACCCTATAAATTCATGACCTGCCAATGGGTTAAATTAGGGTATGTTCCGATATGGACTGCGAGCACTGCACAGTGCTATCACTGTAGAAATATTCGTTCCGTTATGGACTGCCAGTATACTGCCGCAGTACCCTAGGGACATATATGACGTCATAGATCGCCGCCATATTCTACTGTGAGCACTGGCGTTTTCGAGGTAAGGTACTCGCAGTACTTTAATCACGTGATCAGTCAAAACCACCCGAGTGCCTGACATCTTATAAACAAAGCTACAGTTTAATCAGAAAATGTTAAAGTTCTGTAATTAGTTTGGATTAATAAATAAAACAATGGAAGAATTGCAAAAATTAACCTTATTAGACTGTGTTGATAATGAAAAACATATTCTTTTTTATGAAAAAGTACTTATTTTTATTACATTATAAATTCAATTTATAATTAATATTAATTAAAATATTTTTAATTTTGACAGTACTCCAAAACAGTTTTTTTTATGTACTAGAAAACTTGAATACACTCATTTGAATGTTGCGTCAAAAAATGCGGCTGACACTATACGAGATTGCGTTCCGTTTTAAATCGTAACCAGTATAACTGGCTATAAAGGAACGGCTTCACAGTATACTGAATTGACGTCACACTCTACAGTGGTCGCAGTGTATATCGGAACACACCCTTAATCTGTTAAAACTGTCAAGATACTTGTCGGACTATTCTACACTACAGCTGCTATAGAAAGTCTCTCGTGGAAAAAGGGTTTAAGTTACATTGCACCAAATGCGGGCAAAATAACTTATCAATCATATAAACATATTGTAGAAATCATATTGTTAGTCGCTAAGAGTGTCAACGTCAATGTCTTCATTATCCTCGGCGGTGAGGGTAGCATCAGGGTCCTTTATGGTACCCAGAGTGCCCCCCAGGCCAGCGCGGCCCTCTTTCGTATGCCGCCACTTCATTCGACGATTTTGAAACCATACTTTCACCTATAATAAAACAAATAGTTCTAGGTTATGTAACGCATAATAAACTACCGGAAGAAAATTTCACCGTTTATCTTTAGCCGAACATAAGCGGAAAGGAGTTAGGCCTTATCACTCATTCATATACTATTTAATATCCAAACAGAATTTTATGGAAGAAAATCAGTAGCAACGGATACTTCATTATCCTAAATCCTTGATACCATAAACCAAATTGTATACATACAAACCTGAGCATCAGTGAGTCCCAAAGTGGCAGCTAGCTGGCGCCTGTCCGGCTTCGTGATGTACTTCTGTATCTGAAAGCGTCGCTCGAGGCCTTTCCGCTGCAGATTGCTGAAGACGGCGCGTGACCAGGACCGCTTCCTCTTGCCGCTCGATGAGACATCGCAGCGCGGGGAAGATGTCTGTTGTGGCGACGACGCCCGCGGAAGTGGTAGTCTGTATACTGGAAACAGACGTTTAATTAGATCAAAGACAACCGAAGTATATTTAAATATAGTATATTTAATTATTAGGTGTCAAACGAGCAAGCGGCCACTTTGATTGGCCGAATTAGCGGAGCAACCGCTGCCCATAGATATCCGCAATTGCAGATGCGTTAGCCTACCTTTAATCGACGGAGGAAGGGACATAGAAAGAGAATGTTTCCCCTTCCTATGCGTCCCGTCCTCCGTCAAATCCGCTTTCCCTTCCCATACTTTCCTTATAAAAAAAGGGGTGGGTAGGGAAGAAAGACTAAAAATTAGGCGAAACGCGGAATTGCTTCCACTTCTTGCTTATTTTTTGGGTTTTGGTATTCGAGCCGTTCAACAGATGCTGTTTTGCCTTCGTCTACCATTGTTTAACTGTAAGAATGTAAGAATAAAGTTAAAGGACTAACGTTTGAAATTATCTTTGTCGATCATCAGTAGGTACACTGTTAGCTAATTCCGATGTCCAGCGCAAATAATACCGTCGGAAATTATTATCACCACATAATGTTGGTAAACAGTCAGACTTTTGTTTAGGATACTCTTCTTTTCGAGTTATGTACAAAAAAATTAATAGTAAAACTAAAAGTAAATGCAAATATATTCCTTCCTTCTTGAGTCTTTCGAGACTTCCGAGTATTAGGATAATTAACAGAAACTTATATAGAATTTTTCTACTCAGGTATTAAATCTGCCTTTTACACTAAATACATTGATAATAGAAATCAATATTACTTGAAGTGTTGCTACACACAGAAAAATGCACATCTTATTATATACCTACTTTAATTAATTTTTAAGGTAATACATAATAGTTATAATATTAATGCGTATGAATTTGATTAATTTACCTAATTTTACAGTAACATAGTCGTGCGCGTCTAGTAGAAGAAATGTAAGAGGGCGCCAAGGTGCACATGAGATGGATTATACGTCACAGCTTTTCTTTTAGGAAAGCGTAATAATTTCTGTATACACGTAATCATTAGATCAACTTAATTTCAAACTAGTAATTATCATCGTCTGAGATGAAATAAATGTTGTTTTAATTTTGTTTATACCAACAATCGGAAAACTTTTCAAGTTTGGTGAAACTAGTCGGTTCTGACACCGGAGAAATGTACGTGAGTGTTTTAATAGTTTCCTATTTTAGTTAGTTTGAAGAATACCTCGTTCTCAAAGCTTCGGAAGTTAATTAAGAGATAAAAATATACTTCTGAAGATTTCTAAATATTTTTACATATCGTATAAAATACTATTAACGAATAAAGTATGATCTTTATTACAAAACCAAATATTAATCGAATATTTGTGTGTTGGGATTTTTAGTAAGGGTTGCACAATTTTAAATAAGACGAATAAATCGCATACGCTGGAAAAGCTTTGTGCAAAACAAAATGTTTTGGTTCTTTTTTCTGAAAAGTCGGTTGAGTCCTTCATTCATTTTAAGTAAATAGCTCAGCAAGTAAAATACGTATACATAATTTCATTTATTATGTTACTGATATATTGTCAATAATAAGTTTTGTAAGAGTTGTTTTCAAGATACTGTTTAATTTTATTATTGTTTACTTTAAGTATTTTTAATAAATAAAATAAAAAGTGAAAACAAATGTCAGATTGGGCGCAAAAAGACAACGCTGTAAATAAATCACCAAACCTGTAGTTGGCCTTAGGGCCGGGTGTAAGTGTGCGTATGGCACGGAGAGAGGCAGCTGCAGCAGCGGTGGCTCGTCCCGGCAGCAGCGGTACAGAGCGGCCACGCAGCCCGCGCATGGCGGCTCCTGCGTACGCACACATTCCGCCACAGGCCCACTGCCACTAGAACTTATTGACTCATTGTTACCTAAGATACTGTCCACACTGAACTTAAGTTTACTCGTATTCACATCACTACTGATAGACGTCATCGCATCATCACAAATCCGTCCACATTCAACCAAGGTTCAACCAACACTAACAACTTTAGGGTTAGTTTACCGGCGCTGGCGCAAGCGGGAGGCGTGTCCGGTCGTAACGAGTTCTCTGATTGGCCGATATCAATTGGGCGTGGCGTACACAGTGATGGAGTGAACACTTGACGAACACTAGCTGATGATATACGCCTGGCTGCGGTTTGTGTACAACAAACTGCCTATTTAATGTGTTTTATATTACTTCGCAAGTTCGATTTAATTTTACGACTATTACTGCGCCGCTTACCCGCTTACGTCACGCACAACTCTAAGATGGAGTCTGTTTAAACTGAGTGAATAGGGCTTTTAGTAGGAACGCGTTTTTCTCGTCTGTTGGCCTTTTCATTCTATGAACTTCAATCAAAACATAAATATTAATACGTAATCCTTTCGAAGGAATAGAATTAGACGCAACTTACAATTTTTTAATGGCATTCAACTCCAATAAAAAGGAATAAAAAAAATCTTTCCGTTATTTAAATGAACAATAAAAATACGAATTTAATTATTTTACATACATTTTTAGATTAAAAGATGGGAATTATCTAACTCTAATATTGCTGCGTTACCTACTCTAGTTTATTAGTGAAATGTCTATGGTCAATTTTCCTTATTTGTTTCAAACATTGTCATGAAATACCAGTTCCATCCTAGCTTCCTGAAAATTACACTTGATTACCTAAACCCACTTCGCCTATAATAAATCCTGAATATGTAAAATATAGCTATAATAAAGAAAAACCTAAGTCACTACTTTTAAGTAAGTATATTTTAGTCAAGGATTTTTACACTTTATAACTTAGAAAAGCTTAAGAACATCTGCCCAACAACTTGATAGGAAATTTAATACAACACGAAACAAATGAGTGTTATTAAATTAATTTTACGACTTTTATACGTTTTACGGCTTTAATAAATTACTAACGACAAAAATCATCAAAGCTTAATATACGGGCTTTTTGTATGAACAGTATTTAAGTAACTTTACTTTTATCAAGTATATATAATGCACTTACCAAAGTATTTTATATTTTAACGAATTGCCTCTCCCTTTTTTGCTACTGTATACTGTAGCCAGATTTTTATTTGTTCTATTGATGTACTTGTAATTTGTAACTCTAATATTTTTAGTCTACCTAAAAATAAAATGTGTTTTATTATTAATTACTTACTCTTCGAAACGCCAAGATACAGGCTGTAGATTTTTTTTGGTTTTGAAACTTATACTTTACTAGCTGTCGCCCGCGAATCTGTCCGCTCGGAAGTTAAATAAAAACTTAATAAGTACCCTATGCGTTCTTTCAGACTATGTTCTATATCTGTGCCAACTGTAATCAAGATCCGTTGAGCCGTTCCAAAGATCCATCCATTCATCCATCTAAAATCTAAACCTTCGCATTGATAATATTAGTAAGATTTCAGTTTAAGTTATTTTAGTATTTTTTTTTATATAATACAAACAAAAATCCTTACTGCACCTTCGGTAAGTAACAAAACGTCATATTTTATATTTGGTGCATACATTTTGTGTATTTCTAATTCAGTTTACATTACGATGCAGTAACTTGATACCGGTATTGAAATCTGTTCAGCTTTAATCAAGGTTGTGTGAAACGATATGATAATTTTGTTCTAAAAAATCCTTTTAGTCACAAATACTTTCAATAAATTACTTTTACTTATTGATGGCTCCTATTTAAAAAGTGCCAATGTGCAAATTGACAACTTTTCAGGAGAGGCTCTCAAATTTTCTGCCATATAAGAAATTAGGCCGCACAGGGCCTTTTACTTCAGCATAAAAAAACAGTTACAACTACAAATGTATATTTTGTTTAATGTATATGGTTAACTAAACTAAGAGGAAGCTTTTAATACAAAAAAGTAAAAATCATCAAATTGTTACTTTGGCCCATATGCATAGAACCCATCGTTATACTAGTTATAGAAGTCGAATGTTATTATTTACTTACCTACATCTAGTATAACATGCATGCTACATAATTCCGCTGAAATAGCGAAGTAACCACTGCCTATATACCTACATCTGCAGATTGTCGACTTTATCACTAGCGGATTAGAATTTTGACCATTGATTCCAAATCTTTGTAAGGACTAAACACTGGTTTTTAGCATCAACTGACAGTGTGACAGTAAAATGGTGCGTAAATTCCATGCCTATTCGTCTTAAGGGTAGGTACATATATGTCATAAATGGAAAGTGTTGATGATGAAGTCTACTAAATAACTATTGTATGCTGGTATTCAGATATGCCAGTAGTAAATTAGGACCATTCCGGTTCCCTGCCAGGTCCTGTTTAATCCATGCCTCATTTAGTGCTGTAATGAGTTCTTAATAACCACCAACGTGTTAACACGCTCCTAGTTCACCAAACCCGGTCTGGATAACATCAGTCTGGCATAATCCATATTGTTAATCCAATTTTATTTATATACCAACATTATATGAAAATAAATCTTACACGCGTGTTAATGCCTGAACACACAGCGATCAATTGAAGCGCATTGTTGCCTCTCGTAGTTTCACACGAGGGCGAAACATTGAGGTAGATTAGTAGATAGTGCAGTATATACTACTATTATTTCAATACACTCTTGTACTCACAAAACAGTACTAATCTGTCTTGGCATTGTCATTTTAAATAATAGCAGTACTACCCTACTATACTGCTTCACTGTGATGGCCTCGTGTGAATGTAGCATAAAGCTCTAAAATCGATTACGGCTCGGTTTATTTTGCCTGTCGGCTAACACCTGTGCTCCATCCGCACCAACCGATATAGATGCTATCATTGCGCGCTGATCGCCTCTGTTTACTCGATACGAGAATCGATGTGTAACGAATGTGATGTTATTCGATATTTATTTAAGTTTACCCACTCTATAACGCGCTATATCTATATGTTTAACATGTGCGCCGCGGCTGCTGATACTGGCTGGAAAAGCAGACAAGGATACATCTTACTAATATTATAAATGAGAATGTTTAGATGTATGTTTGTTATTAGATATCGTTGAAATTTGGCATAGATGCAGAACATAGTCTGGAAAAACAAATAGGCCACTAATTACCTTTTTTTTTACGCCGCGCGGACGGAGTCGCGGGGGACAGCTAGTCATATTATATGTTTTAAAGTACTTTATTTCAAAATTAATAATATACATTATTTAAGAATCGCCCACTTGATTTTAATACTCAAAGGGATAAAGCGATTTAATAGAGATATATGTTTTAGTAATAAAAAGTAAAGCTTGGAACAACAGCTTTTACAAAACTAATAAATTGAACTAGCTGCCCTCGCGACTCCGTCCGTGAGGAATTAAACTTTATAAGTAGCTTATGTCTTCTTCCAGACTATGGCCTACATCTGTGCCAAAATTCGTCAAGATCCGTTGAACCGTTCCGATGATACCTTCTAACAAACATCCATACATCTAAACTTTCGCATTTATAATATTAGTAAGAAGTAAGATAACAAAATCAATTCAACTAAATAATAAATGCCTTTTAAAACTTAATCGCTTTACACAATATAACGTAGCTAATTTCTTGTACATATTGCTCGTGTTTATGTTTAAAAAAGGTTGAGTGGGTAATCTCCAGCACTCTCAGGACACGAGCCTCGCTAAGTACTAATCGGATGAACATAAATCAGCGTAGTTTGGCGCGCGTCGAACCGGCCAGAGTAAACCGGCCGTCATTAGGATCAAAAGATTTGCCACGGAACGTATTGCACGACCACACACGTGTAATGCTTCAAACTCCCAACCGCCCGCTGAATTATAACTATAATCATTTATTTTCCGCCCAAATAATATTCTGATATATCGTGTAATCTGCGAATTCCCCCTCAAAACACTTTTCTTGAGGGAAAACAAACAAATTCGACATATTGGGAGCACATTACGCTGATACAAATGTTGTAATAAATTGCAATATGAAATTCTCGGGACAAATGACGTTTGTTTGTTTTACATTTTGCTTCATTCTAACCAATTATACCTATATTAAAATCTAGTTTTTATTTTCCATATTAAAGAAGGTGTGTTAAGAGAATGATGTTATGTAAGCAATCCGAGTCGTTATCAAAAAGTTTTGATTGAATGAAATGAAAGTGACTATTCAGTTCGTGGAATATATTGATTACGAGTGGCTTAAAAACAATATCATATTTATTTCCGATACAAATCCTCTCAATATTAAACAGTAAATACAACAGTAAATATATATAACAGTAAATACAACCAATCTGCATGACATAAACCTACCTTGGCCGTTCCCACCAACTGCTACTGAATTCAAAATCAGTATAATAGCTATAAAAATACACTTACCAAATAGAATGATTTGGAATCAAACATGACTTTATTGGAATCAATTAATCAAGTAAATTTACAACTCTAGCGATTCTGGAATCGAATGTAGGACCGGGTGCATCGGGACTATACGATCGCTATTTCTAATCGCCGCTCAGAAATAACGTCCGAGGAGATTTATTAGAACTCTACAAGTCATGTATGTATATCACTGTCCTTATTTCTATTGGATAAAAAAATGCAGTTGTCTGTATGTTTACCTACTTTTTAAAAAAGTGCACCAAAAATCAAAGTCGTTTTTTACGCTTAGACTTGGCGTGATATAGTAAGTTTCCACTGTCAAACCGTAGAAAAAAAAACATATGCATAGTTCTCTCTTATTCATGAACAAACTGACGTCTCCTAGTCCGGTATTCGCGCACATCGCCGCGAAACAAATACATCGACTTCAGGTGATTCAGAATAGATTCTTGCGTAGAGCCACGGGAGCCCCGTGGTACATGCGCAACAGCGATCTCCATATAGACTTGGACTTGCCCACCATTGCCCAACACCTGAAGTTGGCGTCGCGTCGTTATTTTGACTCTGCCGTCGGTCATCCTAATCCGCTAGTTGTAGGTGCCGCCACCTACAATCCAATCGCGCTCGGTAAGTTTCGTCGGGATTATCGTAGACCTAGGCACGTTCTTGACTTTCAAGACGATGCAATTACTATCGCCCAGGCTAAGCTCAAACATCACAAACAGATCACACGCCGCAGTCGATGTCGGCTGCGGCAATCATTCTCGCGATACGGCCTGATAGCAGGCAGGTTTTCTCCTATTAATAGTAGAAGCGTTGCTGGAGTTTCTTCCGCCACTTCTTCTCCCAGCGCTAACGCTTTCCGAAGTGGTAGTAATGTTAGCTGTATTAATAATAGCAATCAGATAATAGCAACCGATCAAGCCGAGGTTCGGCCCTCTCGGGCACCCTTGAATCGGAATGCTAAACGCGTAATGAGTGACAGCCCAAGCCGAGGTCCCTTCTCGGGGGCCCTTGCGCCCAGTCACTCTATGGAGCGTCCACCGAAGCGACCTAAGAGCTCGGTGACCTCCCAATCCGGTAATAATAACGAAGTAACAGCCCGAGCCGAGGCTCCTGAGGGAGCCCTCGAGCCTAGTTACTCTTAAACGAGGTTTAGGCTAAGCGCCATCTGCGCCCGGCCACCTCAAGCCCGGTGAAACTGTAAATGCCTCCTCAAGGCAAACAGTGACTACTCAGTCACAAAAAAAAAAAAAAACTGACGTCTCTCGGCAGAAGAAACTGACTGTTTTAATTCTAACATAAGCCAAAAAGGCGTCGAAAAATAACTAGATTAGAACTAGATAGTCTTTTATTCCATCGAAGTTATTTAAAGAGGGACAAAGTCGCGTATTTCCACTAGTATCAGTATAAAACGATAGTAAATCCCGGGTCGTCCACCGAGATACGCGTTCACAATTAGGCGGCCCAATTCGAGTCAACATAAGTAGCGTTAAGCAAACAAACTGAATAACATCCTTTCGGGAGCGATGAACGTCGACCGCTCATAGCTTACACTGACCGCTTTTATTTATAATCGAAGCACACAATAAATCCATACTGTTCACTCTATTAACAATTATTTTGTCAAATAGCAAATTTATAAACAAATAATTTTACCTTATCATTTATCTCTATCAGTGGTAGACGCCAGCAACAACAACATTAGTTGCACGAATTGGCCGGCTCGCCCGGTGACATACCACGACCAAACAGAAGACAGGCGTGAAGTGGAGTAATTCCAGGTTTCGTCTGATGAGTGTGTTGCCGGAGGCCTAATTTTAGTCTTCTTCCCCTTCCTACCCTTTTCTTATAAGGAAAGGATGGGAAGGGGAGGTGGATATGCATAGGAAGGTTAAATATTTTCTTTTTGTGCGTCTCCTCTTTCGTCGATTGAGGGTAGGCAACGCATCTGCAATTGTGAATGTCTATAGGCAGCGTTCGCTTCTCTATTTCGGCGAGTTCAGTTGGCCGCTAGCTCATTTTATGGCATAAAAAAAATCTACTGTAAAGTGGACGCACCGTTAAATAATATCTAGGTTTTGAATACCTGTATAGGAACAATAGACACCCGTGTCAGTCTCTGAACTGAACAGAGATACGCAAACGTGTACTTATAAATAGTAGTTACGACGATTGAAATTAAACTCTCCTTTATATTAATTTCGAGCATATAAATGTGTAATTCTTTAAAATAACCATAAAATTATAAATTAAAGAGTAATGAATTGTAAATAAATGCATATCGAGAAAGCGCATACATTGAGATAAAACACACATAAATATGTGGAATAAACGAAAAAAAGTGAATTGATTGCCTCCTCCCGTACGTAAACATGTCCGCCGCCCTGCGCCCTCGTAAACTGTAAGCGGATATTTTAACCGCATCGATATTTAATATTTATAGCGACACAGACATCCAATATCGACGTACGATTTACAACTTACAACCTCTCACTAATTGATTAGAAGTTCCTTGTAATGACCCCAAGTGTAAGAATTAAATACTTCATTGTTTTATATTTTAATGCGTTTTTTTACAGTTTTACAGAAAGCGATAATTACACAGAATCCTAAATTTTCAAATGGATAATTTAACTATTAATTTTTTTTTGAATTTTAAGCTAAAAACCATTGTATTGAAAAATGTACAAGCAAGATGTATCTGTTAATACTAATATTATAAGCAGAAATGATTTAATTATTTGATGATAATTAGAAAATTTCTGAATCTATTATAAGAATCTTTCACCTACAAAACATTTTCCATTAGAGTACATTGGCCAACTGGGAGACTAATATTTTTCATGACAGATAACACCACGACTCTTAGTAACCGAACAGAAATTAAATTCTAATAGAGGGTTGTTACAGAGAGGACGAAGGCAAATCCGCAGTTTAATTACGGAATATAAAAATAAGGACGTACCTTGCAACTTGTAAATAACTATAATATTGAGTGTTATAACTTTCCGGTAGGTAGAAACGTTTTGGTGTAACAGTTACCAGAACGCATTAGTCAGGTTTCTCACCTCGAGCTTACATATTGTTGGCGGGCATTTAAAGCGGCGTAAAGCGAAGGCGATAAATCCGGCGCGGGACGCCTACGACCCTTCAAACACGTATTAATATTTAATTGTAGGCGCGATATCATCAAGGCGCATAACTAACTATTAATAAACTGTATTGTTGACGTGAATTATCCTCATAACTCTACTCAACGAGCCCAGTTAACTCCCGGGTGGGTATTCTCAAACCATTCGACATTCATATAATTTATTTTCGTTATACGTAAATCCAGATATTAGTAGTTATTTACATATAATTTGTAGAATAGGACATACACTGAAACGCGGCCTGCCTTAGCGTGAATTTCCACTGCTGCTACACCTCTAAAACATATCTTTCTCATTCTCCTTGAAAGAAAAAACAGAGATAACGATATGTTTTTGTACAGGTGTTGTACAGTGGAAATTCACGGTTATTAGGGGATAGGTATGAAGCTGGTACATCTCACTCATCAGCCGAAATGCAAAAGCATAAATATCCACTTCCGCGGACTGCGGTGCTCTGAGATCCTGTTACAACAGTTATTGTGTATTTCTTAAAAACTTTTCTACGGAAAACTATCAACACATAGTTATTAATAATTTTAAAATCAGTATTATTAAAATAATAGTAAATAAATAATTTAGATTAATAATGAATAATTATTATAATGTCTTAGGCAAAGACTATATTCGATTTTCAAATATCATATGACAGATAAAAAAATGATTTACGTTGCTAATAAATTCAATTTATGCACGTTTCCTCACCGTTCAAGAACGAATAAAATGCTAATATGGTCAAAGAATCTATAATTTTTTATTTTTTTTTGATAAAATTTTATTTATAGAGATATCGTAAAATTACCACTCGATCACGAATTCAAATGAATTAATATTTAATACTAATGACAGCTGGATATAGACAAATAATATGACCAAGCAATATTTTGTAGTTTTAAAAAACACTTTTGAATTAGATAACCTAGTCGTAGTTACTGCGTAGAAAAATCTCTCTCAGAAGAGCTTACTATTGTTTTAATTTAAAAATTTAATACTTTTAAAGTAAAAAAAATGTTGCCAGAATAACGTCCCTGTAAAGCGCTAGAGTATGTCGCCTCGGGAAATTCTGGAGTCCAATAAACGTTATAAATAATAAAGTACCTATCGTGTGAGACTTGTCATAGGTAACAACAACTTACATTATCTGTTATAAGTTCGAGTAATAAAAAATAAATACGTTCGTATGTCGAAGTAACCGTAGATCACTTTTATTGGTTCTTGTAAATAAAAAGAGCAAGTATCCGGTGTGATCGGACCTAACGTGTTGTCGTATATTTATTATAATTAGCCCTCGGCCGGCGGCGCGGCGCTCCGCTCTCAGCGATCATGTGGCGAGACCATCAAATGCTTAAACTGTTTATTAAGAACTAATAATATTTGCATAATCGTGTTCAGAAACTATCGTCTATATGAAATTTAATATTAATCGCCCATTAAAATTGGAAATTAGCCTTAAGTTCAGGTTATTGTGATATTCGACTTCGATAGTTTATTGATTATGTATGATTTAGATTCATTCGTTTTCCGCTATGATAATATTTTGTCATGTTTTAATAGAAATTATTTTATTTAATTGGCCATATCAAATCATTAGTTAAGTTAAAAACTTTAGAAACAATTAAAAAGAATTAACACGAATATTTTCCAGAAGAAATTTTATTTTTATATACATTGACTTAATATTAAGCTTCCAGCAGAGACCTGTGTATAGTTATGTCATCAAATGTTTGTATCAAAAGACTTGCAGGTTACTTTCGCTCGAAGTACACGTCGGCAAAGCCTTTACATTCTGTGGAAACTACTTTAGAAGACCCTTTTACAGTTATAGGCAATTAAGTGCTTAAGCGACCCAAAACCTTAGAATAACCTATTTTTTGCTTATTAAGAGATCTTTCATTACAAAAGTCACGAAAACTTTAATCCAAACAAACAACATCGATTATTTTAAAACTACATTCACATTAAGTTCATTTAATAAAAACAAAACTTATAAGTAAGACTAATCGAGCTGATAACAACGGGTTATATGACTCTTATCTGTCAAATAAGACCCTTGAAGGTGTAGGGATCGTGCAGAATTGCAAAAAAGAAATATGAAAGTGGCAAAAGCTTGGTCCAGCGCAGCACGGCGTGGCTTTGCGCGACTAAATCACAATAAAAGTCCAGCGAGACGCCTGCGTGGCCGCGGAGGCTCTGTCAGGAGTTATGATTGCCGCAGGACGGCCGTAAACATCACACTGCTTTGTATGGTGTGCCCTCTTTACACTCATTATTTTTATTTAAGATTTTTCACATTACTATTCCGCTCATTGAACTTGAATTTTGGACCAACGATTTATCTATATTAAAAAGAGGTTAACTAAGTAATTAATATAAGCAATTTCGAAACACATCACGACCATTCACAGATCAATATTTTTATAATTTACATTTGTATTCGATAAAAATGTACTAAACAATTACAAAATATAAATTACAACTGTTTTGATAACAATAATTTGTTCCATTACATTAAAATATATTTGATGGGGCATTTGTATCGGAAATGGGACGTTTAAAGAGTAAGGTAATGGTGGCCCTACAAGGCAGTGGTGGGCGAGGAGGGAAGAGGGGGGGAGCGTGGTGTCCCGCGCAGCGTGCGATAAGGCAGGGCGCCGCGGGGTCCCTAGACCTCCAACATGGTTCAACCACTGAATATGTTAATGTGGACATACCATCTCTTACACCACAAATTCTTACTATTCTACATCTAAGCTTTACCTTCTATATTTTCTTTTATAAAGGACGATTAATATAGTAAAAGCCCAAATTATTGTACGTACTGCTTGTTAAGAAGTAATTACCAAAATTATGTTTTAAAAATTTTGCCCTGAGCATCATAACAATTTCAAAATCTATGTCAATTATTATAAATTAGCTTAATATTAACAAAGTCATGTCCACGCTACACTGTCTTGGCTCTGGGGTCCGGTGCACCGTGTAAATAATAATTAATTTTATTGTAAATGCTTATATTTTATTGCGGGATTTGTCAACAGAGTGCGCGATGTATTTTGTTGGCTGAGATATTTATTGTTGCTTACTTAACGTAATGCTTAAATGGCTACACTGGCGTACGTGAATGAGGCAACACAGGAACATTAGTTCGCATTTGATTGGTTATCTAAAATTTATTATCTTTGCAGCTGTTCCTGTAACATTGATGTTAGAAACCTTTCATATTGTATCTAAAAACATAGTTCTGATGTTATATGCGATTATTAAATAACGCACTTACGTATTGTTTTTATTACGGCCTATTTACATAATCGTAAATGAAACGAGAGAACATATTTCTTAGAACAACTTTTTCGGATTAAAGTCCATCCGCTTAACAAAAATCACGTTAAAATAAAATACATAACTAAACATAGTCTACATATCATTTTATATGATGATATAATTATAAAGGCTAATTAAAAACAAATAATTTCAGAAAATCACACTTGAATATTAATTTACCTTACATTTCGATGGGTCCTATGTATAAGGGCCAAAGTAACAAATTGATGATTTTTACTTTTATGTGTTAAAAGCTACGTCTTAGTTTAGGTAACAACATGCACTACACAAAATACACATTTATTTAAATGTTATTTTTTGCTGAAGTTAAAGGGCTTATGCGGTCTGTTTTCCTATATGGATGAAACTTTGAGAGCCTCTCCTGAAAAGTTGTAAATTTTCACATTGGGCCTTATTCGTAGGAGCCATCGATTTATATACTTCATCAGGCTTATCCACCATTACTCTAACGGTAGCTTATTAGTAACAATATTAGCATACCTCATGTCTCACATCGTTTACAAACAGCAGTAGGTACTAGAATATGTGAATATCTTTGCGTTTTAAGTCTGGTTTCGCCCTTGGTTTACTCCGCCGTGTGAGCATCTTACCTATAGCCCATTACAATATCTATGGCTAATTAATAGCTTGTTTGACTTTGTACACTGTAAATATGTTACTTCAATCTTTATAAGGTTGCTGAGATTTACTCACAAAATGACTTGAAACACTAACTAGCCTTGAACAATGAACTTTTCACAAAAATTTAATTACTCTTAAGGAAAATTGTATATAAACTCACAATACGAATAAAAAGCCTCAGTATGTGTCTATGAACTGAATTTATGTTGTAAAAATCCACTCATTTCAGCGCTATCTATATAAAAGAAAGTCGTGTTAGTTACACTATTTATAACTCAAGAACGGCTGAATCGAGTTGACTGAAAATTGGTGGGCAGGTAGCTTAGAACCAGGAAACGGTCATAGGATAATTTTTACCCCGTTGTCTATATTTTATTCCGCTCGGACGGAGTCGCGGGTAAAAGCTAGTTTTGAATAATATTCATCAAACAGTGTGACTATGATAATGAAATTAATATGGGAAATATTTTACAGGAATTCATTATATGTTTTTTTGTTTTACAAATACTACACAATAAATATAGTCAAAGTACAACTTTCATTATCGTAAAATACATTTTCAAAATAGAAAAAAAAGTTACTCCTTTTAGATGGTCTTCAAAGGAAAATAAAGTATAATCAAAAGAATAAAAAGCAAGAACAATTCGTTATCAATTTGACTGACTGATACCTATCATAAGGAAGTTAGTTCCTTTTTTAAAGGTTTGTGGTCACCCTACACGCGACAGCTTGAATCGTTCGACTGTAAAGACTCGCGATGAGTTCTTTTACGAGGCGATTTCGATTCAAATTCAATTTAGTTTAGAGAGTCGTCAATCGTAAACCTTTGACCCAAACGCCCCCACTCAGTCTTATCTTACTGCCTGATATCTGGTATTTATTGATTCCAATAAAACACTTCAATTGTAATTGCAAAGGTACGAAAGAACGGACTTAGGTCTTCTGTTATTTTGCAGTATCGTGACAATAAATTATTTCTATATATTTTACACTCCAACTTCAAAATCTTTTATCAAAAATGTTCAAAAGATGGTAAAGCTTGAATATAAATAATGCTAAAAAGTTGTGCAGTTCCCAGTGTAATAAAGCAATCGCTGCGAGACGTCATCGTCACCAACATGTGTAGTGTGTATAGTCCTTTATCTTACAGCCACCGGCGAAGCAGCCCAGGCCCACTGTTTTTTAAACTAAGCGTTAGTTAAACGCGGTTTAAAAAGTCACGGAGAGTTTGTCTATGAATACTTTAAACGTAAAACTACTCGTGTAAATTGTAACGGCCATGTTTATTCACTCACTACTCATTTGGTGCTTTCACATCTTCTTTTTAGTTCTTTTCTCATTCTTTCTATTCATGTGCCTTTGATTTTGATGTTCTTGATGGATTATTACTTGATATATACTTTTTAAAAATATGAAGTCATACAACTATGGATACAAGAATTTAATATTTAGTTTTTTTCTTAAACTAAAGAGTTACCTAACCGACAATGTATTAATAAACTAAACCTTTATACCCAATAGATGTAAGATTTTAAACAAAGTAAGTTATTTTTATAACAAATATGTTGAAGTTAACGAATTATGTTGGTATCGGGCGGTAAACAGTGGAACACTGCCGATGACAGATCTTAAACAGCACCCCTCATTACCGACTCTTATAAACAACACTGAATACTTACAACATACCAAAATATCATAAAAAAACTTACATACAACAAGCAATTTTACACTTTAATCTCTACACAATAGCAGTTATTATAGCAACGCATTATATCAAAGCGAATTATGAACGGGATTCACAATAGTATCTTTAAGACGAAGATACAGCTATTATTAGGTGCTAGCGTGATTATTTGACAGTTTGAAAACGTTTACAGATTGTAGGTATATTGAGGGGTAATCTGGTTTCCTGCTTTTAATATAAACACTGTTTTGTGGAAAACATTTTTTAAAAATAATAGGTATTTTGCTGTAGATGTGCTGTTTCCAGCACAATTGATTATCCTAACAATTAGATTACACTACAAAAATTCAGAAAATAATTGAACGCCGCTAAATTGAATGTTAGTCATTTATTAAACGATCAATAAAATAATATAAAATTTCGCAATCAATACAATTACAGAAGAAAACCTCTTAACTGACTCCATTCCATTTAGCATATCCCTCACATAGTTGTATCAAAGCTGTGAACAATTGTTCTGGTGGTAAATCAATTTCATTAGGTACTTCAGCTTCTCTTTTCTTTCGGCCGTATGATGCAAATGTTTGAGGTCGTTTTATCCCTGCATTCAATACAAACGTTGATTGTGGTACATTAGCCGCGCTGTAAGCATGCTTAGACTTCACAGCTTGCACTATCAAGCAAAGCAAGTAACCACCAAATGCGAGAAACGCTAAAGTTGTTAGGGACATCGAAAATATGTTACTTATTTTACTAACTTCTTTCTTATATCCATCTTCGTAATCTGTACGTTTGATAGGTGATCGTAAAGACATTGCTTGAGCTCCGAAGGTTTCAATGAACGTTGGTTCTATTACAGTAATGTTATCCGTTGTTGAAACTTCTTGTAAAGAATTCTTTATTCGTAAAAGCTTGTCTATAGGTAGTTCATTGAGGACTTGAATTTCTTCAGTCGTCATTTCGGCAAATGTAAAGTGAAATATTATAATAAAATATATAAATAATGTAGGAACTAACACAGTCATGATGCTCACAGTTTTGAATTAAAACTGGCGTACTATGATGACAGATCTTCATGGTCTACGAAGCGAGATAGTTATCTAACGGTTGGAAGCAGGTAAACTGGGACAAAAATATAGGAAAAATAACGTTTTAACACTTCACTATGTGATTAGAAATAAATAACAGTTCTCTGGTATTTTTAGAAATCACCAAGATTTCATCTAAATCAGTCCAGTCGTTTAGAAACATGTAGGGGTTTATAAAGAATAAAAAAAAAAATACTTTAACAAACGTCGAGAAATACATAAAGTTAAAATAGATTGGCTTACTAGAGATTCTGACTTTGATGTTTAAAAACTTTACAATAGTTTTGCAAATGTATCATTTCGTAAATACAAGTTTAAAACAATAGATCTGCTCGCTGTACAACTACTTTCTGTTCGTCACTTCACTTGTTTGTATACGGTATGATTCAAAATGTAAAAATTACTTACTTTTACTATTGTAAACAATTGATTAAAACTTTAAACTAGACATCTATAAAAATTAAAGGTATTTTAAGTACAAAGCGAAGGCATTGGAAGGCCGGGGATATTTTATCTCGGATAAGTAAAAGGAGAAGAGAACATAATCCATGCCGGAAAATCACAAGGAGCGCAATGAAGGGAGGAATGGAAATTGTTCCCATAGTTATGATTTGGTAAGACAACGCCATCTAGCGTCGACGAACTAATAGCCAAAATGTATAATTTGTAATATTTGAAATAGAAAAAACATAGGCAACAAAATAAAAAACACATAAAAACACATCATGTATCAATATATGAAGACTGTAATTAGTTATGAATTTAATGGTCTACTGCGACGGTTGCGTTTGCGCAGTCGTAGCCATTACGTCGAGAAACGAACCGTGCGTTTTGAACATCTCCACGCTCATTGTGTTCTCGGCCTTCTCCCCAAGATGGCGTCAGGTTCTCTGTTTCTTTTTATTATTTTAGTACCGCTAACTTTAGCCGATGAAAACTATAGAAGGGAAGGTTTTCTTGACAAATTGAGCACAGGAATGAAATTTGCACATGACTTTCTCGGTAAGTTGCGAGACTTTCTTTTGCCACATATGAAATTTAATACACATATAGTAAGTTTACGGTTGCTGCATGTTAGGTGTTACGGTGGTTAAATAGAATTTAAAATTTTCACTAACATTTTTTTCTTTTATTTTTTGTATAAAAGTAAGTATAACTTAAGGTTAAATTAACCAAGGAGACTTTACATCATTACGGCTACATAGCACAGTTCAAACACTAATATTAAAATGAAATCATGCGATTATCCGCAGGCGCTTCTATCACAGTCCAAAAAATTTTCAATAATAAAACAATAATGGCCAACAACTTCTAACAAATTAACGATTTTTTATATTAGAAAATACCTAATACATAATCTACGTTAATCCTAAAACTAGTATAAAATAATTCATTTCTGTACTTTTAAAATTACAGGTTCGGAGTCAGTAGCATTAAAAGTTGCCGATTTCGTAGTTCGAGCATTTAATACAGTTAACACTCCGAGTCCACATAGAAAACAACCACCAAATATGGCGTCAAATGAAGAGAGCAAAAGCGAAGAAAATTCACAAGAGGATCGACCGAGCGAAGCTTCAAATCCCATGTCACCGTTGCGACATGTAATTCGTCTATTGGGACTTCAACCAAACCAAATCAGCGCAGTAGCTGTAAATGCTCTAGTCTTTGTGGCTCAAATGGTAAGTAGGTACTCTAGGTTCTAGGTCCTCTACGTGTTAATAATTCGTAGAATATATTACCCATCTTAATACTATGTGTCAACACTAAAACGTGGTTCTATTTGTCTCTACAAAATTAGACATTATGGGAATACTAGCTGTCGCCCGCGACTCTTTCCGCGCGAAATTAAAACAAAAATGTTCTTCCAGACCATGCTATACCAAATGTCATCGAGATCCATGCAGTCGTTCTTAAGATACCTTCAAATAAACATCCATCCATCCATCTAAACATTCGTATGATATTTGTAAGATTATAAAATTCATGATACAATTTGATTTCAGATTTCAACGTTCTTAACTGGCACCCGAAGACCAGGCAGACCAAATCGTTCTGATGATCCCACAACATGGATTCTGAATAAAAATTCTCGGAGACTGCAAGATCTCATTGCAACGGCTAAAAAAGAATCTCTACCAGATCTAATAGAACAAATGATACAAAAACAAGAATCCACAGAAGAAACAAGCTGTATACGTTTATTAGTTTGTAAAATAACGCCTTTTATAAATAAAATGCAAAATACTGTTTTCGGTGTAGACGATCCAAACGACAATTCTAAGGAAACTTTAGGCGCCGCTTTTTTATATCGCCACCTACCGACATCAGAAGAAATTAATAATCGTAGCGATTTGTGCGAGAGACGACACAAGAATTGCAATTTGAATGAATAGTTATATAATATAATTGGTATTATACTAGTAGACAGTCTAAAATCGTTTCCAAGTATTTATTTTTAGCCTTCGTTGTATTAATATTTTTTATAGTTCACAAAAAAAAAGTTTTGCAATATTTATCAATAGTATTTAAGTACGAATCATATAATATGAAATGATACTTACTTTTAAAGTTACTAAAAATAAAGTTTGATCCATATAGCACCGCCATGTTACTGTCCTTAAAATTCCTGAAATGTACGCAAATTAAACTTTATAATAGAGTTCATGTTTTTACCAATAGTTTATGTACTTGTAAATATTATATTCGACCTTCACGATATTTAAACTAATATATAAGATATGTGGCAGTATTATTAATCAATCAGTCGTACGCAGGCGGTCGCCTGAGCTTTCCAATGGCCGCGCAACTTTCTTCATGTACCTATTTACGTTTTATGTAACGCCTCTCACATCCACAGCCACAGCGAACCACTATTACCTAATTATTGCATCACCTCTCACTATGACACATTAGTCTCTTTGTCTCTATTATCACTTTAACAAGCTGTTACAATTACATTGATTAACTTAGGACTAATACAATTTACCATTTTCCCCAATGATGAAACAAAGACGATAAAATACCCATAGCGTGGGTAGATTTAACTTAACCGTGAGTTTAGATTCATTCTCTCAAAAAAAAAAAAAAAAAAACTACAGGTGATGGAAAATCAATCCAATATTTTACGGCCTCTACTTATTTAAACGTAATTCTTTTGTCGATCATTGGAAAAACTATGTTCCTCCAAATATGCAGACGTCATTTGTATCTTTGAATCCGATTTGATAATAAAATCTAATTTCATACAAAAGATCTAGCTAAGTTGCTTAACAAGTAAATAGATGTCACAAGACAAAATGAATGTTGTGTAAAAATAACCCTTCTCATATCTATATTTTTAAATAACTACATCTGATGGACCTCCCGCCGAGCAGTCTCATGGGGCAGACGTGTTACATCATAATATTACGCAAATTAAATATTTAGACAGTCGATTTGTTGCCGGATATTAACCTTTGATTATATAATATCAGAAATACTGTCGAAAGACACTCATAGCAATATATCATCAACTTTGTTTCTAGTTATATTTAAAAATACATGGGACATAGTATTCATTTGACAGTCGCTTTGGTGAACTTAGTGTAGCACTTTTAATGAGTTTCGTTTCATGTTCACAAGTAATATTTTGTTATCCATTAAAGTTGAATAAAACTAACTATCGATATATACATGCATATATTCACAATTTCATACAAAATCAAAGGTAAAATGTGGCACCACGTCAAGTATTTATTAATACCCCATTGTTAATTTTGGGATCAGAACATGTAGTGACTACTGGTGTCAACCTACAGCGCCATACCAACAGTCTTAATCTTACTAATATTATAATGTGAAAGTTTAGATGGATGGATGAACTAATGGATGTTGGTTAGAAGCTATCTTAAGAACGGCTGAACAGATCTCGCTGAAATTTGGTGTAGAAGTAGACTGGAGTTGCTGGCGTCAGCTACGATAGTTGAATAAAAAACCACTAAAATGTATACTTAATAACCATTTTTTGCACTTAACCCATTTTGTCTCGTTTAATGAATGTAACTACTAGGGAGACATGACTATTTTAAGCCATGGATATAAAGCTGGAACTTTTAACAACGGACACGCCAGTTAAGTCGATTTGGGGTTGCACGCCATCTCTTGTCAAACAAGGAATTATTAAAATCGTTGTCATTTCGTTATCGCTAATAAACCGTTCCCAAAGGTGCGGGCTCCATGGAGGGTGGGAAGCTGGGGAAATGAAACCTTCTAAGACAGGCTATGGATAAAACAAGGCCAACTCAAAACAAAGCAAAGGCGACTGGTTCATTCCACGCCTCCACAAGCCAACCTGTAAAAGCAGGTCCGAGCAAAAGCTCAGCAACAACATCCAAAGGTGGCGGCAAAGCCTCGGCCAACCCAACACCTACAACATCAGCGGATGCGCAGAACAACGAAGCGGCACCAACAGCACCAGTTATGGCGCCGCCCTCGCCACCGCAAAGAATCGATGACGACCTATCAGCTGCCTGGCAGGTAGTCTCCAGACGAGCTAAGGACAAAGCACCGAAGCGTAATCTGGAGCCAACCAAGACCGGGACCACCGGAGAGGAACCTGCTGGCAAGCCAAAAAAATGGAAGCGGCCTACCAAGCTCCAACGGTACAGAGCAGCTCAACTCAAGGCACAGAAGGGTGAACTACCTAGGGTTACAGAGTCGCCAATCCCAGATCAGGTGTCGCCCCAAGCTGGACCTAGTGGCCAATGTGCAACTGGTTCAGGTCGTAGACCTCCAGAGCCGACCACTATCTCTGGCAAGGGAACGGCCCCTGTGAAAGGAAAGGCGCCTCAGCGACCTGGTAAGGAAACCCGAGCCGGAAAAAGAGCTTTGAATAGTTCAACGTCGCCGAGAGGAGACCATAAAAAACAGAAGGTTGAAAGACCTTCCAGAACAACAGCTATCAGCTACAGTGACGCAGTATCCTCCGACCTAAAAGTAGCGGTTACCTGCGCACGATCCGGCAACCTAACCAGGGAGATAGCTAATACCTTTATAAAAAACATGACGCAAGCCATGGTCAAGGTCGCGTGGAAGCCAGAAGGCGGAAGTAGTGACCAAATGCCGGTTTTCGTCACCAGACCGACATACGTCGAGGGAGCCATCAGGGTCACCTGCGAGGACCAGCTGACACTTAATTGGCTGAAGGGGATTGCAGCGGACCCCCAAATGTGCCAAGGAAACCAGCTGGTCGTCAAACCACAGGCTGACCTCCCACGACGCGTACGATGTGGCATGTTCGTCCCAGATCAGTTTGACCTTCTTACTGATACACGTGACATAGGGCGCTTGCTCTATAGACAAAATCGCTGGATAGACATCAAAGAATGGCAGTTCCTGGACGGTGAAAAACAAGCGGAGGGTTGGTTCATCAAGGTGACCATCCCCGAAACGCAGATCCCCACCGTCCTGGCTCACAACAGACGACTGGCCTGCACAATTAATCAGTGCTACCTTAAATTCCTGGGCAAAGGAGGGAAGTATTACGAGACTCCGCAGACCTCCACGCCAGCACAACCAACTGACATGCCCACTCCACAAGAACAGGAGCAAAACACCAGAGACAAAGTCGCCGACGATGCGTCGACCAACAGTTCTGCAGCAGAGCAAACCAAAGGGGATCAAACATCACAAGATCCCCAGGTAAGCATACCAGGCACGTCAGGCTTGCAACAAGTGTCCTCCCCTGCGGCTGGGGAGTCTCTCGGTACCCTATCGGGAGCCTCCCTCTCCGACGGGGATGATGCTGAAGCAATGCTGGCGAGCCTCTATCTCGACGAAGAAGGCAAGGACATCAAGGAACGTCAAAATGCCGTCCCTTTCGTCGAGTAACCACACCCAATTCCTACAAATCAACCTCCACCACAGCGAGACTGCCACGGCTCAACTACGTAAGTGGCTGGAGGCACACACCAACACCGTCGCCCTAATACAAGAGCCGTGGGTTAGGGCTGACAAAGTTCTAGGACTTTCTAAAATATCAGGTAAGATTAACCTATTCACAAGTCACGATCGGCCAAGGGCATGCATACTCACGTCTAAAGGTATACATGCCTTTCCGCTGACGGATTTCTGTTGCAGAGACAACTGTGCCATAAAGGTGACAGACACGCAGGGAAGCGAATTTGTAGTCGCCTCCACCTACATGCCGGAGGCCGATGAACCACCGCCGGCCAACCTCGCCAGACTGGTCAACTACTGCGAATCAGCCGGCCTGGAAATGATCATCGGCACCGATGCGAATGCCCATCATCAGCTGTGGGGCATGGACAAAAACAACGAAAGAGGTAAAAATCTAGTTGATTTCTTATTCACCACCAACCTAAACATTCTTAACATAGGTAATGAACCAACCTTCGTGACGAGGAGGTGCAGGACTATCATTGACCTCACTTTAGCAACAGACAACATTGCGTCTAAAATTGAAGCATGGCATGTCTCAAAAGAGGCGTCATGCTCAGACCACAGGTGGATACGTTTCACTCTCTGCGTTAACACAACAACCACCATGCAACCTAAAAGGAACCCTAGGAAGACAAACAAAAGTTTATACACTAAATCCCTAGCGGAAAAATTAAAAAAGTTAGACTCAACCGCACCCCTCAGAGGGTCAGAACAAGAGTACATAGAAACACAGGCTAATAGTATTTTGGAGAGCATCATAACCAGCTACCACGAAGCCTGTCCAGAAAAAATCGATGCTCCAAAACCTGGTCAACAACCATGGTGGTGCAAAGAACTGGACAAAAAGAGGAAGCTGGTTAGGAAAGCTCTAAATAGAGCCATGAACACTTCGTATGACACCGACTGGGACGCTTATAAAAAGGCAAAGTCGGACTACAAAAAGTGCATCAGAAAGCGCCGCACCGCAGGGTGGCGAAACTTCTGTAGCAACATAGACAAATGCGCTCAAGCAAACCGTGTTAGGAAAGTCCTTTCAAGCCAACAACTTGAAGGACCTCAAACTATACGCACCACGGACAATACTTATACAACCTCATCAGACGAAACACTAATAGCTCTACTTAATGCACACTTCCCTGGCTGCAAATTGAGCAGAACTACAGAGTGGTCTGATGACGTCAGTTCACCCACTTCCCATGATTGGGTACTTGCCGAGCAGGTCATTACAGAGTCCAGGCTCAAATGGGCCATTAATAGCTTTCACCCCTTCAAAGCTGCTGGACCAGATGGAGTTTTCCCAGCCCTGCTCCAGTGGGGGGAACGCCTTCTAAATCACAGGCTAGTTAAACTCATGCAAACTTGTCTAGCATGCAAATACGTGCCTAAAAGTTGGCGAGAAGTTAAAGTCATCTTTATACCTAAACCAGGTAAAGGCGACTATACCGACGCCAAATCCTTCAGACCGATAAGCCTAACGTCATTCATTTTAAAAACGATGGAAAGACTTATCGAAAGATACATCAGGGAAGTAGCCCTAAGGCAAAACCCCCTACACCCTTTACAACACGCATATAGTGTTAGCAAATCGACCGACTCGGCCCTCCATCTTGTAGTTAGCAAGATAGAGAACGCGTTGAATAATAAATCAATTTGTATAGGCTCCTTTATTGACATAGAAGGAGCCTTTGACAAAACCAACTTCAAATATATTGAAAAGGCCCTACTAAATCACGGAGTTGACTCCGCAATATGCCAGTGGGTCACACAGATGCTAAGTAAAAGGATCATAAGGACTAATGACTCTAAAATAGTGACAATTATGAGAGGGTGTCCCCAAGGGGGAGTCCTCTCACCGTTGCTGTGGAATCTAGTCATTAACGATCTAATTAGCATCCTAAACAAGAATAATTACTACACGGTGGGATATGCCGACGATCTAACAATACTGATCACAACTATCTCGGCTAGTGTCGCCTGCGACCTCACCCGAGCGGCGCTACGAATTGTAGAACGCTGGTGTAATAAATTCGAATTATCAGTCAACCCAAAAAAGACCGAGATAGTAATGTTCACCAACAAAAGGGTTCTTGGTGAATATAACCCCCCCTCGCTATTTGGCACAAAAATTCAAATATCAACTGAGGTGAAATACCTAGGCGTGATATTAGACAGTAAATTAAACTGGAACAAACACCTTGAAAGCAAGGTAAATAGGGCAACTATAACCTTCTGGCAATGTAAAAAGATGATTGGTAAAAGATGGGGGCTCTCACCAAAAACGGTGCTATGGCTATACACGTCGGTTATAAGACCAATCATCACATACGGAGCGGTAGTCTGGTGGACAAAAACCAAACAAACTACCGCATGCAACAAACTCCAAAGGTGTCA
This sequence comes from Papilio machaon, assembly GCF_912999745.1. Taxonomy (NCBI): domain Eukaryota; kingdom Metazoa; phylum Arthropoda; class Insecta; order Lepidoptera; family Papilionidae; genus Papilio; species Papilio machaon. Next base: position 3,242,731 of record NC_059999.1, on the reverse strand, counting down.
AAGACTAGCTTGCATGGCGATAACAGGCAGTATGAGGACGACTCCCACTACTGCTTTGGAAGCCCTACTAAATTTGACACCTTTAAACATCCATATACAACAAACAGCAACCTCAACGGCGCTAAGGCTGCGCACACTCAATCTATGGAGACAATACAGGATCCCTCATACGTCTATTTTGGACACGCTCACAGCAGCGCTGCCCATCGTAGATGCCAAACACGACCTGATCCCCAAACAATACATCTTTGACAAGAAATACAAAATACACCTCACTGAGTCTAAACACAATGACACGGGTAGGCACAACCACACCCACCTGATGATCTACACAGATGGGTCTAAGACTGACCAAGGTTCAGGTTCGGGAGTATTCTCGGAAGACCTGAACATTAAAATACACACATCCCTAGGTCAGTACTGTACCATATTCCAAGCAGAATGCATGGGTATAATCTTAGCAGCACACGCCATAGCTGCAAGGAAAGCAAAAGACGAAAACATCTGCATACTTACCGACAGCATGGCTGTGCTCCAGGCACTTAACAGCTACACAGTTAACTCAGGCCTTATATATGAGTGTCACCTAATTCTGAATGATTTAGGAGCAGTCAACAATATCAACCTTCGATGGATTAAAGGTCACAGCGGCTCCAGAGGCAACGACGCAGCGGACGAGCTGGCCCGCAAAGGTTCCGGTAGCCGAGCAATCGGCCCTGAACCCATCGTCCCCCTGCCTTTAGGATACTTAAGGTCGCAGGTAACAAGCAGAAGCCACGACCAGCACAGCGCGCTTTGGGATTGCATTAGTGAATGCAGGCAGACCAAAGAAGTTCTGCCGGAAATTAATAAGCGAATCTCAAACACGCTACTTAAATTAAGTAAGCCACAGCTCAGAATAGCTGTAGCTGCTCTGACAGGTCACGGCCACTTTAACAAACACCTTTTTAACTTAGGTATCACAGACAGTCCTTTATGCAGGGCGTGCATGGAGGAAGAAGAAACAGCATTGCACGTTATACAACACTGCCCGGCAGTGTCCGACTACAGGGACAGATACCTCGGTTCGCCGAGGTCGCCGCCAGAGATCACCAGCAACATTAAGGGATTGCTGGGGTTCTTTGGTGAGCTGGGCTGGCTGGAGTAACCTACAGCCTGCCTTCACGCAAAATACGCGCTTGTCGTGGAGTTGCGGAGAACTGAGCCCCTACTACTAACTACTACTAACTAACTATCGCTAATAAACAGCGTAGCAAGTATGAAGGGGGTAGATGTGTAAGAAACGTCCGCGTACTCGCGCAGTCAAATAGCGACTGACAACAAAAGAAGACAATCTTTTGATTATTGCCTTGTTTTTCAGCCTCTTTTGCAGACTGTGAATCTATGTTTTTAATATAATCGAAGTAGCTGTAATAATTTCAGTTAAATATCGACCATAATATACATACGTGCTTGTATATATAATACAATACAGTTTTATAGTTTCCTGTACTATTCGACCGCAGATCGATCTGTATTCGTACGGTCAAACCGCACATAACACAAACCTCCATACTTACTGGTGCATATAACTAAATAACAGGATTTCTAAAATGATATTAGATTGTGGCCTATGTTTAAATAAAAAAAGTCTTTTTAATATTAAAAAAAATTATTACAAAAAAAACTTGTTGCAATTTTAAGTATAAAATATTTGTAGCAATATTCAATAATTTCACTTTTTATGAGGTGAAAATATATAATAACGTTGTATTGATATTTTTTGTTGATTTATTGACTGAGTAATAAAATTAATAATAACGTGTCATATTCAGCGAAAGCAAAAAGATTCTTCGGGTTTGTTTCTTTCGAAAGATAACGTTGTGGATAAATCTATTTATCATAAACAATAAAAGACAACGCTTTCATATCCGAGGAATTTGAAAAGATAATAAAAATTCAAACGTTAAAACATCTCCTTATATGTACTTAAGAATACACAATTCAAATTAAAATAAATTCTATTAGTATGAACTTATTTCAGACAAATAAATCAATATTACGGTTTACATGCCAGCTATCTTCTTGAAAATTTAGGCCAAAGATTATTCTTTTTATATGATTAACCTATCGTCACATGGTAAGGATATATAATATGACTGGTGCGTTCCAATTCACATCGGGGCCAGTCTTCACTTTCTTGGTGACGGTAATTTGTGTAACATGAATTCGATAATTTGGTTAGTTTCAATTTATGACCTTTATTCAAGTATATAGAAACACGTAGTAGAAAATTATAAAATTTAGACATATGTACTAATTAAAAATATAAAAGAAGAACTGCCACAAAAGAGCTATTAAACTAAAAAAAGTTATTAAAATAATTTAAAATCTATGAAAATATTTTTCAAAATCTGAAACTAGTTTAGTACGCACCTGTAAGTTTGTGATTCGTAAAGTATCAAGATAGTGCGATATAATCGTAGTTAGAAAGCCGTTAGCAGTCAGTGGGTCAATCCGTTACAACGACCTTACATTTATTACATATTAAAATATTATAATTATAATAAAGTTACAATATAATTGAAATGCTAATGATCACCAACAGCAGACAACTCTACTAATGTTATGACTCTCGGAAGAAGCATATTACATGATCAAATGTATATAAAATTAAGACGGTTATGACAAAAACTTTATCATCGTCTCCATGTCCTAAGTCCTAGTTTAATTAAATTAAATTTAAACGAAAATTGTAGGCCGGCTGACAAAAATCTAAATATTGGTTTCTAAAATTGTTAAGTTAATTTAAGGCAAACATTTTAAAGTCTATGGGTTCTAAAGCAATGGCCTTGAGTAAATCATCTTTGTCTATAATGGTGATCGGAATGCGTGTCCTTGTAGGTCAACACGCGACGACCAAGCGGCAGGCCGCCATTGACCGGTGTCAACGAAAGCCAACATTTCGCTGTCCCACTGGCCCACTCGCGTCGCTTGAGTTTTACATTATTTTTGTTTACTATTTTATTACTAAGGTGTGGAACGCTGCTGTATTTTTTTAACGCTTGTATGTTATAAAATTTAAAATGGGTGTATTTTTATCACCAGTTGTAAGATATCAGTATCAATCACCAATAAATTACTAAAAAAAAGTAATTTTACATCTAAATATAAATTAAAAAACTATATTTTGTATATATGAATGGTAAAATGTTTTGGAAGTAATCCATCCAAGCGACTTCTTTTTTAACTATTTTTTTTTTCATTCACTTGTCTTATTTCTTCTATTTTTGCAATTCGAACTACATTAATACGTAACATATAAATTGTAATATTAATTTTAACAAGCGTATGAAAGTTTAATACATTATATTTAACATTTGTACATAAATGTAGGTCGTTTTAGGTGAAAACTGCGAGAAGCACGCATTCCAAGTTTACAGTTACCCTCAGGCGAAAAGATGCAAATTGACAAATATTATCGGACTCCGCTCTTCATGTACCAACTCTAAATAGAAAAAGTCTGACACGTGGTCACTGCTTGTCACTGGTCAGCAAATTGTGGAATACAATTGGAACAAACTTATCAACATGATGCTGAAACGAAAAAGGTATGGCCGAAATCTTTAGACGAGACGTTTGGCTTAAATAACAATAGTAGAGTAATAATCGGGAAGTACTAGGACTTCTTAAAAGCTTAAAGTACAATAGATACAATTTTCTATAGAGTTCTTTAATTCTGTTATCGTAAATATCTAATAATTATTTCTTTTTCCTTATTCTCCCCCTCTACATATCTATGAAACGTGAACGAAGAGAAAACAGCTGCACTTAATGTAATTCCAGTTTTCCAGTAAACCTAACGAGGACATTAGTCTACGAGGAAATAGTGTCTACCCCATCTTAATGTTTACCTGATAATTAAAAAATCTTTTCTCTGATAAAGGAAAATTAGTATCAATTATGTTGATATCAAATATTAAAACATATCGTTTATATAAATGGCACGTGGAATAACCCAAAAGAAAGTGTTGCATGAATCATTTCTCTGATAGCTTACTCACATTCGGATACGCGATCTCTCGATTTACCTCTCACAATATTATTATGACAATCAAAACTTTGAATAAGTATTTATAATGTTACTATTATTATTTAATTCATGTCATGATATATGTAGTACGATAAGAAATTAAATTAATACTAGTAATCATAATATTAATAAATAAAATGGCTTAAAAAAATAATGTGGCTAAAAGGCGAATTTACATTGAAGTCGATCAAATCAGCCCAAAAATATAAAGCAAGTAGAGCTAAAGGAAGCTATTTAAATCCTACAAATATTATCTTACTAATAGTATAAATACGAATGTTTAGATGGATGGAAGTTTGTTTTGAAGGTATCTCCAAAACGACTCAACGAATCTCGATGAAATTTGACTTAGATTTAGAGCATAGTACGGAAGAACACATAGGCTACTAATAAAGCTTTTTTTTATTCGCGCGGACAGAGTCGCAGGCGACAGCTGGTTATTCATAAAAACAAGTCAACTTATTTATTATTAGTTATTTTATTTTTTATTTATTTGTAAGATGATTAGCATGTGTTACATGTAAAGTCAATCCAGCGAAAGTAATTTCTTCGAGCGTTTTAATATTCGACTCACATTTTTAGTTATGATGTAATTTATTCATGTGTTGTCTTTATGACTTATTTAAAACGGCCACATATTTCACTTGGCAAGATATCTGTGGCATAAAAATTTAACCATCCAAACTTTAATTGTAACATCGGTGCTCAATTCGTGTAGTAATTCAAACAAACGAAGGGTTGCTATTTTCGAAACTCTTGCTAAAAAAACCTATTTTTATCCCTCAAAAATGACAAAAATGTATTTTACTACAAGTGTCTTGGTAACTGTTAATTATTTCTCAAGTAATCCTAACAGATCCATCGAAAGTAGGTAAAATAATAATACAGACAATTTTTAAATAAATTTATTTATTTTCAGCATTCAATGAAAAAACACATACATCTAAATACTCAATCTACTTACCTGAAATTTTACAGTCTGTATCCGTCGTATCTTGATAACATGTCAAGAAAGTCTTTTAAGTCAAATATTCATGCAGTAAGCTTGGAGAAGTTGCCCTAAACATAATGGGTGATGACGATGACTACAGTTAAAAAGCGGGAAAAGACAACAAAAAAGATTTAGTTTTACTGCAATTTCATAATGACCTAATACGAGACAAATATCTAAATTTGTTTTGAATAAATAAATTGAATTAACATACTCAGGATACACAGGAAGTCACCAATTACGTTCATAGTACGTCTGCTAATACAAATGACACGCATTTGTCAACTTTCTTTAACTGCGGACTTAATTAAAACTAATCCATACGGCTTAGAATTACATTTCTCTGTATAAATCAAATTATAATAGATTTCATTTTAATTGTAATTTCGATAAAGATGTCAAATATGTAGTAATAGTTGCCATAAATTGCGAGTCACTTATTTTCGGTGTAAACTTGCATTTCTTCAATACCTTGAATGTATAATATTGTCTCTCACACACGGCACTATACCTATATCTAAAATACTAAGTAAAAATCCGATGATTACTTTTATAGATACAGATCAACCGTTGCCCGAAGTGAAATCATAGCCTTATTTAATTCACATGTAACGTTACTAGTGCTTTACTTTCCACGGAATATAACAATTATTCTAGGAAAAAGAACTGTGAGAATGTCATATTAAGTGTTTTAACAGACAATAAGTACATCACGCACTTGGAGATGCAATTTTTTCAATGTCTCTTAGTCTCATAGTTTCGTATTTACTTGAGAAACTTTACTCAATAAATTAAGTAGACTGTTTCAGATACTTAAGAACTTAGAATTAGTAAAGTGAAAGAGGATATAGTTAGGTTATATCAAGTTTTAAAACAGAGGCATCGTTGAATATAAAGGAAAATGTTAAAGGAAGAAAGAATAGATAAATTCCTAAATAATAATTAAAGTGTACTTGCGTTTCGATGAGTATGGTGCAGTAGGTGCAATAATAGTTCTCCTCCCGGTCCCATCCTTAAAAATAAATATTAAAAAAACCGGAATGGATAGGATAAGGAATATGCTTTCTTCTATTTATGGTCTGCACAATCGAGTTAGGGAATATAACATCTGCAAGTCAGTGAAGTAATTAGCTTGTCGCAGGTGCCTATAGGCAACGATCGCACATCAGGTAACCTGCTTGCTCATTTTTTAAGTGGAACAAACACATTTTATAATAAATCAAGGCAATTGGCGAAAAATATAAAACATCACTTACCATTTCAATCTTATCAAATGCATCGTACCTGTAACAAGCAAACGATAAAACATTAGTACGAGCGTCCTCCAGCATTTCTTATTCGTGTAAACAAATGATGTCCTTGGCAAGGTCCAAGGGCCGGGCCGGGATCAAGACATTGAAACGGGATGGGGAACAGGTTGGAGACGCGGACAGACGGATACACAGTTAGCCGGTCGACGTAACTGGGTCATACTATATATATGTGAAGTCGAAGACGCAACACTCATTGCAAGTCGAACAGTCGAGCAAGCAACACGCACTTTCACTTCAGTGACGCTCCAACCTCGTGGAAGATAACGATCAGTGTTCAGTGATTTAGTGAATCCCAAAGCCGGTGCGAGATACAAGGTAAGGAATTCAATTCTGGCTAAAACGTCCCGATAGCGTGACCATCTTACAACCAAATCCTGGTGAAAGTTCCAGAAAAATGAATGTACATCTAGTTTCCTGGATATAGTGGTGAAAGATTTGATATAATATGTGAGAAGTGATTTTGAAGTAAAGCCAGCTTTTCCCGCGCGTTCGACTTGTGCGTTGACTGCATACTCCGGCGTGCGCTTGGTACGGCGAGACGAAAGTAAACAACTTTCTCTTTGATGATAACGTGGACTTGTATTTTTTGTTGACATCATTTTTTTTATGAGTCTACGGAATAACTTTCTATAAAATTATAAGGCCGATAGACGGACATTAAATGCCGCTTTTTGTATAAAGTCTTTATTATCTTGAATAATTAGGGTGAAAGCACGAAATGTGAATGGTCATTTTAAGAAATAAAGTGAATGTACGAAAAAAAGGAAGATAACTTTCAGGTTACGAACTGTGGGCAAAGACGCCGTTCAATATGGTCTAATAAAATAACTGTTTCATTGGACTTATGAATATGTCAAATTGATGGATTGTTTCGGGTATAATGTTTGTTGCAACTAAGTATCCTCCTAAAATGCTTTCGTATTAGTATAATATGTATATTATAAAGAAACAAATAATCACGGTAATGAGCTCAGTACATAGTGGCTATCAAATGATGTACTTGTTCAGGTATTTATCACTTTCACCGGCGCAGTGCAAAAACACAAGTTCATTACCCTGCCCCTTGTATACTAATCAAGTCAACAATTCAACGTCCGTTCTTACAAAAACTTAGATTACTATTTTTAGTAAGTATTGAAATACTGTTATTAGCATATTACTAGAAATTATGTAAGTTTGCCTAATTCATTGTAATGTTGAAGTTGTTGACACTTAAATTGAAAAAAGCACACAAAATACAACTAATAGTTACAAAATGCCTTGGATTAGTCACGAACATTTCACGGCATTTATCTTCAAAAGCGCTCTAGCTCGTCTCCCACAATGGACATGTTAAATAAACCTTCACTTTCTAAAATATGAAAAGAAAAGAATCGTTTAACCTTGCAAACACGACAAGTTGGATTTGTGACGGTAATGAAATTAAGTAAGAAAGATGTGAATTCAGTTACGACGGCTGTTAGAGATACACGGAAGAGGACATACTGTGCTAATTACCAACACTTCAAAAGATAGAGGGCAGGAACATGATTGATATTGAGTGAATTACAAAAGAAAATGCAGCCAATTTTGATAATTTCGATACTTCGATGCGGCAGCAATAATAAAATCTTACGGTTTACTTAGTTAATAAGCCCATTCACTAAATAGAGCGAAACAAATGATTAAATACCGAGCTATAAAAGCAGAACTTGAACTTGTACTTGAAAGTAAAGGTTAAAACGTTAGAACATTGAACTGTTGCTCGATATAAAGGATATAGTGCATCTTTCGTATCGTAGTTCTTAGAAAGAAGATTCAAAAGGAGAAGTTTTAATTAGTTAATTAATTAATTAGTTAATAAACCATAGTAAATAATATCAATCATGCAAGAAGTAGATGAAAAATATAAGACGAGGAATTTTTTGATCTTTTATGAACGATGGAAATGATGTAGTACTAAATTATTCTAGTGAATAGAAGTTCATGTATGATTAGATAACTTTTGTCAAAAAAAAACTAGCAAAAGGCGAGACTAAACTTGACTATCATCATAGTGCATCATCACCATCCCCCCTTATTCCACTCACGTGGGGTTGGCGCACAAGGCTTAGTCAACCTTAATGTCTTGGCCTAATTTTACGGCCTAACGCCTACTTGGTCCAAAACTTCATAAATAACTGATTCTCCTAGTTGATTTGAAACTTCTAGTTGGATTAGGTAGTCTAAAAAGTAGGTTTCCCTTTAAATTTTCATAATTAGATTATTTTGTTATGAGTTAAAATAGAGGCTAGTGTGGAAAGCGCGAAGAAAGCCGACTTCAAATAGTCAACAAACTTCTCGCGTGTCATTCTAGCAGCTTCCGTCCATCGCGTAGTTTCTTGAACGTTCACATATAATTATTGTCGTCCTCAACGATATTTATCGAAGAAAGTCAGTAATTGTTTAAAATTACAAACCACTAGGAAATTGCAATATGATTTTACTGCAATCCCAAACGAAACTAAATGACATTTAAAATTTAGTGAAAACTGATAAAAAGACTTCGATTAATTAAATTATATAAGAAAGTATTTCCGAATGCAAATATATTTGTGTATCGTCGTAAAAATTACGTCAGAGTATACTATTACGTATAATATTGTCATTTCGTATTATAATTTATCAGCAAATTGGTTAAGTTAAATTCTTCCGCATCCTATGATGTAAACTATACAGAATATTAATCAAAGACAACAAGTTCACATAATTTCGAAACATAACTTTAAAGGAACTTAATTTTCAAAAACAAGTTAATAAAACCATGACAAATTTTAAGCTTGTCACGGAAATTAAACATATTTGGAACTTATTAATATGTAATTAGTTTTATTCTAATAATAATAGTAACAAAAACAAACACAACATTTTATTATGCCTCTTTAAATCGGATGTCCCAGATTATATTTAGTTTATTTAATTTTTCGGATTACATTTTTGAAAAAGACTGATTAATTATTTAGGTATTAGGTGGGATCTCTACAAACGAGACACCTACAAAATAAAAAAATAAGCTACTATAAAAAAATTGGTTTGAAAACACGTTTGCTTTCAGATCATTAACTCTAGCATTAATTACATTGCCCCAGGTTGCTTCGAGTAACTGACTCACTGTTCCTTTCATGTCCAAAAAACTCGAAGTGAAAGTTGTGAGGCCGCGAGAGGAATCTAGTCATTCACCGGCCGGTATTGAGTAACGAAATATTAAACAGGTGATAGTGAACTTTTACCAGTACAAACTGAATGTTATTTTTTATTCTTACCGTAGAACTCCAATGTTTTGTTATAGAGAATGAACGATATGCATCAACAAGTCTCACGACAGTGGAGTTCTACGGTTAACTTTTCCATATGAGGTTTAATATTACTAATATTGTAGACGCAAAATTTAGATGAATGAATGGATGTTTGTTAGAAGGTATCTGCAGAATGGCTAAAGCGGATCTCGCTGAAATTCGACAGAGACGTTGAACATAGTTTAAAAGAATACACAGGCTACTAATTAAGTTTTTTAAACCCGCGCGTACGCAGTCGCGGGTAACATCTAGTTGGTGATAAACTTAATTCTATGAATCTATAACTAAAGTATGTATGCCTTATCCTAAGCCTTCTTAAACTATTGCAGATTTGATAGAAATGTTGATAGAAGTTCTGAGAAAATTTGTTCTATTCTGAGAAAAAATACAGTGGAATTGATAACCTCCTTCTTTTTGAAGTCGGCTAAAAATAGTACGAAAACATGACTGTGACTTTATTTGATATATTTAGACTTAATTCAACATTGTGTTAGCAAAACAATAAATGTTGAATGCAAGTTACGTCCATAAATAAATGTCTCTTGTTTCGAGGAATTCTATCTAACTGTACTAAAATTTCTAGCTAGCAGTCCTAAATCTAGATTTAAAGTTCTTTGAGCAATTTCGGTTGGGAGTTATTTTTTACATCACATATTCAAAATATGAAAGTCATCTCCAAAACAGTGTTTGGATTATTATTACAAGACAAGAATCATGATGAATTTCATAAAAGAAAAAAACATCACCTATATGACGAGCAAAATTACTTTCAGACTGTAGGTCCAACGAACCATATCAACGGCCAGAATTTTTTTATTAAGAAGCTGTCAATCTCTCCTCTATCTTACTAAATGCAAATGTTTGGATGTATGGATGGATGTTTGTTAATAGGTATCACCAGAACGGCTGCAGGGTCTAGCTGAAATTTGGCATATATGTAGAACATAGTCAGGAAGAACACATAGGCTACTTATTAAATTATTTATTTTAATCCGCGCCGCTGGCGACAGCTAGTAACTAAATACTTCTACAATCTTTAGTAGCGTAAATTTCAGAAGCAACAAGTACAACTTGACATGCGTGTCAAACTAGATCATGACCTGTTATCACTAGGTGACGTTAGGTAAAAAGTCGTGGATTAGGTTTAGGTTCGTGTTTGTTGTAATAACTCCTAAAGGTTATTAATACATCTCTCCTCACCATTTAAGCGAATATAAACCAGTGGTGGATAAGATCTATAAATTAAACATAAGTGAGTGCATCTCAATAGTACCGTTTGGTCCACATCAAGACTATGATAACGGTGTGCTAAGACATGCGCTTCAATGAATCGCGGTCATTATGTATCCGTTTAATACCGCTTGTGTTCACACAATTAATCGCTGAAATCAATATCCGATCTTTGAGATTGATCTGAAATTATTTTAAACTAAATGTCGCCCGCGTCTCTATCCGCGCGGCATTAAAAAAACTTTATAAGTAGGCTATGTGTTCTTCCAGACTATGTGTTGTTTTACAACCGTGCCCAATTTTATCAAGATCCATTGAGCCGTTCTGGAGATACGTTCAAACGAACATCCATCCATCAAACTAAACATTCGCATTTATAATATAAGTAAGATTTTCAGTTGAGTTTCATTTATTTCAATGAGTTCGATTACATTTCGTGAATTAATATAGATTACCAATCCATTATTAGTTATTATTATTATTCAACTGAATGCAAGAATGAGTTGCTACTCTACCTAACCGAAACTCAACTCTATCAACACAAGCTTCTGACAAGGCCAGGATGATGTTTAAGTTGACCGACATATGTTTAAGAAATAATGTAAATTATCAGATGTATTATAATTTTGAAGGCTTATGGGGCGGTATGGTCGCATTGCGACAAAGCCTCTTAAATAACTAAAAAACAAAATCTATACAAGCTTACTCGAGGCTTTGCATTTTTAATCTATGTCTCTCGTCCGTTTGTGCTTAAAAAAATAAACTTAAGTTAATCTATAATATGCAACAACAAAAACCATTTACAATATTTGCATAGTGAAATTCTGGGAGAGAAATCTTGAACACATGTTCCTATTAGTAATGTTGGTGTCAATGGTAAATTTGATACCAATACAGAGCCAACTAGTAGTAGACGATTACTTAAAGGCAATATTCTTTTATCTTTAAAAAACGGGCTGCATTCAAAGATTATTTAAAATAACTTTACTTATTATAAAATTTAATTTATTTTAATGTCCATCCACTACTACAATTTTCAAACATAATCCAAAAGCAGCGATTATGATTCAAAATGTACTAAAACCTATACATATTTCATCGGATAGCGGGTTTAATTTGAGTAGCTCAAATATTTTTTAATAACAAAATATGTGAATGTTCCGATGTATTCCATAATACAAGACATTATATCAATGCTCATATCCGTGTATGATGCACGAACAACGGAGCCGCTCGGCTTTAGAAAGCGGATCGCTGCCGGACCTGTCTCGGTGACTGGACTAAAATAAAAACAAGCCTAAAACAAGAAAATGACTCGATTTACGTAACTTTTTTATTCCCCATCATAAATTCAAGTAATAGAAAAAAAAACTAATTTGAAATCGAGAACTGTAGTAACCTGAGTTTCCATGACCGAAGAAACAGTACAGACATATATTGCGGTCTCTCTCACTCTCTTTCAAAATTCAGATAACAATTATCTTACTAGTCTTACTAATATTTAAAATGCGAAAGTTTAGATATATGGATGGATGGAATGTTCATTAGAAGGCAGTACCAGAACGGCTTTCCGAATATAAACTTTATTTCATTCCGTGTGGACGGAGTCGCGGGCGACAGCTAGTGTTGTACACAGGTTCGATACTGGAAACAGTAAGTGAAAATCGAAACTTATTTTTCTACGACGAATTTCCGATGAAAGTAGGCGGTGGTAGTGGTAGTAGGAGGCAAGGAACTGGTGTAGTTAGTCTAGGTAGTAGAGCAACTCTAACTCCGAAATAAGAAAAACGTTAACCTTGCAAGGCAGTGGCTCTCACGCGACCGGCCCGCGCCGCTTTCACCCATCGCCTACCGCGCCTCATATACGTACGCTCATGTGCTCATACTCGTTCATACACCGTTCTACCTTAATACACAATATAATTATACATACCTGTTCGTGCTTAAAGAGCTATCCAAATGAATTTATTAAAAAAAAATCTAAATCAGTTCCTGCAACTATACTATCACGTCATTTGAATATTCTGTTTACTTTCTCAAACAAATTTAATAAAATATAATGGTAACTATAGTATGTGACACTATGAAATGTTGTTAAGCATTTCTATGATAGTGTCTGAGATGCATCATTGTCTGAATTAAAAAACATGTAATTTATAATCTGCATTTGCAAAGATAAGTAGATATATAATAACCATAAGAAAAAGTGTAGAAAAGCAAAGAAAAAATTTAAAGATAGATCGTTGGGAGTAACAATAAGAATTCTTATTGTATTACCGATGTTCGAGAGAGTTATAAAACGGAGGCAAGTCTCTCTCGCGCGTCGACCAGCTTTCACCAAGTGTACCGTCAACTAAGGGTACGCCATACACGGAGTGATAAATGCCGTCATCGTACGGCTGCCTGCATTTTTAGTGACTGCAAACTACCATTTATGACGAACGTCAACTGCTGATCGCCTAACGCATACGGTTTAAAGCTGTCGGGACTGCTTACAACAGTACGTGTATAGCTGTCCTTAACGTGTAAAATTCACACAATACACTTTAAAACATTTGCTCTGCCAACAAATGTGACATTGTATTATGCGACAAGCTAATATAAAATAGGACACGCGTGTTGTATGGCAGTGGAACTGCGGCAAAATATACATAAAACATTAATTCTGAAACAACACATTTCACCAGAGAGAAAACACTAAATTATATACGTGCACGCATAGTCTAGAACTCTAGAATATATGAGAATTGCCATCCTTATGCAGTATATATATATACATGGTCCATAGACAGTTTGACATAAAATAACCTCATATTTGAGATATTGATCGAAGTAGCTACTTTGGAGGATAGACCGAATGCCATATTCAGTTAAAATAAAATAAAATTGAACCGGTTTATGATAATAAACCGTCTCAGTAATTTATAACCGACATAGCTCTAAGATATTTTCGATTCCTTTCGTCCTGATTTTTAAAAGTTTTGCTTAGTAATGTTTAACCATAATTATGCAATTGAGAATATTTTTTTATTTTATTGTAATGTTTAAGCCCTAAAAATTATAGCATTTGAGAAACAATATCCAAGTAAATGACCCTATACTCATATGTATTTCTATTGTTACTGCGCCAATAAGCGATCAATACCGTGCCGGGTGCAAAGAACTAGGTTATTCTATAAGTGTGAAATATTCACAATCTTAAGAAACATCAGAAATATCAATACAACAAACATAACAAAGATTTTAGTCGGCCAAAGAAAGTTGGCCAACGTGTTTAATATGTTGAAATGCATATTAACATCAATTTATAACAAGTAACACTTGACTTGGTAGAGGTGACCATCCAAACTACAGTTAATGTGACCGGGTCACCCGTATTAGAGCTGTACAAGACTAGCACAATTCCATACTGGACTTGAACATTCCACATCGCGTATTGCATCTCTAAGTTATAAAACGTATCGATTCGAAACCATCCAATAAATAATAAACTTCAAAAATCTCAATAGTCTTCGAGAGTTAGCTTCTTTAAATAAAGAAATCAAACTTTATTGTTTCCTTTTTTATATGTTTAAAGTAAAAAAAAAAAAAAAAAAGATTAAATCATTTTAGATAAAGTTTTGTGTTGAAAGGTCCCAACTGTTACCGGTTAATAGACCTTCTGTAATTAGTGTTTGCATCGAAGTAAAAATCCAACGAGACGAGTTAGCGGCCGCTTTCTACGAGCGAATCACTCATCAGAACACTTTCTAATCGACGAAGATTACGGCCCCAACAAATATACGAAACGTATTTAAAAAAAAAAACATTAAAATAATAACGAATTTTCACCATATATTTTATTCATTAATGATACAATAAGTTACGATTCGAAGCAAATCAAAACTTATAAATATTGTGACTACCCTAATTATACCAATAAAAATGGCATTTCAAATTTACCTAAGATTCCTAAGAAGAATTTACCTAAGATAAAAAAGAAAGAAATGAAAGAAGATACTAATCTTCTTTTTTATTTCCGAAAACCATATTTTTATAAAAAATAAAAAAATATATAAAATATTTTTTTTAAATTAAAACCCATTTGACAGATCACATAAGTTTTTTAGGTTAAGTATTTTATTATCTATTATATATTATGACTTACAATCTCATCTTGTTGCAGGATGCAGCAGAAATTGTCCGGATGGGCCCTCCTGGCCCTCATCAGCTCGTCGATGATCCTCCACACGATAGCTTACCCTCAGCAGCAGGCGTCTCTCATCTCAAGGGTAATTGTTTTGACGTACCATAAACATAGTTTACCATAGACATGAAATCGCAAGCGAATTCAAAATTCGAAAATATATTTATCGCTAATCATCGAATAAAGAGTTTACAATTTAGACACAAATTACCTAGTTTACATCTGAATTTTAGTTTGATAACTGTATTTTCTTCTCGTATTTTTTGTCCTTTACAATTTGGTATGTGGTCCAAAAAAATATTTATTTTGTTATCAATTTAAACAACGAAATTATTTCGTAATATAATGAATATTTCATTTATTTTCAGTCAACAAGTAACGTACGGTCACAAAATCCCGTATATTACAGTAATTCGTTGCCCGCGCCGCAAGAACAAATAGGCCAAGAGAGGAAATATGCCGAGAAACCGAATGCATTGAAGAAAGTGGTCGACGACATCGACGACACGCAAACAAATTCAATATCGGAAGGCGGTTTCTCCTGGTCAAACATGTTGGGTACGTTTCATAAAAATAATCACTGTTACATGTCAATACTTTTAATCTTTGCGCGAATTGTGACGGTTACTTGTTAAAATGTTAACTTTAATTATAAAACTTAATGGCTATTCTATTGTAACTTTGTATGTCTTATGCGTAGTGCCATAGACTACATACAATCAGAGCTTTGTATTTTTATAACTATAAAATAATTCCCACTCGTATTCTTTCCTATTGTCTGTGAAATCGAAACAAAAAATTGTTAAAAAATAGTACTTAGTAGTCGTAATAATACTTTAAATACAAACTAAATCGTAGTTTTAACAAGGAGTTTAATAATTTTCAGGTATGATAATGCAAATGATATTCAACCCTGGCGGCTCCAGCCCCAGTAAAAGCGACGGTCTCGATACCGATTCCGGTTCATCATCACCTTGGCCAAATCTCCTCTCCATGGGTCTCAAAATTTTGACCGCCGTGCTCGGAGGAGGCGCCCCCGTTGATGGAATCGACAAAGTCGACTCTTCATCACCAATGCAGGTAATAAATTATTAAATGAATACGCACGCAATCGATAAAATCGATAGATAATTTGTAAATTATGAAAACGACACAAACACAATATGCATAGAACACAAGAATTAAATTAATTCGCCTTACTGATCGACTAACAATTTTGTAGATACACCAAAACAAATTCCACACACTCCAGTATTGTAAAATATTCACCTTTAAAGTATATCCTCGCCTGCATTTTGTAGTATACAATAAAAGTTGTAGCTTTAGGAAGTAATAGATTAATAGACAACAAATATTTTACGGGGAATATGTCAAGGAATGCTATTTAGTTGCCATTTCAGATAAATTAAAATATTTGTAAAAACTTCCTTGAGGTACGCCTTGATAGTAAATGTAAATAGTAAAGTTTGGTTACGGAGATGGTATTGCTTCTCGCTTGCTTCAGGGTATATTGGCTGCGGTTCTTTCGACGGTGCTCGGTGCAAAAGATCCCGACCAAGTGGCCTCGATGGCAAAGCAGGCTGGAGAGGTACGGCACCTACCTTTCCTACTCCCATTTCAAACCGCCCTTACTAAATAAAAACAACAAATAATGCAAGAATTGCCTGTACATTAAATTTTCTTTTTTAATTTCTAGAAACTAATTTCTTGATTTAAAAGGGAAACTAACATTTAATATTATTTTTCCAGTTCATTAGTATCGTTGTGAATCTCCTCGATGCTCTTAAGACATCGTTCTCTCATCGGTCGCTCACTGCACGATCCATGGGTCGCAAGGATTCAGTCAGTGACGCAGCGATCGCTGGCATTTCCATGCTCAAGACCTACGTTCGGTCATTTGGTACTAATGACGACAAATGCCTTCAGAAGTATGTGTGCGATGCTAACAACGAATGTTCATCAGACATTGGACCGAAAAGCATCTTCTGTCAGCTTGGAACGTAAGTATTTTCTTCTTTCTGTTTTGGATCCATAATAATCGTTCGATCTGGAGCTAAAAGATGCGATCCCTTTAAGCTTTTAACAAAGCAAAAACTATTGCAACACGAAAAAACTTTTAAATAAAACTAATTACTGCGAAACGTAGACTACCGTAATTTTCCATTGAATCGCATTGACTTCATTACATAAGATAAAAGTTATTACAATGAATGATATAATTGTACATTTAAGACCAAGATTCATTAGTTTGTAAACTCTAAACGAGCTTTTCTTTCTTTACAGATACGCGGCAAGTTTCGTATTAGAAAGGCAGTCGGGAGGCACTTTCGAACAGTTCTATGAAGCCGGTCGTAGAGGTCGCTCCGGTATTGATTGTCGTCAGTTGTATCTTGAATGCAACGAAGTTTAGATAACAACCGCATTTCAATATACAGCCAAAACACGAACGTAGTAGAGAGAAAACAATACTACATTCTAAATCATCTAATTCAGAAAAAAAACGTCGTTATAATTTTATAAGCCAAATTGAAAATGTTTAAATTAAATTTGGTTTACATAATTCGGCCGATTCCTCTACAGGCAATCGGAAACTTTTGTGCAAGCTATCCCATCGCACATATTATAAAGAACATGTCATGTGTAGTGTTTTTTAAGTTTTAATTTATTTATTTATTTAACTTATTCTTTAGATTAATTACATAGGCATTACAAAGTATTACGTGAAAATAGGCAAAGACAAGAAAATTCCGTCCGGCAAATATGTTCAAAATGAAAGTCATTGGCAATAAAACCAACAATTTCGCCAATTTTGTAATAACGACTGATGTAAAATTTAATATTGTGTGATATAAAACATTGTATCACCTTATAGTTTAGTTATGAATATTATGTGTATATTTTTGTGATCATGTATGATTGAGGACGTCCTTGTGTGAATGTGATTGTTGAATAAAATATTAACTTATATAAATGTTTTTTTTTTTTACTTTGTAACCCACTCAATTAAAACTGGCAACCCTAAAAAAGATGACATAGGTCAAAGAGCAGGCAATGGTACTTAACAGAAAGTCAAACCTTCATTGAAGAAAAGGAATAAGTTTATGTAAATGAAAATAAAGAAATGAAAAGAACAAAGGATAGCGAGGACTTTACACTCATCAAGTTATCGTCGCTTTCTTGACAGCAAAAAAACAATAAGTGGAATAGATAGTCTTCTATTTAGATCGCACTTTAAATTATGCTAAAGACTTTGTTTACGATAAAGCGAGAACACCTAATACCAAAGCTTTCCAAAATTACAATGTATTTTTTATTTACAAAAATACATCGTTAATGGAGCTTTACGATTTTGTAGTAGTAAATATCAATGTGTAGTTAACCTGCTTGTATTTTTTATTTTGGCTTTAGATAAAAAAGTTCGTAAATGTTAAATTTAAAACATATTTTTGTTTCACATCGTAGCCAACCATCTAGTACAAAATACCGTTAAACTTACGCTTGACATATCTTATGGAACAGAACTTTGTAGAGCGCAATAATGGGATAAGTAAAAGAAAAGCACGATCCAACTTAGAAATATTCAGTTAGATCCGTAGCATTCGTGTAACTTGACGTCAGTGACAATTCAATGGCTTTGGACAATTTTCTATCCCGAATGGGTTTGGATACAAAACTTACTGACAGGTATTTTATTACATATATGTATGTAATTTGCTTTCTGTTAAGAACTTTCGCTGTAGTTGTAGCCTATACACCAATTTTAAAGAGGCATGGCTTATTACATAAATATTATTTTAGGTATTCAGAATTTACGGGGCCCATGCATGATCAGCCCTTATTTTACACATATGATCCGTCTGCATCACCGCACAGTCATGGCATCTCCACTAAACAGTAAGTAAAAGTTTTTAACGAAATAATGAAACAGCATTAACCGTAGGCACGAACTTACGGGATTCCGTAAAATTAAGAATGTATGCAGTAGAATTTACAGCCGAAAAAACCCTTCGCATGTTTTTATTATGTCCAATCCTTCAATACTCAAACGTAAACCAAATTATTTATAAATCGCGATAATTCGAAACCACTAAATTGGCTTTATTGGCAAAAACTCGTGCACAATATTTAAAAAAAAATACTAATTAAAAACTTTTCCATAATGTAGTAAAAATAAAAATAATGTTAGACACTGTTATTTTTTTCAGTCATCACTCGGGCGCTGGTCACAAAAGCAACGCAGCAATGTCCGCCCTAACGTTACTCGCATTTCTATTCTTCCTGCACATATTGCAGCAGTGCTTGAAGGACCACATGATAAACATGAGCACTCCGCAAGTTATGATAATGACCGCAGGCAAAGAAGGCGAAGATAATATCGCAAAAACGTCGCATACCAGCAAAATAGACAAAGCCGGTAAATCGAACGACGAAATCAATTCTCAAACAGAAATGTCAAATTTGAATAAAAGAAAAATAACCGACGACAAAGACGCGTTCGAAAACCAAAACATCAACAGAACACCGACGAAATCTTTGATGAAAATAAAAACCGAAGAACATCGACCACAAAACGGCGCGCAAAAGGAAAAAATTTTCAAAAATCACGGCGGTCGAAGTTCAATTGCCGCTAATTTTTACGATGACACCGATTACTAGATTTTTTTCAAAAGTTCAACGAAATCAATTTTGTATTTAAATAAAAATAACAATGTAAATAATACCGTTTATATACCAATTATATACAAACATGAATTTTTAAACACATACATCACAATCTTCCTTCGTTTCACTGACAAATCAGTAGTCTTACTAAATATAGAATATTTATTTCATATTGGTATTAAGATCATAAATGAACTAATAGTACGAACAAACCGACTACTTTTAAGATAAGATGTACTACTAATTTATCAACATATATCAATAGAGTTACAATATTTAAATTACATAGACATAATTCCAGTAATTTTATAAAACTCCTATTTCAGAAATGCATCAATATTTATCTAATAATTATAAAATCGGTCTGTCTAGCAGAAATCTAAAAAAAACCTATATCTTAATTAAAATAAAATTAGCTTACCTTAAAAACTATATTAATTTATCTTGCTAACAATGCTATATTGTTAATTTATTTATTATTGTGTTTTTAAACATGTTGCGTGATATAAAACTTTAAATATACTAAATATTGCTAAATCCGATTGGTCCTATTGCGTTAATGAACTAAACAAATATTAACACGTTCAGTGCCAACGATTTGGCTTGCGAGACCACTTAAAACAAAAAAAAAATTTGTAGTGGCATGGAACATGTTAAAAAAATAAATATGCAATTATTACAGGACATTTAATCAAATGAAACGATTATTATATTTGTATGATTAATTCCCTCAACATAATGCCACTTATAAAAGTTTAAAAAACGTAACTTAACAAGTATTCTAATATTAAGTTAGTTGCCGTTTGTTACTTAAAAAGACATCGTTACTTAAGAAACTTTTGAGGTTAACTGTATATATAACCTGTGGTAAATCTTGTCAAACCAAAGGTCGGTTTGGTAAAGAATTCCCTATCTATGGAAATTCTTAACAAATATTACATGCGAAGTATATTTTTGTGAGTTCGTCGTTTCACAAAATATGTAATAAAATCAGCTAATTTTCATTATAGTGGTTTTTTTTTGTTAATAATTAAATACATTGTACACTTTAGTTTACTTCATCTTTAGTAATAAGTTATTTTTCCACATGCAATTTGTTAATTTCAAAAATTCCACAACTAATCCAAGTATAAAGCGTGAAATGGAAATGTACATCTTTCATTTGTAGAACATTATTATAATTATTATAATTATTAAAAAAAACATAGAATTACATACCTCCAAATATCATGTTTCATAAAAGTTAACTTGAAAAAGTGACTTATTTTTCATAAAAGAATTCAATAGAACATAAAATAGAATATTTAACACTATTTTTTGCACTATGTTCTGGTATCGATGCCTTTTAAAACTTTCAATGCCACTATAATTTTTAATGTAGTAAACTAAACTCGCAGAGTTAGTCGGTGGTATTGAAGGTGTTAAATGGCTGTAAATATCTAGAGATATGTAACATCTATAAAATAATTAATTGCGTCGCACGCGCTCGATGTACTTAGTTTGTGTAAGTGCACTGGAACCCATTGTTGGATCAGTCATTCGATTCCAATCTGTCTGACCGACAACAAATCCTATAGCGCGCATTTTCTCTTGCTCTCTTCTCTCTTCTATATCTGCCCAACGCACCTGTTTTACATTACAATACGATAAAAAAAAACAATATAAGAAAATATGTACATACTCACCTTTTTTTTAAAATAAAATTTATAATAAACTAAACACAGACTTTATTGTCTATTGCAAGTATAAAATTCGGATTATTCATATTTTATTTGTCGATTACTAAATGATTTACGTATAAATCCATAAAGTTAGAAAACGTAGAATGTCTTAGGAGATTAGGTTAAAAAATTAACCGGTCCCCTTACCTTGTAACAGCCATAAAAAATTTGAACTAAAGCCGTTTTAAAATATATCAATTTCATTTTTTATTTCATTGTTATAAAGTAACAAAGTAGTAAGCAAAAAGTCGTAAAACCGATTTTTCATGTTGAAAAAGTGTTATAAAAATTTTTCCGGCATCACTACAGTCTATTCAAAAAGAAACTAAACTGGCGAGTTATTATTAAAAAATAATTAAAAACATAAAATGTGGTAGTTTATTATTTTTCTTTACGTACTACGTACATCACTCTTGCGTGCTTTCAAAAACTGTGACGTAATTATGAAATAAAAATATGGCTTTTCAATACAAGCAAAGAAAATCTTAACTAATCTCTATTCGTCCAAAACCTAAATAAAAACTTAAAATCCAGTGGTACCGCTAACGAAAGTGTTATTTTGAATCAAAACCATCCCGGAGCCATTTAAATATAAATGAAAAATTTCAAAATTAACCCAACAATTCACATAAATAATTTGAATATGTACTTACAGTTTTCTTTCCCGGCTTTGCAACGTTTGGTTTCCAATCGTCTATTTGGAGGTAGTCTTCCATGGAGAGTTGCGAAGGCCGGAGAGGTTTGTTGGTGCCGTCGAGCCGCGCTGAAACAATGTATCAAACAAATCAACAATATGAAATATATCTGAAGAAAAAAAAACTAGAACTATGACACTATTTCCTTAAATATACATGTATATCTTATATATAATACAGGTATATGTTATATGCAGAATGACTACAATATTTTAAATTAAAAAAAAAAACATAACCTCAAATCATCGACACGGCCAATGATCTAAGATAATCGTATAATAAACAAAATAATAACCATAAATAAAATGTCATATAAGAAACCTACCTAGTTTAACTGCGTCGTCCATTTTCTCCCATTTCGATGTAAAAAGATTTTCAACCTGTGTTAGAACTCTGCCGTTTTAGTAACAACGCTGAAATAAAAACTGTTACCCTATCCATACTAAAGCATCTAATACACGTAATTACAAAATATAATAAGTATGGGTATTTTGGGAACATTCGTAAAATATAAACAAAACAGAAAGATTTAAACATGTATAAAAAAGCATAATAAAGTATAATAACAATAGGTAAGTTGTAGATAGACACATTTGCTGCAAAATAATTATACCTGAAAATGTTTACAAATATCTCACCTCCGTTTCTTCAACTGCATCCTCCATAGTGACTGCATCATCAGCATCTTCCATTTGCACATCGGTGATAGCGGCACTCTGCAACAATGTGGTCGGGTCCAACTGTATGTGGTGCGTCGGTGTGGGGAAAAACTTGGCATTTAATTGTTCAATTTCTTCCAATGTACGATTGTGAATGTTTCTCTTGTAACACGTTGCTACATCTGCCTCCATGGTGCAAACATACACCTGGGAAAAAAAATACAGACAAATTAACCTCATATTTTTTTAAAGAAAATAGTAATAGACTTATCATTGGTTTCCGAGACCAAAACTCCTATCTTAAACGTCATATGTCTCTAATTAGCTTTAACAAAATAGAGATAACAATATGTTTTACAGGGATTTAAATATGAAAAATTTAAGGATAAACAGGTGGTGTTCCTGTTTTTCAGGTGACATATTAAAAAAGATACAAATTAAATCGGGAGATTCAATAAATAAAATTGTTGTAAATTAATAAAATAGTACACAAGTTGTTACCTGAAATCCATGCTGCCTGGAGAAGTTCCAAACATCAGCATAAGATTTTAAATATTCATTCACTGCATCAAATATTATAAACGTAAAATATCCATCCGTTATACTCCTTTTGAAAGCACGCCTCAATGAATTCATGTAGCTTTCCTCCATTTGTTGTTCATATTCATATTTTAATGAAGGTTTTTTAATCTAAAGTGTATAGGAAAACAAAAATCATATACTTAAAGTTTGAAATAAAAAAAATCTATAATTTTTTTAATTACTAACAGTTTTGCCTGTGACTGGATCATTGACTTCTACTTCTCCCTCTTGCATAAAGTAATCATCTATTGACATTATTCTTGCAGTTCCACCATATTCAGCTTCTTTATCTCTTATCAATTTAGCCAAATATGATTTACCACTACCTGGTAATCCTGCAATTAGGAAAAATTGAGTTAAATATAAACTCACTGGTCTTTAACTGTTACATGTTACAAAATTGTATACAAACCTCTTAAAATTATAGCAATTTTATTGGGTCTCATTTCTCGCCCTGGAGGTTCTAATATGTCATCTATCATCACAACATGCTTTGCACTGACGGTCTCTTTATTTTCTACCGTTTCTTTTCCTTTTTTAGCGGGAAAACTTCTATCATCATCACTGCTGTGATCTCTCTTTCGGTTTTCTTTTTCTTTGCTCCTACTACGATTTCTATTGTCATCCCTTCTATAATCTTTGTATCTATCCTTAAATTCGTCTCTACTTTTTTCTCTATCTCTATAAAAGTCTTCTCTTCGGGTATATTTATCAGAGTCATCTCGTCTCCAATCATCTAATCTATCATTCCTACGCTTATCGTCATATACATCTCGGATTGGAGGTCTAGGTCTATATGGTTCTCTAATAATTTCTCTAGGTCTTCGTTCATAATCTCTATGATAAGGTTCTCGGTTCATTCTCTCAGATGGAAAATTATCAACATTCGCAGTACGTGGATGTCTTACAAATAGTTCATCTGCTTCCCTTTCAAAATCTTTCTTTTTATCATCACTATATGTTGATTTATGATTATATTCAAATATATGCACAGGGTCAATAAAATCACGAGCTAAAATAAAGTTAAAAAAAATACAAGTAAATCATTAACTCTGAAAATGTGCAGTCTTAAAATATGTTAAAAAGTTCTAGAATTATTCATACATACATTTTGAGCTAAGTTTGTGAAAATTGAAATATCTGTCTACTTAAATTTAAACAATTTTATTTCAAAATATGGACTAATAGACTAGAGATTGCTAATTTTTTTACTCATGCTAACATTTTACGGGAGACCTAAATTTTACTTTCATAATAAACATGTTAATTACCTTTCAATCTCAAAGACTTGTGTTCATATTCAACAATAATTGATGGTGTAAACATAGGTTGATCAACCCACTTTGACCTAGGCACAGGGGTTGGAGTTGGAAGTACTGGATTATCAGGTATATTTCTACCTTCCTGAAGACCTCTGTGATAATTATCAACATTACCCTGTACAGGTTGACTTTGTAAAGGGTGGCCACCCAAGGGCATTGAGTTCATTTGATTTCTCGGTGGTACATTTTGAATATTGTTTTGAGAATAATTTCCATAATATTGATCCATTGGTAAATCCTTCTGAACTTGATTGTAAGGACTCTGTGCAAATTGCCCATTACCTCTGTTGTATAAGTCATTAGATCCAGTATTGAACGACATATTTTGTGTGCTACCAAAATCGGAATTATTATTGATTTGATAGGTGTTAGCTGTTTCTACATTACTCTGTAATTGATTACCAACAGGATCACCAGTTTTTTGAACAACCATTGAAAGAATATTCATAATTTTTTCATCTCCCAATATATTATTTATACCTTTAGAAATTGTTGTATAATCTGGAGTTTGTGAATTTAATCCTATTTTACCTCCTATTTTTTCCCCAGTTATATCAATCACATCTTGAGGTTTATTCAACAGTTTATCTTCAGGTATCAAGTCTAATCCTGGGATACCTTTAGAAGCTTCATTTGTAGGTAAAAATTTTGACTGTTCCATACTGGGATAGGAATAAGGATCAACATTTTCATATGACTTATTTGTATGTACTGCACCTACTTGTCCATAACTGTTATCACTATTATAAGAATGTTCAGCACCTTCGTAATGTTGGTATTGATTATGGTCAAAACTTTGATGAGTATAATTTGTATCTGGATTACTATTAGGTTTTTGTGTTTGTATATCACTTGAAGAGCAATTATTTCCAGAATTCTGGTTTAGAGGTGGTGGAGGCACCAGCATATTATTGACTGAACTAGTGTTACTCAGTGCCGGAGGAGCAATTCCAGTTAATCGAGCTCGCTTTTGTTTCATCTGTTGACGTCTCTCTAGAAGCTGTGCCCGACAAGCTTCAAATTTTTGTTCATATTCACTGTATGCTTGTTTATCAGGATGATTTACATTTTCTGCTTTCCATTTCTCAATCTCTTCCTCCCATTTATGAAACTGAATATCAAATAATCTCTCTTCCTCTAATAATTTTTTAAGAGCATCGGAATTCTGTGAAGTATTGCGGCTGTCTGCACCATTTGACCAAGTTTGGGTATTACTGTCCATAGGTTTTGTATTAATTATATTATCTGGCTTTGTAGGAGTGTTTGATGGTGGCGGAGGTTTGGGAGTATAGAGAGGCCTGTCGTTTTTATGTGGCGGCGGAGGTTGATCGGGCGGCGGGGGCGCAGGAGGGGGTGCACAATTAACTGGAGGTAAAGGAGGGCCAGCGCCCACAGCTGGTACAGTTTGCATTTGCTCCGCATACTGTAACAAAAGTTATCGAATTAATCCCTTACGATATTTAGATATATATACAATTAGAAAAGGTTCTTTATTCCAATCAAAAACAAAACCTAACCTTGTCTCCGTATTGAATTTGCCACTGGGCATATTGTTGTTGCCATTGTGCCCACTGTTGCCAATTTTGTTGTTGTATTAGAGTCCATTGATCAGGCGTATACCCCATGTTCATATTCGGAGTCATGGGAACTCCGGCATTCCAGGACCCAGATGGCATTGGCCAAGACATTTTGTATCAAAATTGTTTAATGTAACAGTAAAAATATTTCTTTTTCAATAAATATAGTATATTCTCATGAACACTACGCATAATTGAACGACTTATCATTACAATAATACCGCCATCTTAACGTAAGTTTTTATGTTATTTTTCAACCATGTTGTACCACCACAGATAAAAACATTTTTCTCTCTTTAAATAAAGTGGAGTGTCAAGGAAATAAAAATGTTTGTTTTTGGTACAAGCTTTTTAAACCTCCTTGGAACATCCCTATTGTACCATAGACATAAAGTGTCTTTGGTACTAAAGGGATGTACCTCCTCAAATAATATATCGAAATTTTTGATTCGCTTTAAGTTACTATCATTCGAAAAAAATTACAAGAGTTCCAAAAAAATTATTTTAATTTTTTATAAGAATTTCATTACATAACTTGTTAAAGGGACATTAAATTTTTCAACATTTAATTTAAAACATTGAACAGGTTGGCCTATTTTTAAGGCTAAAAATCAATCATTAGCTGAAGAGTAATCAATTTAAAACCTTCCTACGTTATTCAGTAATAGTCTGTTAAAAGACTATTCAAAATACTTTTACATTCGATAATCTATGAAATGCTACTCAATTCTATAAATAACATCAGAAAACCATATTTAGTGGTTGATAAGAAAAATACAACGCGCACTGGGACAGCTTGGATGACTATGGCCTAGTCGCCCCTAAATTGGGTAGGCTCTGAGCCCCTCGATGGGAGCGTATAATGAGCTGACTACAATGAAGAATAATATATCCTTAAGCATCTTGTGAAAGCGACCATCTTTGTAAATTTAGTCATAGTTAACTTAATTCTACTAGTCTAGCCATTTCAAACTTATATTGAGATCGATTTAGTATAGGAAGGGAGTCCAATTTAAATTACTAGTTTTAATCTAAATAAACAAACAAGGTAAGAAAAACTAAACCTTTAAATTAAAAGGCACTCGTTGTTAATTTACTAAATCAGCATTTTCACTATGAATCTGATTTACATTTATTCATTATTTGTCATAATTATTGTTGGTTCTTCTTATTAGATTAAATTCAACCAACAAAAACTTTCAACAAAAAGCTGTCTCTACTACAAGATACACATACATTTTTAGTTTAATGCAAATTAATTAAGGATGCTAATTAATATTAATGACAAAAAATTGTTTACTCGTTTCTTATATATATTGAAAAAAAAAAACATCGAATTTTGATCGAAATCGAGTTCGCATTTCTAACATTCATGTAGGCCGACGTCAATACATCACTATTGCGACGCCATTTTCGCTTCTATGAAGTATTGTTTCTCGACGGTGTCGTTTTTAATTTCTGGTAAAAACAAATTCAAATAAAGTTTTACAATTAAAATAACGTAGTTATTTGGAACTTGATAAATCAAGCTTTGTGGAAAACTAAGTTTTCAAAAAGTGTCTAATACACTCACAGTGATATCGTCTGCGCGGGAAATGTTTCTACGTTTCTTTTAATCCTATACAAATGCCTGTAGAAAAACATTTGGTATATTTGTCTTTATATTAGGTTATTTTTACAATGATTTCATTTAAAGGTCGAGAAAGTAAAAGAGGGCGTACTTACAAAATGTCCAAAAATTTAGAACGTTTATATAAAGAAGGAAAATGTCGAGAATGTAGAGTTCTTGTTACTCGAATGGACTTCGCTAAAATTCTCGGTAAATTTACCAAAGTAAAAATACAGTATGAAAGTAGTTCGTCATCCAAGCCGAAAAAGAATGTTGACTCTTTTTCGGTAAATGCAAATTCTAGGTCAAAGTGCAGTGAGAATGGAATTACACCGAAGAATAGCTACAAAAAGCAGCCACCAAAAGCATTGCGGACCCCAAAAAATTCAAAGGTAAATGAAGTTAACGTTGATCCAGATTCAGTAATTCCAGAATGTGATGAATCTAAAAAGACTCATCCTCCAAATAACATACTAAAAGAAAATAATGGATTGACAAAACAGTTAGTTAGTGATAAAAGCTACAACTATGTTAAAAAAGTGAGTTCTGGCTTAAAACAATATGGTATTATGTTTACTTCCCCAACAGTAAACAACAACAACACTAATGAATTGAAAAACAAATTATCTTTGCTTGATTTATTACCTAACCTAAATAAAAGTATATTGCCATCAGAAGATTGGAACATGGACTATTTTCCAAAAAATGAAGAACCCAAAGATGATAAAGTATATGATCGCATAGCTGCAGAATTAGAAGACTTAATGTATAATGAAAAGCCAATAGAAAAGTTAAAATCAGAAGAGTCTGAAGTGAAGGTTGAAGAATTTCCTTCTATAATGGATATACTAAATGACAATATTACAGAAAAAAACCCAGAAACTATTCAAAAGGAAATTGAACCAAGTAGTTCTGAACCTTTTAAAGACAACATTCAATCAAATGATGTTGAAGCGATGCTTTTAGGAAAGCCAAATGTTGAAAAAGACCCGGAACCAATTGCAATGGATGTTGACAGCACTGACGTCAGCAAACTAATAGAAGATATGGATCAATTTAACAATATCACTGACAGTAGTAAGGATAAAGATGAAAGCTCGGTAAAAACTGAAGAAAGACCATTCACTGAAGTATCCGATACCTTTATAAATCCAAACAGTCCCTCAATACTTGATGAGGCATTAAAAAAGGGTATTGAAGAACATTTACCCAATGAAAATCAGCAGACAGATGCTTCTTCTGAAGTTAGTAATCTAGTGGAAAATGATAATAAGGAAGACAATAAAAGCATTCCTCCTAATGACTTAAAATTGACTCAACTTGATGTGAATTTAGAAGAAAATGTATCTGATACAAAAACTAATGAACAAAACGCAACCATTTCTATTCCTGATAGCACAAATATAACACATGTTGTATTTAAAAAAATGTTAGGCAACAAATGTTTGAAATCTGTAACATGTCCGAAAAATTTAAAATATAACATTGAGCTAGAGGAAAAACCTGTTGAGTTTATTGGAGCACCTAAATACATTTCAAGTTTAGAAGACTTACAAGTGTTACTACAAATTGTGAATGAAAGTGAACTAGGAAGCTTGTATGTCTTATCACTGAATTCTTTATAAACAGATCAAATACTTAGACATT
Organism: Papilio machaon; assembly: GCF_912999745.1. Classification (NCBI taxonomy): domain Eukaryota; kingdom Metazoa; phylum Arthropoda; class Insecta; order Lepidoptera; family Papilionidae; genus Papilio; species Papilio machaon. The sequence goes on along the minus strand of NC_059999.1, from coordinate 3,213,151 downwards.
TACTGTATTTATGTGCATTGATAATAGGGTATTGTTAACATTTTGTTTAAATGTTGAATTTAATTAATTGACGGTAAAAAAGTTAAGATTTAATGTATAAATAAATTAAGAGAAAATTGCTTCGCAATACAACAGGTTATTCAATTTTGAATAAAATATATTGTACAATATTTCTATAATATATATTATATAGATTATTACTAAAATATCTGTTTCTAGATCCTCATGACCACCTTTAGTTCAAGATATATTGACAGGTAAAACAGAACACTGACATATTTCTAGGATTTCTGCAATGTCATATTGTTATAATTTTTAATTATTGCTTTAAAGTAATTTCCATTAAAAGTTTAGCATTTTAAAGTTAATAAAAACAAATCACAGTGAAACTAAAAAAAAATGGCACATTTATGTACTAAATGTAACACATATATGACTGATGTTCATTCACATAAAATACACTACTTGTAATTTTAAGAGTATATTAAAAGTTAAAATAATACAAGGTAAGTAATATAAACTTCTTCAATGATCATATCTCTAGATGAAACCTAATGTGCATTTTAGCAATTCGGTAGTTTTGGTGTTTCTCCACCTTTAATGAAAAAAAAAAATTCAAAAAAGCCAAAAAATATATTGATCTTAAATTGTTAGTGTTCAAATGAAAAAAATATATATTTATTTTAGTCTTCGTTTAGGGACAGGACAACAAAAATTACACTAAATGTATTTTTATTTCTATATTTTGCTCCTAAAGCAATACGATAATTCAAAAAACAGTGTCAAATAATACTCAGGTAATGGTCTAAAACTAAAACAAATATCTTTATCTCGAAAAGTTAAACAGAATAGTATCAAAGAGCAAGTCTTGTTTTTCGTAATTAAACTTTTTATTTTTGGATATACAATATTTTTCCAAATTTGCTATGTGAGATTGAAGGATGGAAATACAAAATACCTTATTAATTATCTTGTTGAACATTAAAATAAGTGAAAGTATATTAATTTATAATAAACTTTAAAATAGGTGGGCAACACAAACGAAACACCTAAAACATTCTCGGTCCACCCAAGACAGTTATGGCCCACTAAAAGGGTACAATTACGATCCATTACTTATATTACAAATGAAAATTTAAATTATTATTTCACATTTATCTTGGATTGTTATAATAAATTCTATATCAGAAACTACCATAATTATTCGAATCACATTTTATTAAATTAAAATAATTGGCCTCGCCTCTTATTTTGTTTTTGATCAAGTTAACCGCTAACAAAAATTTTTGTTTTATTTCCGTTACTGTCCATTAAAGATTTGAGCAAAACTAGAAAATACGACTTTTAGGTGGACCGAAACTGTATTTTTACCAATAACCACAACCAAAATCTGTTAAAATTTATAATGTGTTTACTTCAACTGGGCCATAACTGTACAGTAGGCGGAATTTTATGATTTTTTAAATCCAATTATTTATTCCTTAATTTTCATGATATGATTTGGGGGTAGATGTGAAAGTGATATGGCGACCCATCTCATGTAAAGTAGCGAAAACGGAAACTACCACATTAAAATCATTTAATTTTGTTATTCACTGGATTTTCCATAACAAAAGTTTTGTTCCCCAAAGCAAAGGAGTTTGTTATCTAAGAATGATCGAAGGAGAAAGCTGTTCAAATTAAACGATTACAATATAGACGTATACGGGAGTAAGCCAAAATAATTTACGGATAAAATACACCATTTTAAATTAAAAGACAAAGTAGTTTGAGTTATTGTTTCTAATCCTATGAAAAATCTTACTTTCTTAGCTTTCGCAAACTAATTTGGTTTATTATTACAATTATGATAACACTAACCATAAAGTCCTAAATTGTTTCTGAAAAAATCAGTCTCAAAAAATTAGTGTTGCAAGTTTAGTGATATAGGAAAAGCTACCAAACAATTTTAAAGTCTCGGGAAATCGTACACAGATAATACTCCTTCAAAGGTATAATGTGGTCATGTTGGATTCTTCTCAGATTAAACAATCGATGGTCAAGGGGGGCGGGGGCATTCCAATTCCAGATGTTTATCAACATGTCGAATTTTTTTAATTAAATAATGAAAAGTAGTTTTTGAGTTATTCATAGGAATTGTAGGCACTTTAGTGTTAGAAGTAGTTTCTTATGATTTTAATTTTTTTATATTCTTGGCGACGCCCTTTTCTTAAATTAAAATCCTGCAGGGTTATTCACCTTCTGTAAAACAACTAGATCCGACATTGAATGTTCTATTTATTATTAATAAATTAACTATTAATATTGTGTTAATTTCTGTCTTTCATTAAAATGATAAACCTAACATTTTGTAGTTCATTAACTTTTTTACATATTAATTTTCGAAATTTCCTTACCTTTAATTCATAAAAATATGTAGTTTCACCATTATTGTCGTAACACGATGAAATATTATGTAATATAACTAAATTTGGCTATATGTTACATAGTGCTTAAATTTTATTTTAGTAGTAGAAGATTGTATTTTTTTGTCTGATTAAATATTGATATATATATGTAAGTTACATCGATTTGCATAATTAGTTTTAACGAGAAATCTACCATTTATTTTCAAGTATCAGTTGGATTCTTCAGATGCGATTAAACTTAAGAATCGAGTAAAGTTGAAAATTCGTTGTCACGATATTTTAACGAAATGTTTGATTACATCTTCACGAATTCAGAATTTAGATATAGTTTTTCTCTTCGGAATAATATGCTTTAATTTGTCGTAATGGAGTGTTTGATTTTGTTCTGTATGAGGATTGTGACATATGGTCATTATGCCCACATACTTGAAACATTTTGTATATTAAGCGTGTTTAATTATGTTATAGCCTATAGATGAAAAGAATGTTTGCATTACTAGTTAACAAATAATTGTTTTATATGAGACCCTAAGTGTCAGGAAAATACCGACAAACAACGACCATGGACATCCGCAACAAGCCATTTTTAAAGCTCGCAAAGAAAGAAATGTTTGATAAAAGATTAAATACAATTATAACACACAAACAACAAGGAAGAGCTTTTATTAGGTAAACATGATAAGCTGTTGCATTTATCCATTTCAACATTGGAAAAGCGCTCATGTAATTGGTGAGCACGTATAAAATGTGTGTGAAATTATCAGTCACCTAAGACTAGGTCAACATGTTAAGGAATCAACACTCGAAATACATGATTACAATATAGGCAAGGCAACTTAACCAATATCCTTGTTTCTAGGGAAATAGCTGTAGTAAGCCCTTATGATCAGACTTAGTTATTTTAATTTTGATTAAGTTGCTTTTTATCATTTGTTTATACATCTAACTTACCATAGTTATTATTTAGAATCCTTGAAATATAATTAGATGTGTACAACTTATATAAATTTATTAAGTAATAATAAACGTTTGCTTTGGAATATTTTGTTTTTATTGCAAATATTGACCTTTTTAAAATTTGTCTTTAAGTAGTAGTTGGATCAAAAAGAGATAAAGGAATTAAGGTGAAATAACATTAGTAAATTAAGTTTTACAATTCCTTATATTCGTACTCATTAGCGAAAGCATCAAATCTTGACGGGTAGCTAGTTTGAGTGCCTTCTCTGATAACTGACATAGTAGCAACTGCGCAAGCCGCTCCAATAATTTGATGTAAAGGATAATCTTTATGAGTTACCAAATAAGTTGCTAAAGCGCCAATGAACGCGTCACCTGCTCCCTGTTTTTTTTTTTTTTTTTCAAAAAAATGTATTAGTTTTTTTTAATAAGGAGATAATAGATCGGATAAAAAAAAGAATTTAAATACTCTGAAGTACTTACAGTTGTATCTACGGGTACAACTTTTTCGCAACAAACGTGAATACATTTGCTATCGTATTTTGTGGAATAAATTGCACCCTTATCTCCGAGAGTTATTATAACCTTTTCACATCCTGATTCTAAAATTTTTTTCAACGCAAATGAGCCGTTCCTGAAACGGTACATGATATTTTAAATAAAAACCATTTAGCTACAAATTACTTAAATTTTATCAAATTTTTAACTTACGTTAGGTCAACCGCATAGCCAACATATAAAGAAGCTTCTGTTTCATTGAGACATAGAATTGAACAATAGGGAAATATGACCTCGGTATTTTTTATGGCTGGAGCAGCATTAAACAATTTCAGCTGAAATTTTAATTTAATTATTCAATGTTTATGGCAAACACCAATGGAGTTGCTAGAATATAAATAGAAATTATAAAAACATACACCCTTGCAACGTTTGAAAGCTTCGAGTGTTGACTCAAGTGGTGTTTCCAATTGTCCTATAACAATATCGGCAGTTTCTATTATATCCCCTGCTGCTTTAATATCTATACTGCTAAGGTGATTGTTAGCCCCTGGAACAATTACTATTTGATTTTCTCCGTTTTCTGCAACCATAATTTGAGCAATGCCTGTTGATACATTGGGTGTTAACGTAACGTGACAAACATCTACGCCAAGTTCTTTCAAATACTTTTTATATTCGACTCCCCATTTATCATCTCCGAGCTGAAAGGAATATATTAATGCTGGTTAATTAAACACGCAACGAACGAGATTACGCCAGTCCCTATATTTAAACACGTCACAACGACAATTGATATCAATGAGACATACTCTACTTATCATATATGTATTAGCTCCAAGTTTAGCCGCAGCCACACATTGGTTGGCTCCTTTTCCACCGTAACTAGTTACAAATTTATATCCATGAAGTGTTTCTCCAGGATTGGGAAGCCTAGGAGCGTACCTGTAACATATCTAAGATGTAGAACTGAATATCTTATTTATATTTCGTAACTTTTAGTTGATTCGTAATAAATTTATACATTATTATACATACGTTGTAAAATCAACACTAGAAGATCCTATAACCACAATTTTATGGTTTGATCTTTTTTCGTCCCCCGTATCCATTTTAACTGATTAAAGTAAAATTATCTATTGAATCTGCAAAAATACACTTGCTCTAACTTCTATATTGGTATAACAATCGTCAACCACTGACTGTTACGATCTACTCTACCTTATCAAATAAGCAGATACCTATAATGTATCTAATTCTTGCATTGCACATTTTGATAGAAACATAACCTCACTTTTCCTAATCACTCATTGTAAATTGAATTGGAGTCATTCATTAAGGATAAATTTTAAAACTTTGTTTTTTCAATTAAAATTAGGATACTTTTTATGAAGTGTTATATAATTTTTATAAAAACATGGTTGCATTTCAAGGTCTTCTCTGTCAGTCTTTTAAAAAATGGGACATGCCTATATAAACTCATTACCAGATTTATTCTGAGACCTATGTAAGTAACTCACTAACAATTTATAAATTGGTCCAGATGGTCACTTAACGTTAAGCAACAACTTTCCAATAAAACTTTTTTAATGATTTTCAAAGCAAGGAAAGGGTACACTGATCAGGACTATGGCCTTATGGTAAAGATGGAGTTATTACAAATGAAACTCAAATGCCTGAATATCATGAACTAGCTTTTACCCGCGACTCCGTCCGCGCGGAAAAAAAATTGGAAAACGGGGTAAAAATTATCCTATGTCCGTTTCCTGGTTCTAAGCTACCTGCATACCAATTTTCAGTCAAATCGATTCAGCCGTTCTTGAGTTATAAATAGTGTAACTAACACGACTTTCTTTTATTTATATAGATTACGATTTACAAGTTTTATTACAATCTTTGAATCAAGTAAATAAAAACATCTACAAATTATTAGTAATATTATAATTCATATTTTCTACTCCAACATAACTATCAAACATATTGTCTAAATAAAATAAAACTTAAAGCTTTAATTCAGTTTACTTATTAGGAGAATCATCATTAGAATGATTTTCAACATCCCCCATTTTGGTTGATTTTTCTACTTCTTGATCTGATCTCCCAATTTTATCAGCCATTTCTGCATATTTAGCTTGTCTATAATCATATTTAGCAGCATCTAGTAAAATATTTTGAATTAGATGCCTATTATTGTGTTGTTTGTTTACTAGAGGAGGATATGGGTTCCCTCGGAGTTCTAAAACAGCCTTTTCAGTGTTGCGACTGTATTGTGGCCGAGGTGCTTTATACATTCTAGTATAAGCTGTGTTGCAATTTTCATATCTCGGCACAAGAACTTTAAATAATTTATGTACAAGTTCCTTTTCAAGTAACCAATAATCTGCTATTTCCATTGTTGGTTTGTGACAATCACCATGTGTAATGGCCTCGGATATGAGCTGGAAAAAAAAGAAATCAATTTACAATACATACATTTATTATAATATCCATATCCATGCATTTATGAATACTAAGTACTAGTTTATCATTCTGATATGCTCTTAATATTCTGAATCTAAGTAAAGTTATGAAGGCTATACAAGACCCAAGTTTTGGGAAAATCTTTAAGCTTACCCTTTCGGCATATTGTCGAGCTTCATCCCCTCGGTTGTAATTTAACTCAATTCTTTCATATTTAATTAATCCAGTAACAGTTTTTCGTAATTTATTTAACCTTCCTTCGGGTCCTTTCGGACTTCTAAGCCGGCGAGGCTCTGCAGCTACATTTATCCGTAATTTTGAAACAAGTTTGGTAACTTGTGCTTGATTCATCTTTATATCTTAAAAATTCAGAGACAAATATATATTTTCTTTATAACAAGAACAGGAAATTCATTAGTATGTGAATCTTTATTGTAAAGATACTAAATATTTAGAAATATAAAAATAGTATCCTCTAATTTCATATTATCGTAGATAGACAGATTTTAGGTTACTAGAAAGGGATTAAGTCAATAAAATTTCAAAACTGAATCGTTTCGCATCCCAGTCAAATCGATTTTTTGTCGCAATAAGAATTTTTCTTGTCTTAATATTAGGCTTTATAATCTATTGCATTACTTTCATTCTCGTTTATAGTGGATATTTAAACGTGTAAAAGTAAATAGGTCTTTAAAAAAATGATAAAACGCGAAATGGCCATGAGCACGTGATTTAAAATCTGTTATCTGTACTTCTAACACGGAGCTTAAACTTATAGTCTATGTTTACAAAAATCTTTTGTCATATTAAATTTTATGTCAATTGTCATTATTCATGAATGTCAAAATGTTTATGTTATGTTTTAACAAGTTTGTTTTGTTTCAGAATCAGGATTTTGTAATTTTACGTTTCTGAACGAGCTTGAAATATTACTAATATTTAAAATGGTATAACCAAAAACATTTAATAATCCTAAAAGTTTTATATCTGAAGAGGAAACTTTAAGAAACATGATGGACATAAATTGTTCAAATGGAGTTTACGAACTCCTCTCTGAATTATGCCGGAAAACTGCTTCCTCATATACTTCTCATAGCCGTACATCACAAACTGTTCTTGCATCTAAAATGAGATCCTTGTCCTACGAAATAATTTTGAAAAAGTCTACTTTAAGTATTCCGAACTCACGAAACGAGCCAATTGTCGACTTACTGTCGTATTGTTTTGTGGCTCAAAATAACGCAAGCAATGTGGCGGAATACAAAAGGTCTGTAGAATTTAAGAATCTAATTAATAAAATATATAAAACTGATTTTGAGGACTACAAAGAACATTTCCAAAATGTTTTGAGACTTCTCATATGCTTACAAAACACAAGGAAGCCAGATTTGGAAACTGCTATGTTTCAGGTAATGCTTTTATGTTGTTTCTATGATCTTAGCAAAAATAATATAGAAACAAATACAGATATATTTCCTGTCCTTATTCATTACAAGAGTAATGGTTTAAAATGTTTTTTTCAGAGACCTTTCTCATTTGGAGCCCTTGATGATATGTTACCAAAGCCACCAAGACAAGCATTTGGTTCACCCCAGCCTTATTCGTATTATCCTTCATTTATTTTTGAGTTGCCATATACAATTAAAAAGGAAGCAATGGTTCCGGATAATGAGAAATCCTACACAGCATATACAGTAGAAAGTTTTAATTCTAAATCATGTAAGAATATTTTATAATTGTTGTTTGCAAGTTTTTTAATTAAATTAAATAATCACAAAACAACTAGATAATAAGGCTTATTTCAATGGCTCCTATGAATAAGGGGCATTATGCAAATTGACAACTTTATTGGAGGGGCTCTCAAAGTTTCAACCATATGGGAAAATATTCCGCATAGACCCTTTTACTTCAGCAATAAAATAACATTTACACCTGTAAATGTGTATTTGTGTTAAGTGGATGTTGTTCACTAAACTAAGAGGTAGTTTTTAACACAAAAAATTAAAAATCATCAATTTGTTACTTTAGCCCTTATTTATAGAACCCATTGATTTCATCATCATCATCAGCTCACTATACATCCCCACCCAGGGTCGGATAAATGTAATGGCGGGATTCGAACCCAGGACCTGCAGATTGCAAGTCAAGTGCTTAAACCCTGAGCCAGCGATTGATTTAGTAATTTTTAATAATTTAATTCAACAATTATTAAATAATTTTTAATAATTTTAAATGTTGGTATTTACAGTTATTCCAGAAAAAACAAATTCTGAAGTACCAGGACTGTATGATATTAAATCTTTTATGAGGCCAAATTCCCTGAGATCATACTCATCCACTGGCTTTGAATCATATACAGATAATATCTTAAATATTCCCAAATTAACAGCACCAAGAGATTTGGAGATACCCAGCACTATTGGATCTTTGGGTTCTAATGTGAAAGTAAATACTTATATATACTTATTTCTTTTTTTTATCCAAATACACATTATTTGTGGGATTGCAAAACTATAGTCTTCTACTACTATAACTTAGCTATTTTTTTATAACAGTGGTAGACGCTAGCAACAACATCAGTTGCACGAATTGGTCGGGTCGACTGGTGAAATACCATGACCACACAGAAGACAGGCATGTTTCGTCTTATGAGTGTGGTGCCGGAGGCCTAATTTTAGTCCTCTTTCCCTTCCCATCCTTTTCTTATAAGGAAAGGATGGGAAGGGGATGTGGATTTTGATGAAGGAGGAAATGCATAGGAAGGTTAAATATTCTATTTTTGTGTTTCTCCTCCTTCGTCGATCGAGGGTAGGCAACACATCTGCAATTTCGAATGTCTATGGGCAGCAGTCGCTTCGCCATTTCGGCGAATTCATGTGGCCATTATAATTTTTATATATCATTATTAGGTATCATTTCCATCTTCTAATGCTGGTTGTACAGTAGAAGAGATGTACAGAGCTGATAAAAATACTGTTGATATTTGGGAAATTGCCACACAAGTAGATAAAAATGTACCTGCAAATATATGGAATATTGTATGTAAGTAAAAAATTCAGTCGAATTGATAACCTCCTTCTTTTTGAAGTCGGCTAAAAATAGAGATATAAATGACATTAACAAGATATGTAATACGCAAATAATAAAAAAGAGCTTTGCATTTTTTTAGCTTTTCATATTAGTATGTTACTTTACTAAAATTTTTGCTTAATTTGTAATATTTATTTTTAATGATATTAATGTTTTTTTTTATAGCAAAAATGCCACTTGTGAATGAAAGACAAATAATTGCTACATCGACAAGAGAAGTTGCTTTATGGAAAAAAGTTAATAAAGCACAATTACCTCATTTAAAAGTTATAAATGAGAAACAATTTATAAGACATATCAAATATTTAATAAGTAAGTAAACATAAATAAACTGGTGATTCCCATTGGACCATTCGGTGTTCCGATCAATTGGACCAATGGGTTTTTCCCTATTGAACCGATGTCCAAGGGGAAAAACCTAAATAAAGTATTAAAAAAAAATTAATTATTAAAATATATTTTAGTTGGCATTGAAACAAGTTCATTTCCATTTAGTGAAGAATCAAATTGCTTTTATATGAAAGAAAATTTAGTACTTGAAGGAATTTCAAAGGAACGCCTAAAGGGTTATGTCTCGGATTTGCTTGTCGTTGGAACTTATTACAAAAGGTTAAGTCAGTTTGCGTTCAACCAAACTGTTGATGATAACTTTCAAAGCAAAGGACTTGTTCATGAGGTAAGAATTCTCTTTCAGAGTCAGCTAACTTAAAATACATGGTCATTCTGCCTACTGTCGAAATACTTGTACAAAAATATATTACCATCCTTCGAATTTAAATCAAACCTTTTTTTTCTTTTATGCAAAAATTAAGGATTACTTATTCAAAAAACAATATGTAGTGTGTTTGTTGATTACCGGGTTATATGCCTTTTTAAAATAGATGTGACAAGGAACATTTTTAAAAGTAAATCTGTCCCTTTTGTGGTAATCTTAAATTAATTTATTTAATCAAATAAATTGGTGACATATAATTACTGAGAATTTATCAGTAATTATGAATTTACAAAAAAAAAGGTGTGTGCTGAGATTTTGCGAATTGAAAATCAGTAATTTCTACCTACTCCTTATTGCTATATTCACATGTCTTGATAAATCCATGTCCCCTTACCACCTTTTTTTTTATTAGTAAACGATGGGAAAGGGATTTGGCATAAGATATTTACACATCATATCCCCCCTTCTTCTTCTCTGTCGACTAAAAGTGTGTAACGAATCTGATATTGTAGATTGTTATGGGCAGCATTCACTTCGCTATTTAGGCGAATTCAGGTAGCCTTATAATATAAAAAAATCTTCACCACGATATCCAGTACCTATTAAATCAAAAACTCAGGTCACTTCTCTATATAAGTATGTGTAATTTATACTTTTAAGGCTGCACGTGAAGTGATCAGAAGATATCTGTTAGACTTTCGTCTGTTAGCTACGGAGGTGTATGAAGATTGTAAAGACATGTCAGAGGAGTTGAATTGTATGCCGACATTATTGGATATTTTACATCACATTGAGCCATTAAAATACGAGATTGAAACTATCGCTTCCATTTATAAAATGATTGATTCAGGTAATATTTTTAATTTGTCTTCATTTTGTTTTAAAAAAAAAAAACTTGTCTTTAAACATTTCAAACTAGCTGTCGCCCGCCAATCTGCGCGGAATTAAGAAAAAAAAACTTAATATGTAGCCTATATGTTCTTCCAGACTATGTTTTATATCTATACCAAATTTCATTAAAATCCATTAAGCATTTCTGGAGATACCTTCAAACAAACATCATTATCCATCCATCCATCTAAATTTTTTAAAATTTTTCTGTCATAAGAATCCTTTCCTGACAATAACAAACAACAAAAAAAAAGTGAAATCGGTCCAGCCGTTCACGTGTGATGTCGTGACCAAGGGATATAGGGATTCATTTTTATATATATAGATTATGTATACAATTTATGTTATTTATTCCAGAAACAAAATCAACAATTCCTTATGGCGCTGAACTAATGTCATATTTGTTCAATGAAATATCACTTGACTTGACTCACAAAACTACCGCATTGACATTATTCAATTCACTATTCACTGTCTGCAAAGTTTACTTTAAGTAAGTTTTTTTTACACATACTCATTATCTTGTAATTGTGTAAATGTGTAAAACTATTTTCGTGTAATTCCACAGCTGAGAAATTTTTAACCAAAGAAATAACAGATTATTATAAGGAAAAAAACACAATTATTTTTACACAGTATAAAATTATATTTATACTATTTTAGTGTAAAAATTTGCTCATATCTGTACAATGTAATATCAAAAAATCATGTTCCAGGCAATTTTTAGCCGACTTCAAAAAGAAGGAGGTTATCAATTCGACTGTATTTTTTTTATGTGTGTTACCGCGATACTCCGCCCCTGGTGCTCCTATTTTGATAAAAAATATTTTAATCGAAAGGAAGTGCTTGCAGATGGGTCCCATTTTTTTTTTAAATAACTAGAAGACTAGTGGATTTTTTTTTGTTTAATTTTTGTCTATGCAACAGTTTTACTGGAATGTAATTGATGTTTGTGGCTGAATATAGGGCACTTTTTTTTAAATCTCTACTTTAATGAAGTTACAAGCAGCTGCAAGTTATTAAACTGATTAATTATTTTTTCCAGATTTATAGAAAGATTTATATTTGAAGGTGAACTGGACGATAGATTCAATGAATTCTTTATTAAAAAAGACAATCAATATGTTAATTTGCGATCTAAACGTTACTGGGATAAAGGTTTTTATATAACACTAAGTGTGGCTGTGCCAGACTTTCTGCGATCACTTGCCAAGTATATACTGCTGTGTGGAAAGTCTTTAAGATTATTAAAACTGTGCAATCCTAGTGTAAGTACAAGCCATTTGTACAAAAATTAATGTCTCTATATAGTTAAACTTATAGCAGAATTGATTGTTAAGAAATTATGCATTATAGTTTTTTATATGATAAACTAGTAGTTGCCCGCGACTTCCTTCGTGTGGAAAAAAAGGATCTAAGTGTAAATATAGCCTATGTTACTCCGGACAAGCGTAGCTTCCTAATAGTTAAATTATTTTTCTAAATAGCTTCAGTAATTTCAGAGCATATTAAATGCAAACAAACAATTCAATACTTTCTCTTTATAATGTTAGTAAAGATGTCCGTTAAATAAGTTATACATTATATTGAATTTTTTCAAAAATTATATTGAACTTAAAAAAAACAATATAATATTGTTATTGGTATTAATTATTATTAATTAAATAAGTAACTTTTATTTAATGCAATCTAAGAATTAGTCATCGTCTCCGTGACCTTGTCTCAATTACGTAGGGTCGGTGCACCAGGTTTCCGTCCTCCAAGTGAACCTGTCTGCCGTCATCTCCACCATGTCACCCCCTTCTTGATCATGTCATCTTTCACACAATGGATGGATTGGATCTCTTCCCAGGTCTACCTCTACCGGTGTACCTCCACACTCATACTTAACGTTCTCTTTGCCACATGCGATTCTTCCCTCATAACATGCCCATCTAAGAATTACTCTGAATACTTTAAGTGGTAATTTTATTTGTGTTCTAGGATCCTCTAGTTGTCCTCATATCATCTGATCACCCCACAGTGAAATGTTGTGCCAGTTTTGAAGAGTTGGAGCGTCAACAGCAAGTTCTAGATGTATACAGAACGAGATGTCTGTTTGTCAGCGGGGAACCGGTCACATTCGATCAGATTCTACTAAAGAAAGAAGCTGAAAGGAAAGCTTTCACGGAAATGGCGTCGTTGAAACAAGCAGAAACTATGGAAAAGATTATAGGTGAGTGGAAAAAATCTTAAATTTTATTGAAAAAATATACAATTTAGTATTTTAATAAGTAAGAAATATTCACTTAATATTTAGCATAAGTACTCATAAACTATTAGAAATATTTTCTCTGACCTGTAATAAGATTTATTTCTCATGTACATTTGAGAGACGGTGACTCAGGGGTTAAGCACTTGAATTACAATCTGCAGGTCCTGGGTTCAAATCCCGCCATATACCAATGTGTTTTGTGATTTACATATGTACATATAAAGTACATATATCCGACGTTCTTACGGTGAAGGAAAACATCGTGATGCTGCACATATCTGAGAAAAAATTCAATGATATGTGTGAAGTCAACCCGCACTTGGCCAGCATTGACTATGTCCTAGTCACCCTTAACTTGGGGTAGGCTCCGAGCCCCTCAGTGGGGACGTATAGTGAGCTGATGATGATGATGTACATTTCAGCGGAACGTAAAAGATTAGCACAATTAATAATAGCAGAAAAACAACATTCACTGAGAGTGCTCGAAGCTGCAATGGCGGAGGCTAAAGCCGCCAAGAATAAAGCGAAACAGCGCGAAAGGAAACGATATGAATTGGAAGAAGCCTTGGAAAAGGCCACAGAAGAAGTTGATTCCAAGTTGAAGGATGATGAAAGGTAAAAAAAAAAATAATAATTCAATACTAAATTGTCCATGTTATGTTTTTTTAATTATTTTATATCGAAAAAAAATTTTTGTACGCAATGATGTATTTGCGTTACTAATAACGATAAGCCAATTTTTAACCTTTTTGTTTGTTCGTTCTTTCGTCTTTCTGTCACTTCCCAAATCCTCGTTTGTTCCGGGTTGTGCAGTTGGGCCAATTTTGAGGAGGCATATTAAAGATTCCTTTTTGTCGGAGCTGATGAAATCGCGGGCGACTACTAGTTTATGAACATGTTATTTTACCTTTCAGGAATAAAATAATGGAATATTATTCGAAATTAAACATGGAAGTGGAAAAGAGCAAATTACACACGGAATGGAAAATAAAAAGACTTCAATTAGATCAAAGCAGAATTCAATTACTCTCTACAGAAGAGAGGAATTTAAAGAGAGAGAAATTAGAACTTGAACATAAAAGAAATGGTGAAATTATGGAGATGTCTATTGAAAGTCTAGATTTAAAATCTGAAAATACTGAATCTGGACAAAGCGACAACAATCAGTTGGAATTTAAAACACCGGATTCAATGCGATCTATGGAAATAAACGAAAACGAATGTAGTTCGAATACCATAGATAATAATCAAAATGTAGATAATACGAAAAAAGCAAACGTCTTGAATATAAATAAAACAGATTTAGAAGATAAATGTGATAATAAAAAAGCATTAGATTCTCAAGGCAATATATTAAATGTCGACAGTGAAAATAATAGAGACAGGAGAGACTTTACTACATCTAGTAATATTATTGGTGGTAAATTAGATTCTGCGATAGATAATAAAACATTTATGAATATGAGAGAGGAAGCTTTGAAAAATAAACAAAAAGTAATGTGTCACGAATTTTGTCAAACTGATGACGAAAATAATGAAATGAATTTACCCATTATTCAGTTAACTTCGGTTGATGAGGAAAATAATGATTTGTCAGCATTTTCGGAAGCGAAAAGGAATAAATTGAAAGTATTAGGAACGGAATTTGGTATGGATGAAAAGATCAAAGAAGCAATAGTACCGAAAACGGACGCACAGAAAGAAGCTTTGATAAATAAACGGAAAGTTTTAGGTGTCGAATATAATCTTCCTTTAGAAAATATACATAAAAAAGAACCAGCTAATGTGGCTCAGGAGGAGGCGGTACAGAATAGAAATAAGATATTAGCATCAGAATATAATACGAGATTAGTAAAAATAAGTAATCAAGAAAGTGGTAGAAAAGCAAAATTGACTTTAAATTTGAAGCCATTTGTTGAAAGTTCAGATCATTTAGCACCTAATACTGGAACTATCACACCAGGGGATTTTTTTCCACAGGTAAATCCAGATAAAATATAAAATAAAGAAATATTA
This sequence comes from Papilio machaon, assembly GCF_912999745.1. Lineage (NCBI taxonomy): Eukaryota > Metazoa > Arthropoda > Insecta > Lepidoptera > Papilionidae > Papilio > Papilio machaon. The sequence continues at coordinate 3,197,862 of NC_059999.1, read as the reverse complement.
TGCCTAACATAATAATGTTAGTCATGTTTAAGATTTAAAAACTGATAAATTAAGCTTTTTTTTGTATAATTTTCAGCTCGATCTTGAAACACCAACAACTGGAGATGTGCCATTAGACAGTGGCTTGACTTGTGATATATTTACACCGAGAAGTGATGGAAAAGATATAGATTCAGTCAAAGTTAAATGTGATAAAGATTATTTAACTTCGGAAGGATTTGATTTTTCAATAATAGTTGATGAAGAGACGGCAGCATCAGAAGATACAACTGATGTAGCCATAGAAGAGACATCAGATATTTCCCCATCTAAAGTATTAGATAATTCTATAATAAATATAAAGAACAAATACTCATTTTACAACTTTATAGATGGATCTTACAATTTTGATACATTTGACCCATTTGGAGTTAAAAATTTACAAAATTATTCCAAAAATTATTTTTCAAATGAAATGAATAAAAATGTTAAACAATCATTTTACACCGATCCAGCCATTATTATGGAAGAAGTGAAGAAAAAACCCTTTCATAACATATTTGTATCTAATTTTATATCAGGCGAGGAAAAGGAATCGAAAATATCGACTAATAATATAGCAACACTGACAGCTTGTCTCCAAAGATCTGTAATGTTGCCATTAACCTATCAATTAGAAGTTGTTAATAATTCTATTTTAACACATTTTCTTGTTAATTTGGATATGTACGAACATTTGAGAAGTTTGAAGGACTACTTCTTTTTAATGGACGGGGAATTTTCTAGAAGTATTTGTCACAATCTTTTTACAAAATTAACTAAAACGTTGAATCCTCAAGAGTTATTGAATTTTGCAACACTACATAATATACTTGATAAAGCTTTGGGATCTTCTATATCACGTGAGTATTTAAAAAAATATAACATTGCTTACTACATTAAAATCCAGAAATATCAAATCTTTGATTCCAGTTAATTCTTAAGACATTAAAGTGTGTTTAATTTCGTAATTCCTTCCCAAACTGTCAAATAGACATAGTTAATTTTTTCAAATTAATAAAGTTCTATATTTGTTTTTCATATTTTATACTAGCTGTCGCCCGTGACTCCGTCCGCGTGACATTAAAAAAACATGATAAGTAGCCTATGTATTCTTCCAGATTATGTTTTACATATATGTCAAATTTCATCAAGATCCGTTGAGCCGTTCCAGAAATACCTTCAAATAAACATCCATCTAAACATACTCTACATATATATATAAAAGAAAGTCGTGTTAGTTACACTATTTATAACTCAATATCGGTCGAACTAATTTAGCTGAAAATTGATGTGGAGGTAGCTTAAAACTAGGAGACGGACATAGGAACTTTTTAAATCTTGTGTGCATTTTTTTATTCCGCGCGAACGGAGTCGTGGGTAAAAGCTAGTTAATAATATTAGTAAAATTACTTCATCAGTTAAATCTGATCATGTTTTGATGTTATTTTGTATTAATTTTTTTTACAGATGTGCACAAATTCTCAGAGAATCTATCATTTACTATTGCTGAGTCACCGCTCAGTTTCCAGCACAGCTCACCAGATGTACTGCAATGTCTCTCTCTCACATATACCGTCAGTTGGCCGCTCAATATCATACTGTCTCAGGAAGCTTTGCTCCGATATGCTAAAGTATTTCAGTTCCTAGTCAAAATGAGACGAGTTTTCTGGGTATTGAGTGAAGATTTTGAGGTATTTTTTTTTACTTTTTTATATATTTTTTTTAAATTAGACATGTAGTAATGTAGAATTTTTGTATTGTAGAAGATTAGACGAAGAGAAAATATTTGATTTAATAAATATATACTTGTCTCTAAAGATATTTTCTTAAGAGTGCCATTTTTTGTTATAAAAACATTCCAAAAGTTACTGTCAATTCATTGATTAAATTTTCAAATAATTTTTCTGCTACAAATATTTAATTCAGAACAATTAGTGGCTTTACTTTGACGAAATATTTAATAACATTAACATCAACACAATTTATATTAATATTTTTTTTAATTTACAGTCTCTTAAACTATCTGCGAAATTATCACGGGAACATTCTAGAAAATTGTTAAGATCACCTCAATATATATCTATACAGATATATCGCCATGTTATGGCTTCACTTATAAGAGCTCTAGACAATTATATTGTCACAACTTGCATTTTAACTTCGTGGACTGAATTTGAAAATGATTTGAAAAAAGCAAGGACTTTGGATGATCTTTATGAATGTCATGTCGTTTATATAAAGAAGGTGTTATTTAGATGTCTACTAAATAACAGATCAACTCCAGTTATGAAACTATTGAATGATATATTTACTGTTATTCTGAAGTTCAGTCGAGTACTAAAAGCTGGGTATGTATGTGTTGTAAATTAATTAAAAAAAAAAAATCTAAAATATTAACATTTTACTAAACGGTGACATTTTAGTTTAATTAATAAGTTTGTTAATTTTAATTTTTAATGATTTAATAATTTTGTTAATTTTCACTCTTAATTTAATTTTTAATTTGAATAATTTTTAATCTTAACTTTACTAACATAGTTATAAGTATTACTTTACTAACAATGTATGGACTTATAATGATCTGAATTAAATGTTTTTTTTTAAATTTATTAAACTTGATTTTTCTTTGAATTTTTTTTATTTATTTAATATATCTTATTACAGTGAATGGCAACAGAATGAATTCAATGGATCCTTTACGCATACAAATTACATACAACTAGAAGAACTTTACCATTTATTTGAAAAGTTGGCCAAATATCTTCATAAAGTGGTAACAAAATTAATGGAATGTGGATATCAACGTCATTTAGTAGAATTACTAACTATGGTCAATTTGAACGGATACTATGATCCTGAAAAATCTAAGGAAGATAATACAAATGCAACTACTAATTAAATATATTCATTAACTAGCTTTTGCACGCGATTTCGTTCTCGTGGAATTAAAAAATAATAAGTAAGTAACCTATATGTTCTTCCAGATTATGTTCTATATCTGTGCCAAATTAAATCTAGATCATCTTTTTTTAGAGATACGTAGTAACAATCATCCATCCATCCAAAGTTTCCCAATTATAATATTAGTATGGTTGTAACATAGTGTAATAAATAATATATATTTTAGATATATAATACGATGATAAGATATGTATATCAAAAAACCTAATATTGAGCAATACGGAAGGAAATTGAACTTTTGAGCAAAAAATTGAAATTATTTTCTGTAATCTCTTTTCTTCCAATTTTACCTTGATCTTTATTAGTATATTCATTGTATATTTAGAGATTTTAAATGTATTATAAAAAATACTGGATCTGAAAAATTTTAGTACCGAATGATTGTTTATTAGGATTTAATTTGTTTAAAATGTTTCCTTTTGTCCGAGGTCTTTGGATGATTGTTTAGGAATCATTTAAAAAATAAATATTTTTGAGAAACTGTTTTGTTTTAAAAGCATATTTTAATATTTATTATGAGGTTCATTATTCATTAAATATTAATATTTTAATGTTACTAAATGTTGCTGCATTTAAAAAATAACAAGTTAATACTTTGATACTAGTTAGATGTGTGCATTTAATATTTTTAGTCTACATAAATATGTTTTTTTAGATATTCATGTGATATGAAAAAGACATATCTTTTAAAAAAAAAATCCCACCTTTTATTGTTAACTATGAGCTTAGACAATTTTTAAACGTTATCATGTTTTTTTAATAATCTTGTTTTCTTAATAATCATCTTGTTTTTAATAAACTAAAAGTATATCCAAATAATGGGTCAATTTTATTCGCTTTTGTAAATTGTAAATATATAAAATTGTTTCCGCCAAATCCTTTTTCATTGTTTTATTATTTTAACAAAAGACTAATTATAATATTGAAATTAAAATTCGTTTTTTTTCTGTACCCCGAACTTAATGTCCCGTAATCCTTTTGTTGGGCTGCCAAAATATTTGAAATAACTGTACAAATATTGGTCCAAGTTGAGTTACTGAAGGAAGTCAGTTCTACAGTACATACTTTACTATATTCGACGTTATTTCGAGACTTCGAGTCATCATAAACTTATAAATATTACGACCAGTATTATTTCTATAATAAATGGAATTTCGTCTTTGAAACTTTGTTAAATATATGAACAATAGATGTCACAGTTTTTAATTGCTTGGAACGACATCTAGTATCGAGTGGCACAAGCTTGACAGCCATCTGTTGAATAATAGAAAAATTCTAATTTCTTTCAAAGTATTAAAATTTGGAAGTATATAATAATTCAAAGTTAATTCGTATTTTATTTTTTATGAATTTCCTAATTTATAATCCAAAATTTCTAATTTATAAAACATTTTTAAACCAATTTGTTAAATTTGAAGTTGTCTCTAAACGCCGTAGCGACGTCAGCGCCAATATTTTCCATATATTCAGTGTGTTTTCATGAAATCTTCATTCTTCGGATAATCGTCCTAGGGTTAACAACTCTTTGCAGCCAGTGCGCGTGACATTGAAGTGAAAGCCGGCGTTTTTTCCCAAGTCATTTTATACGTTATCAAAATTATCTTGTTTATTATAAACATAGAACATATAAAATCTTAAAAGAACTATAAAGTGTGATCAAAGATACAAGGTGATTAGTATCGATTGCAGAGCTACCTATTCTCGGGATTTCTCACCGCGCCGCACTCGGTACTTCTCCAAAAACGTTAAAGCACAAGAGGAACCGTTACCGTCGCCGAGATGGCGTTTATGATGCCAGTAGTGAAGAACGATTGGGACATTTATCACACGCAGCGTTCTCGCCGCACCTCGGAGTCGGCAGAGAAGGTGGTTGCCGGCGTGGGGGGCCGCGTACGGAAAGTGTCGGAGTCGCGGTCGGAGGGGCCGGCGCTGTCGCCGCGTATGGGCTCCGCGCTCAGCCCACACCGCAGCGCGCCCGCCATGCGCTCCCTGTCCTACTGCCGCGCGCCGCACTCGCGGGTCTCCTTGCGGGCCCAAGACAGCCCCAAGGGCTCGGCTAGCCCGCCCAGCGCTGCGCGCGACACGGAAAAGTTCCACAGCAGGTTGGTGGAGAAACTAAGAAGGGCTCTCGGCCGCTCTGAGCCCCGGCGCGAGGAGCGCAGCTCATGAGCTAACGAGGCGTGCTTGTGTGCAGGGCGCGCGCGGAGTCCCCCGAGCGCTCGCGCTCGCGCTGCGCCGCCTGCGTGCCCTACCTGTGACTGTGACCAAGCTGTGGTCATGTCGCGCCCGCCGCAACACAAGCGCCGACACACTATCTGTGATACGTACGGGATAGTGCCGATGCAGAGTTGAGTAGAGAACCTATGAATGTGCTAACTTTAACCGCCTAATGTTTGGGAAATCCAGTCTAATCGATCATATTTGTGTTTTAAAGACCGCCCAATGCAATAGTTTGTAGCCGTCATATTCTGGTCCGCTTCCCCTAATTGTTGCATGAATGTTTATTTGACCGTTTATTCTGTAATAGCGTATTGTAATAGCACTCATCAGTATTCGATCGTATTATCTGGTCGTTGGAGGCAGTAATTGTATGTTTCAAGACTGTATTTAGTTTAAGGACATGCACCGGGTATTTTCCAACTAAACATGACATTGTATACTATAACTATAAGCCCGGTTATTACTTCGTTTAATATGTTGTATACTAGTATTTTAGTAGTTGTGTTTGGCAGTTCGCGATTGATATCTGTGATTTGTTATTAATAAGCAATAGTGTTATTTATTTGGAGGCGAATATAGAATAGTTCAAAGTAAGCGAAAACTTAAAATAATTGTTATTATATTTAGTTTCGATGGGTTCAATTCCTTTCTAAAATGTACAATTTATCTGATTAAATAAAAAATCTAACTTAAATTATAACAATTAATTAAAAAAAATTGTCTCTAAATTAAATTTGCTATCAAAATTTTTCGGTTTGGCAGGATTAGTTATAGTAAAATTGTTCTAAATACGATTGTACTAAATATATATAAAATAAATTTTACTGTTTGTAGTAATAAGATAAACGTGTTGTAGTCATCGCGAATGAGCAAGTGATAAATTATCCTAAATTATCGACATTTGTCGTAAATCTTTAGTATATTTAAGCTAATGAAGTACTTTTTGTTGATTATTTTGCATGATTTTATGTAATGTTAAAATGACTGTGTAAATGGACCAGCTTTATTATATTGTAGTAGCGATAGAAAACAGTTAAACTGCAGACTGTCGTATTAAAAATAATGATTGTGTAATTTGTATGTAAATGAAAGACATAATTGAATGGGATTGAAAGAAGTGACAATTACTTAACGACTAGCATTTTCATACTTTTAGAAAAAAAAATCTTGCGACAATGTATTTTTTTAAATAGTCTGCCTCGGGTTTAAATGTTGAAAGTATGCTTTGTGCGGGGATTAGAAAAGAATGAGTTTACATTTCTGAACTGCCATTTGTCTTAATGTATCTTTTTCACAATAAAAATGAACTGTCCTAATTTAATAAAGCACTTTTAGAACAGTGGTTATGTAAACATTTACGTCCGATTTTACATTGCATGATAACAACTGCGTTGTCTGATCTGAATTTTTTCTAAATATAAAGCTTATTCAGTATTTTCACATGTTTTATTTCACCTTTTCGTTTCATATTCACAATCAAGTTAAATTATTTATTTTAATTATTACATTACTTACTATTTTTTTATTTAAATTGATTTAGAAAAATTCAACCCTTGCTTGTTATTACGTAGTTAAGAATATTTGGCGTTGCATTGCGTCGCCGCTAAAAGGGGGTTAGGGTTAGGGGTGGTAAAGAGCGTCCCCTTCTAGAATGTTCAACATTGAACCCGGCCCGGGAATTTCGACGCGGCTAAAGGGATCTTGCGCTTTGAATTCAAAAGTATTGTTACAGAAAATATATTTTTAAAAGACATTCATGTAAATTCCGACGGTAAAAAAATTAAATTTATAGCAGCAGTAATAGGACTCAGAAATAAAGGCTTACATCAAGCAGACACTAGGTCATACTACAGTAATATCTAGTGATCAACACATTATTATTTATTATCAATAATTTTTGAAGCTATTTTTTTATGTTATACATCAAAAAGATTACACTTATTTCATATTAATTATTTAATTTTATAAATATACGAGAAAAGAAATTCACAAAACTACGTTAGATGCGGCCCTGACACATCTCAGTGCCAGATTTTATTTATGCTTTCATTTTTCTGAGTAGCTTTGTTTTTGGAATTGCAATCACAAATTTTAAATTAAACGTATTCAAAGAAATTGATAAATTGTTTTAATAAACCTAAGTACTAGGAAGTCATACTTCGTAATAAACGGACGAGGTGAAAGATAAAAGATTATTGTTAAATTGTGATAAACAAAATGATAAAGGCTACGACGATCGATTTGCGTTAAATTATTAACTCCTTATCTCTGACCTGAAGCGGTTTGGCCTGAATTTATTCATGAACAATGTCGGAAATTTCCAATGTATCCGTAACATAAAAATTCAAGTTTTTGTTTGTCGCCTTAATTGACAATCTTTATCATATTTAGGATTATTCCATCGAACCATGTGAGTTTGCCACTGCAAACTAAATTACTTTAGGTGGAGTAAACATTAAGTGAACTACTGCAATATGCCTAGGCTTATGATGCTGGCAACATTGTCAAAATCATTCTAAAGGTTTAAATTAGTGATGCAACGGATGTCTGTTTCCGTTTCCGCAAGTGCGGAAGTTCCGCGTGCTTTTCAACATCCGTTTCTGCTTCTGTTTCCGCAACTTTTATAACGGAGATAAAACGGAACTTTACGACGGCTGAGAGATCCAAATGCGCGGCGCGAGACGCGCAGTCCGTGCGCGGCCTTTCGGCACTTGTCGCATTTGTTTGTTTACATACTTTTTCGTGAATCTAAGCGCGTAATATTTTCTGCTGCTGTTTGAAACAATCAGTTTATCTTGCTGGAGTAAAATGTCTAGTTGTTGTCCATATAAAATTTGACAACTGGCAAAATGTGACTATTTCATACTTACGAGTTATTAAATGTACTTTTGAATAAGTGATAACCATGTAATCACCATCATTATTATCATCAGCTCACTATACATCCCCACTGAGGGGCTCGGAGCCTACCCCAAATTAGGGGTGACTAGGCCATAGTCAACCACGTTGGCACAGAGAGGGTTGACTTCACACATATCATTACATTTTTTCTCAGATATGTGCAGGCAGCATCACTATGTTTTCCTTTACCGTAGGAACGTCGGATAAAAGTACATATCTAAATCGAAAAACACATTGGTACATAGCGGGATTCGAACCCAGGCCCTGCAGATTGCAAGTCAAGTGCCTAATAATTATATCTTTTTCTAATCTAGATTTGGTGTTTTTGATACTTAACACATTCACTGTTTACAAAATAAAAAAATGGTAACAGCTGGGAGCCAAAACTTTTAATGGTGAATTTTTATTAAGTATATCTGGGAGTGTTAAATTAATAATGTTTTTTGCATTTGAGCGCTAGGGATGGCAATGGTTTAGTTCACTAATATGTAGATATTTGTTCCACCATTGCATTTCTGTGTACTAATATGTTACAAGATTTTGACAGAGTCAAGTTTTTCATCAAATTCAGGAATATTGAGTAAAACATGTAAGGATACTAATCAAAACCAGCTTTTATCTTCTCGGTTCAAGATCTTGTAACATTTCAAACACACCCACACATACACACACGTATACACACACATAAACATAAACGCATACACACACACGTACACACACATACAACATGGACTCGCTTCAAACGCCGGCGGCTTACTGGCTACTACATAGTGAACGGGCCCCTCGCTCGGATCCGAGGGGGAGGTGCCGCTACTAATAGCTCTGCCCACTCGGATCCGAGTGGTCAGCAGTGAATGTTTTAATAAAGAAATATATTTGTCGTTTGTCAACACGAGTGGTTTGGCGAACATTAATTTGTAAACAGTGTAATTTTGTTCCCTGAAAATAAATTAAAAAAAAAAACATATTTTAACTTATTGCAGCACAGTAAAAATACATATATTGAAGGCTAAAGGACACCGATATCCAATGCCTTAATAAATTAAAAACGAATACAAACTGTTTTTACTAAAAAAAAAAAAATTGTAAATATGTTTTTTTTTTTTATTATTTACACTTCTGTTTCCGCATCCGTTTCCGTTTCTGCTAAAATTTATTTTTGACATCTGTTTCCGTTTCTGGTTCCGGTAAGACACTTCCGTTGCATCGCTAGTTTAAATATTGTACAATTCAAAAATTAAAACAATAAAGTTATAGTACAATACTAAGCTAATACTAAGTCGTAAATTCGTCGTCTTAAATTCTGATGTCTAAACGTGATGAATTCAAATAAACAAATGGAATAAAAAAATATTTAGCGTTATTTTGTGATATAGCAATTTTCACATAATACGAATTTGTGGTTACCACGTTAGCTGGTCACCCTATTTATTTTGTACAATGACGATAAAAGAACACTCAAATTACTTGTATTAACTCATCTTGTGATTTACTATACAGGACACAAGCGAGGTAAATGCTCTCTATCGAATGGAATATTTTTTATTGAATGGTATTTATATGAATTCATATAAGGGTTGTGTAAGACAATTAGCTTGATCTTGTTAAAATCACTTCTTTTAACTTTTTCTTAACGATTTTTCTTTGTCATGAACAGTTGCAACTATAAAAGACATGGTTAACTATGAAATAGAACAAGTATTTTGTAGTATTTCTCTAACGTAAAGATTTTGGATACAGACTTACAAAGTCAATAGTTGATTGTCTGAATTTGGTCTACTATTTTCATGAACAATCGACAAGTATTAGCATATTAAAGTTTCATTGGAATGGTTATCCATTAAATCTTTAAAGTTAATTATTAATTAGTTATCTTACAAGAAATCTCTTTAAAATCTTACAAATGTACCTACAAACTTCATAGTGCTTACAAAGTATACACAGTCATAGTATACAAATACGTAGATTCAATACACATAGTGAATATGCCCTAATTTAGCTAATAGATCTAATATATGACGTCGCAGAAGTTATTTTTATGACGTCACAAAGCAAGGCGCGCTTCTGTCCAATTGACACTGCAAATTGATATTAGCTTTGTCATTATACTAATGAAAAACACAGTACCCATAGTGACGTAAATGCCTCGTTTAAAGAACATAAGTTGAAGTCAGTTTCATCGAGATGTCTACTGGTTTGAGGTGGTAAATTGATACTTTAAAGGCTTCATATTTCTATTGTTTACCTTTACATAATATACTTAGTCAATGTTATAGGAATATTTTTAAAAAGTATGCTAAATTATACTATTATAGTAAAGGTTTAAGTAAAAGCGATAAAATTTTACATCATTCAATTTCACATCATCGTTTTCGTACTACTCGTAAATACTTGAAGGATTAGTTTTACAAGAGGCATTTTTTTTAAAGTGCTGCTATCTGTCGAAATTAGGTTAACGTTTTCGGCCATTTGTTTTTTGACATTGTGGAATATACATACACGTACATATTGGGATTTGGAGGGATTTCGTCATGTCAGTTTGCATAATGGTCAAGACACTAGGTTATAAATTAAAAAATAACAACACGTCAAAGTCAAAGTAAAGCGGTTTCAGAATGAGAATCATTCGATATTGTATCTAATAAATCGTTCTGTCGTCTCGTGTAGACGCTGCGCTGTGCGGTAATTATTTACAATTTGGTTGGTGAGTTTGTCGGCGTGGAGGCGATTGTCTGGCCGTAAACTGGTTCGTACCAGTTAGCACATACAGTACAACGCGAATACGCCTCTACTTACACAATTTTATCGATCCTATTCACTTTTATTAGATTGATAACAGTTTACCTTGAAGATACAGATACACAATCGAACACAGTCTTAGCACGTTTTGAAAAGACCAAACCAACAAAGACCGAGCTTACTACGTGTAATTTATCTTTTAAAGTACTCAAGTACTATGTTATCAGAGCTATTTTTCTAAAATCTCATTTTAAATATCAGATTCGACTTTTAAAGAAGTGGAGTATTGCTCTCTCCATTGCCCTGAGTGCTTTTAGTAATTAGCTAGGAAATTATTTAAGTATTTCTCTGTTAATATTATGTTATCTTTCAATGAAACCGGATCAAAGAGGTTTTATTTCAAAGATGTTTTATAAAACCGCGAGCACGTGTCATCTGCCACTGTAACTGATCTACCACAGAGCATTGAAACAGAAGCTGTGTCTATAAATAACTAGAATATTGATTCACTCGCGATTACGTATTTGTTGCATATTTTATTTACGTCATGTATACGAGCGCAGTGGCATGGATGATTCATGCACGATGTGCTGCTCATATTTAATTGAAGTTTAATTTTTATTCGAATTATGGTTGAATTTAGCAGTAGAATAAATTAAAATAAATTAAAAAAAATATTGCTTGCCTCTTTATTAGGAATCATGTCACGTCATTCATTAAAATGCACTTGCAATTTTTATACTAAGAAAATATTGAATGAAGATTAATGTGTCATATTTCACTTTTCTTTAATACTTTTTAATTGTTTTTTTTTTTACTTGGCTTAAACTAACCTTGACAAAAATTTATGCTCCAGTTATCAAGCACGTTTTTATAGATTTATAATAAAATGACCTACATGATAGCTTTTGACACATTTATCAGATTATTTACAAGGAAAATATAATCTATGTAGGTACCTAAGATAATATAAGTCAAATTTTTGTGGCTATAAGGTTAGAGACGTTGGTACTACTTTTATCAAGATGCTAGCTCTCACCGCGACTCCGTTTTTTGAATTAAAAAAAAGACATTATAAGCTTATGTGTTCTACCAGACTCACACAGACAGTTCGAAATCCGTTAAGTCGTTCTGGAGATACCTTCAAACAAATATCCATCCAAACATTCGCATTTATAATATTAGTAAGATAATTGTAACTAATATTATAAAAAGAGATTAAGTTTACTGAACACTCTGACTAATTAATCGTGCTTGTGTAGGCAAAACTGAGAAATGTACAGTGTAACTAACAGTCTAAATTCTGTCTAATACACTTAAGTGTGAAGTGAAAATGTGTGTAGCTGGCTTTATATTTTAAGATATCGTAACATACAAGTACCTATGCGATATCTTTTGTCGCACTTTATCAATATCTTGTTTATAAACAAACTAACATTATAAAATTATAACAAGGTTAACATTTAAACGCGATTGATGAGATGAAGGAAGAGTAAGAACTAACAGCTGGCGTACTTATTCAGAGACATTATCATTTTAGCTTAAAATGTCCATACCGAGGGGCTCAGAACCTATACAAGGGCTGACTAGGCCATAGTCAACCACGCTGTGCCAGTGCGGGTTGGTTGACTTCACATTTATCTTGCAGGTGTGCAATTTGACAAAAAGAGGGATCGAACGTGGACGTGTAGAATACGGTCCTGTCCGTTCAAACGCTTAACAACTCCGACACTGACGCTATTAAGTGACATTAAGCGCCATTAGATGGCCACTTAGGGAGCCTCTTAGTGTAGTTAACTAACCATTAAACGACTCGAAGAAGGTGGAAAGCAAGTAGCTGATCGCTTAAAGCTATTCGTCGTCCATGAACATTCGCAACACCAGAGGAACCGCAGATGTGTGCCGGCTTTTTAGTGAGGTGTACGTTCTTTTCTTGAAGGTCCCTAAGTTTCAACAAGTCGTACGTCGTTAGATTATTTTACTAAAAACTTTTGAACATATGCATCCTTCTATGTCATAATATTTCGTCTATTTGATTCAATTAATATTCAATGTGACGCACAAGTGACGTTGCATTCTATAAACATGTCACGGTAAGTATCTTGTCTAGTGCTTGTGGAATATTTTAAGGCTTTCGTATTTAGATAATTAATAGATATTCCTCGGGAAGCACCACTTCATTTCTATGAGACATTGAATTAAATGTTCAGACTAGAATAAGTCATGATAAAATGTATATTGTTATTAATGCCCACACATTCAGATGAAAGGCATATACGTCTGTCTGATTATATTACTTCATAATTCACATTAAAACACTCAAATTATTCCCTTTTTTAATTGCGAACTTGGTAAAATTGCTCTCGTTAAAAGTAATTCTTATGCATCTACAAAATAATTACCTAATACTCTTTAATACGATATTGCTTACGTTTTACCAACAGCCATTAATTTAATAATATAACTACACTATATTTAGAAGATCTTTCATACGAATGGTATACAATAGAATGAAATTATACAAATCAATGCGTTGTTGTGTCCGCAACGAAGCTTGAAGGTCAGGAGATGGGAACGACCTTCGTTACATCTAAACATGTTACAAACAAAATTATTTACATTGATTGCTATTGATCTAGAAATTATTAATTATTTCAATTATTATTTTTTTACTTTTCCATATTGAAATAAAGTAGACGAAGACCAGAGAAGTATGGATGGATTGAGATGATTAAATATGTCTGAATTGAGATACCTATACCAGCCGATAGAGATGTATGGAAGAGTAGTAAATACTGTACTTTTTGTAGTAAAGGGCAGGTTGACGAAGATGATGAGAGGAAATGAAAAGTTGCCAGTTGTAGAAAATTTATGAGCAAATGGTTAGCTTCGTGTGGACTTTTTATGCGGAGAGATTATTGGAACACAAACAAGAAAGTAATGTGGATGTTGTGTAAAATAATAATTCCTTTCTACCTTCTTATTTAGAGGGGGAGTGAATTCAGATATGAGTGATATAGATAAAAAATAAAAAGCATAATAAAATAAATAGCTTTAAATATTTATTGAGGAGGTTATTCAATTGCTGAATGCAATAGAGTGTCATAAATTACTACTGATAAGCGCGGCTTATTTAGGACTTTTAGAAAGATATCTTTTCTATCAAACGTAGATAAAAAACGGCTATAGGTACTTATATGTTTACGTACTGTTTATTACATTCTGTAAAAATTCCAACTCAAATATGTAATTAATTTTTAATAAATACAAATTAAATACATGACCGATCATCGTGGTGATCTTTGGGGTAGGCTTATGCCTGGCAGTGTGCGTCATATGGCTGAAAAGAAGAAGAAATAAAAATTGCTAGTCTGGTTTTAAGTACTTAAAATCGATCATGATATCAAAGACATTTTTTGCAGACTTCCTATTTTGTATTAAAATGTAAATTATATTATAAGATAATGTTATCTCTGTGAATCATTGGAATAATCAAGTGGACGCCGCCATCTTGACGCCATCGCATCATCCAACTGATAAGGGAGTAGGTTAATTATTTTTGAATGAGATATTTAAACTATATTTTATTTAATAAAAAAGATTTTTCTAGTTCAATTATAAACGTCTTTACCCTAAATTACTGAAGAGTCGGATTTTAAACCGACTTCAAAAAGAAGGAGGTTCTCAAGTCTTTTAATTAACAAATAGTGTTATTATCTGAACGTGGGCTGATTCGTGGTTTCTTTAGAAATTTAAAAGGTTAATAGAAATGGTCAGTACTGAATAGAAAAGTTTGTTCCTAAAATAGACAGACCATAAGACCGAGTTCACAAGGGTATTTAATTAGAGGTGAGTTTATCTTAGCTTCAGAACGTTAGTATATTTATTTATATTGCTTATATTGATATACCGAAGAAACGGAATTATTAATGTATGAGATGTGTTGTTATTTTTGTAAAATTGACGATTTCTTCCATTTCGTCAGCACACGGAACGGAGCCAAAATAATGTTTTATAGCTCAGCTTTATGGTTACATTTCAATAAAATCGTACGTTTGTTATTGCTAAAATTAAGTACTGCAACGAGTTTACATTTGCATACCGCATGGTATTGTATTTGAATATATTTTACTTACTGAACATCGAATTAATAGAATAAATTTTGTTTATCATGTGTATACGTCTTAGAAATAAAGAACACCATACAGACCTGCAAAACAGACTCCAAAATAACAATAATTATACAATATAGACATGTTACAAGAAAGAAGAGAACTTTCTTTAGAGTTTAGAGACACGCAAAATACGCGCTTGTCGTGGAGTTGCGGAAAACTGAGCCCCTACTACTAACTACTAGAGTTTAGAGAGTTTTCATGACATTATTTTGTTTCTTTTTAGTGCATTTTGTTTGAAATTGTTTTTTTATGTTACTTTTGAGTGCATTTTGTTCTAAATTGGTTTTTTTAGGTAACTTTTGAGTGCATTTTGTTTGAAATTGTTTTTTTATGTTACTTTTGAGTGCATTTTGTTTGAAATTCTTTTTTTTAGGTTACTTTTGAGTGCATTTTGTTTGAGATTGTTTTTTTTTGAAGTCGGCTATTTTGTTTTCTTAAAATTTTTGTTTTATTTCACAATTTTTAGTGAATTTGAAGTTCAATTACAAATTTCGTTAATACGTATAAAGACATAAATAAGACAAATAAAGAAAAGGACTTTCCTATTTGATATGTGTGTAATTCAATTCAAAAACTAATTTAGAATGCAGCAGATAACCACTTATCCTTTAAACAATGAAATAATTATCAAAATCGGTATACAAATTGAAAATTAACGAACTAATACATCGTAGTCGTAGCGTGCCTATAATTTTGTCCAGCCGCGCGCCGCAGTAGCATTTTTCGAATGCGCGTAGTTTTTAATTATTTAATATCTCCCAAACTATTGATCAGAATTACATAGTTTAAAGGCTAATGTAATCTGCATTTAATACTCTAGCCATCAAACATATTTATTTGGATAAGGATTCATATCGAATATAATATAATAGCGCCGTAAAATTACGACGCTGTTTTTCGTGTGCATTTTAATCGAAGTTTGTTCACAATAACATGTTTTTTGTGAGACATCCATAGATGATAGATATATGCCACCGAAGACTTTTATTTAGCAAATTTAAGGATCTATAATTACTCCATACATCATTTTTATGTAAGTCATATAGTTTGACCTACGTAAGCCCAGAAAGCAAAATTGTGCTTTTCGTGTAGCATTTTTCGTTTCCGCGTAAATTTATTCTTACGATATCTCCTAAACTATTAGACAGAATGATATAGTTTCAATTGCAAATATAATCTACATTAAATTCTCTTGATAATGAACATGTTTATTTACATAAGGGTTAATACTGAACTCGAATAATAGCGTCGGAAATAGGGCATGAATTTAATTGATGTTTCTGAAGAAAAAAATGGTTATTGTGAGAAAACTATAAAATATAGATATATGCTATCGCGGACTTTTAATTAGCACATTTAAACAGCTACAATTCGCCATACATAATTTTTATGTAGGTCCTATAGTTTAGCCTACGTAAGCGCTGAAAGCAAAAATGTCCCTAAGTTTCGCAACAAATTTTGAAGCTATATTCAAAATCTACTAGTCTTCTAGTTATTTAAAAAAAAAAAAAAAATGGGACCCACCTGCAAGCACTTCCTTTCGATTAAAACAATTTTTATCAAAATCGGACCACCAGGGGCGGAGTATCGCGGTAACACACATAAAAAAAAAAAATTCAGTCGAATTGATAACCTCCTTCTTTTTGAAGTCGGCTAAAAAGAAAAGAAGATTTCGTGGGCTAATTAAACTGATTAAATATGATACATACAACAGTTTTATTGAAATTGGGTGTCCGAATAAAAAATATTACCTATACAAAAAGGCATAAACAACAGCAGAAGATTTTTACAATTGCAAATCTTTCGTAAACATACAAACCACGCGACAGTTCGTCCGCCTTGTATTCAACTATCGCGCATTCCATTACAATAGGTACGGGTGAAATCGATAACTTGGCTGTAGGAAATTTCCATTCGACGAAAAATGAATCGATTGCCATTCTGAACGCACGGATCGAATCAACAAAGATTGATGTAGTCTTTTATTGAATGTTGTTTTGTATTGCTTACGGATAATTAGATATCAAATGCAAAGATTAAGGGCTATTGATAAGGAGATGTTATTTTTTATATATAAAATGGGGCGCACTAAGTTAGCCTGAAGAATTTAAAGTTGAACCAAATATAATAAAACGATTCATTGCGGGATTCATATAACGTATACACAATATGTTGGCATTAAATTCATAATTTAAACAAGTAACTGTTCTCTTGCCTTAATTACTACTTATTTTATTTGATGTACGAATTGTTAAGAACTCATACTTACCTTTGAATCTAATCATTACCTACTATATCACATAAAGAAATACAAATCTATTATACATTCAAAAAGTCGCAAGTATGTGATAATTTAACTCGAGACAGAAAAATAAAAGGACATGTAAATTATAAAAATGTAACTATCTACGTGCCATTTTCTATGGAAGTTGCCGTTGTTGGAATACTACTCTGTATTATAAGGTGCTGAAAATTTTTTGAACGGAAAGTTTATATTGATATCAAGTAGCGACATAGCTGACGCATTATGACTGTGCCTACATGAATAACTGACTACTAATCGTTGGTTTCTGAGACCAATATCCATGTATAAAATATATCGTCATCCTTCTTTGACAAAACATAGATAACAATACATTTTATACAGGCATTTTGGTTTCAGAAACCAATGATAAGATTTTTAAGGAGTCATTTATTGTGTTTAAATGACTTAATATTTTTGTTTTGTTATTGTCCTACATCCACGGGTATATATGTACCTACCTTGGTATAAATATGTCTTTTCGTTTTGGTATCTATGGATACCTTGAGCGCTTTTGAAGTGTTAATGTTATTCGATTCGGTTACCGATTTTTATTCAACTTGATTAACAAAACTACATCAGTTTTGTTCGGAAATAGGAAGTAAAATAATTGAAGGTGAGAAAATAGTTAGTACCTAGGTTGCATAAATTAGTGTTTAATTTAGACAGCTAAAGGAATATCACCTAAGTGTCTAATACCTATCACATTTTAATAATTTTTAAACTGCTTCATTCTTCATCCTAGCCTCACAAATATAAGCTTTACTAGTGACGTCAGAGTAGGTCGATAGATGTCGATGAACTCTTTTGAATAGCGCACTGTAAGATACAAGTAAGCTCTCGGAAAAACACTGACTAGTTAATAAATGTTACCGGTTTTTAGTATCACTTGATTTATGAGTTTCATGTCAAGTTTTCTAAATCAAGTTGAATGTTGCAAAAATTTCACTTTAAAGGACTTAAGTCTTAAGATAAATATTTTAATCTCATTACATTGATAAAAATAATTTTATAACAAACTTAAACCATATACATATTAGTTTTTAAATATAGAGATTATTATTACAAATAAAGATAAAAAAACTCAAATAAAAGCTGAAACGGTCAATTCTATTTATATCGAAAGTTGTTTACTAGCAATGACATATCCCACGACCTTACAACGAAACGTAGACTGGCATGTTGCCAAATTGCCCATTTGAAGACGAAACAAACGGATAATGTTACTTTAGTCCTAGCAATGATAACCTCAGCTGAATCCAGGTCATACGGTCAAGGACGACCGCTTTGCTCTACCTATGAAGGATGGAGGTAATCAATATTGCCAGTATTAAAAATAGCTTCGCTTGAACTATCTATAATATATATCTTGTTTTTATTTTTAATTCTAATGTTGTTATTTTTTAAGAAATTTGAAATTTTTTTTGTCAATGTAAACGTTAATATTTGATTTTTTTACCAATAGTTTTTTTTAAGTCAATTCATCGTGATTCGTTCCTTGTTTTCAAATTTAATCTTCGTTTTTAATTCAAGTAAATTATATCTTACTAATATTATAAATTCGAATGTTAAGATAGATGGATGGATGGATGTTTGAAGGTATCTCTGGAACGGTTCAATAGATCTTGATGAAATATGGCACAGATGTAGAATATAGTCCGAAAGAAACACATAGACATATTACGTTTTTTTAAATTCCGCGCGGACGGAGTCGCGGGCAACAGTTAGTAAGGAATAAGTGAAATCATTTTTGTTTTTTACCCTGGAGGTATTATTCATTTATTCCTTAATTTTTTTTTTCATTACATTTAGGATAAAGTCTTTAAGTTTTTGTAGCGTCGCGCTTTGATAATTCTTGGATTAATTTATACTTGCCTAAAAGTTTCACCAGGAAGAATATGTAATGTATAATTGTACATTACAATATTTGAACCATAACCCTTGTGAGACGGAAGCCTTTCCTGAGATGCAATTCTACAACGACGTAACGCGCACTGAGAAGAATTACGCGAAAGTAAACTTTATCACAATCGAATAAAGTCATATAAACACGCTTTAAAACTAAAGCTGTAATCATGAACGTACACAGAATTAGTTGCAACCACTTTCATCTGGCCCCGAGCTAGACTCTGCGACGATGGAACGACATAAGACCAGTTCATTAATCGGAGACTAGGTTACACTGGTCATGTGTGTTACATTATATCTAAGCCACGGGTACTCAAACTGAAATATTGTTTTCAATGTATGGTTTTCGCATTTCGGATAACAAATCCACCTAACTTACTTAAGAATAAAGGTAAAATAAATATATACAAAATTTGTATGACTATTAAGGTTTCTTACCGATTTTGGTTACTTAATTACATTCCTACTTATGCTTACCATAAAGGTAACAAATAAAATCGTTTTTATTGAATACTGCATAAGACGTAAACAGGCCAAGTACACTACATAATCTGTACCTCACGTGTTTGAGGACATAACATAATAATATAGTGTATATTTTATATGAATATCCTTAACATAGGTTCTATAAATAGGCTTACTAATTAAGTTTTTTTAAAACTCCGCGCGGACGGAGACGGGCGACAGCTAGTTTGTCATAGGTGTCAGACTAGACAACCGAAACTGTACCCATGGTTCGTATTTTTGAGAATATGGTTAGGTTCGTAATGCCCCGTTTATATGTATCTGTTTAATTTCTCTATAAGTAACGTTGCCAGGCGTCCGAATAAAGCCGGACATAGGCAGGCTTTTTGATTGTGTGTCCGGCCAAAATAAACGATTTTCCGGCTTTTGATAGGCTTTTTATATTTCACAAACGAGAGTGTACCTATTAATACTGAGACAAAATCCTAAATAACATAGGGTGTCCGACCTTTCCACCCAAATGTCCGGCCAAACTGGCTGGTCTGTCCGGCTAGTAGGTTTGACAACCTGGCATCCCTATGTAAGTTACATTTATCGTTACATCCAGAAACTTAGAAAATATCTAATTGAATAACAATGGGTTTCTGAGACCAAATATCACTGTATAAAACATATCGTCATCCCTGTCATTATCTTTGACAAAATAGAGATAACGATATATTTTAACCGGAAATTTTAGTATCAGAAACCCACGGTAAGATAATACGAAAGACAAATTATTATTGCGTCTGAATTCCGTTATTCCGTAAATTTCAATTGCAATAAATTAATCATTTAATGCACAACGTAATAAAAGATTTTAATAATGCAATATCACTTACGAAAATGTTCGGCGCACGTTCTGCGTCACTAGTCCATTAGTTTCAATTGATTTCTGCGCAGTTTTCTTATGGGATGGTTTCATAGTTCGAAAAATAAATTCACGCTCGTCAGAGAATGGGTATAAATAGTGACTGCACAACTGCATTTTGCGGGCAACACTTACGAATTGGCAACATTATTGATACTTTACTGTTGTAATAATGTAACGTAAACTATTTGTAATTTCAAACATAGTGAAATTATTTGTTATGCGAAAATCCTGTATTTGGTTCAGGCGGCCGTGAAAACGCACGTTTATAGTACTTAGTATTGAGATCCCTATCTCCAAAGCAATTATTTTTAACTAAAGTAGACTTAAATTAGATTCGACTCGGCTCACGAGCTTACGACGCACAATATTTTGCGCGCCTCTCGTCACGTAGGCCAATTTCAGACGCCTCCTTGACAAATACGACCCTTTCAAGGTTTATTTTATTTATACACAATCTATGTACTATTTACTTTGTATAAAAACGATATTTTTTTTTGTAAATTCAAAGAATAACATATAATTATTACAACAATCAAACGACTATACAAACGACTGAATTTTGCACTGCAGTGGCCCTCAATCCTCGACCGGTAACAGTACCGTTGATACAGATCAAGGGTTATTGTATGAAGTGTTATTTGGAAAAAAAAAATGTAAAAAAATTGTAAATTGTAAATTTGTAAATATTAACATGGTAATAATGTGAATCATTCATTGAAACAGTCATTTAAAGCCACGTATATTATTGTTGTATGACGAAATATGTTAGTAAACATTGACACTCTCGTCAAAAGGTGCATTGTAAATCGGCCATAGAATAGTAATGAAAATAGATTCTTTATCTTCCTGTTAGGTGTATAAAATAATGAGTTTTCCGCATTAAAACAAGCGGAAAAGGAAGCCACGGTTCCGTATCGGTTTTAGATTGATCACTTTTGCAATCCATGCAACTTGTGTTTATTACTGCAAGGTCGGGAATCCCCTAAACATGTTTTTACATGTAACATTAGTTAGCAAGTGGTATTGATTATTGTGTCAATTCAACAAGTTATAACGTCATTTACTTTGTTTTAAATAAATTTTCGAAAACTATGGCTTATATTTGAGTCACTAGGTAATATAAGAACATTGACCACTGAGACATACGTAACAATTGCCATACCTACTATTCGTCCTTTGCATTTCGTTTAAATATTACAATTTAATTATTACTTAGCTTTAGAACTTGTGTTATACAACAAAATTAATCTTATACTTATAATAAAGTTAAAAGGAATTTCACATTTAAATAAAGATAATATTTCTGAATTCCGTTGAGAGAGTTGAAGCGAAATATTTTTGAATAATGTTAGCTGACCTATGCTTTTGTATGATCGGATAGGTAAAGTAAAGGTCACGCTGCAAACAAACATGAATTCTTAAATTATTTTTCTAAAAAATATTTCGTACTGTACGATTTTCACGTATATCTTACTAATATTATGAATGTGAATGTTTCGATGGATGTATTTTTGTTATGAGGGATGGACGTTTAGAAGCGATCTCGCTGAAATTTTGCATACATATAGATTGTAGACTACATTGAAGAGCATAGTCTGGAAGAACACATAGGTTACTAATTAACTTTTAACACCGCGCGGAGTGAGTCGCGGGCGACAGCTAGTGTTTAAACTAATCTTTATTCCTTTCACGCTCGCATAAAGTGAGCGAAAAAAATGTAAATTCGTTAAAAAATAAAATTTCGTTTGGAATGTAACATTGTTTAAAAATAGATTTTATGTAGCGTCCTAATATTTGCGTACAAATAGCGCTGTATGTGAATCATTTTATAAAAGTAGAACGTGATATTTATAGCGGCAAAGACGGCGTTAAAAATAAATAAAAGATTTATCGATAATTATTCATAATGCATAAATTTGCAAAAAAAAAAAAAATACCCGCAAAAGAAAAGAGTAATTTAGAGTATTATAAATATTAAAATAAAACAAAATTACAAAAATGTATTTACTGATTTCATATCTAACGAAGTTGTTTTAAAATTTAACTGTTTCTTTTTTCGGCGATTAATGTGTTTTCTTACATCAGTAAATATTTATTACTGTTGAACGTATTAAAACTTTGGCAGCCATGATGAATTGCGTGCGAGCCGACTGACTGACTGTAATCATACGTAAATATGTATTAGGGTTGCCATTTATTGTTTGAAATGATTTTCTTTATTACGGGTGTCCATAGGCGATATGGTCCAATCGTGAATTATAACTTTTGAAATCAAAATAAGAATGGAGTCACTTAACTAAGAGAACACTTTTATATTGGTTTATAGAATTTTTAGAGTGGAATTGTTTCATGTAATAATGATTGATAACATAATACGAATTAAATTAAACAACACGATGACAAAGTAACAACTTTTTCACCGTGTTGTTTGTTCATTTTATGGATTAATGATTAAACTACTAAACAATTAACGTTTAAGACTAAGTCACGTTTTAGAAACATAATATGGACAATATATTAGGTAAACAACATGTACAGGTTTCATGATCGGCCATCTTGACCTTGATTATCGTGCCAAATTTAAAACTTATTCAGGCAGATTATTGGAGTTATGTCAAAACTTTTTTTACATTTTCTTTAGAACAAAACAGTAAAAGTCCAATACGTGAGCAACATCACGAGGCAGCCAACGTGGCGGTAATGTGTGCCCAGCTCGTTCAAGAACCAATTACGCAGACGATATTCTTTATAATGTTGATAGATTATATTGTTTATTTTTGCTCCCAGATAAATTGCAATAACTCGCCTTTTAGTCCGTCTTAATCATATTGGGCGCCCGGTACAAAAATCAGTCCGGCGCGTCGTAGTTACCACGTTTAATCAGTGTTAAGTTTTTTTTAGCCGGATCGCGTTTTTACGGGTATTTGGTAAGCTAATAAAACCTAAAGAAAGAAAATGTTATTACGTTTTCAAATGTTTTTCACCAAAATCCACCCATAGAAAAATGAGAATGCTTATTCTAAATTCAATTATACCAATTCTTCAGACGAAACCCAGACGATTTACATAACCAGTTAAATGCTTTTTAGTCCAGTCATTTTAGTAAGTTCACCTCGGAATTCGAGATACCCAGCTGTAAGTCTGTAAATACGTGTATATTGACACCCTAAAAGTTGTCTCAAAACCTACATATGGTAGGGTGTAAGCAACTATTAAATTTCAAGGTCAAAGGTCACAAAAATCGGTTTCTCGCGCTTTTTTTGGAAATATCTCATTTCCTATGGGTTTTTTGCTATTTGTATTTCTTATCAATATTGTTGTATACAAAATTCTCTACAAATTTTGTTTAAAAATTTTTTTTATACGGTGAATCGTTTTCGAGCTAGAGGGCGGAGAGCGCGCGGTCACAGCATCACTTCAGCCTCCGGTCGAAAACGCGCCATATAGTTGAACTATCGCTAAATCAATGATTATAAATATTTGTCAATTTTTTATTAACTATTATATTATACTTTATCATTTTTTTCGTAACTTATCCACTTTTTATTCAATATTAATTTATTTAACATCACTTACCTGCCCATGTAATTGCAGAATTGTTAATGAAAATATTGGAATTATATTTGAATTTTAACCTAATTAATATTAATAACTTCTTACATGATGATAAAAAAAACAAATAAATTATGAATTAATCTTTTTATTAAAAAATATCATTGAATACATTATTTTTTATGAAAGTAAAAAAATGGAATAAAGGGTACAAAAACTACAATATATAATTTTACTCATCTTCTTCCTCTTCATCGTCGTCTTCTGGCTGCTGGTAAATTACAAACTGGTCTTCATTATCGTCTTCAACGACATTTGTCTCAAGTTCTTCCATGATTTCTGGGTCAAAGGTTCCATCTTCGTTAATGTTGCTCTGATATGGTAGAGCATTGAGACAAGCTTGCCCATTACATTGGCCACAAGTTAAAGAGCATTGCAAGCCCGCTTTCCTGTACAGTGACTTCGCTGTCCTGTAGTTTCGCAGTTGCAGAAAATTGTATTTAGCAAATCTTCTGGAGCAGGTGGTAAAATTGTCATGATAGGCTCCAGAAAATCGTTTCGCATTACCCAACCCCATACATGGGCTTCCAAATCATGTCCTAACCAAGTTTGAACTTAATAATATACACGGTTGAAATGTTGATGAGCAGCTGCACTTGTTGGTGGAATATTTGAAAGCTGCACAGGTTTATTAAGTTTTGTAGACTTGACGTAATGCATGTAACGAAGATGATAGAGACTTTTCACAGATTTCGGAGCATTATAGACTGCCAATAAGGTTTGAGTTCCACTCTCTAATAATTTCTGGGCCGAACAATTTTCTTCCTCAAATGCTGCAGCTAGTTCATCCAAATTTGTCAGTAATTAATTAATTTGACAAATATTTATAATAATTGATTTATTGATAGTTCATCAACTATATGGCGCGTTTTCGACCGGAGGCTGAAGTGATGCTGTGACCGCGCGCTCTCCGCCCTCTATCTTGAAAACGATTCACCGTATAAAAAATTATTTTAAACAAAAGTTGTAGAGAATTTTGTATTCTACAATATTGATAAGAAATACAAATAGCAAAAAACCCATAGGAAATGAGATATTTCCAAAAAAAGCGCGAGAAACCGATTTTTGTGACCTTTGACCTTAAAATTTAATAGTTGCTTACACCCTACCATATGTAGGTTTTGAGACAACTTTTAGGGTGTCAATATACACGTATTTACAGACTTACAGCTGGGTATCTCGAATTCCGAGATTCTTACCTAATTTAAGCTTAAATGACTGGACGATTTGGGTTATCTGCATTCAAATTTGAATTAATGCTACTTGGAATAAGGTCCAAAATGCATTTCACGATATTAATGCCCATAACTAAATATTGCGGGCGCAGATAATATAGTGTTTAGTGGAACTGCTTCGACCTTGCCATCCACGTGTTCACTTTGAGGCACTTTCTTGAATTTATACGACACATCCAATGTGAGGAAGTGGATGTAAGATTTATTTGAATATAAATAGAATAAATTCTTAAAATTGTTACAATTTCATGCAACTGGTAGAAAAATTTATTATATTTTAAGTAAAAAAAGATCTTGTTTGTTCTTCAAATTAATTCAGTGTTACAGTTTGCACATGTTTTATTTTAAAATTAAATTAATGCTGGTTATCAATAATGCTAATATGTAAAGTAAAAAAATAAAAAGTATTGGATAACTCGTGAACGTATCAATAACAGTGCGAGAAATAGAAAGCAAGTCTAGTGGGTCATTGAACGCGGAGAGCCGGTGGCCCGCGAATCACAAATTCGCGGCCGCAAGCCGGGCCATCAAAATCATTGCGTCTAGGGCTTAATCATTTTAAGGCCAAGGCCTCTATTATTTTTGGTTATCAATATAAAAGCAAAAAAATGAGTGCGCCCGAATGCCATAGACAAAGATAAAAATGTATTATGTAGACGTGTTGGTTGTTCTCGTTTTTATAACTGTCAACTATATTATATGTGAAAAGACATTTTGTAACGTCACAGTACATTGTTGCAATGAACATGTTCCTCGGTACGTATGAAGTAACTGACCTATCTTTGCTTCTCTTTGCAAACTAATTTGTATTAGTTTTTTTTTATCTAATTACATATTTTTTTCATAACTTTCTCTACATATTTGTTGTTACTGTATAGCTAAGTATTTCCATATAATGATAAAATAATGTATTGTGGTACATATTTCTATCGTTTTTCCGTTGAATGAATCAATTCTAGAGAATTTGCTTAGAGGGGCAATCTATGTCTACATCATTCCCCTTTTCCATGCCAATCGCTACATCTTACAACTATAAAAACATTTTTATTGATAAACAAACCATTACGAATTCTTTGTAAATTCTCTCTCAATCCTTTATTATCACAAAAAACCAACCATGAAATTATAAGAACGTGAAGGTCGATTGATTGCTATTTTGTTTTATATAAGAAAAGCCACATAGAAGATGTCAGTCCAGTAGAAGGTATTGTTATGACCGTTAAAAGGCAATTATGCAAGCTTCGCGGCTGCAAGTGTACGGACGAACGGCTCGCGAATGCTAGGGTTCCGACGCGTTGTGCGTGTCGAGGTCATTCGATTATCGATATCGATATTTAATTAAAAATTAAAAACATAGTAATTAAAAATATCACAGCTTACGGGGTAATATATCCCTTGGCTAAGAGCAAGATTAAGTAGTAGGTAATGTTAAATGTCAAAGCGTTAAATGGTAGTTAAATAAGTATTTATGCTTATCTTTTATGTTGTACATTATTTTTTTTTAATTTCAAACATGCAATCGTAATAATCTTTTTTAGTAACTCTAAGACACCAACTCGATTATGAATTTACGGTTTTGGTAACTTTCCAACTTCGACCTAGTCAAAACCCCTACTATTGCACTCGAATTTCAATTCTGCAACCAATCAAGTTAGCTAACGATAACACTATGCTTCAAATAAATTCCTAAGCAGTGTCCTTTCGTCATGGAATTTTAATAAAATAATTCTGTTTGTCGACACTTTTAATTTCTTACACAGCACGTCACGTGCGTTCATGTTTCATTGTCGACAGTGGAAAATTCCACGGCAAAGCATTTAATATTTCTAGTCTCTTTCACACGCGTGTTGCAAGACATAAAGGTATCTCACTTGTTTCCACTCGACGCAGGCGCTGTGACCTAAGCAATTTTTCTCGCTCTCCCTTGTATGTTCGCGTATATACTTTTCTCACTCTGCAGTGCAACTAAACGTTCTATTTTACGAATAGCTCTCTGCTATGTATACTTCTCGGTCGTCGTCCAAATGATTTTTGTTGGCTGTCTTTCTCTAGAGCTTGAATGAGGTAAATTTTGTTGCCTTGATGCAGAGCTACAGCTTCAAATCCAACAAAATACTATACTACGACCACGTGCTCGAAAGGTTAACGACTGATATAACAGATAACAATATAAATAACAACAATTGCAGACTCGCGCTATTAATTAATCGAGTCTATGTATGGAAGTAGGGGAATAGCTCTTTAGGGCTTTATACTTTACTTGATTGTAAAACGATTTAACTCGAATGTAATGGAATTTTTTACACAATTCTCCTTCATATGAGTCACTGAATTATTGTGACTATTCTAATTTAGTTCTGTAAGGAATTACACTACTGTGAAATATATATATTTACTTACTTAACAAAGATTGTACAACAAACTTTTGCAATAGAATATAAAAAAAGAAAAAGCCACAAAATTGGTGAAAAAATATTTAACAAAGAATACAAATTAAATTTTAAACTTACGATACATTAATGACATTTAAAGGACATAAGAATGAATTAATTTATTAGATTTGGTAGATATTTAAAAGCTAAAAACAAAATGCATAGACAACATTGGAATATAAGTTCTAAAGTGACTCCGTAGTAAATGTTCAAAGCGTTCGAGAAATTTCTAGATCGCCGAGACCCGAGATCCACGGCCGGCCGATGATGCCATAGACATTTATTCTATTATATATACATACATACATTTTATTCTATTCCTATGCACATTTTGATTTTTATGGTAAGAAACTTTTTTATATTTTAGTTAATTAAGGTTGCGGTATAAATCTATATTTTTTTAAAAACTTAAATGTTGATCTATAATTACTAAACGTTAATATTACAATAGAATTGGTACGTTTTTACAATAGTCAATAAAAAATCCTACAAGAAAAATGTGACCATAAATTTTTATTTCTTTTTTACCTGTCTCTAAATAGACCTTGATGGATTAATGGCTAGGAGTATTTATCATGAGTTAGGTAAATATAATTGAGGAACTACGTAAAATCTGTGTAGTAAAAAATAATTAACGTTCAATACGTATTCCAGAAACTCACATTAAAAAATTGAGTCATTTGCGAAATAAGTGGGTTATTCAGAAAAAATATTTAATTTTACTTGAGACTTAAGTGAGAACATTGTGAGAACCGAGTAGCAGTTTCTATTGGTGGAAGTTTTGAAAAATTTGAGGTTAAATTGGTAAGTTAGGTTATAACTTTTAATAGAGTTATTACATCCAGATGTTTTCATATATATTCTAAGATGTTTACAGAACGAAGGGTTTTTTATTTGTTCTATTTTTATTATTAAACAATTTAGTTGGGAAAGTATTAACAATATCTGTATTGTAGTAAAACACAATATTACTTAACCAATAAATTAGTTACATCACGTCCATGCGTAGAATTTACACTAACAAATGAATCCAATTTGGAATTCAGATAAGAAACATTCGATACAAAATAACTTTTTACTTATAAAATTTTCTGCATCGTAAAATATCATAAGTCTACTTGGGCACCACGTAAATTATTTGTTGAAAAAGAAATGTTAACAAAGTAATTTTAATGAGATATTTATTACTATTAAAATATACCTACTAGGTATTTACTACGATAAGAAAAATGACAATCTAATATAGCATTCGTGTTTCATACACGTAAGGCACAGAGCATAAAAGTGCAAAATGAGAGCTTAATCAAGATAATCCTATGCTCATTTGTAAACAAAAGCGTCCGCATGTTTGATATTTTCACTTGCGCAAAATATTGATGTCCGCGTGACGTCACGGGCGTCGCAGAAACGAGAGTTGTTAAATTTACCCGCTCAAGAATTTGGCTTCCGAAATGTTACCGTATTTCCACTGTCTCTTACGACAACGTTTGTGTCTATTTTTAGACTCTGAATAATTAAACACTTTGTATAATATCTATTTAGGAAAAATAGGTTAAGTAAAATTGTAAGATAGGCGTGTTTTGCAATTGTAAAATTTAATTCCTTCCTTACAAGACGATGACTTTCAATTTAACCTCTGTTTAAACAAGGATTATGTCTGTATGGTGTTAGCTTTAATAACTTAATTATGAGAATGGACGTCAGATTTCGTATTTTATTGTTTCATTTACTACCTACCTACCTATGTATAAATTGAAAAGTTCAAGTATAAGCGACCTCTTTAAGAAAATTGCAGTGTAGTGAGACGACACCTTGCGAGTGGAAACAAATTTAAGGTTGATTTAAATGGCCACATGCTGTGACGTGTGCGATAACCGGGGGACTTGGCACCATACACCGACTTTGTTTACAGCGGTCGGCCATGAATTTGGCGGGAGTAGGATGATGAAGTTCACAGTCAAATGTTTGGCAACCAGACAGGTCGCAGAGACGTCGGATACTGCAAAAGGAACGAGGAAGCTTTCTATTTTAAAATCATAATGTTTTTAAGAAACAATATTTAGCATACTTTAGAAAGGTTTAAATATATATATATATATATATATATATATATATATATATATATATATATTTATATATATATATATATATATATATATATATATATATATATATGTAATATATATATATACATATATTACAATTTAATTTCAAAAATGTATATGATGTAGGCACGGTTTTATCGCGGGTATATTTCCGCTAGCGTGGGTTTACCTGGTTGGTACGGCCGGACATTTGCCATCAGTCAGACGAAATGAAATATGTATAGCTACGTATATGATGTAAAATCGATGTCAAGACTTTTGTTGTAGGACTCGAGACTAATTGAACGTTTTTAATTTTATAATACTTCCATCTGTTGGTGAGTAGCAAAAACTAAAAGCCCAGTGCAGTTTCGTCGTCATCTATTGGAAGAATTTGTAATCAACGATTTACATAACTTTGAAGTTTGATTCCAAATTTTTAAAATTATGTCTAGATGGCATTGTTATCAAACATAAAAAATTGCAAAATAATCTCCTAAAAGAAAATGTGAATTTGAAGTGTGATCTAAGGATTGCAGCTGTCTATTCTCATGCATTGTCTTTTTGATTTAATATAATACATATAAACACAGTCCTACTTTAACACTAAAAATTAAATAGATTATTATTTTTTTAAAGTTAATATTCTTTACTTACTTATTTTATACATCTAATTGAAAAAAAAAAAAAATAAGTAAGGTCTCATGTGTTTCTCTGATATAACGCGTTGACAGGTCACGTGTTCGCACTAGATCGATTGTGCGTTGTCTGGGGAAATCATCCCAGAGGTGGTGTAATCGACGCCCATTGCCCACCCCTAGGGGGCGCAGTAACAAGCTTCCCACAATTACATCACGCGTATTACTTAATTAATTGCCGGATAATGTAAATGTAATCGTAACTGGGCGTGAAGATCTAATTTTTAATCCATTACTTACTACTGATTCTTTCAAAACTTAGAATTTTACAACGTTGGTACTTTTTACATTGATATGAAAACGAAAAATTAAAAAGTTGCGTCAAAGTTGCAATAAAAAAAATAATATTATAAATATTAATAGTCATCCAAATCCGGTAACAGCATCACCTGTTTATTGTCTGTTGATATTAAAATTATATTGTGAAAATTGTGTTTTCAATCGATTTTAAGAAAATTTTATTCATGGATGGATGTTTGTTTAAAAGTATCTCCAGATCAGTTCAACGGATTTCGCTGAAATTTGGGGACATCGTCTGAAAGAACCCGTAGGCTACTAATTTGGTTTTTTATTAATTCCGCCGGGATAGAGTCGCGGGCGACAGCTTGTGTAATTATTTTTCTTTTACACCATAATATCTAATTATAGCCCCAAGTTCTCGACACGTGCGCCTTCACAAGTTAGAGGCGCGGGAAACTCACTTACACGACTATTATCTCGGTCGAATTACTACAGAGTTTTGTTGTACATTCGGATTGAGTTAAATTAAAATTAATCAATATTACTGATTATATCTTCCTATTCCAGATACAATTTAAATGTAAATTAAAAAAATATATTTACATGGTTATAAGTTGTCTCGCTATATTCTGACAAAGACATTCGAAGTTGTTTAGCACGTTATTAGCTCATGTTAAATGTATGGGAATGTGCAAATATATCGGCGATAGAAGTACGCAGAGGAAAATGGCTGCGATCCCAAGGGAAGCTCATAGGGACACCTGCGTCCCCCGTCTCTACATTTTAGTACTGTCATTACATTAAAGCAAATATTTTGGTGATTCAAACAAAATTGCAATGTAATCTCTCTACTATATGTTTTTATCGGCCACCTGCGTTAAATTATGATAACGTATCAAATTAACTATATACCAGTAGATTAACTCTGCCCGAATTTAATATCGACTCCACATTAGTATCATAGGTCGATCGAATCAGTGGTCCTCAACAAAATGAAAGTTTTGTGACATAAAGAATATTAAACTATAAACAATGAAGTTAATTATAATTACAGTGGTTATTTTAAGCTGTCTCTACAGTGCTACAGCGAGATGTGTAATGCGAGGCGAGTGTGTAGAGATCAACGGGTTCGCAAAACCGTGCCCTTTCCCGTACGATCCTCCAGCCCTACTTGTAAATTTAACACAATCTGATAGAATCGAGATCTTGGAAATTCTGGAATCGCGATGTCCGTTTTTAGTATACGATGAATACGGTACTCTTAAGCCGATCGAAGACATCTTGACATGCTGCGATGAGATCCAGTTGAGGAAAATGCAGGAGAGCTTGATGCTAGCCGAAGGTATCCTCGGCAGATGTCCGACGTGCTTACGAAATTTTGTCAGACAAATCTGTGAGATGAATTGTTCCCCAGATCAGGCGCGGTTCGTAGAAGTAACAGTGATAAACGCGACGGACGGTACTCCATATGTCAACGAAATCGATTACAGAGTATACGAAAACTTTATGTTGGACGCTCACGCTTCATGTTCCAGTGTGGTCGTCCCTCAAACTGGAATGCCGGCCATCAATCTCATGTGCGGCAATGCTCCCGTTTGCGACGCTGACGCATGGTTCGGATTTACTGGAGATACTACGACGAATCCTTTAGCTCCTGTTCAAGTAAACTTTTTGAGATGGCCAACGGTAGAGGACTCGATGAACGCTCGTGCTCCTCCGTGTGAAGAAACCGTGGGAGAAGATCTACCCTGCAGCTGCGTCGATTGCTTAGCGAATTGCCCTGTTGGAACTGAGCCGCTTCCGCCAAGTATTTGCACTGTTCTTTCAGTAAACTGTATTAGTTTCTCCATAGGAATAGTGGTTTTCGTCATCGGTGTTACTATATTCTGTATACTTTCGATATTGGAATACAGGAGGTTGAGAAACGTTAGAATTGAAAATAATAACTACAAATCTGTTCCCGAAGACAATTTCTTCATTGCATTTTTCCAAGAAACATTTGGTGCAATCGGCGCATTTTCGTCAAAAAATCCTGTACTTGCTATCATGGTCACCACATGGATAGCTTTCGCTATGCTCTTCGGTGTTCTGAATCTCAATCTAAGCTCAGATCCTCTCGAACTTTGGTCTGCACCGGATTCAAGGAGCCGGACAGAGTTAAACTATTTCAATTCAAGGTTCGGGCCATTCTATCGCGCCGCTCAAGTTTACCTTCAGTTTACCGGTTTGGAGCCCTTCGAAGTAGATAACGTGACATATGGCCCGGCTTTCAGAATAGAAGCCTTGCAAGAATTAGTCAAACTAGAAGACGCCATATTTAACATTGGCAGAGACACAGGGGGCGTCGTTTTGAAAGATGTTTGCTACGCACCTCTTAGACCTCGTGGCGGTGAAAAGAGAGTAGAGCAGTGTACATTCATGTCAGCATCAGTTTATCTTGGCAGAGACCGCAACAATATAAATAATGAAACATACTTAGATACCATTCAGAATTGCTTGAATAATTACTTGGCCCTTAACTGTATGGCTGAGTGGGGCGGCGGTGCCGACCCTGATATTTCTTTCGGAGGTGTTACGGGAGATAATATTTTAAGTGCCAATACGCTACTTATAAACTTTCCTATAAGTAATTTTCTTTTAGAAGAAGAGCTGCAACCCGTGCTCGAATGGGAGCAGAAGTTTCTTGATTTATTACACGATTATGAAGCAAATTGGAAACCGGATTTCGTCGATGTTAGTTATGGTGCTGAGCGGTCAATTGCTGATGAAATTGAGCGAGTTTCACGGGCAGAAGTTTTACCTATTGCTCTGAGTTATTTACTTATGGTTATATATGTTATACTAGCTTTAGGAAACATACGATATTGTAGAACTTGGTTGGTCGATAGCAAAGTAACAGTAGGTATAAGTTGCATAATTATTGTAGTAGGTTCCATTTTTTGTGCGATGGGTGTAATGGGTTACGCTCAAATTACATTGACATTGTTAGCGATTAACGTGATACCATTTTTTGTGTTATCAGTGGGAGTAGATAATGTTTTCTTAATGGTTAATACCTTACACGATATAGAAACTAACTTAAAAGAGTACGATGATTACAATGAAAACTTTAGTGCTAGAAAAAAGAGAACATTCGTGTTCACTAAAATGATGAAGAGAGTTGGGCCATCTATGTTTGTTACTTCGGTTACACAAATCACTTGCTTTGCGATTGGAAGTCTTGCTAATTTCCCTGCAGTGGTCACGTTTGCGGTGTTTGCTTCATTGTCTTTAGGTTTCTTATTTATTTTTCAAATCACTACTGTTGTTGCGATATTATCAATTGACTATGACAGAGCCAGTCAAAATAGACTAGATGTATTTTGTTGTGTTCAAAAGAAAGTCCTTCTAGATAATGATCCTTTGAACGCAGATACGCCGTATCAGAGTATCATCGCGAGATTAATGAAACCCTACTCCGAATTTATTTTAAATTGGAAAGTGAAAATTGTTGTAGCAATTATATTTATGGCAATATTTTCCATCAGTATAATATTAATACCGCAACTTGAAATAGGATTAGATCAAAATTTAGTTTTACCTACCGATTCTTACATGTACAAATATTTGCAATCAGTAAATGACGTGTTGCGACTTGGACCACCAGTTTATTTCGTTTTGAAAGGAGGGTTAAACTTTACAGACACAAACGATCAAAACGTTATTTGTGGAGGTCAATTATGTTATCCAGACTCTCTCACAACCCAAATATTCTTAGCTGCTCGGCACAGCGACATTACGTATATAGCAAAAAGTTCTAATTCTTGGTTAGATGACTTCTTCGATTGGTCAAGTTTAACTGGGGCTTGCTGCAAGTACAATACTACAAACGGTGGATTCTGTTCTAGTACTGATCCCTCTCCCGAATGTCAATTTTGTTCCCTCGGCAGAGACGAATTCGGCAACGGTTTACGACCAGATTCAAAGACTTTTGAAAATTACATACCGTTCTTCCTACAAGATACTCCGACCGATCAGTGTAATAAAGGAGGTCTCGCTAGCTACTCGGGTTTTGTTAATTATTTGTTAGATTCAGAAGGGCGTGCTACTGTCCACGACACTGCCTTCATGGCATATCACGTAGCGTTGGGAACATCATATGAGTATATAAATGCTGTTAAATACGGGTACGAAGTTTCTGCTAACATAACTTCTGCGATAAAGGAACATACCGGTAAAGATGTTGAAGTGTTTCCATATTCAGTATTTTATGTATTCTATGAACAGTATTTGACAATGTGGGGTGATACATTCTCTTCGTTAGGTTTTTGTTTGATAGGAGCATTGGTTATTAATTTATTAGCTACTGGATTTAACGTCTTAACGACTCTTACTGTGATGTTTACTAGCATTATGGTTGTTATAGATATGATGGGGGTCATGTACATCTGGAACATTCCATTGAATGCTGTATCATGTATTAATTTGATCGTATCTATAGGTATTGCTGTAGAGTTTTGTAGCCATTTGGCATACGCTTTTACAACCAGTAAATGTCCACCCAATGAAAGAGTCGCAGATGCAATTTGTAAAGTAGGCTCAACTATAATTACGGGAATAACATTAACAAATATACCGACTATAGTTTTAGCATTTTCTTACACTGAATTGATTGAAGTTTTCTTCTTTAGAATGTTTTTCAGTTTGGTGATACTCGGATTATTGCATGGCATGGTATTCTATCCTGTGTTCTTGAGCTATTTTAACGATATTATTAATAAGAAATGAGTGTCAGGGTCAGATTTAAATTGACTCTAAATTTAAGATACCTATTACATTAGATGTTAAAAAACTTGAGAGGTGTCAAGGGACACCCGGATGGAACGAAGTTCCTTTCGATTAATTAGTGAAGGAACCAATGTTTATTCTATGAATAAAAAACTTAAGTCTTCACAAGAAGTACATTTTATTTCTATGAATTTTCGTTATATATTGTCACGTCGTTGCCATGGTGAAGTAGACGTTAAAAGTGTCGTGACAACTTTTCGTAAGAATTTTTTTCGTCTAGCCCCCTTTCACAACGCGCGATAAGGAACTTCGTTCCAAAAAGTACATAAAAATCATTGCAGTTTCACAGTAGACTTCACTCATTATTTTTATATCCTAGTTTATACTGTGTACACTTTTTAAATTCTGCTTGCTGCTGCATAAAAAAATGTCCTATTTATGTTACTGTAAGAGTACCTATGTGATATATTTGTAAATATAAAGATGATTAAGTGTTATTGGATATTTTTATTTACAAAACAAGGAAGACATCGATTAAAATCATAAAACGAACATATTAACAAAACCTTAAATATAGTAAAATAAAATTAGTAGTCTTTATATTTGGCTCCATCCAAATTTTTACAATTTAGTTCAGGATTTTTTTTCTATACTAAATGACCATTTTAATCTGATACTAGAATTAATTTGAATAGTTATCGTATCTTTCAAGGAATTGATAAACCGTTTATTGATATCTGCAACATATCTTAAGAATGTGAATGTTCTAAGACCTTAAATAAAATAATGACTAGCTCCTAAATACAAGATGATTCATTCGTAACAGTAGAATAATAAATTATTTTTATACATACATATTGCATATTCGTGTGACTAATAATAATATCAACTGAAATTCTACATAACGAATTGCAATTCATTCTTAACAACTATTATTTCTATCACGCGTCTAATACATGATTTAGATAAGCTATGTAACATATTGCGAGTCTTAAAATTTCAATTTTCGATAATTTCTTATCCGGAGGTAAGGTTGGTAGAAGGCGCCTGAGTGACGCGAATGCGGCATTAAATGCTTCCACACGTATTCGTTCCCTGGTGGCATGCGCTGTTCTATACTTGAGTGTAGCTCTGCGTCGCCGTCTACGCTCTTCCCGGGAGAGTCCGGCACAGGGAGAC
This sequence comes from Papilio machaon, assembly GCF_912999745.1. Classification (NCBI taxonomy): domain Eukaryota; kingdom Metazoa; phylum Arthropoda; class Insecta; order Lepidoptera; family Papilionidae; genus Papilio; species Papilio machaon. The sequence continues at coordinate 3,161,010 of NC_059999.1, read as the reverse complement.
CCTGTTCCACTGGAGAGGTATGCCTCTTCGGATAACGCGCATGGCTCTAGTGCTCTTTCTCTGAACAAAAAATAAATAAAAAATAATAATCAATAGATAAAACATTATTATATGCCAACATTTTGTTACATTATTGCCCGAAAGCTAGAATTATTGTAATACTCGCGGGATTATATCTACATATTATGACCGTTCCATTGTGAACGGTAGCTCAAATGGCTTGTCTGATTTTGATGTGTGAGGCGTCTGATTCATGTTCTTCCAAGGACTTTATTTATTTATTTTTATTTATTTACCCGGGATATAGTCGGTTAGACCCAATTCCTATTATATTACGTACCGTTTCCTGGGTGCCAAGTTCTCCCTGCCCGTAATGGGCAGTAGAGCTTCGCGCGGTTCGGCGAGCATGCACGACAACGCGCCGTCGTCCATAC